>NC_087479.1:70967475-71638161 GCF_036417665.1 Passer domesticus | reverse complement strand
TCAGGTCTATCCATGGGCCAATTCTGGGCAGAATACTCCCCCCAGTGCTGGCCTCCTTCTTTGTGCTGAGAAACTTCTCCTGCTGGAACTTAGAGGGAAGCAGCTGAAAGGAAACAAACAAAAAAAAACCAAACAAAAAACCAAACCAAAAACAATAACAAAAACAAAAAACAGCAAGAAGTGTTGCCAGGATTTTTAGTGAAAAAGCATCTGCTAGGATTTTTCCTGTCCTGAGGAGCTGAGGGCCTCAGGAAAGAAATGTAAACAATGGCTATCTGCTGCTGTGGAATGCCGCGGGTGCATCTTCCATTGGTTCATGTAGATTGTTTTCAATCAGTGACCGATCACAGCCACCTGTGCCGGGGCTGTGAGAGTCACAGGATTTTTGTTATTCATTCCTATTCTATTCTTGTCTTTGTAGCCTTCTGATCTTCTTCTCTCTGTTCTTTTAGTATAGTTGTAATGTAGTATTTTAGTATAATATACAACATAATAAATCAGCCTTCTGATGAAAATGGAGTCAAGCCTCGTGTCCTCGTCCAAGGGGTTGCAGTTTAAGCAAGAAAGAAGCTCAGAAATGTGCTTGTTCAGAGGGGTTTATCTTGAGCAAGTGGTTCTGGTGAATTAATTTGCGATCACAGCCACTTGGGCAGTTCTGGAAGCCCTGGAAGTTACTTGCTGAAATACTTAGTACCAATCAATTAATAATACAGGGTGCAATACACACACTCCAACCACATGGCTGTGTCCCATTAGACTCTTTGTGATCTGATGTGACATGTTTGGGGATTTCTGCTCTTTGGCCATTTGTTTCCTCTTACGTTTCTCTGCATTGAGGCAATGCCCTTTTCAGAGAGTGGGAAGGAGCTCTCAGAACTGCCCCAAGTCCATCCCTGCACAACACTCATAACTCACAGCCAGGAGACAGCACTGCTGGCTGAGTCCAAGAGAAGCAAGAAAGAAAAGCTGTACCAAGAGGGAGGTGCACAGGAATGTGTCCAAGTTTTTCCTCTCTCTGTTAATGAGCATTTGTTTTCTCTGTCTGGGCTGACAGAGCCCTCCAGAGAAGAAAACACAGGGATCTCCTTGCCAGAGCCTCAGCACTGGGGCATCTTCAGCCCAGTGAGCTCCAGACATCAAGGGACCTTTGTGGCCCTGACTGCAGTGCTGCCTGCAGGGCTGGAGCTGTACCCACCCAGGAGCTCAGAGAGAACTGCTGCTTTGGGAGCTCTTCTGGCTGGGAGCAGCCGTGGCTCTCAAGGCTTTGGGCAGAGTTTGAGCTCTCCCCCCACATGCCCAGGTGCCCAAGGGCAGGTTGGTCACAGCAGCACAGGGCAGTGCCCAGCCTGACAGAAGGAATTCCAGTGGCAAAGGGCAGGCACAGAAGCACATGCTGAGGGCTTCAGCTGCACATTGGTTTCACTTGGCTCCCGTGGCACAGCCAGGCAAGGCGCTGGGCTGTCCCTGAAACATCACACAGTGTTCCCTACTGCACCAGGACAGCCCCCACCAACAGCAGCACGGCACAAAGAGCTGGGCAGGGGCTCTGCAGCTTCCCAGCGCTGCTGGACAACAGGGCACTTGCCAGCCTGAGCACAGCCCCACTGGCTACTCACAGTGCTAGGCTGCAGTCTTTCCCTCAGCAAAAGACGAGGTGTCGGTGTCTTTTTCGGGAATCCAGAAGCCATTCTGAAGGGAGGGTGTCACAGAGGAGCAACAAGGCCTCAGCAAAACTGGAAGGAGCAACAATGGAACTCTGAAAATCCAGAACCCAATTCGTGGCAGACTCAAGGCATACACTGCTGCTAAACATTTTATATCATTTGAAAGTAGCTAAGTGCTTGCTTGGCATAAGTAGCTAGTATTGTTAGGCCTCTAGTTGGACTTTATTTGGACTAGATGGCTCCCTTGTGCAATTCAAAAATGGATCTTGCTGAAATCTGGAGCTAAAAAGCTGAACATTAATAATACTTAGAACAGACAAAGCTGTAGCTTAAATATTACTTAAAACCAGCTTGAGTGGACCTCCTCTTCTTTAGGCTAAACAACCCCTGCTCTCTCAGCTGCTCCTCACTGGACTTGGGAGAGACTGCAATGTTATGGCTCATGGCTTAAATATTGCTACAAAGGACTTTTTTCCAATTGTGACAAAACTGTACAAAGAAGCTGAGAGCACCCAAGCCCACCCTTCCCTGAAAATGCCTCCTGACTGGAACTTGGGACTGGGAGTTAAGGCCCACATGGGAACTTGAGGCAAGATAAAGGTGACACTATTGCCCCATTAGCTCAGGTCTCGGGAGAAGTGAACAAGGCCAAGGGAGAAAAATAGATCCACACCATAGCCACAGCCAGCAGCTGTCCTGAAAATCAGCTCTGTCTGCCTTCAGGCTGGGCAAGTCACAGCCACAGACTCCTCTGCTGAGGCCAGGTTTGCACACACACCTCCCATCAACAGAGGGGCAGGAGGAAATTTTGGGTCTGTGGCACAACCTCTGGTAAGGGGCAGTGGACACCCATCCTCCCTCACACAAACTGGCTCAGCTCTACAACCCCCACCCCCAGAAGGCCACATCCAGGGGACATTCCCATCAGGGGCAGCTCAGGGGGTGTCATAGCCCATCAAAGACCCCCAAAGTGCCCCCAGAGCCATTTCTGAGGCCTTGCACCAGATGACTGCATGGCATGCAAAGTAACACAACAGATCCGAAAATCCACTGCCCAATTCGTGGCAGACTCAAAGGATATACTGGTGCTAACAATGTATATTATTTGAAAGTAGCAAAAGACAGAGCCCAACTTGCCCTTCCCCAGGGAGGTACCTGGGCTGTCCCACCTTGCCCAAATCTGCATTCATCCATTGGAGTCTTACATTTTGCGAAACCTCACCACAGAGAAGACCAGAAGAGGATTGAATGGGATGGGATGGGATCCATGGAATGGTGATCTTTTCTACTAAATCTGTCTCTGTCACTCTCTTTCATGCCCCCTTCCCATCAACCTCCGTCCCCCCCTCCTTTTTCTATTTCTTTCTCCCTCTCTCTTCCTCACATTTACTGTTACATAAAATCCAGACTATCCACTTTGGCAGATGGTCTCATTTTGCACCTTAATTCAGGGGCACCTCCTTAAACATTTTAATAACCAGATCATAACAACCCACTGAAATTTGAACAGAACTCACTCACCTATAAGTAGTTTAAATAAATACTACAGGAAAAACTCTATAAACTAGTGTACTTAGGAAATGTTGCATTTGTTCAGTGAGCAAAAAGCACCATCAGTAGACCATCTATTGTTCATCCCCTCAGCTGTACATGCCACCATCCTGTATCTCCCTGTGGCATTCTCTTTCAGAGCACAGATGGGACAAAACCAGAAAGTACAATTTGAGTCAATCTTTACCTTCAAAGGAAATTCAGGACTCCCTCGCAAAGACCAATGCTTTGCGAGTTCCGGAGTCCCTGGCACAAACCAATGTTCTGAGAGTTCCGGAGTCCCTCGCAAAAAGACCAATGCTTTGCGAGTTCAGGAGTCGCTCACAGAGACCAATTCTCTGCCAATTGACAGCAGTGGCTGACAGAAACCAATGCTGTGCCAACAACTGCCGTGGCAATGGCCGAGTGCAGCCGCCTAAAGGCGCCGAGGCTGCAAACGAGCAGCCAGGGCCGAGCTCTGGCGCTGAGGCCGCGGCGCCGGCACAGACGCTGAGGGCCCGGGCGCGGTTACCAGGCAACCGCGGCACCGAGCGCGGGGCCGGGCCGGGCCGCACGCATTGCCAAAGGACATTGGCACTGTCCCTGCTGACTTGACTCGTGTGTTTGCTACAGAGCCTTTCTGTAGCCAGGAAAGTTTAAAATGTGCTGACAAAGGCACCTATGGCAGGTCTGTACACTAATCTTTGTACAGCACCAGGATTCTATCCTGGCTGGAGCCCCAGGAGGGGCTGAGGCAGCTGCAAAGGGGCTCAGCCTGGAGAAAAGGAGGCTCAGGGGGCCCTTCTGCCTCTGCACAACTCCCTGACAGGAGGGACAGCTGGGTTTCGGGCTGTGCTCCCAGGAAAAGGCACAGGAGCAGAGGGAACGGCCACAGGCTGGGCCAGGGCAGGCTCAGCGTGGATGCTCCCCATGCCCTGCCCACAGACACAGTGGCTGCCCTGACGCCAGGCTGGGGCTGGGCTGGATGGCCCCGCTCAGGGACACGCTGCCCGCAGGGGGCCTGGATTGTGCTGCCACAAGCACCAGCCCTGGCCTGCCCTGCACTTGCCTGGGGCCACACCAGCCCTGCCAGCCCTGTCCCAGCCCCTGAGGCCCTGCTGCTAGCACAGCTGGGTTTAGTGCCAGCAGCAGAGTCCAGCTTGCTGCTTCCTTTCTTCCAGGACTGATGCCGATGATGGTCACCGATGTGACGCCTCTGTAAATATGTTTGAAACAGTAGAAGAATTCTGTAAATATGTTCTGCGGTTAGAAGTTCTCTGTAATTATGTTTCAAAGATTGTTAGTCCATAGGATCCCATGTAAATATGTTCTGTAGATTGTTATTGTTGTTGTTATAAGGATTGTTGTAATGAAAGATGTTCTGTAAATACTCGTGTTTGCCGATCTTTGGCAAATAAATACTGCTTCTTTTTAAAACCTCACTTCTCTTTGTCATTCCTTTGGGTACAGGCAGCATTTGCAGAGTTGGGATTTCCACTTGTTCCGGGATCCCGGGGCTGGAGCTCCCTGGGGCTGCTGCCACGGCCACCCCGCGCCTGGGGGTCCCTGTGCACAGGGGGTCCCACTGACACCACTGCTGCCGCTGGCCACTGCTGCTGCTCCTGGGCTGGGGCACAGCCGCGTCCCCAAGAGCTGAGCTCTCACCAGCACAGAGGGGGCTCTCACTGCACTGGCCCCTGCAGCCATGCCACCAAAGCAAGGCAGGAAACTTTCAGCCACCCTTCCTGCTGCAGCCACAGACACTCCTGGCTCCAGAGCCGCCATCAGCCCACAGGGATGCAAAATCCACCTGCCCGCTCTCAAGGCCTTGACAGCCTTGGCAACTGTGGCACCTGCATCTGGGCTGCTGCAGGGGCTGATGTTTAAGCCTTGCAGCCTCCAAAGGCTCCGGGCTCTGCTTCCCACCCTGCTCTGCACTGCCCTGGCTCCGCATTGCTCAAGAGACAAAAGCCAAGCCAGGGCATCCTCACCCTGCCCAAATTCCTGAATTGACTGCAGTCCTTAGGACCTTCTCCACTTTCAAAGAACCTCTTCATTTGATCACTGATTCGGCAGATGCCTATGGCCTAGTGCAGCGGGCCGAAAATTCCATTTTCAAAGACATTTCTAACCCCAACTAGAGCATTTGCTTTCAGCATTCATTTCTCTTTTGTCCCACAGACAACACCCACGCTATATCATGCACACAAGGCCTCATACCACCCTTCCTGGGTTCATAGTAGGCAATGTTAGAGCAGATGCCCCAGCAAGGGTTGTCCAAACCTCCCCACAGAATGTTTTTGAACAGGCTAGGATCCGCCACCACTTCCACCATCAAAACATTCCTGCACCGCTCAGCATCTTTAAAATTACCCAAGATCAGGCAAGATCCATGGCAATCACCTGCCCAAATTGTCAAGAACGTGCCTTTGCTTCTGTCAGAGCTGTACTCAATCCAAGAGGACTAAAGACTCTCCAGATCGGGCAATCACACATCACACACCAAGCCCCTTTTGGGAGACTAAAATACATCCCCGTCTCAATCCACACCGACAACGCTGCGGTTTCTGCCCCTGCCCATGCTGCTGAAAAATCAAAAGATGCTATAAAACGTTCCTTTTTAGCCTTTTCCACCTTCCCTGTTCCACAGGAAATTAAAACTGATCATGGTCCTGCTAATACCTCCCACTGATTCCAACCATTTTCTGACCAGTGGGCTACAAAACATGTCACAGCCATACCACACTCTGCCACAGGACAGTCCATAGTCCAGAGGGCCCACTCTTCCATCCAAAGGATCCTTGATCAACAGAGACAGGGAGTCCACATAGTATCTCCCATTGGAGGCCAAGGCCCTTGATGTGCTCAACTTTTTGAACAACTCCCCCAGTCATCAGGCATTTTATATTTAATTGGCAGCCCAATAAAAAGAAAAGCCACCTGTGCTGATCAAAGACCCTGAATCCAAACAAATTATGGACCCTTCCCCATTCATTACTTGGGAGGGAGGATATGCTTGTGTCTCTACAGCAGCAGGCCCAAGACGGATCCCAGCAAAAAACATAAAACCCTTCTGCCAATGGCCAGGCAAACACCAGAGCCACCATCAGAAAAACAGAACAAAAGAGCCTATGAGAGACAGCAGCAGCCTGGAAAAGAAGAAGAAGGACAGAAGAAGATCTCCTAAGCAGTGTGGACCACACACACCAACACCAAGAGAGCTCAGACACCACTAACTGCGATATACCGCTTAACAATTGGAAAACCTGTATTCTAGCCTTGATATTTGATTCTTCTAATAAGAAGACTTCAAACCCTTGCCTTACAGAAGAGAAAGTTTAGTGGGACCAGAATTTAAGGTTCACATTGCAATCTCCCTATCTCTATACTTTCAGGCCACCCAAGCCTCCTCCCACTACGAAATTAGCTGAAGTCAAAGGATGCTGTCCTTTCTTGCCACTGCAGCAGGAACCTGGATGCTCCTCACTATGCCGCATGCCTTCGCATGGGTGGTTCCACAGCCAAGCCACAATTTCTTGCCCATGGCCACGCATGTCAACCTCTTCTCACATAGGGACTCAGTATACCAGAGCGGCCAGCTGCTCACAGATCAAATCAATAAGATCCAGACAAAAGGCAACAACGACTGGCTCACTGGACTGTTGAAAGACTGGGGCATGAAAGGCTGGCTTTCATCTTTACGTCCAACAATATGAAGTCTAATAAG
Source organism: Passer domesticus (assembly GCF_036417665.1). NCBI lineage: Eukaryota > Metazoa > Chordata > Aves > Passeriformes > Passeridae > Passer > Passer domesticus. Next base: position 71,631,240 of record NC_087479.1, on the reverse strand, counting down.
TCTAAGTGCCGTGTTCTGCATTTTGGCCACAAAAATCCCCTACAGCGTTACAGGCTGGGGACAGTGTGGCTGGATAGTGTTCAGGCAGAAAGGGACCTGGGGGTGCTGGTTGACAGCCGATTGGATATGAGCCAGCAATGTGCCTTGGTGGCCAAGAAGGCCAACGGCATCCTGGCCTGCATTAGGACTTGTGTGAGCAGCAGGAGCAGGGAGGTCATTCTCCCCCTGTACTCGGCACTGGTGAGGCCACATCTTGAGTACTGTGTCCAGTTCTGGGCCCCTCAATTTAGGAAGGATATTGAGATACTTGAGCGTGTCCAGAGGAGAGCAACGAGGCTGGTGAGGGGCTTGGAAAACAAGCCCTACGAGGAACATTTGAGGGAGCTGGGGTTGTTTAGCCTGGAGAAGAGGAGGCTTAGAGGTGACCTTATTGCTCTCTACAACTTCCTGAAGGGAGGTTGTAGACAGGTGGGGGTCGGTCTCTTCCACCGGGCAGCAACTGACAGAACAAGGGGACACAGTCTCAAGCTACGTCAGGGAAGGTATAGGTTAGATATTAGGAAAAAAATTTTCACTGAAAGAATAATAAAGCACTGGAACTGTCTTCCCAGGGAGGTGGTGGAATCACCATCACTGGATGTGTTTAAAAAAAGACTGGACATGCCACTTGGTGCTATAGTCTAGTTGAGATGTTAGGGCATAGGTTGGACTTGATGATCTTAGGGGTCTCTTCCAAACTCATGATTCTGTGATTCTGTGATTTAGTCAAGACTGTTTTGTGGGCTTTGTTTCTTGTATTCATTGTCTTGGTTATTCTATCCAGTTTTGCTCAATGCTTGCAAAAGTCCATGGCAGAAGCCTTCATTCTTGAAAACAAAAAGGGGGCACTTGTGGAGGCCCAGGGGCCTCTCATTGCAACTGTGATACCTTAGGGCAAAGGGGACCAAGGTGAAACAGAGAAACCCCTCTGAATGCAAGGCTCTCACCCATGGCCACTTGCAGCCTCTTGCAATCCGCAGGTTTTGTTGCTATCACCCACTTCAACTGCCATTTTTTCCTTATATCTACTCTCCAGAGAATGTTCTCCTCTCTCTTCTCCCCTGCTGGTCCTGGCTTCACCCCTTCTCCCCCCCGAATGAAACCCTCAGACCCCAGCCTCATTTTCTCTCTGGCCCTGGACCCTCTTCATGGCAATGCACAGCGTTTGGAGTTCCACACAAAGACCCATCTCTGGCCTCATTCATCAGCACTTGAAGCAAGTGTGCTCCGGCCTCTGGGAGTGCAGCTCGCTCACACGGGCTCACTGTGGACACGCCGCAATCACACAGTCATTGAGTGCACCAGAGAACCTGGCCTCTAATAAAAGGCATGAATGCCACAAATCACCCAACCCAATGCCTTGCATGTCTCTACTTTTTCCTTCTCCTCTCATCTCTCATGTCACTTTCCCCATTTCCTCTCTCTGCCAGCTTGGCTTCTCTCTCTCCTGGCTGCAGCTTCAGCCACATGTGTGACACTGCAGGAACAGCCTGACCCACCGGGAAGTGGGAGAGGACTCTTTGTCAGCAACTGAAGTGACAGAACAAGGGGGAATGGGATGAAACTGCAAGAGCTGGAATCCATTCCATGATGGCAAGAAGTTCTTTCCTGTCAGGGTGCTTGTCCCTGACACAGGGACCAGCGCAGAGAGCCTGTGCATACCCCATGCCCACCAACATCCAAGGCCAGCTTGGACAGGGGCCGCAGCAACCTGCTGTGCTGCGAGGCTGCTCAGCTTGGAACCAGATGATCCTTAGGGTCCCTTCCAGGCCAAACCATTCAAGGATTTCATCATTCCACCATGCCCATCTCCCAGTGTGGAGCGGCCCTGAAACTTCTGTGACATCACAGCTCCCACAGCGTTCCAGGTGGAACGTCCAGCACCTGGAAACCACCACAGCAGACACTCTGCCTGCTGCCAGCGCTCAGTTGGCGCTCGCTCTGCGCTCTGCCCGTCAGCACTCAGCTGTTGCTGCTGCTGCCTGGGCTTTTCCTGCTGCCTGCTCTGGAGCACCAACCCCAGCAGGATGAGCACTGCTGCGCCAGTGGAGGTACTGTGCCATTCCAGGGAGGAGGCAGCCTGTTTGAGCAGGCTGCAGCCATGTGGCAATGGATGGTGTGGGACAGGAACCCCACTGTGACATTGTGCTGTCTCTTGCAGACTAACAGAGACACTGTGGTGGCGATGGAAGTGGACATGGTGCTGAATGAGGAAGAGATGATGGAGGTGGACGTGGAAGACCAGGTTGAGGAGATGGAAGTTGATGAGGAGGATGACATCGAGGCGATGGAAGTGGATGAGAAGGATGAGGAGGAGCCCATGGTCCTAGGATGAAGATGGAGCCCCACAAGTAAGACAGGCAGATGCTCCCCATGCCCTGCCCACAGACACAGTGGCTGCCCTGACGCCAGGCTGGGGCTGGGCTGGATGGCCCCGCTCAGGGACACGCTGCCCGCAGGGGGCCTGGATTGTGCTGCCACAAGCACCAGCCCTGGCCTGCCCTGCACTTGCCTGGGGCCACACCAGCCCTGCCAGCCCTGTCCCAGCTCTTGGGGCCCAGCTGGGCCCAGTGCTGGCAGCTGACTCCAGCTTTGCTTCTTTCTTCCTTCCAGGACTGATGCAGATGATGGCTGTAGATATTTCGGCGGTGTATATATGTTTGAAAAGTTAGGATATTTTTGTAAATATGTTCTTAGGTTAGTAGTTCTTTGTAAATATGTTTTGAAGATTGTTACTCCATAGGATCCCATGGAAATATGTGCAGTAGATTGTTGTTGTTGTTGTTGTTATGAGGATTGTTGTAATGAAATGTGTTCTGTAAATCCTCGTGTTTGCCGATGTTCAGCAAATAAATAATGATTCTTTATAAAACTTCACTTCTCTTTCTCATTCCTTTGGGCACTGTCAGAACCCCGGACCTCCCCCTGACCATCCTAAATGATTCCAGCCCCAGCCAGGGGGCTTTAAATCCCTGGCAGGGGGTTCAGAGACCCTGGCATGTAGCCAAAGACCCCTGGGCCTTTGAATTTAACCCATAAAGCAAGTTACCACCTTTATGTCAAGAATTAAAAGTCACAACAATTTAGATAGTCTAGTAATAGTAATCACAAAGTGAACGGAAAACATTTAGAGCACTGTACACAGAGGTTTTGAACCTTGTACGAAAGAGTTTGGTATTATCTACATAGATAGAAAAATTTGGGTGTACCCAGTCCTTCCTCTTTCTTCTCGCTAGCATCCATATGAAAGACGATATTACCATTCACATATTGGTTTCAAGTAGAAAGTCACTATCTAACTTAAGTAATAGGTATTAAAACATTCTTGTAAACATAGTATAGGCAGGTTTTAATATAAAAGATAACACCAACCCAAGAGGCAAAAAGAGTACCTTAAGCTGACCTGCTGAACAAACCTCAGCAGGCCAGCAAAAAAATGTTTTAGACAAAATATAAAAATCAACCTTAAGAGAGTGAAGCACATACTTCTCAACTCTTCCTTCGACAGCTAAGTTAGAGAAAAAGAGACTTCTAACGTACCTCGAAATCCCTTCAACCAAAGAAAACCCAAGAGGCACAGGCAGCGTTTGCACAGTTGGGATTTCCACTTGTTCCGGGATCCCGGGGCTGGAGCTCCCTGGGGCTGCTGCCACGGCCACCCCGCGCCTGGGGGTCCCTGTGCACAGGGGGTCCCACTGACACCACTGCTGCCGCTGGCCACTGCTGCTGCTCCTGGGCTGGGGCACAGCCGCGTCCCCAAGAGCTGAGCTCTCACCAGCACAGAGGGGGCTCTCACTGCACTGGCCCCTGCAGCCATGCCACCAAAGCAAGGCAGGAAACTTTCAGCCACCCTTCCTGCTGCAGCCACAGACACTCCTGGCTCCAGAGCCGCCATCAGCCCACAGGGATGCAAAATCCACCTGCCCGCTCTCACGGCCTTGACAGCCTTGGCAACTGTGGCACCTGCATCTGGGCTGCTGCAGGGGCTGATGTTTAAGCCTTGCAGCCTCCAAAGGCTCCGGGCTCTGCTTCCCACCCTGCTCTGCACTGCCCTGGCTCCACATTGCTCAAGAGACAAAAGCCAAGCCAGGGCATCCTCACCCTGCCCAAATTGCTGAATTGACTGCAGTCCTTAGGACCTTCTCCACTTTCAAAGAACCTCTTCATTTGATCACTGATTCGGCAGATGTCTATGACCTAGTGCAGCGGGCCGAAAATTCCATTTTCAAAGACATTTCTAACCCCTACTAGAGCATTTGCTTTCCCCTTTCATTTCTCTTTTGTCCCACAGACAACACCCACGCTATATCATGCACACAAGGTCTTATACCACCCTTCCTGCATTTATAGTAGGCAATGCTAGAGCAGATGCCTCAGCAATGCTTCTCCAAACCTCCCCACGGAATGTTTCTGACCAGGCTAGGATCCGCCACCACTTCTACCATCAAAACATTCCTGCACCGCTCAGCATCTTTAAAATTACCCAAGATCAGGCAAGATTCATGGCAAACACCTGCCCAAATTGTCAGCAACATGCCTTTGCTTCTGTCAGAGCTGTACTCAATCCAAGAGGACTAAAGACTCTCCAGATCGGGCAATCACACATCACACACCAAGCCCCTTTCGGGAGACTAAAATACATCCCCGTCTCAATCCACACCGACAACGCTGCGGTTTCTGCCCCTGCCCATGCTGCTGAAAAATCAAAAGATGCTATAAAACGTTACTTTTTAGCCTTTTCCACCTCCCCTGTTCCACAGGAAATTAAAACTGATCATGGTCCTGCTTATACCTCCCACTGATTCCAACCATTTTCTGACCAGTGGGCTACAAAACATGTCACAGCCATACCACACTCTGCCACAGGACAGTCCATCGTCCAGAGGGCCCACTCTTCCATCCAAAGGATCCTTGATCAACAGAGACAGGGAGTCCACATAGTATCTCCCATTGAGAGCCTGGCCAAGGCCCTTGATGTGCTCAACTTTTTGAACAACTCCCCCAGTCATCAGGCATTTTATATTTAATTGGCAGCCCAATAAAAAGAAAAGCCACCTGTGTTGATCAAAGACCCTGAATCCAAAGAAATTATGGGCCCTTTCCCATTCATTACTTGGGAGGGAGGATATGCTTGTGTCTCTACAGCAGCAGGCCCAAGACGCATCCCAGCAAAAAACATCAAACTCTTCTGCCAATGGCCAGGCAAACACCACAGCCACCATCAGAAAAACAGAACAAAAGCCTAAGAGAGACAGCAGCAGCCTGCAAAAGAAGAAGAAGGACAGAAGAAGATCTCCTAAGCAGTGTGGACCACACACACCAACACCAAGAGAGCTCAGACACCACTAACTGCGATATCCCGCTTAACAATTGGAAAAACTGTATTCTAGCCTTGATATTTGATTCTTCTAATAAGCTGACTTCAAACCCTTGCCTTACAGAAGAGAAAGTTTAGTGGGACCAGAATTTAAGGTTCACATTGCAATCTCCCTATCTCTTTACTTTCAGGCCACCCAAGCCTCCACCCACTACTAAATTAGCTAAAGTCAAAGGATGCTGTCCTTTGTTGCCACTGCAGCAGGAAGCTGGATGCTCCTCACTATGCCGCATGCCTTCGCATGGGTGGTTCCACAGCCAAGCCACAATTTCTTGCCCATGGCCACGCATGTCAACCTCTTCTCACATAGGGACTCAGTATACCAGAGCGGCCAGCTGCTCACAGATCAAATCAATAAGATCCAGACAAAAGGCAACAACGACTGGCTCACTGGACTGTTGAAAGACTGGGGCATGAAAGGCTGGCTTTCATCTTTACGTCCAACAATATGAAGTCTAATAAGTCTAAGTGCCGTGTTCTGCATTTTGGCCACAAAAATCCCCTACAGCGTTACAGGCTGGGGACGGTGTGGCTGGATAGTGTTCAGGCAGAAAGGGACCTGGGGGTGCTGGTTGACAGCCGATTGGATATGAGCCAGCAATGTGCCTTGGTGGCCAAGAAGGCCAACGGCATCCTGGCCTGCATTAGGACTTGTGTGAGCAGCAGGAGCAGGGAGGTCATTCTCCCCCTGTACTCGGCACTGGTGAGGCCACATCTTGAGTACTGTGTCCAGTTCTGGGCCCCTCAATTTAGGAAGGATATTGAGATACTTGAGCGTGTCCAGAGGAGAGCAACGAGGCTGGTGAGGGGCTTGGAAAACAAGCCCTACGAGGAACATTTGAGGGAGCTGGGGTTGTTTAGCCTGGAGAAGAGGAGGCTTAGAGGTGACCTTATTGCTCTCTACAACTTCCTGAAGGGAGGTTGTAGACAGGTGGGGGTCGGTCTCTTCCACCGGGCAGCAACTGACAGAACAAGGGGACACAGTCTCAAGCTACGTCAGGGAAGGTATAGGTTAGATATTAGGAAAAAAATTTTCACTGAAAGAATAATAAAGCACTGGAACTGTCTTCCCAGGGAGGTGGTGGAATCACCATCACTGGATGTGTTTAAAAAAAGACTGGACATGCCACTTGGTGCTATAGTCTAGTTGAGATGTTAGGGCATAGGTTGGACTTGATGATCTTAGGGGTCTCTTCCAAACTCATGATTCTGTGATTCTGTGATTTAGTCAAGACTGTTTTGTGGGCTTTGTTTCTTGTATTCATTGTCTTGGTTATTCTATCCAGTTTTGCTCAACGCTTGCAAAAGTCCATGGCAGAAGCCTTCATTCTTGAAAACAAAAAGGGGGCACTTGTGGAGGCCCAGGGGCCTCTCATTGCAACTGTGATACCTTAGGGCAAAGGGGACCAAGGTGAAACAGAGAAACCCCTCTGAATGCAAGGCTCTCACCCATGGCCACTTGCAGCCTCTTGCAATCCGCAGGTTTTGTTGCTATCACCCACTTCAACTGCCATTTTTTCCTTATATCTACTCTCCAGAGAATGTTCTCCTCTCTCTTCTCCCCTGCTGGTCCTGGCTTCACCCCTTCTCCCCCCCGAATGAAACCCTCAGACCCCAGCCTCATTTTCTCTCTGGCCCTGGACCCTCTTCATGGCAATGCACAGCGTTTGGAGTTCCACACAAAGACCCATCTCTGGCCTCATTCATCAGCACTTGAAGCAAGTGTGCTCCGGCCTCTGGGAGTGCAGCTCGCTCACACGGGCTCACTGTGGACACGCCGCAATCACACAGTCATTGAGTGCACCAGAGAACCTGGCCTCTAATAAAAGGCATGAATGCCACAAATCACCCAACCCAATGCCTTGCATGTCTCTACTTTTTCCTTCTCCTCTCATCTCTCATGTCACTTTCCCCATTTCCTCTCTCTGCCAGCTTGGCTTCTCTCTCTCCTGGCTGCAGCTTCAGCCACATGTGTGACACTGCAGGAACAGCCTGACCCACCGGGAAGTGGGAGAGGACTCTTTGTCAGCAACTGAAGTGACAGAACAAGGGGGAATGGGATGAAACTGCAAGAGCTGGAATCCATTCCATGATGGCAAGAAGTTCTTTCCTGTCAGGGTGCTTGTCCCTGACACAGGGACCAGCGCAGAGAGCCTGTGCATACCCCATGCCCACCAACATCCAAGGCCAGCTTGGACAGGGGCCGCAGCAACCTGCTGTGCTGCGAGGCTGCTCAGCTTGGAACCAGATGATCCTTAGGGTCCCTTCCAGGCCAAACCATTCAAGGATTTCATCATTCCACCATGCCCATCTCCCAGTGTGGAGCGGCCCTGAAACTTCTGTGACATCACAGCTCCCACAGCGTTCCAGGTGGAACGTCCAGCACCTGGAAACCACCACAGCAGACACTCTGCCTGCTGCCAGCGCTCAGTTGGCGCTCGCTCTGCGCTCTGCCCGTCAGCACTCAGCTGTTGCTGCTGCTGCCTGGGCTTTTCCTGCTGCCTGCTCTGGAGCACCAACCCCAGCAGGATGAGCACTGCTGCGCCAGTGGAGGTACTGTGCCATTCCAGGGAGGAGGCAGCCTGTTTGAGCAGGCTGCAGCCATGTGGCAATGGATGGTGTGGGACAGGAACCCCACTGTGACATTGTGCTGTCTCTTGCAGACTAACAGAGACACTGTGGTGGCGATGGAAGTGGACATGGTGCTGAATGAGGAAGAGATGATGGAGGTGGACGTGGAAGACCAGGTTGAGGAGATGGAAGTTGATGAGGAGGATGACATCGAGGCGATGGAAGTGGATGAGAAGGATGAGGAGGAGCCCATGGTCCTAGGATGAAGATGGAGCCCCACAAGTAAGACAGGCAGATGCTCCCCATGCCCTGCCCACAGACACAGTGGCTGCCCTGACGCCAGGCTGGGGCTGGGCTGGATGGCCCCGCTCAGGGACACGCTGCCCGCAGGGGGCCTGGATTGTGCTGCCACAAGCACCAGCCCTGGCCTGCCCTGCACTTGCCTGGGGCCACACCAGCCCTGCCAGCCCTGTCCCAGCTCTTGGGGCCCAGCTGGGCCCAGTGCTGGCAGCTGACTCCAGCTTTGCTTCTTTCTTCCTTCCAGGACTGATGCAGATGATGGCTGTAGATATTTCGGCGGTGTATATATGTTTGAAAAGTTAGGATATTTTTGTAAATATGTTCTTAGGTTAGTAGTTCTTTGTAAATATGTTTTGAAGATTGTTACTCCATAGGATCCCATGGAAATATGTGCAGTAGATTGTTGTTGTTGTTGTTGTTATGAGGATTGTTGTAATGAAATGTGTTCTGTAAATCCTCGTGTTTGCCGATGTTCAGCAAATAAATAATGATTCTTTATAAAACTTCACTTCTCTTTCTCATTCCTTTGGGCACTGTCAGAACCCCGGACCTCCCCCTGACCATCCTAAATGATTCCAGCCCCAGCCAGGGGGCTTTAAATCCCTGGCAGGGGGTTCAGAGACCCTGGCATGTAGCCAAAGACCCCTGGGCCTTTGAATTTAACCCATAAAGCAAGTTACCACCTTTATGTCAAGAATTAAAAGTCACAACAATTTAGATAGTCTAGTAATAGTAATCACAAAGTGAACGGAAAACATTTAGAGCACTGTACACAGAGGTTTTGAACCTTGTACGAAAGAGTTTGGTATTATCTACATAGATAGAAAAATTTGGGTGTACCCAGTCCTTCCTCTTTCTTCTCGCTAGCATCCATATGAAAGACGATATTACCATTCACATATTGGTTTCAAGTAGAAAGTCACTATCTAACTTAAGTAATAGGTATTAAAACATTCTTGTAAACATAGTATAGGCAGGTTTTAATATAAAAGATAACACCAACCCAAGAGGCAAAAAGAGTACCTTAAGCTGACCTGCTGAACAAACCTCAGCAGGCCAGCAAAAAAATGTTTTAGACAAAATATAAAAATCAACCTTAAGAGAGTGAAGCACATACTTCTCAACTCTTCCTTCGACAGCTAAGTTAGAGAAAAAGAGACTTCTAACGTACCTCGAAATCCCTTCAACCAAAGAAAACCCAAGAGGCACAGGCAGCGTTTGCACAGTTGGGATTTCCACTTGTTCCGGGATCCCGGGGCTGGAGCTCCCTGGGGCTGCTGCCACGGCCACCCCGCGCCTGGGGGTCCCTGTGCACAGGGGGTCCCACTGACACCACTGCTGCCGCTGGCCACTGCTGCTGCTCCTGGGCTGGGGCACAGCCGCGTCCCCAAGAGCTGAGCTCTCACCAGCACAGAGGGGGCTCTCACTGCACTGGCCCCTGCAGCCATGCCACCAAAGCAAGGCAGGAAACTTTCAGCCACCCTTCCTGCTGCAGCCACAGACACTCCTGGCTCCAGAGCCGCCATCAGCCCACAGGGATGCAAAATCCACCTGCCCGCTCTCACGGCCTTGACAGCCTTGGCAACTGTGGCACCTGCATCTGGGCTGCTGCAGGGGCTGATGTTTAAGCCTTGCAGCCTCCAAAGGCTCCGGGCTCTGCTTCCCACCCTGCTCTGCACTGCCCTGGCTCCACATTGCTCAAGAGACAAAAGCCAAGCCAGGGCATCCTCACCCTGCCCAAATTGCTGAATTGACTGCAGTCCTTAGGACCTTCTCCACTTTCAAAGAACCTCTTCATTTGATCACTGATTCGGCAGATGTCTATGACCTAGTGCAGCGGGCCGAAAATTCCATTTTCAAAGACATTTCTAACCCCTACTAGAGCATTTGCTTTCCCCTTTCATTTCTCTTTTGTCCCACAGACAACACCCACGCTATATCATGCACACAAGGTCTTATACCACCCTTCCTGCATTTATAGTAGGCAATGCTAGAGCAGATGCCTCAGCAATGCTTCTCCAAACCTCCCCACGGAATGTTTCTGACCAGGCTAGGATCCGCCACCACTTCTACCATCAAAACATTCCTGCACCGCTCAGCATCTTTAAAATTACCCAAGATCAGGCAAGATTCATGGCAAACACCTGCCCAAATTGTCAGCAACATGCCTTTGCTTCTGTCAGAGCTGTACTCAATCCAAGAGGACTAAAGACTCTCCAGATCGGGCAATCACACATCACACACCAAGCCCCTTTCGGGAGACTAAAATACATCCCCGTCTCAATCCACACCGACAACGCTGCGGTTTCTGCCCCTGCCCATGCTGCTGAAAAATCAAAAGATGCTATAAAACGTTACTTTTTAGCCTTTTCCACCTCCCCTGTTCCACAGGAAATTAAAACTGATCATGGTCCTGCTTATACCTCCCACTGATTCCAACCATTTTCTGACCAGTGGGCTACAAAACATGTCACAGCCATACCACACTCTGCCACAGGACAGTCCATCGTCCAGAGGGCCCACTCTTCCATCCAAAGGATCCTTGATCAACAGAGACAGGGAGTCCACATAGTATCTCCCATTGAGAGCCTGGCCAAGGCCCTTGATGTGCTCAACTTTTTGAACAACTCCCCCAGTCATCAGGCATTTTATATTTAATTGGCAGCCCAATAAAAAGAAAAGCCACCTGTGTTGATCAAAGACCCTGAATCCAAAGAAATTATGGGCCCTTTCCCATTCATTACTTGGGAGGGAGGATATGCTTGTGTCTCTACAGCAGCAGGCCCAAGACGCATCCCAGCAAAAAACATCAAACTCTTCTGCCAATGGCCAGGCAAACACCACAGCCACCATCAGAAAAACAGAACAAAAGCCTAAGAGAGACAGCAGCAGCCTGCAAAAGAAGAAGAAGGACAGAAGAAGATCTCCTAAGCAGTGTGGACCACACACACCAACACCAAGAGAGCTCAGACACCACTAACTGCGATATCCCGCTTAACAATTGGAAAAACTGTATTCTAGCCTTGATATTTGATTCTTCTAATAAGCTGACTTCAAACCCTTGCCTTACAGAAGAGAAAGTTTAGTGGGACCAGAATTTAAGGTTCACATTGCAATCTCCCTATCTCTTTACTTTCAGGCCACCCAAGCCTCCACCCACTACTAAATTAGCTAAAGTCAAAGGATGCTGTCCTTTGTTGCCACTGCAGCAGGAAGCTGGATGCTCCTCACTATGCCGCATGCCTTCGCATGGGTGGTTCCACAGCCAAGCCACAATTTCTTGCCCATGGCCACGCATGTCAACCTCTTCTCACATAGGGACTCAGTATACCAGAGCGGCCAGCTGCTCACAGATCAAATCAATAAGATCCAGACAAAAGGCAACAACGACTGGCTCACTGGACTGTTGAAAGACTGGGGCATGAAAGGCTGGCTTTCATCTTTACGTCCAACAATATGAAGTCTAATAAGTCTAAGTGCCGTGTTCTGCATTTTGGCCACAAAAATCCCCTACAGCGTTACAGGCTGGGGACGGTGTGGCTGGATAGTGTTCAGGCAGAAAGGGACCTGGGGGTGCTGGTTGACAGCCGATTGGATATGAGCCAGCAATGTGCCTTGGTGGCCAAGAAGGCCAACGGCATCCTGGCCTGCATTAGGACTTGTGTGAGCAGCAGGAGCAGGGAGGTCATTCTCCCCCTGTACTCGGCACTGGTGAGGCCACATCTTGAGTACTGTGTCCAGTTCTGGGCCCCTCAATTTAGGAAGGATATTGAGATACTTGAGCGTGTCCAGAGGAGAGCAACGAGGCTGGTGAGGGGCTTGGAAAACAAGCCCTACGAGGAACATTTGAGGGAGCTGGGGTTGTTTAGCCTGGAGAAGAGGAGGCTTAGAGGTGACCTTATTGCTCTCTACAACTTCCTGAAGGGAGGTTGTAGACAGGTGGGGGTCGGTCTCTTCCACCGGGCAGCAACTGACAGAACAAGGGGACACAGTCTCAAGCTACGTCAGGGAAGGTATAGGTTAGATATTAGGAAAAAAATTTTCACTGAAAGAATAATAAAGCACTGGAACTGTCTTCCCAGGGAGGTGGTGGAATCACCATCACTGGATGTGTTTAAAAAAAGACTGGACATGCCACTTGGTGCTATAGTCTAGTTGAGATGTTAGGGCATAGGTTGGACTTGATGATCTTAGGGGTCTCTTCCAAACTCATGATTCTGTGATTCTGTGATTTAGTCAAGACTGTTTTGTGGGCTTTGTTTCTTGTATTCATTGTCTTGGTTATTCTATCCAGTTTTGCTCAACGCTTGCAAAAGTCCATGGCAGAAGCCTTCATTCTTGAAAACAAAAAGGGGGCACTTGTGGAGGCCCAGGGGCCTCTCATTGCAACTGTGATACCTTAGGGCAAAGGGGACCAAGGTGAAACAGAGAAACCCCTCTGAATGCAAGGCTCTCACCCATGGCCACTTGCAGCCTCTTGCAATCCGCAGGTTTTGTTGCTATCACCCACTTCAACTGCCATTTTTTCCTTATATCTACTCTCCAGAGAATGTTCTCCTCTCTCTTCTCCCCTGCTGGTCCTGGCTTCACCCCTTCTCCCCCCCGAATGAAACCCTCAGACCCCAGCCTCATTTTCTCTCTGGCCCTGGACCCTCTTCATGGCAATGCACAGCGTTTGGAGTTCCACACAAAGACCCATCTCTGGCCTCATTCATCAGCACTTGAAGCAAGTGTGCTCCGGCCTCTGGGAGTGCAGCTCGCTCACACGGGCTCACTGTGGACACGCCGCAATCACACAGTCATTGAGTGCACCAGAGAACCTGGCCTCTAATAAAAGGCATGAATGCCACAAATCACCCAACCCAATGCCTTGCATGTCTCTACTTTTTCCTTCTCCTCTCATCTCTCATGTCACTTTCCCCATTTCCTCTCTCTGCCAGCTTGGCTTCTCTCTCTCCTGGCTGCAGCTTCAGCCACATGTGTGACACTGCAGGAACAGCCTGACCCACCGGGAAGTGGGAGAGGACTCTTTGTCAGCAACTGAAGTGACAGAACAAGGGGGAATGGGATGAAACTGCAAGAGCTGGAATCCATTCCATGATGGCAAGAAGTTCTTTCCTGTCAGGGTGCTTGTCCCTGACACAGGGACCAGCGCAGAGAGCCTGTGCATACCCCATGCCCACCAACATCCAAGGCCAGCTTGGACAGGGGCCGCAGCAACCTGCTGTGCTGCGAGGCTGCTCAGCTTGGAACCAGATGATCCTTAGGGTCCCTTCCAGGCCAAACCATTCAAGGATTTCATCATTCCACCATGCCCACCTCCCAGTGTGGAGCGGCCCTGAAACTTCTGTGACATCACAGCTCCCACAGCGTTCCAGGTGGAACGTCCAGCACCTGGAAACCACCACAGCAGACACTCTGCCTGCTGCCAGCGCTCAGTTGGCGCTCGCTCTGCGCTCTGCCCGTCAGCACTCAGCTGTTGCTGCTGCTGCCTGGCCTTTTCCTGCTGCCTGCTCTGGAGCACCAACCCCAGCAGGATGAGCACTGCTGCGCCAGTGGAGGTACTGTGCCATTCCAGGGAGGAGGCAGCCTGTTTGAGCAGGCTGCAGCCATGTGGGAATGGATGGTGTGGGACAGGAACCCCACTGTGACATTGTGCTGTCTCTTGCAGACTAACAGAGACACTGTGGTGGCGATGCAAGTGGACATGGTGCTGAATGAGGAAGAGATGATGGAGGTGGACGTGGAAGACCAGGTTGAGGAGATGGAAGTTGATGAGGAGGATGACATCGAGGCGATGGAAGTGGATGAGAAGGATGAGGAGGAGCCCATGGTCCTCGGATGAAGATGGAGCCCCACAAGTAAGACAGGCAGATGCTCCCCATGCCCTGCCCACAGACACAGTGGCTGCCCTGGCGCCAGGCTGGGGCTGGGCTGGATGGCCCCGCTCAGGGACACGCTGCCCGCAGGGGGCCTGGATTGTGCTGCCACAAGCACCAGCCCTGGCCTGCCCTGCACTTGCCTGGGGCCACAGCAGCCCTGCCAGCCCTGTCCCAGCTCCTGGGGCCCAGCTGGGCCCAGTGCTGGCAGCTGACTCCAGCTTTGCTTCTTTCTTCCTTCCAGGACTGATGCAGATGATGGCTGTAGATATTACGGCGGTGTATATATGTTTGAAAAGTTAGGATATTTTTGTAAATATGTTCTTAGGTTAGTAGTTCTTTGTAAATATGTTTTGAAGATTGTTACTCCATAGGATCCCATGGAAATATGTGCAGTAGATTGTTGTTGTTGTTGTTGTTATGAGGATTGTTGTAATGAAATGTGTTCTGTAAATCCTCGTGTTTGCCGATGTTCAGCAAATAAATAATGATTCTTTATAAAACTTCACTTCTCTTTCTCATTCCTTTGGGCACTGTCAGAACCCCGGACCTCCCCCTGACCATCCTAAATGATTCCAGCCCCAGCCAGGGGGCTTTAAATCCCTGGCAGGGGGTTCAGAGACCCTGGCATGTAGCCAAAGACCCCTGGGCCTTTGAATTTAACCCATAAAGCATGTTACCACCTTTATGTCAAGAATTAAAAGTCACAACAATTTAGATAGTCTAGTAATAGTAATCACAAAGTGAACGGAAAACATTTAGAGCACTGTACACAGAGGTTTTGAACCTTGTACGAAAGAGTTTGGTATTATCTACATAGATAGAAAAATTTGGGTGTACCCAGTCCTTCCTCTTTCTTCTCGCTAGCATCCATATGAAAGACGATATTACCATTCACATATTGGTTTCAAGTAGAAAGTCACTATCTAACTTAAGTAATAGCTATTAAAACATTCTTGTAAACATAGTATAGTCAGGTTTTAATATAAAAGATAACACCAACCCAAGAGGCAAAAAGAGTACCTTAAGCTGACCTGCTGAACAAACCTCAGCAGGCCAGCAAAAAAATGTTTTAGACAAAATATAAAAATCAACCTTAAGAGAGTGAAGCACATACTTCTCAACTCTTCCTTCGACAGCTAAGTTAGAGAAAAAGAGACTTCTAACGTACCTCGAAATCCCCTCAACCAAAGAAAACCCAAGAGGCACAGGCAGCGTTTGCACAGTTGGGATTTCCACTTGTTCCGGGATCCCGGGGCTGGAGCTCCCTGGGGCTGCTGCCACGGCCACCCCGCGGCTGGGGGTCCCTGTGCACAGGGGGTCCCACTGACACCACTGCTGCCGCTGGCCACTGCTGCTGCTCCTGGGCTGGGGCACAGCCGCGTCCCCAAGAGCTGAGCTGTCACCAGCACAGAGGGGGCTCTCGCTGCACTGGCCCCTGCAGCCATGCCACCAAAGCAAGGCAGGAAACTTTCAGCCACCCTTCCTGCTGCAGCCACAGCCACTCCTGGCTCCAGAGCCGCCATCAGCCCACAGGGATGCAAAATCCACTTGCCCGCTCTCAAGGCCTTGACAGCCTTGGCAACTGTGGCACCTGCATCTGGGCTGCTGCAGGGGCTGATGTTTAAGGCTTGCAGCCTCCAAAGGCTCCGGGCTCTGCTTCCCACCCTGCTCTGCACTGCCCTGGCTCCGCATTGCTCAAGAGACAAAAGCCAAGCCAGGGCATCCTCACCCTGCCCAAATTGCTGAATTGACTGCAGTCCTTAGGACCTTCTCCACTTTCAAAGAACCTCTTCATTTGATCACTGATTCGGCAGATGTCTATGACCTAGTGCAGCGGGCCGAAAATTCCATTTTCAAAGACATTTCTAACCCCTACTAGAGCATTTGCTTTCCCCTTTCATTTCTCTTTTGTCCCACAGACAACACCCACGCTATATCATGCACACAAGGTCTTATACCACCCTTCCTGCATTTATAGTAGGCAATGCTAGAGCAGATGCCTCAGCAATGCTTCACCAAACCTCCCCACGGAATGTTTCTGACCAGGCTAGGATCCGCCACCACTTCTACCATCAAAACATTCCTGCACCGCTCAGCATCTTTAAAATTACCCAAGATCAGGCAAGATCCATGGCAAACACCTGCCCAAATTGTCAGCAACATGCCTTTGCTTCTGTCAGAGCTGTACTCAATCCAAGAGGACTAAAGACTCTCCAGATCGGGCAATCACACATCACACACCAAGCCCCTTTCGGGAGACTAAAATACATCCCCGTCTCAATCCACACCGACAACGCTGCGCTTTCTGCCCCTGCCCATGCTGGTGAAAAATCAAAAGATGCTATAAAACGTTCCTTTTTAGCCTTTTCCACCTTCCCTGTTCCACAGGAAATTAAAACTGATCATGGTCCTGCTAATACCTCCCACTGATTCCAACCATTTTCTGACCAGTGGGCTACAAAACATGTCACAGCCATACCACACTCTGCCACGGGACAGTCCATCGTCCAGAGGGCCCACTCTTCCATCCAAAGGATCCTTGATCAACAGAGACAGGGAGTCCACATAGTATCTCCCATTGAGAGCCTGGCCAAGGCCCTTGATGTGCTCAACTTTTTGAACAACTCCCCCAGTCATCAGGCATTTTATATTTAATTGGCAGCCCAATAAAAAGAAAAGCCACCTGTGTTGATCAAAGACCCTGAATCCAAAGAAATTATGGGCCCTTTCCCATTCATTACTTGGGAGGGAGGATATGCTTGTGTCTCTACAGCAGCAGGCCCAAGACGCATCCCAGCAAAAAACATAAAACTCTTCTGCCAATGGCCAGGCAAACACCACAGCCACCATCAGAAAAACAGAACAAAAGCCTAAGAGAGACAGCAGCAGCCTGCAAAAGAAGAAGAAGGACAGAAGAAGATCTCCTAAGCAGTGTGGACCACACACACCAACACCAAGAGAGCTCAGACACCACTAACTGCGATATCCCGCTTAACAATTGGAAAAACTGTATTCTAGCCTTGATATTTGATTCTTCTAATAAGCTGACTTCAAACCCTTGCCTTACAGAAGAGAAAGTTTAGTGGGACCAGAATTTAAGGTTCACATTGCAATCTCCCTATCTCTTTACTTTCAGGCCACCCAAGCCTCCACCCACTACTAAATTAGCTAAAGTCAAAGGATGCTGTCCTTTGTTGCCACTGCAGCAGGAAGCTGGATGCTCCTAACTATGCCGCATGCCTTCGCATGGGTGGTTCCACAGCCAAGCCACAATTTCTTGCCCATGGCCACGCATGTCAACCTCTTCTCACATAGGGACTCAGTATACCAGAGCGGCCAGCTGCTCACAGATCAAATCAATAAGATCCAGACAAAAGGCAACAACGACTGGCTCACTGGACTGTTGAAAGACTGGGGCATGAAAGGCTGGCTTTCATCTTTACGTCCAATAATATGAAGTCTAATAAGTCTAAGTGCCGTGTTCTGCATTTTGGCCACAAAAATCCCCTACAGCGTTACAGGCTGGGGACGGTGTGGCTGGATAGTGTTCAGGCAGAAAGGGACCTGGGGGTGCTGGTTGACAGCCGATTGGATATGAGCCAGCAATGTGCCTTGGTGGCCAAGAAGGCCAACGGCATCCTGGCCTGCATTAGGACTTGTGTGAGCAGCAGGAGCAGGGAGGTCGTTCTCCCCCTGTACTCGGCACTGGTGAGGCCACATCTTGAGTACTGTGTCCAGTTCTGGGCCCCTCAATTTAGGAAGGATATTGAGATACTTGAGCGTGTCCAGAGGAGAGCAACGAGGCTGGTGAGGGGCTTGGAAAACAAGCCCTACGAGGAACATTTGAGGGAGCTGGGGTTGTTTAGCCTGGAGAAGAGGAGGCTTAGAGGTGACCTTATTGCTCTCTACAACTTCCTGAAGGGAGGTTGTAGACAGGTGGGGGTCGGTCTCTTCCACCGGGCAGCAACTGACAGAACAAGGGGACACAGTCTCAAGCTACGTCAGGGAAGGTATAGGTTAGATATTAGGAAAAAAATTTTCACTGAAAGAATAATAAAGCACTGGAACTGTCTTCCCAGGGAGGTGGTGGAATCACCATCACTGGATGTGTTTAAAAAAAGACTGGACATGCCACTTGGTGCTATAGTCTAGTTGAGATGTTAGGGCATAGGTTGGACTTGATGATCTTAGGGGTCTCTTCCAAACTCATGATTCTGTGATTCTGTGATTTAGTCAAGACTGTTTTGTGGGCTTTGTTTCTTGTATTCATTGTCTTGGTTATTCTATCCAGTTTTGCTCAACGCTTGCAAAAGTCCATGGCAGAAGCCTTCATTCTTGAAAACAAAAAGGGGGCACTTGTGGAGGCCCAGGGGCCTCTCATTGCAACTGTGATACCTTAGGGCAAAGGGGACCAAGGTGAAACAGAGAAACCCCTCTGAATGCAAGGCTCTCACCCATGGCCACTTGCAGCCTCTTGCAATCCGCAGGTTTTGTTGCTATCACCCACTTCAACTGCCATTTTTTCCTTATATCTACTCTCCAGAGAATGTTCTCCTCTCTCTTCTCCCCTGCTGGTCCTGGCTTCACCCCTTCTCCCCCCCGAATGAAACCCTCAGACCCCAGCCTCATTTTCTCTCTGGCCCTGGACCCTCTTCATGGCAATGCACAGCGTTTGGAGTTCCACACAAAGACCCATCTCTGGCCTCATTCATCAGCACTTGAAGCAAGTGTGCTCCGGCCTCTGGGAGTGCAGCTCGCTCACACGGGCTCACTGTGGACACGCCGCAATCACACAGTCATTGAGTGCACCAGAGAACCTGGCCTCTAATAAAAGGCATGAATGCCACAAATCACCCAACCCAATGCCTTGCATGTCTCTACTTTTTCCTTCTCCTCTCATCTCTCATGTCACTTTCCCCATTTCCTCTCTCTGCCAGCTTGGCTTCTCTCTCTCCTGGCTGCAGCTTCAGCCACATGTGTGACACTGCAGGAACAGCCTGACCCACCGGGAAGTGGGAGAGGACTCTTTGTCAGCAACTGAAGTGACAGAACAAGGGGGAATGGGATGAAACTGCAAGAGCTGGAATCCATTCCATGATGGCAAGAAGTTCTTTCCTGTCAGGGTGCTTGTCCCTGACACAGGGACCAGCGCAGAGAGGCTGTGCATACCCCATGCCCACCAACATCCAAGGCCAGCTTGGACAGGGGCCGCAGCAACCTGCTGTGCTGGGAGGCTGCTCAGCTTGGAACCAGATGATCCTTAGGGTCCCTTCCAGGCCAAACCATTCAAGGATTTCATCATTCCACCATGCCCATCTCCCAGTGTGGAGCGGCCCTGAAACTTCTGTGACATCACAGCTCCCACAGCGTTCCAGGTGGAACGTCCAGCACCTGGAAACCACCACAGCAGACACTCTGCCTGCTGCCAGCGCTCAGTTGGCGCTCGCTCTGCGCTCTGCCCGTCAGCACTCAGCTGTTGCTGCTGCTGCCTGGCCTTTTCCTGCTGCCTGCTCTGGAGCACCAACCCCAGCAGGATGAGCACTGCTGCGCCAGTGGAGGTACTGTGCCATTCCAGGGAGGAGGCAGCCTGCTTGAGCAGGCTGCAGCCATGTGGGAATGGATGGTGTGGGACAGGAACCCCACTGTGAGATTGTGCTGTCTCTTGCAGACTAACAGAGACACTGTGGTGGCGATGGAAGTGGACATGGTGCTGAATGAGGAAGAGATGATGGAGGTGGACGTGGAAGACCAGGTTGAGGAGATGGAAGTTGATGAGGAGGATGACATCGAGGCGATGGAAGTGGATGAGAAGGATGAGGAGGAGCCCATGGTCCTTGGATGAAGATGGAGCCCCACAAGTAAGACAGGCAGATGCTCCCCATGCCCTGCCCACAGACACAGTGGCTGCCCTGGCGCCAGGCTGGGGCTGGGCTGGATGGCCCCGCTTAGGGACACGCTGCCCGCAGGGGGCCTGGATTGTGCTGCCACAAGCACCAGCCCTGGCCTGCCCTGCACTTGCCTGGGGCCACACCAGCCCTGCCAGCCCTGTCCCAGCTCCTGGGGCCCAGCTGGGCCCAGTGCTGGCAGCTGACTCCAGCTTTGCTTCTTTCTTCCTTCCAGGACTGATGCAGATGATGGCTGTAGATATTACGGCGGTGTATATATGTTTGAAAAGTTAGGATATTTTTGTAAATATGTTCTTAGGTTAGTAGTTCTTTGTAAATATGTTTTGAAGATTGTTACTCCATAGGATCCCATGGAAATATGTGCAGTAGATTGTTGTTGTTGTTGTTATGAGGATTGTTGTAATGAAATGTGTTCTGTAAATCCTCGTGTTTGCCGATGTTCAGCAAATAAATAATGATTCTTTACAAAACTTCACTTCTCTTTCTCATTCCTTTGGGCACTGTCAGAAGCCCGGACCTCCCCCTGACCATCCTAAATGATTCCAGCCCCAGCCAGGGGGCTTTAAATCCCTGGCAGGGGGTTCAGAGACCCTGGCATGTAGCCAAAGACCCCTGGGCCTTTGAATTTAACCCATAAAGCATGTTACCACCTTTATGTCAAGAATTAAAAGTCACAACAATTTAGATAGTCTAGTAATAGTAATCACAAAGTGAACGGAAAACATTTAGAGCACTGTAGACAGAGGTTTTGAACCTTGTACGAAAGAGTTTGGTATTATCTACATAGATAGAAAAATTTGGGTGTACCCAGTCCTTCCTCTTTCTTCTCGCTAGCATCCATACGAAAGACGATATTACCATTCACATATTGGTTTCAAGTAGAAAGTCACTATCTAACTTAAGTAATAGCTATTAAAACATTCTTGTAAACATAGTATAGTCAGGTTTTAATATAAAAGATAACACCAACCCAAGAGGCAAAAAGAGTACCTTAAGCTGACCTGCTGAACAAACCTCAGCAGGCCAGCAAAAAAATGTTTTAGACAAAATATAAAAATCAACCTTAAGAGAGTGAAGCACATACTTCTCAACTCTTCCTTCGACAGCTAAGTTAGAGAAAAAGAGACTTCTAACGTACCTCGAAATCCCCTCAACCAAAGAAAACCCAAGAGGCACAGGCAGCGTTTGCACAGTTGGGATTTCCACTTGTTCCGGGATCCCGGGGCTGGAGCTCCCTGGGGCTGCTGCCACGGCCACCCCGCGGCTGGGGCTCCCTGTGCACAGGGGGTCCCACTGACACCACTGCTGCCGCTGGCCACTGCTGCTGCTCCTGGGCTGGGGCACAGCCGCGTCCCCAAGAGCTGAGCTCTCACCAGCACAGAGGGGGCTCTCACTGCACTGGCCCCTGCAGCCATGCCACCAAAGCAAGGCAGGAAACTTTCAGCCACCCTTCCTGCTGCAGCCACAGCCACTCCTGGCTCCAGAGCCGCCATCAGCCCACAGGGATGCAAAATCCACCTGCCCGCTCTCAAGGCCTTGACAGCCTTGGCAACTGTGGCACCTGCATCTGGGCTGCTGCAGGGGCTGATGTTTAAGGCTTGCAGCCTCCAAAGGCTCCGGGCTCTGCTTCCCACCCTGCTCTGCACTGCCCTGGGCCCGCATTGCTCAAGAGACAAAAGCCAAGCCAGGGGATCCTCACCCTGCCCAAATTGCTGAATTGACTGCAGTCCTTAGGACCTTCTCCACTTTCAAAGAACCTCTTCCTTTGATCACTGATTCGGCACATGTCTATGACCTAGTGCAGCGGGCCGAAAATTCCATTTTCAAAGACATTTCTAACCCCAACTAGAGCATTTGCTTTCCCCTTTCATTTCTCTTCTGTCCCACAGACAACACCCACACTATATCATGCACACAAGGTTTCATACCACCCTTCCTGCATTTATAGTAGGCAATGCTAGAGCAGATGCCTCAGCAATGCTTCTCCAAACCTCCCTACGGAATCTTTCTGACCAGGCTAGGATCCGCCACCACTTCTACCATCAAAACATTCCTGCACCGCTCAGCATCTTTAAAATTACCCAAGATCAGGCAAGATTCATGGCAGCCACCTGCCCAAATTGTCAGCAACGTGCCTTTGCTTCTGTCAGAGCTGCACTCAATCCAAGAGGACTAAAGACTCTCCAGATCGGGCAATCACACATCACACACCAAGCCCCTTTTGGGAGACTAAAATACATCCCCGTCTCAATCCACACCGACAACGCTGCGGTTTCTGCCCCTGCCCATGCTGCTGAAAAATCAAAAGATGCTATAAAACGTTCCTTTTTAGCCTTTTCCACCTCCCCTGTTCCACAGGAAATTAAAACTGATCATGGTCCTGCTTATACCTCCCACTGATTCCAAACGTTTTCTGACCAGTGGGCTACAAAACATGTCACAGCCATACCACACTCTGCCACAGGACAGTCCATAGTCCAGAGGGCCCACTCTTCCATCCAAAGGATCCTTGATCAACAGAGACAGGGAGTCCACATAGTATCTCCCATTGAGAGCCTGGCCAAGGCCCTTGATGTGCTCAACTTTTTCAACAACTCCCCCAGTCATCAGGCATTTTATATTTAATTGGCAGCCCAATAAAAAGAAAAGCCACCTGTCTTGATCAAAGACCCTGAATCCAAAGAAATTATGGGCCCTTTCCCATTCATTACTTGGGAGGGAGGATATGCTTGTGTCTCTACAGCAGCAGGCCCAAGACACATCCCAGCAAAAAACATAAAACTCTTCTGCCAATGGCCAGGCAAACACCACAGCCACCATCAGAAAAACAGAACAAAAGCCTAAGAGAGACAGCAGCAGCCTGGAAAAGAAGAAGAAGAAGGACAGAAGAAGATCTCCTAAGCAGTGTGGACCACACACACCAACACCAAGAGAGCTCAGACACCACTAACTGCGATATCCCGCTTAACAATTGGAAAAACTGTATTCTAGCCTTGATATTTGATTCTTCTAATAAGCTGACTTCAAACCCTTGCCTTACAGAAGAGAAAGTTTAGTGGGACCAGAATTTAAGTTTCACATTGCAATCTCCCTATCTCTTTACTTTCAGGCCACCCAAGCCTCCACCCACTAGTAAATTAGCTAAAGTCAAAGGATGCTGTCCTTTCTTGCCACTGCAGCAGGAAGCTGGATGCTCCTAACTATGCCGCATGCCTTCGCATGGGTGGTTCCACAGCCAAGCCACAATTTCTTGCCCATGGCCACACATGTCAACCTCTTCTCACATAGGGACTCAGTATACCAGAGCGGCCAGCTGCTCACAGATCAAATCAATAAGATCCAGACAAAAGGCAACAACGACTGGCTCACTGGACTGTTGAAAGACTGGGGCATGAAAGGCTGGCTTTCATCTTTACGTCCAACAATATGAAGTCTAATAAGTCTAAGTGCCGTGTTCTGCATTTTGGCCACAAAAATCCCCTACAGCGTTACAGGCTGGGGACGGTGTGGCTGGATAGTGTTCAGGCAGAAAGGGACCTGGGGGTGCTGGTTGACAGCCGATTGGATATGAGCCAGCAATGTGCCTTGGTGGCCAAGAAGGCCAACGGCATCCTGGCCTGCATTAGGACATGTGTGAGCAGCAGGAGCAGGGAGGTCATTCTCCCCCTGTACTCGGCACTGGTGAGGCCACATCTTGAGTACTGTGTCCAGTTCTGGGCCCCTCAATTTAGGAAGGATATTGAGATACTTGAGCGTGTCCAGAGGAGAGCAACGAGGCTGGTGAGGGGCTTGGAAAACAAGCCCTACGAGGAACATTTGAGGGAGCTGGGGTTGTTTAGCCTGGAGAAGAGGAGGCTTAGAGGTGACCTTATTGCTCTCTACAACATCCTGAAGGGAGGTTGTAGACAGGTGGGGGTCGGTCTCTTCCACCGGGCAGCAACTGACAGAACAAGGGGACACAGTCTCAAGCTACGTCAGGGAAGGTATAGGTTAGATATTAGGAAAAAAATTTTCACTGAAAGAATAATAAAGCACTGGAATTGTCTTCCCAGGGAGGTGGTGGAATCACCATCACTGGATGTGTTTAAAAAAAGACTGGACATGCCACTTGGTGCTATAGTCTAGTTGAGATGTTAGGGCATAGGTTGGACTTGATGATCTTAGGGGTCTCTTCCAAACTCATGATTCTGTGATTCTGTGATTTAGTCAAGACTGTTTTGTGGGCTTTGTTTCTTGTATTCATTGTCTTGGTTATTCTATCCAGTTTTGCTCAACGCTTGCAAAAGTCCATGGCAGAAGCCTTCATTCTTGAAAACAAAAAGGGGGCACTTGTGGAGGCCCAGGGGCCTCTCATTGCAACTGTAATACCTTAGGGCAAAGGGGACCAAGGTGAAACAGAGAAACCCCTCTGAATGCAAGGCTCTCACCCATGGCCACTTGCAGCCTCTTGCAATCCGCAGGTTTTGTTGCTATCACCCACTTCAACTGCCATTTTTTCCTTATATCTACTCTCCAGAGAATGTTCTCCTCTCTCTTCTCCCCTGCTGGTCCTGGCTTCACCCCTTCTCCCCCCCGAATGAAACCCTCAGACCCCCGTCTCATTTTCTCTCTGGCCCTGGACCCTCTTCATGGCAATGCACAGCGTTTGGAGTTCCACACAAAGACCCATCTCTGGCCTCATTCATCAGCACTTGAAGCAAGTGTGCTCCGGCCTCTGGGAGTGCAGCTCGCTCTCACGGGCTCACTGTGGACACGCCGCAATCACACAGTCATTGAGTGCACCAGAGAACCTGGCCTCTAATAAAAGGCATGAATGCCACAAATCACCCAACCCAATGCCTTGCATGTCTCTACTTTTTCCTTCTCCTCTCATCTCTCATGTCACTTTCCCCATTTCCTCTCTCTGCCAGCTTGGCTTCTCTCTCTCCTGGCTGCAGCTTCAGCCACATGTGTGACACTGCAGGAACAGCCTGACCCACAGGGAAGTGGGAGAGGACTCTTTGTCAGCAACTGAAGTCACAGAACAAGGGGGAATGGGATGAAACTGCAAGAGCTGGAATCCATTCCATGATGGCAAGAAGTTCTTTCCTGTCAGGGTGCTTGTCCCTGACACAGGGACCAGCGCAGAGAGGCTGTGCATACCCCATGCCCACCAACATCCAAGGCCAGCTTGGACAGGGGCCGCAGCAACCTGCTGTGCTGGGAGGCTGCTCAGCTTGGAACCAGATGATCCTTAGGGTCCCTTCCAGGCCAAACCATTCAAGGATTTCATCATTCCACCATGCCCATCTCCCAGTGTGGAGTGGCCCTGAAACTTCTGTGACATCACAGCTCCCACAGCGTTCCAGGTGGAACGTCCAGCACCTGGAAACCACCACAGCAGACACTCTGCCTGCTGCCAGCACTCAGTTGGCGCTCGCTCTGCGCTCTGCCCGTCAGCACTCAGCTGTTGCTGCTGCTGCCTGGGCTTTTCCTGCTGCCTGCTCTGGAGCACCAACCCCAGCAGGATGAGCACTGCTGCGCCAGTGGAGGTACTGTGCCATTCCAGGGAGGAGGCAGCCTGCTTGAGCAGGCTGCAGCCATGTGGCAATGGATGGTGTGGGACAGGAACCCCACTGTGAGATTGTGCTGTCTCTTGCAGACTAACAGAGACACTGTGGTGGCGATGGAAGTGGACATGGTGCTGAATGAGGAAGAGATGATGGAGGTGGACGTGGAAGACCAGGTTGAGGAGATGGAAGTTGATGAGGAGGATGACATCGAGGCGATGGAAGTGGATGAGAAGGATGAGGAGGAGCCCATGGTCCTTGGATGAAGATGGAGCCCCACAAGTAAGACAGGCAGATGCTCCCCATGCCCTGCCCACAGACACAGTGGCTGCCCTGGCGCCAGGCTGGGGCTGGGCTGGATGGCCCCGCTCAGGGACACGCTGCCCGCAGGGGGCCTGGATTGTGCTGCCACAAGCACCAGCCCTGGCCTGCCCTGCACTTGCCTGGGGCCACACCAGCCCTGCCAGCCCTGTCCCAGCTCCTGGGGCCCAGCTGGGCCCAGTGCTGGCAGCTGACTCCAGCTTTGCTTCTTTCTTCCTTCCAGGACTGATGCAGATGATGGCTGTAGATATTACGGCGGTGTATATATGTTTGAAAAGTTAGGATATTTTTGTAAATATGTTCTTAGGTTAGTAGTTCTTTGTAAATATGTTTTGAAGATTGTTACTCCATAGGATCCCATGGAAATATGTGCAGTAGATTGTTGTTGTTGTTGTTATGAGGATTGTTGTAATGAAATGTGTTCTGTAAATCCTCGTGTTTGCCGATGTTCAGCAAATAAATAATGATTCTTTATAAAACTTCACTTCTCTTTCTCATTCCTTTGGGCACTGTCAGAAGCCCGGACCTCCCCCTGACCATCCTAAATGATTCCAGCCCCAGCCAGGGGGCTTTAAATCCCTGGCAGGGGGTTCAGAGACCCTGGCATGTAGCCAAAGACCCCTGGGCCTTTGAATTTAACCCATAAAGCATGTTACCACCTTTATGTCAAGAATTAAAAGTCACAACAATTTAGATAGTCTAGTAATAGTAATCACAAAGTGAACGGAAAACATTTAGAGCACTGTAGACAGAGGTTTTGAACCTTGTACGAAAGAGTTTGGTATTATCTACATAGATAGAAAAATTTGGGTGTACCCAGTCCTTCCTCTTTCTTCTCACTAGCATCCATATGAAAGACGATATTACCATTCACATATTGGTTTCAAGTAGAAAGTCACTATCTAACTTAAGTAATAGCTATTAAAACATTCTTGTAAACATAGTATAGTCAGGTTTTAATATAAAAGATAACACCAACCCAAGAGGCAAAAAGAGTACCTTAAGCTGACCTGCTGAACAAACCTCAGCAGGCCAGCAAAAAAATGTTTTAGACAAAATATAAAAATCAACCTTAAGAGAGTGAAGCACATACTTCTCAACTCTTCCTTCGACAGCTAAGTTAGAGAAAAAGAGACTTCTAACGTACCTCGAAATCCCCTCAACCAAAGAAAACCCAAGAGGCACAGGCAGCGTTTGCACAGTTGGGATTTCCACTGGTTCCGGGATCCCGGGGCTGGAGCTCCCTGGGGCTGCTGCCACGGCCACCCCGCGGCTGGGGGTCCCTGTGCACAGGGGGTCCCACTGACACCACTGCTGCCGCTGGCCACTGCTGCTGCTCCTGGGCTGGGGCACAGCCGCGTCCCCAAGAGCTGAGCTCTCACCAGCACAGAGGGGGCTCTCACTGCACTGGCCCCTGCAGCCATGCCACCAAAGCAAGGCAGGAAACTTTCAGCCACCCTTCCTGCTGCAGCCACAGCCACTCCTGGCTCCAGAGCCGCCATCAGCCCACAGGGATGCAAAATCCACCTGCCCGCTCTCAAGGCCTTGACAGCCTTGGCAACTGTGGCACCTGCATCTGGGCTGCTGCAGGGGCTGATGTTTAAGGCTTGCAGCCTCCAAAGGCTCCGGGCTCTGCTTCCCACCCTGCTCTGCACTGCCCTGGGCCCGCATTGCTCAAGAGACAAAAGCCAAGCCAGGGGATCCTCACCCTGCCCAAATTGCTGAATTGACTGCAGTCCTTAGGACCTTCTCCACTTTCAAAGAACCTCTTCCTTTGATCACTGATTCGGCACATGTCTATGACCTAGTGCAGCGGGCCGAAAATTCCATTTTCAAAGACATTTCTAACCCCAACTAGAGCATTTGCTTTCCCCTTTCATTTCTCTTCTGTCCCACAGACAACACCCACACTATATCATGCACACAAGGTCTCATACCACCCTTCCTGCATTTATAGTAGGCAATGCTAGAGCAGATGCCTCAGCAATGCTTCTCCAAACCTCCCTACGGAATCTTTCTGACCAGGCTAGGATCCGCCACCACTTCTACCATCAAAACATTCCTGCACCGCTCAGCATCTTTAAAATTACCCAAGATCAGGCAAGATTCATGGCAGCCACCTGCCCAAATTGTCAGCAACGTGCCTTTGCTTCTGTCAGAGCTGCACTCAATCCAAGAGGACTAAAGACTCTCCAGATCGGGCAATCTCACATCACACACCAAGCCCCTTTTGGGAGACTAAAATACATCCCCGTCTCAATCCACACCGACAACGCTGCGGTTTCTGCCCCTGCCCATGCTGCTGAAAAATCAAAAGATGCTATAAAACGTTCCTTTTTAGCCTTTTCCACCTCCCCTGTTCCACAGGAAATTAAAACTGATCATGGTCCTGCTTATACCTCCCACTGATTCCAACCGTTTTCTGACCAGTGGGCTACAAAACATGTCACAGCCATACCACACTCTGCCACAGGACAGTCCATAGTCCAGAGGGCCCACTCTTCCATCCAAAGGATCCTTGATCAACAGAGACAGGGAGTCCACATAGTATCTCCCATTGAGAGCCTGGCCAAGGCCCTTGATGTGCTCAACTTTTTCAACAACTCCCCCAGTCATCAGGCATTTTATATTTAATTGGCAGCCCAATAAAAAGAAAAGCCACCTGTGTTGATCAAAGACCCTGAATCCAAACAAATTATGGGCCCTTTCCCATTCATTACTTGGGAGGGAGGATATGCTTGTGTCTCTACAGCAGCAGGCCCAAGACGCATCCCAGCAAAAAACATAAAACTCTTCTGCCAATGGCCAGGCAAACACCACAGCCACCATCAGAAAAACAGAACAAAAGCCTAAGAGAGACAGCAGCAGCCTGCAAAAGAAGAAGAAGAAGGACAGAAGAAGATCTCCTAAGCAGTGTGGACCGCACAGACCAACACCAAGAGAGCTCAGACACCACTAACTGCGATATACCGCTTAACAATTGGAAAAACTGTATTCTAGCCTTGATATTTGATTCTTCTAATAAGCTGACTTCAAACCCTTGCCTTACAGAAGAGAAAGTTTAGTGGGACCAGAATTTAAGTTTCACATTGCAATCTCCCTATCTCTTTACTTTCAGGCCACCCAAGCCTCCACCCACTAGTAAATTAGCTAAAGTCAAAGGATGCTGTCCTTTCTTGCCACTGCAGCAGGAAGCTGGATGCTCCTAACTATGCCGCATGCCTTCGCATGGGTGGTTCCACAGCCAAGCCACAATTTCTTGCCCATGGCCACACATGTCAACCTCTTCTCACATAGGGACTCAGTATACCAGAGCGGCCAGCTGCTCACAGATCAAATCAATAAGATCCAGACAAAAGGCAACAACGACTGGCTCACTGGACTGTTGAAAGACTGGGGCATGAAAGGCTGGCTTTCATCTTTACGTCCAACAATATGAAGTCTAATAAGTCTAAGTGCCGTGTTCTGCATTTTGGCCACAAAAATCCCCTACAGCGTTACAGGCTGGGGACGGTGTGGCTGGATAGTGTTCAGGCAGAAAGGGACCTGGGGGTGCTGGTTGACAGCCGATTGGATATGAGCCAGCAATGTGCCTTGGTGGCCAAGAAGGCCAACGGCATCCTGGCCTGCATTAGGACATGTGTGAGCAGCAGGAGCAGGGAGGTCATTCTCCCCCTGTACTCGGCACTGGTGAGGCCACATCTTGAGTACTGTGTCCAGTTCTGGGCCCCTCAATTTAGGAAGGATATTGAGATACTTGAGCGTGTCCAGAGGAGAGCAACGAGGCTGGTGAGGGGCTTGGAAAACAAGCCCTACGAGGAACATTTGAGGGAGCTGGGGTTGTTTAGCCTGGAGAAGAGGAGGCTTAGAGGTGACCTTATTGCTCTCTACAACATCCTGAAGGGAGGTTGTAGACAGGTGGGGGTCGGTCTCTTCCACCGGGCAGCAACTGACAGAACAAGGGGACACAGTCTCAAGCTACGTCAGGGAAGGTATAGGTTAGATATTAGGAAAAAAATTTTCACTGAAAGAATAATAAAGCACTGGAATTGTCTTCCCAGGGAGGTGGTGGAATCACCATCACTGGATGTGTTTAAAAAAAGACTGGACATGCCACTTGGTGCTATAGTCTAGTTGAGATGTTAGGGCATAGGTTGGACTTGATGATCTTAGGGGTCTCTTCCAAACTCATGATTCTGTGATTCTGTGATTTAGTCAAGACTGTTTTGTGGGCTTTGTTTCTTGTATTCATTGTCTTGGTTATTCTATCCAGTTTTGCTCAACGCTTGCAAAAGTCCATGGCAGAAGCCTTCATTCTTGAAAACAAAAAGGGGGCACTTGTGGAGGCCCAGGGGCCTCTCATTGCAACTGTAATACCTTAGGGCAAAGGGGACCAAGGTGAAACAGAGAAACCCCTCTGAATGCAAGGCTCTCACCCATGGCCACTTGCAGCCTCTTGCAATCCGCAGGTTTTGTTGCTATCACCCACTTCAACTGCCATTTTTTCCTTATATCTACTCTCCAGAGAATGTTCTCCTCTCTCTTCTCCCCTGCTGGTCCTGGCTTCACCCCTTCTCCCCCCCGAATGAAACCCTCAGACCCCCGTCTCATTTTCTCTCTGGCCCTGGACCCTCTTCATGGCAATGCACAGCGTTTGGAGTTCCACACAAAGACCCATCTCTGGCCTCATTCATCAGCACTTGAAGCAAGTGTGCTCCGGCCTCTGGGAGTGCAGCTCGCTCTCACGGGCTCACTGTGGACACGCCGCAATCACACAGTCATTGAGTGCACCAGAGAACCTGGCCTCTAATAAAAGGCATGAATGCCACAAATCACCCAACCCAATGCCTTGCATGTCTCTACTTTTTCCTTCTCCTCTCATCTCTCATGTCACTTTCCCCATTTCCTCTCTCTGCCAGCTTGGCTTCTCTCTCTCCTGGCTGCAGCTTCAGCCACATGTGTGACACTGCAGGAACAGCCTGACCCACAGGGAAGTGGGAGAGGACTCTTTGTCAGCAACTGAAGTCACAGAACAAGGGGGAATGGGATGAAACTGCAAGAGCTGGAATCCATTCCATGATGGCAAGAAGTTCTTTCCTGTCAGGGTGCTTGTCCCTGACACAGGGACCAGCGCAGAGAGGCTGTGCATACCCCATGCCCACCAACATCCAAGGCCAGCTTGGACAGGGGCCGCAGCAACCTGCTGTGCTGGGAGGCTGCTCAGCTTGGAACCAGATGATCCTTAGGGTCCCTTCCAGGCCAAACCATTCAAGGATTTCATCATTCCACCATGCCCATCTCCCAGTGTGGAGTGGCCCTGAAACTTCTGTGACATCACAGCTCCCACAGCGTTCCAGGTGGAACGTCCAGCACCTGGAAACCACCACAGCAGACACTCTGCCTGCTGCCAGCACTCAGTTGGCGCTCGCTCTGCGCTCTGCCCGTCAGCACTCAGCTGTTGCTGCTGCTGCCTGGGCTTTTCCTGCTGCCTGCTCTGGAGCACCAACCCCAGCAGGATGAGCACTGCTGCGCCAGTGGAGGTACTGTGCCATTCCAGGGAGGAGGCAGCCTGCTTGAGCAGGCTGCAGCCATGTGGCAATGGATGGTGTGGGACAGGAACCCCACTGTGAGATTGTGCTGTCTCTTGCAGACTAACAGAGACACTGTGGTGGCGATGGAAGTGGACATGGTGCTGAATGAGGAAGAGATGATGGAGGTGGACGTGGAAGACCAGGTTGAGGAGATGGAAGTTGATGAGGAGGATGACATCGAGGCGATGGAAGTGGATGAGAAGGATGAGGAGGAGCCCATGGTCCTTGGATGAAGATGGAGCCCCACAAGTAAGACAGGCAGATGCTCCCCATGCCCTGCCCACAGACACAGTGGCTGCCCTGGCGCCAGGCTGGGGCTGGGCTGGATGGCCCCGCTCAGGGACACGCTGCCCGCAGGGGGCCTGGATTGTGCTGCCACAAGCACCAGCCCTGGCCTGCCCTGCACTTGCCTGGGGCCACACCAGCCCTGCCAGCCCTGTCCCAGCTCCTGGGGCCCAGCTGGGCCCAGTGCTGGCAGCTGACTCCAGCTTTGCTTCTTTCTTCCTTCCAGGACTGATGCAGATGATGGCTGTAGATATTACGGCGGTGTATATATGTTTGAAAAGTTAGGATATTTTTGTAAATATGTTCTTAGGTTAGTAGTTCTTTGTAAATATGTTTTGAAGATTGTTACTCCATAGGATCCCATGGAAATATGTGCAGTAGATTGTTGTTGTTGTTGTTATGAGGATTGTTGTAATGAAATGTGTTCTGTAAATCCTCGTGTTTGCCGATGTTCAGCAAATAAATAATGATTCTTTATAAAACTTCACTTCTCTTTCTCATTCCTTTGGGCACTGTCAGAAGCCCGGACCTCCCCCTGACCATCCTAAATGATTCCAGCCCCAGCCAGGGGGCTTTAAATCCCTGGCAGGGGGTTCAGAGACCCTGGCATGTAGCCAAAGACCCCTGGGCCTTTGAATTTAACCCATAAAGCATGTTACCACCTTTATGTCAAGAATTAAAAGTCACAACAATTTAGATAGTCTAGTAATAGTAATCACAAAGTGAACGGAAAACATTTAGAGCACTGTAGACAGAGGTTTTGAACCTTGTACGAAAGAGTTTGGTATTATCTACATAGATAGAAAAATTTGGGTGTACCCAGTCCTTCCTCTTTCTTCTCACTAGCATCCATATGAAAGACGATATTACCATTCACATATTGGTTTCAAGTAGAAAGTCACTATCTAACTTAAGTAATAGCTATTAAAACATTCTTGTAAACATAGTATAGTCAGGTTTTAATATAAAAGATAACACCAACCCAAGAGGCAAAAAGAGTACCTTAAGCTGACCTGCTGAACAAACCTCAGCAGGCCAGCAAAAAAATGTTTTAGACAAAATATAAAAATCAACCTTAAGAGAGTGAAGCACATACTTCTCAACTCTTCCTTCGACAGCTAAGTTAGAGAAAAAGAGACTTCTAACGTACCTCGAAATCCCCTCAACCAAAGAAAACCCAAGAGGCACAGGCAGCGTTTGCACAGTTGGGATTTCCACTGGTTCCGGGATCCCGGGGCTGGAGCTCCCTGGGGCTGCTGCCACGGCCACCCCGCGGCTGGGGGTCCCTGTGCACAGGGGGTCCCACTGACACCACTGCTGCCGCTGGCCACTGCTGCTGCTCCTGGGCTGGGGCACAGCCGCGTCCCCAAGAGCTGAGCTCTCACCAGCACAGAGGGGGCTCTCACTGCACTGGCCCCTGCAGCCATGCCACCAAAGCAAGGCAGGAAACTTTCAGCCACCCTTCCTGCTGCAGCCACAGCCACTCCTGGCTCCAGAGCCGCCATCAGCCCACAGGGATGCAAAATCCACCTGCCCGCTCTCAAGGCCTTGACAGCCTTGGCAACTGTGGCACCTGCATCTGGGCTGCTGCAGGGGCTGATGTTTAAGGCTTGCAGCCTCCAAAGGCTCCGGGCTCTGCTTCCCACCCTGCTCTGCACTGCCCTGGGCCCGCATTGCTCAAGAGACAAAAGCCAAGCCAGGGGATCCTCACCCTGCCCAAATTGCTGAATTGACTGCAGTCCTTAGGACCTTCTCCACTTTCAAAGAACCTCTTCCTTTGATCACTGATTCGGCACATGTCTATGACCTAGTGCAGCGGGCCGAAAATTCCATTTTCAAAGACATTTCTAACCCCAACTAGAGCATTTGCTTTCCCCTTTCATTTCTCTTCTGTCCCACAGACAACACCCACACTATATCATGCACACAAGGTCTCATACCACCCTTCCTGCATTTATAGTAGGCAATGCTAGAGCAGATGCCTCAGCAATGCTTCTCCAAACCTCCCTACGGAATCTTTCTGACCAGGCTAGGATCCGCCACCACTTCTACCATCAAAACATTCCTGCACCGCTCAGCATCTTTAAAATTACCCAAGATCAGGCAAGATTCATGGCAGCCACCTGCCCAAATTGTCAGCAACGTGCCTTTGCTTCTGTCAGAGCTGCACTCAATCCAAGAGGACTAAAGACTCTCCAGATCGGGCAATCTCACATCACACACCAAGCCCCTTTTGGGAGACTAAAATACATCCCCGTCTCAATCCACACCGACAACGCTGCGGTTTCTGCCCCTGCCCATGCTGCTGAAAAATCAAAAGATGCTATAAAACGTTCCTTTTTAGCCTTTTCCACCTCCCCTGTTCCACAGGAAATTAAAACTGATCATGGTCCTGCTTATACCTCCCACTGATTCCAACCGTTTTCTGACCAGTGGGCTACAAAACATGTCACAGCCATACCACACTCTGCCACAGGACAGTCCATAGTCCAGAGGGCCCACTCTTCCATCCAAAGGATCCTTGATCAACAGAGACAGGGAGTCCACATAGTATCTCCCATTGAGAGCCTGGCCAAGGCCCTTGATGTGCTCAACTTTTTCAACAACTCCCCCAGTCATCAGGCATTTTATATTTAATTGGCAGCCCAATAAAAAGAAAAGCCACCTGTGTTGATCAAAGACCCTGAATCCAAACAAATTATGGGCCCTTTCCCATTCATTACTTGGGAGGGAGGATATGCTTGTGTCTCTACAGCAGCAGGCCCAAGACGCATCCCAGCAAAAAACATAAAACTCTTCTGCCAATGGCCAGGCAAACACCACAGCCACCATCAGAAAAACAGAACAAAAGCCTAAGAGAGACAGCAGCAGCCTGCAAAAGAAGAAGAAGAAGGACAGAAGAAGATCTCCTAAGCAGTGTGGACCGCACAGACCAACACCAAGAGAGCTCAGACACCACTAACTGCGATATACCGCTTAACAATTGGAAAAACTGTATTCTAGCCTTGATATTTGATTCTTCTAATAAGCTGACTTCAAACCCTTGCCTTACAGAAGAGAAAGTTTAGTGGGACCAGAATTTAAGTTTCACATTGCAATCTCCCTATCTCTTTACTTTCAGGCCACCCAAGCCTCCACCCACTAGTAAATTAGCTAAAGTCAAAGGATGCTGTCCTTTCTTGCCACTGCAGCAGGAAGCTGGATGCTCCTAACTATGCCGCATGCCTTCGCATGGGTGGTTCCACAGCCAAGCCACAATTTCTTGCCCATGGCCACACATGTCAACCTCTTCTCACATAGGGACTCAGTATACCAGAGCGGCCAGCTGCTCACAGATCAAATCAATAAGATCCAGACAAAAGGCAACAACGACTGGCTCACTGGACTGTTGAAAGACTGGGGCATGAAAGGCTGGCTTTCATCTTTACGTCCAACAATATGAAGTCTAATAAGTCTAAGTGCCGTGTTCTGCATTTTGGCCACAAAAATCCCCTACAGCGTTACAGGCTGGGGACGGTGTGGCTGGATAGTGTTCAGGCAGAAAGGGACCTGGGGGTGCTGGTTGACAGCCGATTGGATATGAGCCAGCAATGTGCCTTGGTGGCCAAGAAGGCCAACGGCATCCTGGCCTGCATTAGGACTTGTGTGAGCAGCAGGAGCAGGGAGGTCATTCTCCCCCTGTACTCGGCACTGGTGAGGCCACATCTTGAGTACTGTGTCCAGTTCTGGGCCCCTCAATTTAGGAAGGATATTGAGATACTTGAGCGTGTCCAGAGGAGAGCAACGAGGCTGGTGAGGGGCTTGGAAAACAAGCCCTACGAGGAACATTTGAGGGAGCTGGGGTTGTTTAGCCTGGAGAAGAGGAGGCTTAGAGGTGACCTTATTGCTCTCTACAACTTCCTGAAGGGAGGTTGTAGACAGGTGGGGGTCGGTCTCTTCCACCGGGCAGCAACTGACAGAACAAGGGGACACAGTCTCAAGCTACGTCAGGGAAGGTATAGGTTAGATATTAGGAAAAAAATTTTCACTGAAAGAATAATAAAGCACTGGAACTGTCTTCCCAGGGAGGTGGTGGAATCACCATCACTGGATGTGTTTAAAAAAAGACTGGACATGCCACTTGGTGCTATAGTCTAGTTGAGATGTTAGGGCATAGGTTGGACTTGATGATCTTAGGGGTCTCTTCCAAACTCATGATTCTGTGATTCTGTGATTTAGTCAAGACTGTTTTGTGGGCTTTGTTTCTTGTATTCATTGTCTTGGTTATTCTATCCAGTTTTGCTCAACGCTTGCAAAAGTCCATGGCAGAAGCCTTCATTCTTGAAAACAAAAAGGGGGCACTTGTGGAGGCCCAGGGGCCTCTCATTGCAACTGTAATACCTTAGGGCAAAGGGGACCAAGGTGAAACAGAGAAACCCCTCTGAATGCAAGGCTCTCACCCATGGCCACTTGCAGCCTCTTGCAATCTGCAGGTTTTGTTGCTATCACCCACTTCAACTGCCATTTTTTCCTTATATCTACTCTCCAGAGAATGTTCTCCTCTCTCTTCTCCCCTGCTGGTCCTGGCTTCACCCCTTCTCCCCCCCGAATGAAACCCTCAGACCCCCGTCTCATTTTCTCTCTGGCCCTGGACCCTCTTCATGGCAATGCACAGCGTTTGGAGTTCCACACAAAGACCCATCTCTGGCCTCATTCATCAGCACTTGAAGCAAGTGTGCTCCGGCCTCTGGGAGTGCAGCTCGCTCACACGGGCTCACTGTGGACACGCCGCAATCACACAGTCATTGAGTGCACCAGAGAACCTGGCCTCTAATAAAAGGCATGAATGCCACAAATCACCCAACCCAATGCCTTGCATGTCTCTACTTTTTCCTTCTCCTCTCATCTCTCATGTCACTTTCCCCATTTCCTCTCTCTGCCAGCTTGGCTTCTCTCTCTCCTGGCTGCAGCTTCAGCCACATGTGTGACACTGCAGGAACAGCCTGACCCACAGGGAAGTGGGAGAGGACTCTTTGTCAGCAACTGAAGTCACAGAACAAGGGGGAATGGGATGAAACTGCAAGAGCTGGAATCCATTCCATGATGGCAAGAAGTTCTTTCCTGTCAGGGTGCTTGTCCCTGACACAGGGACCAGCGCAGAGAGGCTGTGCATACCCCATGCCCACCAACATCCAAGGCCAGCTTGGACAGGGGCCGCAGCAACCTGCTGTGCTGGGAGGCTGCTCAGCTTGGAACCAGATGATCCTTAGGGTCCCTTCCAGGCCAAACCATTCAAGGATTTCATCATTCCACCATGCCCATCTCCCAGTGTGGAGCGGCCCTGAAACTTCTGTGACATCACAGCTCCCACAGCGTTCCAGGTGGAACGTCCAGCACCTGGAAACCACCACAGCAGACACTCTGCCTGCTGCCAGCGCTCAGTTGGCGCTCGCTCTGCGCTCTGCCCGTCAGCACTCAGCTGTTGCTGCTGCTGCCTGGCCTTTTCCTGCTGCCTGCTCTGGAGCACCAATCCCAGCAGGATGAGCACTGCTGCGCCAGTGGAGGTACTGTGCCATTCCAGGGAGGAGGCAGCCTGCTTGAGCAGGCTGCAGCCATGTGGGAATGGATGGTGTGGGACAGGAACCCCACTGTGAGATTGTGCTGTCTCTTGCAGACTAACAGAGACACTGTGGTGGCGATGGAAGTGGACATGGTGCTGAATGAGGAAGAGATGATGGAGGTGGACGTGGAAGACCAGGTTGAGGAGATGGAAGTTGATGAGGAGGATGACATCGAGGCGATGGAAGTGGATGAGAAGGATGAGGAGGAGCCCATGGTCCTTGGATGAAGATGGAGCCCCACAAGTAAGACAGGCAGATGCTCCCCATGCCCTGCCCACAGACACAGTGGCTGCCCTGGCGCCAGGCTGGGGCTGGGCTGGATGGCCCCGCTCAGGGACACGCTGCCCGCAGGGGGCCTGGATTGTGCTGCCACAAGCACCAGCCCTGGCCTGCCCTGCACTTGCCTGGGGCCACACCAGCCCTGCCAGCCCTGTCCCAGCTCCTGGGGCCCAGCTGGGCCCAGTGCTGGCAGCTGACTCCAGCTTTGCTTCTTTCTTCCTTCCAGGACTGATGCAGATGATGGCTGTAGATATTACGGCGGTGTATATATGTTTGAAAAGTTAGGATATTTTTGTAAATATGTTCTTAGGTTAGTAGTTCTTTGTAAATATGTTTTGAAGATTGTTACTCCATAGGATCCCATGGAAATATGTGCAGTAGATTGTTGTTGTTGTTGTTATGAGGATTGTTGTAATGAAATGTGTTCTGTAAATCCTCGTGTTTGCCGATGTTCAGCAAATAAATAATGATTCTTTATAAAACTTCACTTCTCTTTCTCATTCCTTTGGGCACTGTCAGAAGCCCGGACCTCCCCCTGACCATCCTAAATGATTCCAGCCCCAGCCAGGGGGCTTTAAATCCCTGGCAGGGGGTTCAGAGACCCTGGCATGTAGCCAAAGACCCCTGGGCCTTTGAATTTAACCCATAAAGCATGTTACCACCTTTATGTCAAGAATTAAAAGTCACAACAATTTAGATAGTCTAGTAATAGTAATCACAAAGTGAACGGAAAACATTTAGAGCACTGTAGACAGAGGTTTTGAACCTTGTACGAAAGAGTTTGGTATTATCTACATAGATAGAAAAATTTGGGTGTACCCAGTCCTTCCTCTTTCTTCTCACTAGCATCCATATGAAAGACGATATTACCATTCACATATTGGTTTCAAGTAGAAAGTCACTATCTAACTTAAGTAATAGCTATTAAAACATTCTTGTAAACATAGTATAGTCAGGTTTTAATATAAAAGATAACACCAACCCAAGAGGCAAAAAGAGTACCTTAAGCTGACCTGCTGAACAAACCTCAGCAGGCCAGCAAAAAAATGTTTTAGACAAAATATAAAAATCAACCTTAAGAGAGTGAAGCACATACTTCTCAACTCTTCCTTCGACAGCTAAGTTAGAGAAAAAGAGACTTCTAACGTACCTCGAAATCCCCTCAACCAAAGAAAACCCAAGAGGCACAGGCAGCGTTTGCACAGTTGGGATTTCCACTTGTTCCGGGATCCCGGGGCTGGAGCTCCCTGGGGCTGCTGCCACGGCCACCCCGCGGCTGGGGCTCCCTGTGCACAGGGGGTCCCACTGACACCACTGCTGCCGCTGGCCACTGCTGCTGCTCCTGGGCTGGGGCACAGCCGCGTCCCCAAGAGCTGAGCTCTCACCAGCACAGAGGGGGCTCTCACTGCACTGGCCCCTGCAGCCATGCCACCAAAGCAAGGCAGGAAACTTTCAGCCACCCTTCCTGCTGCAGCCACAGCCACTCCTGGCTCCAGAGCCGCCATCAGCCCACAGGGATGCAAAATCCACCTGCCCGCTCTCAAGGCCTTGACAGCCTTGGCAACTGTGGCACCTGCATCTGGGCTGCTGCAGGGGCTGATGTTTAAGGCTTGCAGCCTCCAAAGGCTCCGGGCTCTGCTTCCCACCCTGCTCTGCACTGCCCTGGGCCCGCATTGCTCAAGAGACAAAAGCCAAGCCAGGGGATCCTCACCCTGCCCAAATTGCTGAATTGACTGCAGTCCTTAGGACCTTCTCCACTTTCAAAGAACCTCTTCCTTTGATCACTGATTCGGCACATGTCTATGACCTAGTGCAGCGGGCCGAAAATTCCATTTTCAAAGACATTTCTAACCCCAACTAGAGCATTTGCTTTCCCCTTTCATTTCTCTTCTGTCCCACAGACAACACCCACACTATATCATGCACACAAGGTCTCATACCACCCTTCCTGCATTTATAGTAGGCAATGCTAGAGCAGATGCCTCAGCAATGCTTCTCCAAACCTCCCTACGGAATCTTTCTGACCAGGCTAGGATCCGCCACCACTTCTACCATCAAAACATTCCTGCACCGCTCAGCATCTTTAAAATTACCCAAGATCAGGCAAGATTCATGGCAGCCACCTGCCCAAATTGTCAGCAACGTGCCTTTGCTTCTGTCAGAGCTGCACTCAATCCAAGAGGACTAAAGACTCTCCAGATCGGGCAATCTCACATCACACACCAAGCCCCTTTTGGGAGACTAAAATACATCCCCGTCTCAATCCACACCGACAACGCTGCGGTTTCTGCCCCTGCCCATGCTGCTGAAAAATCAAAAGATGCTATAAAACGTTCCTTTTTAGCCTTTTCCACCTCCCCTGTTCCACAGGAAATTAAAACTGATCATGGTCCTGCTTATACCTCCCACTGATTCCAACCGTTTTCTGACCAGTGGGCTACAAAACATGTCACAGCCATACCACACTCTGCCACAGGACAGTCCATAGTCCAGAGGGCCCACTCTTCCATCCAAAGGATCCTTGATCAACAGAGACAGGGAGTCCACATAGTATCTCCCATTGAGAGCCTGGCCAAGGCCCTTGATGTGCTCAACTTTTTCAACAACTCCCCCAGTCATCAGGCATTTTATATTTAATTGGCAGCCCAATAAAAAGAAAAGCCACCTGTCTTGATCAAAGACCCTGAATCCAAACAAATTATGGGCCCTTTCCCATTCATTACTTGGGAGGGAGGATATGCTTGTGTCTCTACAGCAGCACGCCCAAGACGCATCCCAGCAAAAAACATAAAACTCTTCTGCCAATGGCCAGGCAAACACCACAGCCACCATCAGAAAAACAGAACAAAAGCCTAAGAGAGACAGCAGCAGCCTGCAAAAGAAGAAGAAGAAGAAGGACAGAAGAAGATCTCCTAAGCAGTGTGGACCGCACAGACCAACACCAAGAGAGCTCAGACACCACTAACTGCGATATACCGCTTAACAATTGGAAAAACTGTATTCTAGCCTTGATATTTGATTCTTCTAATAAGCTGACTTCAAACCCTTGCCTTACAGAAGAGAAAGTTTAGTGGGACCAGAATTTAAGGTTCACATTGCAATCTCCCTATCTCTTTACTTTCAGGCCACCCAAGCCTCCACCCACTAGTAAATTAGCTAAAGTCAAAGGATGCTGTCCTTTCTTGCCACTGCAGCAGGAAGCTGGATGCTCCTAACTATGCCGCATGCCTTCGCATGGGTGGTTCCACAGCCAAGCCACAATTTCTTGCCCATGGCCACACATGTCAACCTCTTCTCACATAGGGACTCAGTATACCAGAGCGGCCAGCTGCTCACAGATCAAATCAATAAGATCCAGACAAAAGGCAACAACGACTGGCTCACTGGACTGTTGAAAGACTGGGGCATGAAAGGCTGGCTTTCATCTTTACGTCCAACAATATGAAGTCTAATAAGTCTAAGTGCCGTGTTCTGCATTTTGGCCACAAAAATCCCCTACAGCGTTACAGGCTGGGGACGGTGTGGCTGGATAGTGTTCAGGCAGAAAGGGACCTGGGGGTGCTGGTTGACAGCCGATTGGATATGAGCCAGCAATGTGCCTTGGTGGCCAAGAAGGCCAACGGCATCCTGGCCTGCATTAGGACTTGTGTGAGCAGCAGGAGCAGGGAGGTCATTCTCCCCCTGTACTCGGCACTGGTGAGGCCACATCTTGAGTACTGTGTCCAGTTCTGGGCCCCTCAATTTAGGAAGGATATTGAGATACTTGAGCGTGTCCAGAGGAGAGCAACGAGGCTGGTGAGGGGCTTGGAAAACAAGCCCTACGAGGAACATTTGAGGGAGCTGGGGTTGTTTAGCCTGGAGAAGAGGAGGCTTAGAGGTGACCTTATTGCTCTCTACAACTTCCTGAAGGGAGGTTGTAGACAGGTGGGGGTCGGTCTCTTCCACCGGGCAGCAACTGACAGAACAAGGGGACACAGTCTCAAGCTACGTCAGGGAAGGTATAGGTTAGATATTAGGAAAAAAATTTTCACTGAAAGAATAATAAAGCACTGGAACTGTCTTCCCAGGGAGGTGGTGGAATCACCATCACTGGATGTGTTTAAAAAAAGACTGGACATGCCACTTGGTGCTATAGTCTAGTTGAGATGTTAGGGCATAGGTTGGACTTGATGATCTTAGGGGTCTCTTCCAAACTCATGATTCTGTGATTCTGTGATTTAGTCAAGACTGTTTTGTGGGCTTTGTTTCTTGTATTCATTGTCTTGGTTATTCTATCCAGTTTTGCTCAACGCTTGCAAAAGTCCATGGCAGAAGCCTTCATTCTTGAAAACAAAAAGGGGGCACTTGTGGAGGCCCAGGGGCCTCTCATTGCAACTGTAATACCTTAGGGCAAAGGGGACCAAGGTGAAACAGAGAAACCCCTCTGAATGCAAGGCTCTCACCCATGGCCACTTGCAGCCTCTTGCAATCTGCAGGTTTTGTTGCTATCACCCACTTCAACTGCCATTTTTTCCTTATATCTACTCTCCAGAGAATGTTCTCCTCTCTCTTCTCCCCTGCTGGTCCTGGCTTCACCCCTTCTCCCCCCCGAATGAAACCCTCAGACCCCCGTCTCATTTTCTCTCTGGCCCTGGACCCTCTTCATGGCAATGCACAGCGTTTGGAGTTCCACACAAAGACCCATCTCTGGCCTCATTCATCAGCACTTGAAGCAAGTGTGCTCCGGCCTCTGGGAGTGCAGCTCGCTCACACGGGCTCACTGTGGACACGCCGCAATCACACAGTCATTGAGTGCACCAGAGAACCTGGCCTCTAATAAAAGGCATGAATGCCACAAATCACCCAACCCAATGCCTTGCATGTCTCTACTTTTTCCTTCTCCTCTCATCTCTCATGTCACTTTCCCCATTTCCTCTCTCTGCCAGCTTGGCTTCTCTCTCTCCTGGCTGCAGCTTCAGCCACATGTGTGACACTGCAGGAACAGCCTGACCCACAGGGAAGTGGGAGAGGACTCTTTGTCAGCAACTGAAGTCACAGAACAAGGGGGAATGGGATGAAACTGCAAGAGCTGGAATCCATTCCATGATGGCAAGAAGTTCTTTCCTGTCAGGGTGCTTGTCCCTGACACAGGGACCAGCGCAGAGAGGCTGTGCATACCCCATGCCCACCAACATCCAAGGCCAGCTTGGACAGGGGCCGCAGCAACCTGCTGTGCTGGGAGGCTGCTCAGCTTGGAACCAGATGATCCTTAGGGTCCCTTCCAGGCCAAACCATTCAAGGATTTCATCATTCCACCATGCCCATCTCCCAGTGTGGAGCGGCCCTGAAACTTCTGTGACATCACAGCTCCCACAGCGTTCCAGGTGGAACGTCCAGCACCTGGAAACCACCACAGCAGACACTCTGCCTGCTGCCAGCGCTCAGTTGGCGCTCGCTCTGCGCTCTGCCCGTCAGCACTCAGCTGTTGCTGCTGCTGCCTGGCCTTTTCCTGCTGCCTGCTCTGGAGCACCAATCCCAGCAGGATGAGCACTGCTGCGCCAGTGGAGGTACAGTGCCATTCCAGGGAGGAGGCAGCCTGCTTGAGCAGGCTGCAGCCATGTGGGAATGGATGGTGTGGGACAGGAACCCCACTGTGAGATTGTGCTGTCTCTTGCAGACTAACAGAGACACTGTGGTGGCGATGGAAGTGGACATGGTGCTGAATGAGGAAGAGATGATGGAGGTGGACGTGGAAGACCAGGTTGAGGAGATGGAAGTTGATGAGGAGGATGACATCGAGGCGATGGAAGTGGATGAGAAGGATGAGGAGGAGCCCATGGTCCTTGGATGAAGATGGAGCCCCACAAGTAAGACAGGCAGATGCTCCCCATGCCCTGCCCACAGACACAGTGGCTGCCCTGGCGCCAGGCTGGGGCTGGGCTGGATGGCCCCGCTCAGGGACACGCTGCCCGCAGGGGGCCTGGATTGTGCTGCCACAAGCACCAGCCCTGGCCTGCCCTGCACTTGCCTGGGGCCACACCAGCCCTGCCAGCCCTGTCCCAGCTCCTGGGGCCCAGCTGGGCCCAGTGCTGGCAGCTGACTCCAGCTTTGCTTCTTTCTTCCTTCCAGGACTGATGCAGATGATGGCTGTAGAT
This sequence comes from Passer domesticus, assembly GCF_036417665.1. Taxonomy (NCBI): domain Eukaryota; kingdom Metazoa; phylum Chordata; class Aves; order Passeriformes; family Passeridae; genus Passer; species Passer domesticus. Next base: position 71,587,406 of record NC_087479.1, on the reverse strand, counting down.
ATTACGGCGGTGTATATATGTTTGAAAAGTTAGGATATTTTTGTAAATATGTTCTTAGGTTAGTAGTTCTTTGTAAATATGTTTTGAAGATTGTTACTCCATAGGATCCCATGGAAATATGTGCAGTAGATTGTTGTTGTTGTTGTTATGAGGATTGTTGTAATGAAATGTGTTCTGTAAATCCTCGTGTTTGCCGATGTTCAGCAAATAAATAATGATTCTTTACAAAACTTCACTTCTCTTTCTCATTCCTTTGGGCACTGTCAGAACCCCGGACCTCCCCCTGACCATCCTAAATGATTCCAGCCCCAGCCAGGGGGCTTTAAATCCCTGGCAGGGGGTTCAGAGACCCTGGCATGTAGCCAAAGACCCCTGGGCCTTTGAATTTAACCCATAAAGCATGTTACCACCTTTATGTCAAGAATTAAAAGTCACAACAATTTAGATAGTCTAGTAATAGTAATCACAAAGTGAACGGAAAACATTTAGAGCACTGTAGACAGAGGTTTTGAACCTTGTACGAAAGAGTTTGGTATTATCTACATAGATAGAAAAATTTGGGTGTACCCAGTCCTTCCTCTTTCTTCTCGCTAGCATCCATATGAAAGACGATATTACCATTCACATATTGGTTTCAAGTAGAAAGTCACTATCTAACTTAAGTAATAGCTATTAAAACATTCTTGTAAACATAGTATAGTCAGGTTTTAATATAAAAGATAACACCAACCCAAGAGGCAAAAAGAGTACCTTAAGCTGACCTGCTGAACAAACCTCAGCAGGCCAGCAAAAAAATGTTTTAGACAAAATATAAAAATCAACCTTAAGAGAGTGAAGCACATACTTCTCAACTCTTCCTTCGACAGCTAAGTTAGAGAAAAAGAGACTTCTAACGTACCTCGAAATCCCCTCAACCAAAGAAAACCCAAGAGGCACAGGCAGCGTTTGCACAGTTGGGATTTCCACTTGTTCCGGGATCCCGGGGCTGGAGCTCCCTGGGGCTGCTGCCACGGCCACCCCGCGGCTGGGGCTCCCTGTGCACAGGGGGTCCCACTGACACCACTGCTGCCGCTGGCCACTGCTGCTGCTCCTGGGCTGGGGCACAGCCGCGTCCCCAAGAGCTGAGCTCTCACCAGCACAGAGGGGGCTCTCACTGCACTGGCCCCTGCAGCCATGCCACCAAAGCAAGGCAGGAAACTTTCAGCCACCCTTCCTGCTGCAGCCACAGCCACTCCTGGCTCCAGAGCCGCCATCAGCCCACAGGGATGCAAAATCCACCTGCCCGCTCTCAAGGCCTTGACAGCCTTGGCAACTGTGGCACCTGCATCTGGGCTGCTGCAGGGGCTGATGTTTAAGGCTTGCAGCCTCCAAAGGCTCCGGGCTCTGCTTCCCACCCTGCTCTGCACTGCCCTGGGCCCGCATTGCTCAAGAGACAAAAGCCAAGCCAGGGGATCCTCACCCTGCCCAAATTGCTGAATTGACTGCAGTCCTTAGGACCTTCTCCACTTTCAAAGAACCTCTTCCTTTGATCACTGATTCGGCACATGTCTATGACCTAGTGCAGCGGGCCGAAAATTCCATTTTCAAAGACATTTCTAACCCCAACTAGAGCATTTGCTTTCCCCTTTCATTTCTCTTCTGTCCCACAGACAACACCCACACTATATCATGCACACAAGGTCTCATACCACCCTTCCTGCATTTATAGTAGGCAATGCTAGAGCAGATGCCTCAGCAATGCTTCTCCAAACCTCCCTACGGAATCTTTCTGACCAGGCTAGGATCCGCCACCACTTCTACCATCAAAACATTCCTGCACCGCTCAGCATCTTTAAAATTACCCAAGATCAGGCAAGATTCATGGCAGCCACCTGCCCAAATTGTCAGCAACGTGCCTTTGCTTCTGTCAGAGCTGCACTCAATCCAAGAGGACTAAAGACTCTCCAGATCGGGCAATCTCACATCACACACCAAGCCCCTTTTGGGAGACTAAAATACATCCCCGTCTCAATCCACACCGACAACGCTGCGGTTTCTGCCCCTGCCCATGCTGCTGAAAAATCAAAAGATGCTATAAAACGTTCCTTTTTAGCCTTTTCCACCTCCCCTGTTCCACAGGAAATTAAAACTGATCATGGTCCTGCTTATACCTCCCACTGATTCCAACCGTTTTCTGACCAGTGGGCTACAAAACATGTCACAGCCATACCACACTCTGCCACAGGACAGTCCATAGTCCAGAGGGCCCACTCTTCCATCCAAAGGATCCTTGATCAACAGAGACAGGGAGTCCACATAGTATCTCCCATTGAGAGCCTGGCCAAGGCCCTTGATGTGCTCAACTTTTTCAACAACTCCCCCAGTCATCAGGCATTTTATATTTAATTGGCAGCCCAATAAAAAGAAAAGCCACCTGTCTTGATCAAAGACCCTGAATCCAAACAAATTATGGGCCCTTTCCCATTCATTACTTGGGAGGGAGGATATGCTTGTGTCTCTACAGCAGCACGCCCAAGACGCATCCCAGCAAAAAACATAAAACTCTTCTGCCAATGGCCAGGCAAACACCACAGCCACCATCAGAAAAACAGAACAAAAGCCTAAGAGAGACAGCAGCAGCCTGCAAAAGAAGAAGAAGAAGAAGGACAGAAGAAGATCTCCTAAGCAGTGTGGACCGCACAGACCAACACCAAGAGAGCTCAGACACCACTAACTGCGATATACCGCTTAACAATTGGAAAAACTGTATTCTAGCCTTGATATTTGATTCTTCTAATAAGCTGACTTCAAACCCTTGCCTTACAGAAGAGAAAGTTTAGTGGGACCAGAATTTAAGTTTCACATTGCAATCTCCCTATCTCTTTACTTTCAGGCCACCCAAGCCTCCACCCACTAGTAAATTAGCTAAAGTCAAAGGATGCTGTCCTTTCTTGCCACTGCAGCAGGAAGCTGGATGCTCCTAACTATGCCGCATGCCTTCGCATGGGTGGTTCCACAGCCAAGCCACAATTTCTTGCCCATGGCCATACATGTCAACCTCTTCTCACATAGGGACTCAGTATACCAGAGCGGCCAGCTGCTCACAGATCAAATCAATAAGATCCAGACAAAAGGCAACAACGACTGGCTCACTGGACTGTTGAAAGACTGGGGCATGAAAGGCTGGCTTTCATCTTTACGTCCAACAATATGAAGTCTAATAAGTCTAAGTGCCGTGTTCTGCATTTTGGCCACAAAAATCCCCTACAGCGTTACAGGCTGGGGACGGTGTGGCTGGATAGTGTTCAGGCAGAAAGGGACCTGGGGGTGCTGGTTGACAGCCGATTGGATATGAGCCAGCAATGTGCCTTGGTGGCCAAGAAGGCCAACGGCATCCTGGCCTGCATTAGGACTTGTGTGAGCAGCAGGAGCAGGGAGGTCATTCTCCCCCTGTACTCGGCACTGGTGAGGCCACATCTTGAGTACTGTGTCCAGTTCTGGGCCCCTCAATTTAGGAAGGATATTGAGATACTTGAGCGTGTCCAGAGGAGAGCAACGAGGCTGGTGAGGGGCTTGGAAAACAAGCCCTACGAGGAACATTTGAGGGAGCTGGGGTTGTTTAGCCTGGAGAAGAGGAGGCTTAGAGGTGACCTTATTGCTCTCTACAACTTCCTGAAGGGAGGTTGTAGACAGGTGGGGGTCGGTCTCTTCCACCGGGCAGCAACTGACAGAACAAGGGGACACAGTCTCAAGCTACGTCAGGGAAGGTATAGGTTAGATATTAGGAAAAAAATTTTCACTGAAAGAATAATAAAGCACTGGAACTGTCTTCCCAGGGAGGTGGTGGAATCACCATCACTGGATGTGTTTAAAAAAAGACTGGACATGCCACTTGGTGCTATAGTCTAGTTGAGATGTTAGGGCATAGGTTGGACTTGATGATCTTAGGGGTCTCTTCCAAACTCATGATTCTGTGATTCTGTGATTTAGTCAAGACTGTTTTGTGGGCTTTGTTTCTTGTATTCATTGTCTTGGTTATTCTATCCAGTTTTGCTCAACGCTTGCAAAAGTCCATGGCAGAAGCCTTCATTCTTGAAAACAAAAAGGGGGCACTTGTGGAGGCCCAGGGGCCTCTCATTGCAACTGTAATACCTTAGGGCAAAGGGGACCAAGGTGAAACAGAGAAACCCCTCTGAATGCAAGGCTCTCACCCATGGCCACTTGCAGCCTCTTGCAATCTGCAGGTTTTGTTGCTATCACCCACTTCAACTGCCATTTTTTCCTTATATCTACTCTCCAGAGAATGTTCTCCTCTCTCTTCTCCCCTGCTGGTCCTGGCTTCACCCCTTCTCCCCCCCGAATGAAACCCTCAGACCCCCGTCTCATTTTCTCTCTGGCCCTGGACCCTCTTCATGGCAATGCACAGCGTTTGGAGTTCCACACAAAGACCCATCTCTGGCCTCATTCATCAGCACTTGAAGCAAGTGTGCTCCGGCCTCTGGGAGTGCAGCTCGCTCACACGGGCTCACTGTGGACACGCCGCAATCACACAGTCATTGAGTGCACCAGAGAACCTGGCCTCTAATAAAAGGCATGAATGCCACAAATCACCCAACCCAATGCCTTGCATGTCTCTACTTTTTCCTTCTCCTCTCATCTCTCATGTCACTTTCCCCATTTCCTCTCTCTGCCAGCTTGGCTTCTCTCTCTCCTGGCTGCAGCTTCAGCCACATGTGTGACACTGCAGGAACAGCCTGACCCACAGGGAAGTGGGAGAGGACTCTTTGTCAGCAACTGAAGTCACAGAACAAGGGGGAATGGGATGAAACTGCAAGAGCTGGAATCCATTCCATGATGGCAAGAAGTTCTTTCCTGTCAGGGTGCTTGTCCCTGGCACAGGGACCAGCGCAGAGAGGCTGTGCATACCCCATGCCCACCAACATCCAAGGCCAGCTTGGACAGGGGCCGCAGCAACCTGCTGTGCTGGGAGGCTGCTCAGCTTGCAACCAGATGATCTTTAGGGTCCCTTCCAAGCCAAACCATTCAAGGATTTCATCATTCCACCATGCCCACCTCCCAGTGTGGAGCGGCCCTGAAACTTCTGTGACATCACAGCTCCCACAGTGTTCCAGGTGGAACGTCCAGCACCTGGAAACCACCACAGCAGACACTCTGCCTGCTGCCAGCGCTCATTTGGCGCTCGCTCTGCGCTCTGCCCGTCAGCACTCAGCTGTTGCTGCTGCTGCCTGGCCTTTTCCTGCTGCCTGCTCTGGAGCACCAATCCCAGCAGGATGAGCACTGCTGCGCCAGTGGAGGTACTGTGCCATTCCAGGGAGGAGGCAGCCTGCTTGAGCAGGCTGCAGCCATGTGGGAATGGATGGTGTGGGACAGGAACCCCACTGTGAGATTGTGCTGTCTCTTGCAGACTAACAGAGACACTGTGGTGGCGATGGAAGTGGACATGGTGCTGAATGAGGAAGAGATGATGGAGGTGGACGTGGAAGACCAGGTTGAGGAGATGGAAGTTGATGAGGAGGATGACATCGAGGCGATGGAAGTGGATGAGAAGGATGAGGAGGAGCCCATGGTCCTTGGATGAAGATGGAGCCCCACAAGTAAGACAGGCAGATGCTCCCCATGCCCTGCCCACAGACACAGTGGCTGCCCTGGCGCCAGGCTGGGGCTGGGCTGGATGGCCCCGCTCAGGGACACGCTGCCCGCAGGGGGCCTGGATTGTGCTGCCACAAGCACCAGCCCTGGCCTGCCCTGCACTTGCCTGGGGCCACACCAGCCCTGCCAGCCCTGTCCCAGCTCCTGGGGCCCAGCTGGGCCCAGTGCTGGCAGCTGACTCCAGCTTTGCTTCTTTCTTCCTTCCAGGACTGATGCAGATGATGGCTGTAGATATTACGGCGGTGTATATATGTTTGAAAAGTTAGGATATTTTTGTAAATATGTTCTTAGGTTAGTAGTTCTTTGTAAATATGTTTTGAAGATTGTTACTCCATAGGATCCCATGGAAATATGTGCAGTAGATTGTTGTTGTTGTTGTTATGAGGATTGTTGTAATGAAATGTGTTCTGTAAATCCTCGTGTTTGCCGATGTTCAGCAAATAAATAATGATTCTTTATAAAACTTCACTTCTCTTTCTCATTCCTTTGGGCACTGTCAGAAGCCCGGACCTCCCCCTGACCATCCTAAATGATTCCAGCCCCAGCCAGGGGGCTTTAAATCCCTGGCAGGGGGTTCAGAGACCCTGGCATGTAGCCAAAGACCCCTGGGCCTTTGAATTTAACCCATAAAGCATGTTACCACCTTTATGTCAAGAATTAAAAGTCACAACAATTTAGATAGTCTAGTAATAGTAATCACAAAGTGAACGGAAAACATTTAGAGCACTGTAGACAGAGGTTTTGAACCTTGTACGAAAGAGTTTGGTATTATCTACATAGATAGAAAAATTTGGGTGTACCCAGTCCTTCCTCTTTCTTCTCGCTAGCATCCATATGAAAGACGATATTACCATTCACATATTGGTTTCAAGTAGAAAGTCACTATCTAACTTAAGTAATAGCTATTAAAACATTCTTGTAAACATAGTATAGTCAGGTTTTAATATAAAAGATAACACCAACCCAAGAGGCAAAAAGAGTACCTTAAGCTGACCTGCTGAACAAACCTCAGCAGGCCAGCAAAAAAATGTTTTAGACAAAATATAAAAATCAACCTTAAGAGAGTGAAGCACATACTTCTCAACTCTTCCTTCGACAGCTAAGTTAGAGAAAAAGAGACTTCTAACGTACCTCGAAATCCCCTCAACCAAAGAAAACCCAAGAGGCACAGGCAGCGTTTGCACAGTTGGGATTTCCACTTGTTCCGGGATCCCGGGGCTGGAGCTCCCTGGGGCTGCTGCCACGGCCACCCCGCGGCTGGGGCTCCCTGTGCACAGGGGGTCCCACTGACACCACTGCTGCCGCTGGCCACTGCTGCTGCTCCTGGGCTGGGGCACAGCCGCGTCCCCAAGAGCTGAGCTCTCACCAGCACAGAGGGGGCTCTCACTGCACTGGCCCCTGCAGCCATGCCACCAAAGCAAGGCAGGAAACTTTCAGCCACCCTTCCTGCTGCAGCCACAGCCACTCCTGGCTCCAGAGCCGCCATCAGCCCACAGGGATGCAAAATCCACCTGCCCGCTCTCAAGGCCTTGACAGCCTTGGCAACTGTGGCACCTGCATCTGGGCTGCTGCAGGGGCTGATGTTTAAGGCTTGCAGCCTCCAAAGGCTCCGGGCTCTGCTTCCCACCCTGCTCTGCACTGCCCTGGGCCCGCATTGCTCAAGAGACAAAAGCCAAGCCAGGGGATCCTCACCCTGCCCAAATTGCTGAATTGACTGCAGTCCTTAGGACCTTCTCCACTTTCAAAGAACCTCTTCCTTTGATCACTGATTCGGCACATGTCTATGACCTAGTGCAGCGGGCCGAAAATTCCATTTTCAAAGACATTTCTAACCCCAACTAGAGCATTTGCTTTCCCCTTTCATTTCTCTTCTGTCCCACAGACAACACCCACACTATATCATGCACACAAGGTCTCATACCACCCTTCCTGCATTTATAGTAGGCAATGCTAGAGCAGATGCCTCAGCAATGCTTCTCCAAACCTCCCTACGGAATCTTTCTGACCAGGCTAGGATCCGCCACCACTTCTACCATCAAAACATTCCTGCACCGCTCAGCATCTTTAAAATTACCCAAGATCAGGCAAGATTCATGGCAGCCACCTGCCCAAATTGTCAGCAACGTGCCTTTGCTTCTGTCAGAGCTGCACTCAATCCAAGAGGACTAAAGACTCTCCAGATCGGGCAATCTCACATCACACACCAAGCCCCTTTTGGGAGACTAAAATACATCCCCGTCTCAATCCACACCGACAACGCTGCGGTTTCTGCCCCTGCCCATGCTGCTGAAAAATCAAAAGATGCTATAAAACGTTCCTTTTTAGCCTTTTCCACCTCCCCTGTTCCACAGGAAATTAAAACTGATCATGGTCCTGCTTATACCTCCCACTGATTCCAACCGTTTTCTGACCAGTGGGCTACAAAACATGTCACAGCCATACCACACTCTGCCACAGGACAGTCCATAGTCCAGAGGGCCCACTCTTCCATCCAAAGGATCCTTGATCAACAGAGACAGGGAGTCCACATAGTATCTCCCATTGAGAGCCTGGCCAAGGCCCTTGATGTGCTCAACTTTTTCAACAACTCCCCCAGTCATCAGGCATTTTATATTTAATTGGCAGCCCAATAAAAAGAAAAGCCACCTGTGTTGATCAAAGACCCTGAATCCAAAGAAATTATGGGCCCTTTCCCATTCATTACTTGGGAGGGAGGATATGCTTGTGTCTCTACAGCAGCACGCCCAAGACGCATCCCAGCAAAAAACATAAAACTCTTCTGCCAATGGCCAGGCAAACACCACAGCCACCATCAGAAAAACAGAACAAAAGCCTAAGAGAGACAGCAGCAGCCTGCAAAAGAAGAAGAAGAAGAAGGACAGAAGAAGATCTCCTAAGCAGTGTGGACCGCACAGACCAACACCAAGAGAGCTCAGACACCACTAACTGCGATATACCGCTTAACAATTGGAAAAACTGTATTCTAGCCTTGATATTTGATTCTTCTAATAAGCTGACTTCAAACCCTTGCCTTACAGAAGAGAAAGTTTAGTGGGACCAGAATTTAAGTTTCACATTGCAATCTCCCTATCTCTTTACTTTCAGGCCACCCAAGCCTCCACCCACTAGTAAATTAGCTAAAGTCAAAGGATGCTGTCCTTTCTTGCCACTGCAGCAGGAAGCTGGATGCTCCTAACTATGCCGCATGCCTTCGCATGGGTGGTTCCACAGCCAAGCCACAATTTCTTGCCCATGGCCATACATGTCAACCTCTTCTCACATAGGGACTCAGTATACCAGAGCGGCCAGCTGCTCACAGATCAAATCAATAAGATCCAGACAAAAGGCAACAACGACTGGCTCACTGGACTGTTGAAAGACTGGGGCATGAAAGGCTGGCTTTCATCTTTACGTCCAACAATATGAAGTCTAATAAGTCTAAGTGCCGTGTTCTGCATTTTGGCCACAAAAATCCCCTACAGCGTTACAGGCTGGGGACGGTGTGGCTGGATAGTGTTCAGGCAGAAAGGGACCTGGGGGTGCTGGTTGACAGCCGATTGGATATGAGCCAGCAATGTGCCTTGGTGGCCAAGAAGGCCAACGGCATCCTGGCCTGCATTAGGACTTGTGTGAGCAGCAGGAGCAGGGAGGTCATTCTCCCCCTGTACTCGGCACTGGTGAGGCCACATCTTGAGTACTGTGTCCAGTTCTGGGCCCCTCAATTTAGGAAGGATATTGAGATACTTGAGCGTGTCCAGAGGAGAGCAACGAGGCTGGTGAGGGGCTTGGAAAACAAGCCCTACGAGGAACATTTGAGGGAGCTGGGGTTGTTTAGCCTGGAGAAGAGGAGGCTTAGAGGTGACCTTATTGCTCTCTACAACTTCCTGAAGGGAGGTTGTAGACAGGTGGGGGTCGGTCTCTTCCACCGGGCAGCAACTGACAGAACAAGGGGACACAGTCTCAAGCTACGTCAGGGAAGGTATAGGTTAGATATTAGGAAAAAAATTTTCACTGAAAGAATAATAAAGCACTGGAACTGTCTTCCCAGGGAGGTGGTGGAATCACCATCACTGGATGTGTTTAAAAAAAGACTGGACATGCCACTTGGTGCTATAGTCTAGTTGAGATGTTAGGGCATAGGTTGGACTTGATGATCTTAGGGGTCTCTTCCAAACTCATGATTCTGTGATTCTGTGATTTAGTCAAGACTGTTTTGTGGGCTTTGTTTCTTGTATTCATTGTCTTGGTTATTCTATCCAGTTTTGCTCAACGCTTGCAAAAGTCCATGGCAGAAGCCTTCATTCTTGAAAACAAAAAGGGGGCACTTGTGGAGGCCCAGGGGCCTCTCATTGCAACTGTAATACCTTAGGGCAAAGGGGACCAAGGTGAAACAGAGAAACCCCTCTGAATGCAAGGCTCTCACCCATGGCCACTTGCAGCCTCTTGCAATCTGCAGGTTTTGTTGCTATCACCCACTTCAACTGCCATTTTTTCCTTATATCTACTCTCCAGAGAATGTTCTCCTCTCTCTTCTCCCCTGCTGGTCCTGGCTTCACCCCTTCTCCCCCCCGAATGAAACCCTCAGACCCCCGTCTCATTTTCTCTCTGGCCCTGGACCCTCTTCATGGCAATGCACAGCGTTTGGAGTTCCACACAAAGACCCATCTCTGGCCTCATTCATCAGCACTTGAAGCAAGTGTGCTCCGGCCTCTGGGAGTGCAGCTCGCTCACACGGGCTCACTGTGGACACGCCGCAATCACACAGTCATTGAGTGCACCAGAGAACCTGGCCTCTAATAAAAGGCATGAATGCCACAAATCACCCAACCCAATGCCTTGCATGTCTCTACTTTTTCCTTCTCCTCTCATCTCTCATGTCACTTTCCCCATTTCCTCTCTCTGCCAGCTTGGCTTCTCTCTCTCCTGGCTGCAGCTTCAGCCACATGTGTGACACTGCAGGAACAGCCTGACCCACAGGGAAGTGGGAGAGGACTCTTTGTCAGCAACTGAAGTCACAGAACAAGGGGGAATGGGATGAAACTGCAAGAGCTGGAATCCATTCCATGATGGCAAGAAGTTCTTTCCTGTCAGGGTGCTTGTCCCTGGCACAGGGACCAGCGCAGAGAGGCTGTGCATACCCCATGCCCACCAACATCCAAGGCCAGCTTGGACAGGGGCCGCAGCAACCTGCTGTGCTGGGAGGCTGCTCAGCTTGCAACCAGATGATCTTTAGGGTCCCTTCCAAGCCAAACCATTCAAGGATTTCATCATTCCACCATGCCCACCTCCCAGTGTGGAGCGGCCCTGAAACTTCTGTGACATCACAGCTCCCACAGTGTTCCAGGTGGAACGTCCAGCACCTGGAAACCACCACAGCAGACACTCTGCCTGCTGCCAGCGCTCATTTGGCGCTCGCTCTGCGCTCTGCCCGTCAGCACTCAGCTGTTGCTGCTGCTGCCTGGCCTTTTCCTGCTGCCTGCTCTGGAGCACCAATCCCAGCAGGATGAGCACTGCTGCGCCAGTGGAGGTACTGTGCCATTCCAGGGAGGAGGCAGCCTGCTTGAGCAGGCTGCAGCCATGTGGGAATGGATGGTGTGGGACAGGAACCCCACTGTGAGATTGTGCTGTCTCTTGCAGACTAACAGAGACACTGTGGTGGCGATGGAAGTGGACATGGTGCTGAATGAGGAAGAGATGATGGAGGTGGACGTGGAAGACCAGGTTGAGGAGATGGAAGTTGATGAGGAGGATGACATCGAGGCGATGGAAGTGGATGAGAAGGATGAGGAGGAGCCCATGGTCCTTGGATGAAGATGGAGCCCCACAAGTAAGACAGGCAGATGCTCCCCATGCCCTGCCCACAGACACAGTGGCTGCCCTGGCGCCAGGCTGGGGCTGGGCTGGATGGCCCCGCTCAGGGACACGCTGCCCGCAGGGGGCCTGGATTGTGCTGCCACAAGCACCAGCCCTGGCCTGCCCTGCACTTGCCTGGGGCCACACCAGCCCTGCCAGCCCTGTCCCAGCTCCTGGGGCCCAGCTGGGCCCAGTGCTGGCAGCTGACTCCAGCTTTGCTTCTTTCTTCCTTCCAGGACTGATGCAGATGATGGCTGTAGATATTACGGCGGTGTATATATGTTTGAAAAGTTAGGATATTTTTGTAAATATGTTCTTAGGTTAGTAGTTCTTTGTAAATATGTTTTGAAGATTGTTACTCCATAGGATCCCATGGAAATATGTGCAGTAGATTGTTGTTGTTGTTGTTATGAGGATTGTTGTAATGAAATGTGTTCTGTAAATCCTCGTGTTTGCCGATGTTCAGCAAATAAATAATGATTCTTTATAAAACTTCACTTCTCTTTCTCATTCCTTTGGGCACTGTCAGAAGCCCGGACCTCCCCCTGACCATCCTAAATGATTCCAGCCCCAGCCAGGGGGCTTTAAATCCCTGGCAGGGGGTTCAGAGACCCTGGCATGTAGCCAAAGACCCCTGGGCCTTTGAATTTAACCCATAAAGCATGTTACCACCTTTATGTCAAGAATTAAAAGTCACAACAATTTAGATAGTCTAGTAATAGTAATCACAAAGTGAACGGAAAACATTTAGAGCACTGTAGACAGAGGTTTTGAACCTTGTACGAAAGAGTTTGGTATTATCTACATAGATAGAAAAATTTGGGTGTACCCAGTCCTTCCTCTTTCTTCTCGCTAGCATCCATATGAAAGACGATATTACCATTCACATATTGGTTTCAAGTAGAAAGTCACTATCTAACTTAAGTAATAGCTATTAAAACATTCTTGTAAACATAGTATAGTCAGGTTTTAATATAAAAGATAACACCAACCCAAGAGGCAAAAAGAGTACCTTAAGCTGACCTGCTGAACAAACCTCAGCAGGCCAGCAAAAAAATGTTTTAGACAAAATATAAAAATCAACCTTAAGAGAGTGAAGCACATACTTCTCAACTCTTCCTTCGACAGCTAAGTTAGAGAAAAAGAGACTTCTAACGTACCTCGAAATCCCCTCAACCAAAGAAAACCCAAGAGGCACAGGCAGCGTTTGCACAGTTGGGATTTCCACTTGTTCCGGGATCCCGGGGCTGGAGCTCCCTGGGGCTGCTGCCACGGCCACCCCGCGGCTGGGGCTCCCTGTGCACAGGGGGTCCCACTGACACCACTGCTGCCGCTGGCCACTGCTGCTGCTCCTGGGCTGGGGCACAGCCGCGTCCCCAAGAGCTGAGCTCTCACCAGCACAGAGGGGGCTCTCACTGCACTGGCCCCTGCAGCCATGCCACCAAAGCAAGGCAGGAAACTTTCAGCCACCCTTCCTGCTGCAGCCACAGCCACTCCTGGCTCCAGAGCCGCCATCAGCCCACAGGGATGCAAAATCCACCTGCCCGCTCTCAAGGCCTTGACAGCCTTGGCAACTGTGGCACCTGCATCTGGGCTGCTGCAGGGGCTGATGTTTAAGGCTTGCAGCCTCCAAAGGCTCCGGGCTCTGCTTCCCACCCTGCTCTGCACTGCCCTGGGCCCGCATTGCTCAAGAGACAAAAGCCAAGCCAGGGGATCCTCACCCTGCCCAAATTGCTGAATTGACTGCAGTCCTTAGGACCTTCTCCACTTTCAAAGAACCTCTTCCTTTGATCACTGATTCGGCACATGTCTATGACCTAGTGCAGCGGGCCGAAAATTCCATTTTCAAAGACATTTCTAACCCCAACTAGAGCATTTGCTTTCCCCTTTCATTTCTCTTCTGTCCCACAGACAACACCCACACTATATCATGCACACAAGGTCTCATACCACCCTTCCTGCATTTATAGTAGGCAATGCTAGAGCAGATGCCTCAGCAATGCTTCTCCAAACCTCCCTACGGAATCTTTCTGACCAGGCTAGGATCCGCCACCACTTCTACCATCAAAACATTCCTGCACCGCTCAGCATCTTTAAAATTACCCAAGATCAGGCAAGATTCATGGCAGCCACCTGCCCAAATTGTCAGCAACGTGCCTTTGCTTCTGTCAGAGCTGCACTCAATCCAAGAGGACTAAAGACTCTCCAGATCGGGCAATCTCACATCACACACCAAGCCCCTTTTGGGAGACTAAAATACATCCCCGTCTCAATCCACACCGACAACGCTGCGGTTTCTGCCCCTGCCCATGCTGCTGAAAAATCAAAAGATGCTATAAAACGTTCCTTTTTAGCCTTTTCCACCTCCCCTGTTCCACAGGAAATTAAAACTGATCATGGTCCTGCTTATACCTCCCACTGATTCCAACCGTTTTCTGACCAGTGGGCTACAAAACATGTCACAGCCATACCACACTCTGCCACAGGACAGTCCATAGTCCAGAGGGCCCACTCTTCCATCCAAAGGATCCTTGATCAACAGAGACAGGGAGTCCACATAGTATCTCCCATTGAGAGCCTGGCCAAGGCCCTTGATGTGCTCAACTTTTTCAACAACTCCCCCAGTCATCAGGCATTTTATATTTAATTGGCAGCCCAATAAAAAGAAAAGCCACCTGTCTTGATCAAAGACCCTGAATCCAAACAAATTATGGGCCCTTTCCCATTCATTACTTGGGAGGGAGGATATGCTTGTGTCTCTACAGCAGCACGCCCAAGACGCATCCCAGCAAAAAACATAAAACTCTTCTGCCAATGGCCAGGCAAACACCACAGCCACCATCAGAAAAACAGAACAAAAGCCTAAGAGAGACAGCAGCAGCCTGCAAAAGAAGAAGAAGAAGAAGGACAGAAGAAGATCTCCTAAGCAGTGTGGACCGCACAGACCAACACCAAGAGAGCTCAGACACCACTAACTGCGATATACCGCTTAACAATTGGAAAAACTGTATTCTAGCCTTGATATTTGATTCTTCTAATAAGCTGACTTCAAACCCTTGCCTTACAGAAGAGAAAGTTTAGTGGGACCAGAATTTAAGTTTCACATTGCAATCTCCCTATCTCTTTACTTTCAGGCCACCCAAGCCTCCACCCACTAGTAAATTAGCTAAAGTCAAAGGATGCTGTCCTTTCTTGCCACTGCAGCAGGAAGCTGGATGCTCCTAACTATGCCGCATGCCTTCGCATGGGTGGTTCCACAGCCAAGCCACAATTTCTTGCCCATGGCCATACATGTCAACCTCTTCTCACATAGGGACTCAGTATACCAGAGCGGCCAGCTGCTCACAGATCAAATCAATAAGATCCAGACAAAAGGCAACAACGACTGGCTCACTGGACTGTTGAAAGACTGGGGCATGAAAGGCTGGCTTTCATCTTTACGTCCAACAATATGAAGTCTAATAAGTCTAAGTGCCGTGTTCTGCATTTTGGCCACAAAAATCCCCTACAGCGTTACAGGCTGGGGACGGTGTGGCTGGATAGTGTTCAGGCAGAAAGGGACCTGGGGGTGCTGGTTGACAGCCGATTGGATATGAGCCAGCAATGTGCCTTGGTGGCCAAGAAGGCCAACGGCATCCTGGCCTGCATTAGGACTTGTGTGAGCAGCAGGAGCAGGGAGGTCATTCTCCCCCTGTACTCGGCACTGGTGAGGCCACATCTTGAGTACTGTGTCCAGTTCTGGGCCCCTCAATTTAGGAAGGATATTGAGATACTTGAGCGTGTCCAGAGGAGAGCAACGAGGCTGGTGAGGGGCTTGGAAAACAAGCCCTACGAGGAACATTTGAGGGAGCTGGGGTTGTTTAGCCTGGAGAAGAGGAGGCTTAGAGGTGACCTTATTGCTCTCTACAACTTCCTGAAGGGAGGTTGTAGACAGGTGGGGGTCGGTCTCTTCCACCGGGCAGCAACTGACAGAACAAGGGGACACAGTCTCAAGCTACGTCAGGGAAGGTATAGGTTAGATATTAGGAAAAAAATTTTCACTGAAAGAATAATAAAGCACTGGAACTGTCTTCCCAGGGAGGTGGTGGAATCACCATCACTGGATGTGTTTAAAAAAAGACTGGACATGCCACTTGGTGCTATAGTCTAGTTGAGATGTTAGGGCATAGGTTGGACTTGATGATCTTAGGGGTCTCTTCCAAACTCATGATTCTGTGATTCTGTGATTTAGTCAAGACTGTTTTGTGGGCTTTGTTTCTTGTATTCATTGTCTTGGTTATTCTATCCAGTTTTGCTCAACGCTTGCAAAAGTCCATGGCAGAAGCCTTCATTCTTGAAAACAAAAAGGGGGCACTTGTGGAGGCCCAGGGGCCTCTCATTGCAACTGTAATACCTTAGGGCAAAGGGGACCAAGGTGAAACAGAGAAACCCCTCTGAATGCAAGGCTCTCACCCATGGCCACTTGCAGCCTCTTGCAATCTGCAGGTTTTGTTGCTATCACCCACTTCAACTGCCATTTTTTCCTTATATCTACTCTCCAGAGAATGTTCTCCTCTCTCTTCTCCCCTGCTGGTCCTGGCTTCACCCCTTCTCCCCCCCGAATGAAACCCTCAGACCCCCGTCTCATTTTCTCTCTGGCCCTGGACCCTCTTCATGGCAATGCACAGCGTTTGGAGTTCCACACAAAGACCCATCTCTGGCCTCATTCATCAGCACTTGAAGCAAGTGTGCTCCGGCCTCTGGGAGTGCAGCTCGCTCACACGGGCTCACTGTGGACACGCCGCAATCACACAGTCATTGAGTGCACCAGAGAACCTGGCCTCTAATAAAAGGCATGAATGCCACAAATCACCCAACCCAATGCCTTGCATGTCTCTACTTTTTCCTTCTCCTCTCATCTCTCATGTCACTTTCCCCATTTCCTCTCTCTGCCAGCTTGGCTTCTCTCTCTCCTGGCTGCAGCTTCAGCCACATGTGTGACACTGCAGGAACAGCCTGACCCACAGGGAAGTGGGAGAGGACTCTTTGTCAGCAACTGAAGTCACAGAACAAGGGGGAATGGGATGAAACTGCAAGAGCTGGAATCCATTCCATGATGGCAAGAAGTTCTTTCCTGTCAGGGTGCTTGTCCCTGGCACAGGGACCAGCGCAGAGAGGCTGTGCATACCCCATGCCCACCAACATCCAAGGCCAGCTTGGACAGGGGCCGCAGCAACCTGCTGTGCTGGGAGGCTGCTCAGCTTGCAACCAGATGATCTTTAGGGTCCCTTCCAAGCCAAACCATTCAAGGATTTCATCATTCCACCATGCCCACCTCCCAGTGTGGAGCGGCCCTGAAACTTCTGTGACATCACAGCTCCCACAGTGTTCCAGGTGGAACGTCCAGCACCTGGAAACCACCACAGCAGACACTCTGCCTGCTGCCAGCGCTCATTTGGCGCTCGCTCTGCGCTCTGCCCGTCAGCACTCAGCTGTTGCTGCTGCTGCCTGGCCTTTTCCTGCTGCCTGCTCTGGAGCACCAATCCCAGCAGGATGAGCACTGCTGCGCCAGTGGAGGTACTGTGCCATTCCAGGGAGGAGGCAGCCTGCTTGAGCAGGCTGCAGCCATGTGGGAATGGATGGTGTGGGACAGGAACCCCACTGTGAGATTGTGCTGTCTCTTGCAGACTAACAGAGACACTGTGGTGGCGATGGAAGTGGACATGGTGCTGAATGAGGAAGAGATGATGGAGGTGGACGTGGAAGACCAGGTTGAGGAGATGGAAGTTGATGAGGAGGATGACATCGAGGCGATGGAAGTGGATGAGAAGGATGAGGAGGAGCCCATGGTCCTTGGATGAAGATGGAGCCCCACAAGTAAGACAGGCAGATGCTCCCCATGCCCTGCCCACAGACACAGTGGCTGCCCTGGCGCCAGGCTGGGGCTGGGCTGGATGGCCCCGCTCAGGGACACGCTGCCCGCAGGGGGCCTGGATTGTGCTGCCACAAGCACCAGCCCTGGCCTGCCCTGCACTTGCCTGGGGCCACACCAGCCCTGCCAGCCCTGTCCCAGCTCCTGGGGCCCAGCTGGGCCCAGTGCTGGCAGCTGACTCCAGCTTTGCTTCTTTCTTCCTTCCAGGACTGATGCAGATGATGGCTGTAGATATTACGGCGGTGTATATATGTTTGAAAAGTTAGGATATTTTTGTAAATATGTTCTTAGGTTAGTAGTTCTTTGTAAATATGTTTTGAAGATTGTTACTCCATAGGATCCCATGGAAATATGTGCAGTAGATTGTTGTTGTTGTTGTTATGAGGATTGTTGTAATGAAATGTGTTCTGTAAATCCTCGTGTTTGCCGATGTTCAGCAAATAAATAATGATTCTTTATAAAACTTCACTTCTCTTTCTCATTCCTTTGGGCACTGTCAGAAGCCCGGACCTCCCCCTGACCATCCTAAATGATTCCAGCCCCAGCCAGGGGGCTTTAAATCCCTGGCAGGGGGTTCAGAGACCCTGGCATGTAGCCAAAGACCCCTGGGCCTTTGAATTTAACCCATAAAGCATGTTACCACCTTTATGTCAAGAATTAAAAGTCACAACAATTTAGATAGTCTAGTAATAGTAATCACAAAGTGAACGGAAAACATTTAGAGCACTGTAGACAGAGGTTTTGAACCTTGTACGAAAGAGTTTGGTATTATCTACATAGATAGAAAAATTTGGGTGTACCCAGTCCTTCCTCTTTCTTCTCGCTAGCATCCATATGAAAGACGATATTACCATTCACATATTGGTTTCAAGTAGAAAGTCACTATCTAACTTAAGTAATAGCTATTAAAACATTCTTGTAAACATAGTATAGTCAGGTTTTAATATAAAAGATAACACCAACCCAAGAGGCAAAAAGAGTACCTTAAGCTAACCTGCTGAACAAACCTCAGCAGGCCAGCAAAAAAATGTTTTAGACAAAATATAAAAATCAACCTTAAGAGAGTGAAGCACATACTTCTCAACTCTTCCTTCGACAGCTAAGTTAGAGAAAAAGAGACTTCTAACGTACCTCGAAATCCCCTCAACCAAAGAAAACCCAAGAGGCACAGGCAGCGTTTGCACAGTTGGGATTTCCACTTGTTCCGGGATCCCGGGGCTGGAGCTCCCTGGGGCTGCTGCCACGGCCACCCCGCGGCTGGGGCTCCCTGTGCACAGGGGGTCCCACTGACACCACTGCTGCCGCTGGCCACTGCTGCTGCTCCTGGGCTGGGGCACAGCCGCGTCCCCAAGAGCTGAGCTCTCACCAGCACAGAGGGGGCTCTCACTGCACTGGCCCCTGCAGCCATGCCACCAAAGCAAGGCAGGAAACTTTCAGCCACCCTTCCTGCTGCAGCCACAGCCACTCCTGGCTCCAGAGCCGCCATCAGCCCACAGGGATGCAAAATCCACCTGCCCGCTCTCAAGGCCTTGACAGCCTTGGCAACTGTGGCACCTGCATCTGGGCTGCTGCAGGGGCTGATGTTTAAGGCTTGCAGCCTCCAAAGGCTCCGGGCTCTGCTTCCCACCCTGCTCTGCACTGCCCTGGGCCCGCATTGCTCAAGAGACAAAAGCCAAGCCAGGGGATCCTCACCCTGCCCAAATTGCTGAATTGACTGCAGTCCTTAGGACCTTCTCCACTTTCAAAGAACCTCTTCCTTTGATCACTGATTCGGCACATGTCTATGACCTAGTGCAGCGGGCCGAAAATTCCATTTTCAAAGACATTTCTAACCCCAACTAGAGCATTTGCTTTCCCCTTTCATTTCTCTTCTGTCCCACAGACAACACCCACACTATATCATGCACACAAGGTCTCATACCACCCTTCCTGCATTTATAGTAGGCAATGCTAGAGCAGATGCCTCAGCAATGCTTCTCCAAACCTCCCTACGGAATCTTTCTGACCAGGCTAGGATCCGCCACCACTTCTACCATCAAAACATTCCTGCACCGCTCAGCATCTTTAAAATTACCCAAGATCAGGCAAGATTCATGGCAGCCACCTGCCCAAATTGTCAGCAACGTGCCTTTGCTTCTGTCAGAGCTGCACTCAATCCAAGAGGACTAAAGACTCTCCAGATCGGGCAATCTCACATCACACACCAAGCCCCTTTTGGGAGACTAAAATACATCCCCGTCTCAATCCACACCGACAACGCTGCGGTTTCTGCCCCTGCCCATGCTGCTGAAAAATCAAAAGATGCTATAAAACGTTCCTTTTTAGCCTTTTCCACCTCCCCTGTTCCACAGGAAATTAAAACTGATCATGGTCCTGCTTATACCTCCCACTGATTCCAACCGTTTTCTGACCAGTGGGCTACAAAACATGTCACAGCCATACCACACTCTGCCACAGGACAGTCCATAGTCCAGAGGGCCCACTCTTCCATCCAAAGGATCCTTGATCAACAGAGACAGGGAGTCCACATAGTATCTCCCATTGAGAGCCTGGCCAAGGCCCTTGATGTGCTCAACTTTTTCAACAACTCCCCCAGTCATCAGGCATTTTATATTTAATTGGCAGCCCAATAAAAAGAAAAGCCACCTGTCTTGATCAAAGACCCTGAATCCAAACAAATTATGGGCCCTTTCCCATTCATTACTTGGGAGGGAGGATATGCTTGTGTCTCTACAGCAGCACGCCCAAGACGCATCCCAGCAAAAAACATAAAACTCTTCTGCCAATGGCCAGGCAAACACCACAGCCACCATCAGAAAAACAGAACAAAAGCCTAAGAGAGACAGCAGCAGCCTGCAAAAGAAGAAGAAGAAGAAGGACAGAAGAAGATCTCCTAAGCAGTGTGGACCGCACAGACCAACACCAAGAGAGCTCAGACACCACTAACTGCGATATACCGCTTAACAATTGGAAAAACTGTATTCTAGCCTTGATATTTGATTCTTCTAATAAGCTGACTTCAAACCCTTGCCTTACAGAAGAGAAAGTTTAGTGGGACCAGAATTTAAGTTTCACATTGCAATCTCCCTATCTCTTTACTTTCAGGCCACCCAAGCCTCCACCCACTAGTAAATTAGCTAAAGTCAAAGGATGCTGTCCTTTCTTGCCACTGCAGCAGGAAGCTGGATGCTCCTAACTATGCCGCATGCCTTCGCATGGGTGGTTCCACAGCCAAGCCACAATTTCTTGCCCATGGCCACACATGTCAACCTCTTCTCACATAGGGACTCAGTATACCAGAGCGGCCAGCTGCTCACAGATCAAATCAATAAGATCCAGACAAAAGGCAACAACGACTGGCTCACTGGACTGTTGAAAGACTGGGGCATGAAAGGCTGGCTTTCATCTTTACGTCCAACAATATGAAGTCTAATAAGTCTAAGTGCCGTGTTCTGCATTTTGGCCACAAAAATCCCCTACAGCGTTACAGGCTGGGGACGGTGTGGCTGGATAGTGTTCAGGCAGAAAGGGACCTGGGGGTGCTGGTTGACAGCCGATTGGATATGAGCCAGCAATGTGCCTTGGTGGCCAAGAAGGCCAACGGCATCCTGGCCTGCATTAGGACTTGTGTGAGCAGCAGGAGCAGGGAGGTCATTCTCCCCCTGTACTCGGCACTGGTGAGGCCACATCTTGAGTACTGTGTCCAGTTCTGGGCCCCTCAATTTAGGAAGGATATTGAGATACTTGAGCGTGTCCAGAGGAGAGCAACGAGGCTGGTGAGGGGCTTGGAAAACAAGCCCTACGAGGAACATTTGAGGGAGCTGGGGTTGTTTAGCCTGGAGAAGAGGAGGCTTAGAGGTGACCTTATTGCTCTCTACAACTTCCTGAAGGGAGGTTGTAGACAGGTGGGGGTCGGTCTCTTCCACCGGGCAGCAACTGACAGAACAAGGGGACACAGTCTCAAGCTACGTCAGGGAAGGTATAGGTTAGATATTAGGAAAAAAATTTTCACTGAAAGAATAATAAAGCACTGGAACTGTCTTCCCAGGGAGGTGGTGGAATCACCATCACTGGATGTGTTTAAAAAAAGACTGGACATGCCACTTGGTGCTATAGTCTAGTTGAGATGTTAGGGCATAGGTTGGACTTGATGATCTTAGGGGTCTCTTCCAAACTTATGATTCTGTGATTCTGTGATTTAGTCAAGACTGTTTTGTGGGCTTTGTTTCTTGTATTCATTGTCTTGGTTATTCTATCCAGTTTTGCTCAACGCTTGCAAAAGTCCATGGCAGAAGCCTTCATTCTTGAAAACAAAAAGGGGGCACTTGTGGAGGCCCAGGGGCCTCTCATTGCAACTGTAATACCTTAGGGCAAAGGGGACCAAGGTGAAACAGAGAAACCCCTCTGAATGCAAGGCTCTCACCCATGGCCACTTGCAGCCTCTTGCAATCCGCAGGTTTTGTTGCTATCACCCACTTCAACTGCCATTTTTTCCTTATATCTACTCTCCAGAGAATGTTCTCCTCTCTCTTCTCCCCTGCTGGTCCTGGCTTCACCCCTTCTCCCCCCCGAATGAAACCCTCAGACCCCAGCCTCATTTTCTCTCTGGCCCTGGACCCTCTTCATGGCAATGCACAGCGTTTGGAGTTCCACACAAAGACCCATCTCTGGCCTCATTCATCAGCACTTGAAGCAAGTGTGCTCCGGCCTCTGGGAGTGCAGCTCGCTCACACGGGCTCACTGTGGACACGCCGCAATCACACAGTCATTGAGTGCACCAGAGAACCTGGCCTCTAATAAAAGGCATGAATGCCACAAATCACCCAACCCAATGCCTTGCATGTCTCTACTTTTTCCTTCTCCTCTCATCTCTCATGTCACTTTCCCCATTTCCTCTCTCTGCCAGCTTGGCTTCTCTCTCTCCTGGCTGCAGCTTCAGCCACATGTGTGACACTGCAGGAACAGCCTGACCCACAGGGAAGTGGGAGAGGACTCTTTGTCAGCAACTGAAGTCACAGAACAAGGGGGAATGGGATGAAACTGCAAGAGCTGGAATCCATTCCATGATGGCAAGAAGTTCTTTCCTGTCAGGGTGCTTGTCCCTGACACAGGGACCAGCGCAGAGAGGCTGTGCATACCCCATGCCCACCAACATCCAAGGCCAGCTTGGACAGGGGCCGCAGCAACCTGCTGTGCTGGGAGGCTGCTCAGCTTGGAACCAGATGATCCTTAGGGTCCCTTCCAGGCCAAACCATTCAAGGATTTCATCATTCCACCATGCCCATCTCCCAGTGTGGAGCGGCCCTGAAACTTCTGTGACATCACAGCTCCCACAGCGTTCCAGGTGGAACGTCCAGCACCTGGAAACCACCACAGCAGACACTCTGCCTGCTGCCAGCGCTCAGTTGGCGCTCGCTCTGCGCTCTGCCCGTCAGCACTCAGCTGTTGCTGCTGCTGCCTGGCCTTTTCCTGCTGCCTGCTCTGGAGCACCAATCCCAGCAGGATGAGCACTGCTGCGCCAGTGGAGGTACAGTGCCATTCCAGGGAGGAGGCAGCCTGCTTGAGCAGGCTGCAGCCATGTGGGAATGGATGGTGTGGGACAGGAACCCCACTGTGAGATTGTGCTGTCTCTTGCAGACTAACAGAGACACTGTGGTGGCGATGGAAGTGGACATGGTGCTGAATGAGGAAGAGATGATGGAGGTGGACGTGGAAGACCAGGTTGAGGAGATGGAAGTTGATGAGGAGGATGACATCGAGGCGATGGAAGTGGATGAGAAGGATGAGGAGGAGCCCATGGTCCTTGGATGAAGATGGAGCCCCACAAGTAAGACAGGCAGATGCTCCCCATGCCCTGCCCACAGACACAGTGGCTGCCCTGGCGCCAGGCTGGGGCTGGGCTGGATGGCCCCGCTCAGGGACACGCTGCCCGCAGGGGGCCTGGATTGTGCTGCCACAAGCACCAGCCCTGGCCTGCCCTGCACTTGCCTGGGGCCACACCAGCCCTGCCAGCCCTGTCCCAGCTCCTGGGGCCCAGCTGGGCCCAGTGCTGGCAGCTGACTCCAGCTTTGCTTCTTTCTTCCTTCCAGGACTGATGCAGATGATGGCTGTAGATATTACGGCGGTGTATATATGTTTGAAAAGTTAGGATATTTTTGTAAATATGTTCTTAGGTTAGTAGTTCTTTGTAAATATGTTTTGAAGATTGTTACTCCATAGGATCCCATGGAAATATGTGCAGTAGATTGTTGTTGTTGTTGTTATGAGGATTGTTGTAATGAAATGTGTTCTGTAAATCCTCGTGTTTGCCGATGTTCAGCAAATAAATAATGATTCTTTACAAAACTTCACTTCTCTTTCTCATTCCTTTGGGCACTGTCAGAAGCCCGGACCTCCCCCTGACCATCCTAAATGATTCCAGCCCCAGCCAGGGGGCTTTAAATCCCTGGCAGGGGGTTCAGAGACCCTGGCATGTAGCCAAAGACCCCTGGGCCTTTGAATTTAACCCATAAAGCATGTTACCACCTTTATGTCAAGAATTAAAAGTCACAACAATTTAGATAGTCTAGTAATAGTAATCACAAAGTGAACGGAAAACATTTAGAGCACTGTAGACAGAGGTTTTGAACCTTGTACGAAAGAGTTTGGTATTATCTACATAGATAGAAAAATTTGGGTGTACCCAGTCCTTCCTCTTTCTTCTCGCTAGCATCCATATGAAAGACGATATTACCATTCACATATTGGTTTCAAGTAGAAAGTCACTATCTAACTTAAGTAATAGCTATTAAAACATTCTTGTAAACATAGTATAGTCAGGTTTTAATATAAAAGATAACACCAACCCAAGAGGCAAAAAGAGTACCTTAAGCTGACCTGCTGAACAAACCTCAGCAGGCCAGCAAAAAAATGTTTTAGACAAAATATAAAAATCAACCTTAAGAGAGTGAAGCACATACTTCTCAACTCTTCCTTCGACAGCTAAGTTAGAGAAAAAGAGACTTCTAACGTACCTCGAAATCCCCTCAACCAAAGAAAACCCAAGAGGCACAGGCAGCGTTTGCACAGTTGGGATTTCCACTTGTTCCGGGATCCCGGGGCTGGAGCTCCCTGGGGCTGCTGCCACGGCCACCCCGCGGCTGGGGCTCCCTGTGCACAGGGGGTCCCACTGACACCACTGCTGCCGCTGGCCACTGCTGCTGCTCCTGGGCTGGGGCACAGCCGCGTCCCCAAGAGCTGAGCTCTCACCAGCACAGAGGGGGCTCTCACTGCACTGGCCCCTGCAGCCATGCCACCAAAGCAAGGCAGGAAACTTTCAGCCACCCTTCCTGCTGCAGCCACAGCCACTCCTGGCTCCAGAGCCGCCATCAGCCCACAGGGATGCAAAATCCACCTGCCCGCTCTCAAGGCCTTGACAGCCTTGGCAACTGTGGCACCTGCATCTGGGCTGCTGCAGGGGCTGATGTTTAAGGCTTGCAGCCTCCAAAGGCTCCGGGCTCTGCTTCCCACCCTGCTCTGCACTGCCCTGGGCCCGCATTGCTCAAGAGACAAAAGCCAAGCCAGGGGATCCTCACCCTGCCCAAATTGCTGAATTGACTGCAGTCCTTAGGACCTTCTCCACTTTCAAAGAACCTCTTCCTTTGATCACTGATTCGGCACATGTCTATGACCTAGTGCAGCGGGCCGAAAATTCCATTTTCAAAGACATTTCTAACCCCAACTAGAGCATTTGCTTTCCCCTTTCATTTCTCTTCTGTCCCACAGACAACACCCACACTATATCATGCACACAAGGTCTCATACCACCCTTCCTGCATTTATAGTAGGCAATGCTAGAGCAGATGCCTCAGCAATGCTTCTCCAAACCTCCCTACGGAATCTTTCTGACCAGGCTAGGATCCGCCACCACTTCTACCATCAAAACATTCCTGCACCGCTCAGCATCTTTAAAATTACCCAAGATCAGGCAAGATTCATGGCAGCCACCTGCCCAAATTGTCAGCAACGTGCCTTTGCTTCTGTCAGAGCTGCACTCAATCCAAGAGGACTAAAGACTCTCCAGATCGGGCAATCTCACATCACACACCAAGCCCCTTTTGGGAGACTAAAATACATCCCCGTCTCAATCCACACCGACAACGCTGCGGTTTCTGCCCCTGCCCATGCTGCTGAAAAATCAAAAGATGCTATAAAACGTTCCTTTTTAGCCTTTTCCACCTCCCCTGTTCCACAGGAAATTAAAACTGATCATGGTCCTGCTTATACCTCCCACTGATTCCAACCGTTTTCTGACCAGTGGGCTACAAAACATGTCACAGCCATACCACACTCTGCCACAGGACAGTCCATAGTCCAGAGGGCCCACTCTTCCATCCAAAGGATCCTTGATCAACAGAGACAGGGAGTCCACATAGTATCTCCCATTGAGAGCCTGGCCAAGGCCCTTGATGTGCTCAACTTTTTCAACAACTC
Source organism: Passer domesticus (assembly GCF_036417665.1). Classification (NCBI taxonomy): domain Eukaryota; kingdom Metazoa; phylum Chordata; class Aves; order Passeriformes; family Passeridae; genus Passer; species Passer domesticus. The sequence goes on along the minus strand of NC_087479.1, from coordinate 71,561,521 downwards.
CCCCAGTCATCAGGCATTTTATATTTAATTGGCAGCCCAATAAAAAGAAAAGCCACCTGTGTTGATCAAAGACCCTGAATCCAAACAAATTATGGGCCCTTTCCCATTCATTACTTGGGAGGGAGGATATGCTTGTGTCTCTACAGCAGCACGCCCAAGACGCATCCCAGCAAAAAACATAAAACTCTTCTGCCAATGGCCAGGCAAACACCACAGCCACCATCAGAAAAACAGAACAAAAGCCTAAGAGAGACAGCAGCAGCCTGCAAAAGAAGAAGAAGAAGAAGGACAGAAGAAGATCTCCTAAGCAGTGTGGACCGCACAGACCAACACCAAGAGAGCTCAGACACCACTAACTGCGATATACCGCTTAACAATTGGAAAAACTGTATTCTAGCCTTGATATTTGATTCTTCTAATAAGCTGACTTCAAACCCTTGCCTTACAGAAGAGAAAGTTTAGTGGGACCAGAATTTAAGTTTCACATTGCAATCTCCCTATCTCTTTACTTTCAGGCCACCCAAGCCTCCACCCACTAGTAAATTAGCTAAAGTCAAAGGATGCTGTCCTTTCTTGCCACTGCAGCAGGAAGCTGGATGCTCCTAACTATGCCGCATGCCTTCGCATGGGTGGTTCCACAGCCAAGCCACAATTTCTTGCCCATGGCCATACATGTCAACCTCTTCTCACATAGGGACTCAGTATACCAGAGCGGCCAGCTGCTCACAGATCAAATCAATAAGATCCAGACAAAAGGCAACAACGACTGGCTCACTGGACTGTTGAAAGACTGGGGCATGAAAGGCTGGCTTTCATCTTTACGTCCAACAATATGAAGTCTAATAAGTCTAAGTGCCGTGTTCTGCATTTTGGCCACAAAAATCCCCTACAGCGTTACAGGCTGGGGACGGTGTGGCTGGATAGTGTTCAGGCAGAAAGGGACCTGGGGGTGCTGGTTGACAGCCGATTGGATATGAGCCAGCAATGTGCCTTGGTGGCCAAGAAGGCCAACGGCATCCTGGCCTGCATTAGGACTTGTGTGAGCAGCAGGAGCAGGGAGGTCATTCTCCCCCTGTACTCGGCACTGGTGAGGCCACATCTTGAGTACTGTGTCCAGTTCTGGGCCCCTCAATTTAGGAAGGATATTGAGATACTTGAGCGTGTCCAGAGGAGAGCAACGAGGCTGGTGAGGGGCTTGGAAAACAAGCCCTACGAGGAACATTTGAGGGAGCTGGGGTTGTTTAGCCTGGAGAAGAGGAGGCTTAGAGGTGACCTTATTGCTCTCTACAACTTCCTGAAGGGAGGTTGTAGACAGGTGGGGGTCGGTCTCTTCCACCGGGCAGCAACTGACAGAACAAGGGGACACAGTCTCAAGCTACGTCAGGGAAGGTATAGGTTAGATATTAGGAAAAAAATTTTCACTGAAAGAATAATAAAGCACTGGAACTGTCTTCCCAGGGAGGTGGTGGAATCACCATCACTGGATGTGTTTAAAAAAAGACTGGACATGCCACTTGGTGCTATAGTCTAGTTGAGATGTTAGGGCATAGGTTGGACTTGATGATCTTAGGGGTCTCTTCCAAACTCATGATTCTGTGATTCTGTGATTTAGTCAAGACTGTTTTGTGGGCTTTGTTTCTTGTATTCATTGTCTTGGTTATTCTATCCAGTTTTGCTCAACGCTTGCAAAAGTCCATGGCAGAAGCCTTCATTCTTGAAAACAAAAAGGGGGCACTTGTGGAGGCCCAGGGGCCTCTCATTGCAACTGTAATACCTTAGGGCAAAGGGGACCAAGGTGAAACAGAGAAACCCCTCTGAATGCAAGGCTCTCACCCATGGCCACTTGCAGCCTCTTGCAATCTGCAGGTTTTGTTGCTATCACCCACTTCAACTGCCATTTTTTCCTTATATCTACTCTCCAGAGAATGTTCTCCTCTCTCTTCTCCCCTGCTGGTCCTGGCTTCACCCCTTCTCCCCCCCGAATGAAACCCTCAGACCCCCGTCTCATTTTCTCTCTGGCCCTGGACCCTCTTCATGGCAATGCACAGCGTTTGGAGTTCCACACAAAGACCCATCTCTGGCCTCATTCATCAGCACTTGAAGCAAGTGTGCTCCGGCCTCTGGGAGTGCAGCTCGCTCACACGGGCTCACTGTGGACACGCCGCAATCACACAGTCATTGAGTGCACCAGAGAACCTGGCCTCTAATAAAAGGCATGAATGCCACAAATCACCCAACCCAATGCCTTGCATGTCTCTACTTTTTCCTTCTCCTCTCATCTCTCATGTCACTTTCCCCATTTCCTCTCTCTGCCAGCTTGGCTTCTCTCTCTCCTGGCTGCAGCTTCAGCCACATGTGTGACACTGCAGGAACAGCCTGACCCACAGGGAAGTGGGAGAGGACTCTTTGTCAGCAACTGAAGTCACAGAACAAGGGGGAATGGGATGAAACTGCAAGAGCTGGAATCCATTCCATGATGGCAAGAAGTTCTTTCCTGTCAGGGTGCTTGTCCCTGGCACAGGGACCAGCGCAGAGAGGCTGTGCATACCCCATGCCCACCAACATCCAAGGCCAGCTTGGACAGGGGCCGCAGCAACCTGCTGTGCTGGGAGGCTGCTCAGCTTGCAACCAGATGATCTTTAGGGTCCCTTCCAAGCCAAACCATTCAAGGATTTCATCATTCCACCATGCCCACCTCCCAGTGTGGAGCGGCCCTGAAACTTCTGTGACATCACAGCTCCCACAGTGTTCCAGGTGGAACGTCCAGCACCTGGAAACCACCACAGCAGACACTCTGCCTGCTGCCAGCGCTCATTTGGCGCTCGCTCTGCGCTCTGCCCGTCAGCACTCAGCTGTTGCTGCTGCTGCCTGGCCTTTTCCTGCTGCCTGCTCTGGAGCACCAATCCCAGCAGGATGAGCACTGCTGCGCCAGTGGAGGTACTGTGCCATTCCAGGGAGGAGGCAGCCTGCTTGAGCAGGCTGCAGCCATGTGGGAATGGATGGTGTGGGACAGGAACCCCACTGTGAGATTGTGCTGTCTCTTGCAGACTAACAGAGACACTGTGGTGGCGATGGAAGTGGACATGGTGCTGAATGAGGAAGAGATGATGGAGGTGGACGTGGAAGACCAGGTTGAGGAGATGGAAGTTGATGAGGAGGATGACATCGAGGCGATGGAAGTGGATGAGAAGGATGAGGAGGAGCCCATGGTCCTTGGATGAAGATGGAGCCCCACAAGTAAGACAGGCAGATGCTCCCCATGCCCTGCCCACAGACACAGTGGCTGCCCTGGCGCCAGGCTGGGGCTGGGCTGGATGGCCCCGCTCAGGGACACGCTGCCCGCAGGGGGCCTGGATTGTGCTGCCACAAGCACCAGCCCTGGCCTGCCCTGCACTTGCCTGGGGCCACACCAGCCCTGCCAGCCCTGTCCCAGCTCCTGGGGCCCAGCTGGGCCCAGTGCTGGCAGCTGACTCCAGCTTTGCTTCTTTCTTCCTTCCAGGACTGATGCAGATGATGGCTGTAGATATTACGGCGGTGTATATATGTTTGAAAAGTTAGGATATTTTTGTAAATATGTTCTTAGGTTAGTAGTTCTTTGTAAATATGTTTTGAAGATTGTTACTCCATAGGATCCCATGGAAATATGTGCAGTAGATTGTTGTTGTTGTTGTTATGAGGATTGTTGTAATGAAATGTGTTCTGTAAATCCTCGTGTTTGCCGATGTTCAGCAAATAAATAATGATTCTTTATAAAACTTCACTTCTCTTTCTCATTCCTTTGGGCACTGTCAGAAGCCCGGACCTCCCCCTGACCATCCTAAATGATTCCAGCCCCAGCCAGGGGGCTTTAAATCCCTGGCAGGGGGTTCAGAGACCCTGGCATGTAGCCAAAGACCCCTGGGCCTTTGAATTTAACCCATAAAGCATGTTACCACCTTTATGTCAAGAATTAAAAGTCACAACAATTTAGATAGTCTAGTAATAGTAATCACAAAGTGAACGGAAAACATTTAGAGCACTGTAGACAGAGGTTTTGAACCTTGTACGAAAGAGTTTGGTATTATCTACATAGATAGAAAAATTTGGGTGTACCCAGTCCTTCCTCTTTCTTCTCGCTAGCATCCATATGAAAGACGATATTACCATTCACATATTGGTTTCAAGTAGAAAGTCACTATCTAACTTAAGTAATAGCTATTAAAACATTCTTGTAAACATAGTATAGTCAGGTTTTAATATAAAAGATAACACCAACCCAAGAGGCAAAAAGAGTACCTTAAGCTGACCTGCTGAACAAACCTCAGCAGGCCAGCAAAAAAATGTTTTAGACAAAATATAAAAATCAACCTTAAGAGAGTGAAGCACATACTTCTCAACTCTTCCTTCGACAGCTAAGTTAGAGAAAAAGAGACTTCTAACGTACCTCGAAATCCCCTCAACCAAAGAAAACCCAAGAGGCACAGGCAGCGTTTGCACAGTTGGGATTTCCACTTGTTCCGGGATCCCGGGGCTGGAGCTCCCTGGGGCTGCTGCCACGGCCACCCCGCGGCTGGGGCTCCCTGTGCACAGGGGGTCCCACTGACACCACTGCTGCCGCTGGCCACTGCTGCTGCTCCTGGGCTGGGGCACAGCCGCGTCCCCAAGAGCTGAGCTCTCACCAGCACAGAGGGGGCTCTCACTGCACTGGCCCCTGCAGCCATGCCACCAAAGCAAGGCAGGAAACTTTCAGCCACCCTTCCTGCTGCAGCCACAGCCACTCCTGGCTCCAGAGCCGCCATCAGCCCACAGGGATGCAAAATCCACCTGCCCGCTCTCAAGGCCTTGACAGCCTTGGCAACTGTGGCACCTGCATCTGGGCTGCTGCAGGGGCTGATGTTTAAGGCTTGCAGCCTCCAAAGGCTCCGGGCTCTGCTTCCCACCCTGCTCTGCACTGCCCTGGGCCCGCATTGCTCAAGAGACAAAAGCCAAGCCAGGGGATCCTCACCCTGCCCAAATTGCTGAATTGACTGCAGTCCTTAGGACCTTCTCCACTTTCAAAGAACCTCTTCCTTTGATCACTGATTCGGCACATGTCTATGACCTAGTGCAGCGGGCCGAAAATTCCATTTTCAAAGACATTTCTAACCCCAACTAGAGCATTTGCTTTCCCCTTTCATTTCTCTTCTGTCCCACAGACAACACCCACACTATATCATGCACACAAGGTCTCATACCACCCTTCCTGCATTTATAGTAGGCAATGCTAGAGCAGATGCCTCAGCAATGCTTCTCCAAACCTCCCTACGGAATCTTTCTGACCAGGCTAGGATCCGCCACCACTTCTACCATCAAAACATTCCTGCACCGCTCAGCATCTTTAAAATTACCCAAGATCAGGCAAGATTCATGGCAGCCACCTGCCCAAATTGTCAGCAACGTGCCTTTGCTTCTGTCAGAGCTGCACTCAATCCAAGAGGACTAAAGACTCTCCAGATCGGGCAATCTCACATCACACACCAAGCCCCTTTTGGGAGACTAAAATACATCCCCGTCTCAATCCACACCGACAACGCTGCGGTTTCTGCCCCTGCCCATGCTGCTGAAAAATCAAAAGATGCTATAAAACGTTCCTTTTTAGCCTTTTCCACCTCCCCTGTTCCACAGGAAATTAAAACTGATCATGGTCCTGCTTATACCTCCCACTGATTCCAACCGTTTTCTGACCAGTGGGCTACAAAACATGTCACAGCCATACCACACTCTGCCACAGGACAGTCCATAGTCCAGAGGGCCCACTCTTCCATCCAAAGGATCCTTGATCAACAGAGACAGGGAGTCCACATAGTATCTCCCATTGAGAGCCTGGCCAAGGCCCTTGATGTGCTCAACTTTTTCAACAACTCCCCCAGTCATCAGGCATTTTATATTTAATTGGCAGCCCAATAAAAAGAAAAGCCACCTGTGTTGATCAAAGACCCTGAATCCAAAGAAATTATGGGCCCTTTCCCATTCATTACTTGGGAGGGAGGATATGCTTGTGTCTCTACAGCAGCACGCCCAAGACGCATCCCAGCAAAAAACATAAAACTCTTCTGCCAATGGCCAGGCAAACACCACAGCCACCATCAGAAAAACAGAACAAAAGCCTAAGAGAGACAGCAGCAGCCTGCAAAAGAAGAAGAAGAAGAAGGACAGAAGAAGATCTCCTAAGCAGTGTGGACCGCACAGACCAACACCAAGAGAGCTCAGACACCACTAACTGCGATATACCGCTTAACAATTGGAAAAACTGTATTCTAGCCTTGATATTTGATTCTTCTAATAAGCTGACTTCAAACCCTTGCCTTACAGAAGAGAAAGTTTAGTGGGACCAGAATTTAAGTTTCACATTGCAATCTCCCTATCTCTTTACTTTCAGGCCACCCAAGCCTCCACCCACTAGTAAATTAGCTAAAGTCAAAGGATGCTGTCCTTTCTTGCCACTGCAGCAGGAAGCTGGATGCTCCTAACTATGCCGCATGCCTTCGCATGGGTGGTTCCACAGCCAAGCCACAATTTCTTGCCCATGGCCATACATGTCAACCTCTTCTCACATAGGGACTCAGTATACCAGAGCGGCCAGCTGCTCACAGATCAAATCAATAAGATCCAGACAAAAGGCAACAACGACTGGCTCACTGGACTGTTGAAAGACTGGGGCATGAAAGGCTGGCTTTCATCTTTACGTCCAACAATATGAAGTCTAATAAGTCTAAGTGCCGTGTTCTGCATTTTGGCCACAAAAATCCCCTACAGCGTTACAGGCTGGGGACGGTGTGGCTGGATAGTGTTCAGGCAGAAAGGGACCTGGGGGTGCTGGTTGACAGCCGATTGGATATGAGCCAGCAATGTGCCTTGGTGGCCAAGAAGGCCAACGGCATCCTGGCCTGCATTAGGACTTGTGTGAGCAGCAGGAGCAGGGAGGTCATTCTCCCCCTGTACTCGGCACTGGTGAGGCCACATCTTGAGTACTGTGTCCAGTTCTGGGCCCCTCAATTTAGGAAGGATATTGAGATACTTGAGCGTGTCCAGAGGAGAGCAACGAGGCTGGTGAGGGGCTTGGAAAACAAGCCCTACGAGGAACATTTGAGGGAGCTGGGGTTGTTTAGCCTGGAGAAGAGGAGGCTTAGAGGTGACCTTATTGCTCTCTACAACTTCCTGAAGGGAGGTTGTAGACAGGTGGGGGTCGGTCTCTTCCACCGGGCAGCAACTGACAGAACAAGGGGACACAGTCTCAAGCTACGTCAGGGAAGGTATAGGTTAGATATTAGGAAAAAAATTTTCACTGAAAGAATAATAAAGCACTGGAACTGTCTTCCCAGGGAGGTGGTGGAATCACCATCACTGGATGTGTTTAAAAAAAGACTGGACATGCCACTTGGTGCTATAGTCTAGTTGAGATGTTAGGGCATAGGTTGGACTTGATGATCTTAGGGGTCTCTTCCAAACTCATGATTCTGTGATTCTGTGATTTAGTCAAGACTGTTTTGTGGGCTTTGTTTCTTGTATTCATTGTCTTGGTTATTCTATCCAGTTTTGCTCAACGCTTGCAAAAGTCCATGGCAGAAGCCTTCATTCTTGAAAACAAAAAGGGGGCACTTGTGGAGGCCCAGGGGCCTCTCATTGCAACTGTAATACCTTAGGGCAAAGGGGACCAAGGTGAAACAGAGAAACCCCTCTGAATGCAAGGCTCTCACCCATGGCCACTTGCAGCCTCTTGCAATCTGCAGGTTTTGTTGCTATCACCCACTTCAACTGCCATTTTTTCCTTATATCTACTCTCCAGAGAATGTTCTCCTCTCTCTTCTCCCCTGCTGGTCCTGGCTTCACCCCTTCTCCCCCCCGAATGAAACCCTCAGACCCCCGTCTCATTTTCTCTCTGGCCCTGGACCCTCTTCATGGCAATGCACAGCGTTTGGAGTTCCACACAAAGACCCATCTCTGGCCTCATTCATCAGCACTTGAAGCAAGTGTGCTCCGGCCTCTGGGAGTGCAGCTCGCTCACACGGGCTCACTGTGGACACGCCGCAATCACACAGTCATTGAGTGCACCAGAGAACCTGGCCTCTAATAAAAGGCATGAATGCCACAAATCACCCAACCCAATGCCTTGCATGTCTCTACTTTTTCCTTCTCCTCTCATCTCTCATGTCACTTTCCCCATTTCCTCTCTCTGCCAGCTTGGCTTCTCTCTCTCCTGGCTGCAGCTTCAGCCACATGTGTGACACTGCAGGAACAGCCTGACCCACAGGGAAGTGGGAGAGGACTCTTTGTCAGCAACTGAAGTCACAGAACAAGGGGGAATGGGATGAAACTGCAAGAGCTGGAATCCATTCCATGATGGCAAGAAGTTCTTTCCTGTCAGGGTGCTTGTCCCTGGCACAGGGACCAGCGCAGAGAGGCTGTGCATACCCCATGCCCACCAACATCCAAGGCCAGCTTGGACAGGGGCCGCAGCAACCTGCTGTGCTGGGAGGCTGCTCAGCTTGCAACCAGATGATCTTTAGGGTCCCTTCCAAGCCAAACCATTCAAGGATTTCATCATTCCACCATGCCCACCTCCCAGTGTGGAGCGGCCCTGAAACTTCTGTGACATCACAGCTCCCACAGTGTTCCAGGTGGAACGTCCAGCACCTGGAAACCACCACAGCAGACACTCTGCCTGCTGCCAGCGCTCATTTGGCGCTCGCTCTGCGCTCTGCCCGTCAGCACTCAGCTGTTGCTGCTGCTGCCTGGCCTTTTCCTGCTGCCTGCTCTGGAGCACCAATCCCAGCAGGATGAGCACTGCTGCGCCAGTGGAGGTACTGTGCCATTCCAGGGAGGAGGCAGCCTGCTTGAGCAGGCTGCAGCCATGTGGGAATGGATGGTGTGGGACAGGAACCCCACTGTGAGATTGTGCTGTCTCTTGCAGACTAACAGAGACACTGTGGTGGCGATGGAAGTGGACATGGTGCTGAATGAGGAAGAGATGATGGAGGTGGACGTGGAAGACCAGGTTGAGGAGATGGAAGTTGATGAGGAGGATGACATCGAGGCGATGGAAGTGGATGAGAAGGATGAGGAGGAGCCCATGGTCCTTGGATGAAGATGGAGCCCCACAAGTAAGACAGGCAGATGCTCCCCATGCCCTGCCCACAGACACAGTGGCTGCCCTGGCGCCAGGCTGGGGCTGGGCTGGATGGCCCCGCTCAGGGACACGCTGCCCGCAGGGGGCCTGGATTGTGCTGCCACAAGCACCAGCCCTGGCCTGCCCTGCACTTGCCTGGGGCCACACCAGCCCTGCCAGCCCTGTCCCAGCTCCTGGGGCCCAGCTGGGCCCAGTGCTGGCAGCTGACTCCAGCTTTGCTTCTTTCTTCCTTCCAGGACTGATGCAGATGATGGCTGTAGATATTACGGCGGTGTATATATGTTTGAAAAGTTAGGATATTTTTGTAAATATGTTCTTAGGTTAGTAGTTCTTTGTAAATATGTTTTGAAGATTGTTACTCCATAGGATCCCATGGAAATATGTGCAGTAGATTGTTGTTGTTGTTGTTATGAGGATTGTTGTAATGAAATGTGTTCTGTAAATCCTCGTGTTTGCCGATGTTCAGCAAATAAATAATGATTCTTTATAAAACTTCACTTCTCTTTCTCATTCCTTTGGGCACTGTCAGAAGCCCGGACCTCCCCCTGACCATCCTAAATGATTCCAGCCCCAGCCAGGGGGCTTTAAATCCCTGGCAGGGGGTTCAGAGACCCTGGCATGTAGCCAAAGACCCCTGGGCCTTTGAATTTAACCCATAAAGCATGTTACCACCTTTATGTCAAGAATTAAAAGTCACAACAATTTAGATAGTCTAGTAATAGTAATCACAAAGTGAACGGAAAACATTTAGAGCACTGTAGACAGAGGTTTTGAACCTTGTACGAAAGAGTTTGGTATTATCTACATAGATAGAAAAATTTGGGTGTACCCAGTCCTTCCTCTTTCTTCTCGCTAGCATCCATATGAAAGACGATATTACCATTCACATATTGGTTTCAAGTAGAAAGTCACTATCTAACTTAAGTAATAGCTATTAAAACATTCTTGTAAACATAGTATAGTCAGGTTTTAATATAAAAGATAACACCAACCCAAGAGGCAAAAAGAGTACCTTAAGCTGACCTGCTGAACAAACCTCAGCAGGCCAGCAAAAAAATGTTTTAGACAAAATATAAAAATCAACCTTAAGAGAGTGAAGCACATACTTCTCAACTCTTCCTTCGACAGCTAAGTTAGAGAAAAAGAGACTTCTAACGTACCTCGAAATCCCCTCAACCAAAGAAAACCCAAGAGGCACAGGCAGCGTTTGCACAGTTGGGATTTCCACTTGTTCCGGGATCCCGGGGCTGGAGCTCCCTGGGGCTGCTGCCACGGCCACCCCGCGGCTGGGGCTCCCTGTGCACAGGGGGTCCCACTGACACCACTGCTGCCGCTGGCCACTGCTGCTGCTCCTGGGCTGGGGCACAGCCGCGTCCCCAAGAGCTGAGCTCTCACCAGCACAGAGGGGGCTCTCACTGCACTGGCCCCTGCAGCCATGCCACCAAAGCAAGGCAGGAAACTTTCAGCCACCCTTCCTGCTGCAGCCACAGCCACTCCTGGCTCCAGAGCCGCCATCAGCCCACAGGGATGCAAAATCCACCTGCCCGCTCTCAAGGCCTTGACAGCCTTGGCAACTGTGGCACCTGCATCTGGGCTGCTGCAGGGGCTGATGTTTAAGGCTTGCAGCCTCCAAAGGCTCCGGGCTCTGCTTCCCACCCTGCTCTGCACTGCCCTGGGCCCGCATTGCTCAAGAGACAAAAGCCAAGCCAGGGGATCCTCACCCTGCCCAAATTGCTGAATTGACTGCAGTCCTTAGGACCTTCTCCACTTTCAAAGAACCTCTTCCTTTGATCACTGATTCGGCACATGTCTATGACCTAGTGCAGCGGGCCGAAAATTCCATTTTCAAAGACATTTCTAACCCCAACTAGAGCATTTGCTTTCCCCTTTCATTTCTCTTCTGTCCCACAGACAACACCCACACTATATCATGCACACAAGGTCTCATACCACCCTTCCTGCATTTATAGTAGGCAATGCTAGAGCAGATGCCTCAGCAATGCTTCTCCAAACCTCCCTACGGAATCTTTCTGACCAGGCTAGGATCCGCCACCACTTCTACCATCAAAACATTCCTGCACCGCTCAGCATCTTTAAAATTACCCAAGATCAGGCAAGATTCATGGCAGCCACCTGCCCAAATTGTCAGCAACGTGCCTTTGCTTCTGTCAGAGCTGCACTCAATCCAAGAGGACTAAAGACTCTCCAGATCGGGCAATCTCACATCACACACCAAGCCCCTTTTGGGAGACTAAAATACATCCCCGTCTCAATCCACACCGACAACGCTGCGGTTTCTGCCCCTGCCCATGCTGCTGAAAAATCAAAAGATGCTATAAAACGTTCCTTTTTAGCCTTTTCCACCTCCCCTGTTCCACAGGAAATTAAAACTGATCATGGTCCTGCTTATACCTCCCACTGATTCCAACCGTTTTCTGACCAGTGGGCTACAAAACATGTCACAGCCATACCACACTCTGCCACAGGACAGTCCATAGTCCAGAGGGCCCACTCTTCCATCCAAAGGATCCTTGATCAACAGAGACAGGGAGTCCACATAGTATCTCCCATTGAGAGCCTGGCCAAGGCCCTTGATGTGCTCAACTTTTTCAACAACTCCCCCAGTCATCAGGCATTTTATATTTAATTGGCAGCCCAATAAAAAGAAAAGCCACCTGTGTTGATCAAAGACCCTGAATCCAAACAAATTATGGGCCCTTTCCCATTCATTACTTGGGAGGGAGGATATGCTTGTGTCTCTACAGCAGCACGCCCAAGACGCATCCCAGCAAAAAACATAAAACTCTTCTGCCAATGGCCAGGCAAACACCACAGCCACCATCAGAAAAACAGAACAAAAGCCTAAGAGAGACAGCAGCAGCCTGCAAAAGAAGAAGAAGAAGAAGGACAGAAGAAGATCTCCTAAGCAGTGTGGACCGCACAGACCAACACCAAGAGAGCTCAGACACCACTAACTGCGATATACCGCTTAACAATTGGAAAAACTGTATTCTAGCCTTGATATTTGATTCTTCTAATAAGCTGACTTCAAACCCTTGCCTTACAGAAGAGAAAGTTTAGTGGGACCAGAATTTAAGTTTCACATTGCAATCTCCCTATCTCTTTACTTTCAGGCCACCCAAGCCTCCACCCACTAGTAAATTAGCTAAAGTCAAAGGATGCTGTCCTTTCTTGCCACTGCAGCAGGAAGCTGGATGCTCCTAACTATGCCGCATGCCTTCGCATGGGTGGTTCCACAGCCAAGCCACAATTTCTTGCCCATGGCCACACATGTCAACCTCTTCTCACATAGGGACTCAGTATACCAGAGCGGCCAGCTGCTCACAGATCAAATCAATAAGATCCAGACAAAAGGCAACAACGACTGGCTCACTGGACTGTTGAAAGACTGGGGCATGAAAGGCTGGCTTTCATCTTTACGTCCAACAATATGAAGTCTAATAAGTCTAAGTGCCGTGTTCTGCATTTTGGCCACAAAAATCCCCTACAGCGTTACAGGCTGGGGACGGTGTGGCTGGATAGTGTTCAGGCAGAAAGGGACCTGGGGGTGCTGGTTGACAGCCGATTGGATATGAGCCAGCAATGTGCCTTGGTGGCCAAGAAGGCCAACGGCATCCTGGCCTGCATTAGGACTTGTGTGAGCAGCAGGAGCAGGGAGGTCATTCTCCCCCTGTACTCGGCACTGGTGAGGCCACATCTTGAGTACTGTGTCCAGTTCTGGGCCCCTCAATTTAGGAAGGATATTGAGATACTTGAGCATGTCCAGAGGAGAGCAACGAGGCTGGTGAGGGGCTTGGAAAACAAGCCCTACGAGGAACATTTGAGGGAGCTGGGGTTGTTTAGCCTGGAGAAGAGGAGGCTTAGAGGTGACCTTATTGCTCTCTACAACTTCCTGAAGGGAGGTTGTAGACAGGTGGGGGTCGGTCTCTTCCACCGGGCAGCAACTGACAGAACAAGGGGACACAGTCTCAAGCTACGTCAGGGAAGGTATAGGTTAGATATTAGGAAAAAAATTTTCACTGAAAGAATAATAAAGCACTGGAACTGTCTTCCCAGGGAGGTGGTGGAATCACCATCACTGGATGTGTTTAAAAAAAGACTGGACATGCCACTTGGTGCTATAGTCTAGTTGAGATGTTAGGGCATAGGTTGGACTTGATGATCTTAGGGGTCTCTTCCAAACTCATGATTCTGTGATTCTGTGATTTAGTCAAGACTGTTTTGTGGGCTTTGTTTCTTGTATTCATTGTCTTGGTTATTCTATCCAGTTTTGCTCAACGCTTGCAAAAGTCCATGGCAGAAGCCTTCATTCTTGAAAACAAAAAGGGGGCACTTGTGGAGGCCCAGGGGCCTCTCATTGCAACTGTAATACCTTAGGGCAAAGGGGACCAAGGTGAAACAGAGAAACCCCTCTGAATGCAAGGCTCTCACCCATGGCCACTTGCAGCCTCTTGCAATCTGTAGGTTTTGTTGCTATCACCCACTTCAACTGCCATTTTTTCCTTAGATCTACTCTCCAGAGAATGTTCTCCTCTCTCTTCTCCCCTGCTGGTCCTGGCTTCACCCCTTCTCCCCCCCGAATGAAACCCTCAGTCCCCAGCCTCATTTTCTCTCTGGCCCTGGACCCTCTTCATGGCAATGCACAGCGTTTGGAGTTCCACACAAAGACCCATCTCTGGCCTCATTCATCAGCACTTGAAGCAAGTGTGCTCCGGCCTCTGGGAGTGCAGCTCGCTCACACGGGCTCACTGTGGACACGCCGCAATCACACAGTCATTGAGTGCACCAGAGAACCTGGCCTCTAATAAAAGGCATGAATGCCACAAATCACCCAACCCAATGCCTTGCATGTCTCTACTTTTTCCTTCTCCTCTCATCTCTCATGTCACTTTCCCCATTTCCTCTCTCTGCCAGCTTGGCTTCTCTCTCTCCTGGCTGCAGCTTCAGCCACATGTGTGACACTGCAGGAACAGCCTGACCCACAGGGAAGTGGGAGAGGACTCTTTGTCAGCAACTGAAGTCACAGAACAAGGGGGAATGGGATGAAACTGCAAGAGCTGGAATCCATTCCATGATGGCAAGAAGTTCTTTCCTGTCAGGGTGCTTGTCCCTGGCACAGGGACCAGCGCAGAGAGCCTGTGCATACCCCATGCCCACCAACATCCAAGGCCAGCTTGGACAGGGGCCGCAGCAACCTGCTGTGCTGGGAGGCTGCTCAGCTTGCAACCAGATGATCTTTAGGGTCCCTTCCAAGCCAAACCATTCAAGGATTTCATCATTCCACCATGCCCACCTCCCAGTGTGGAGCGGCCCTGAAACTTCTGTGACATCACAGCTCCCACAGTGTTCCAGGTGGAACGTCCAGCACCTGGAAACCACCACAGCAGACACTCTGCCTGCTGCCAGCGCTCATTTGGCGCTCGCTCTGCGCTCTGCCCGTCAGCACTCAGCTGTTGCTGCTGCTGCCTGGCCTTTTCCTGCTGCCTGCTCTGGAGCACCAATCCCAGCAGGATGAGCACTGCTGCGCCAGTGGAGGTACTGTGCCATTCCAGGGAGGAGGCAGCCTGCTTGAGCAGGCTGCAGCCATGTGGGAATGGATGGTGTGGGACAGGAACCCCACTGTGAGATTGTGCTGTCTCTTGCAGACTAACAGAGACACTGTGGTGGCGATGGAAGTGGACATGGTGCTGAATGAGGAAGAGATGATGGAGGTGGACGTGGAAGACCAGGTTGAGGAGATGGAAGTTGATGAGGAGGATGACATCGAGGCGATGGAAGTGGATGAGAAGGATGAGGAGGAGCCCATGGTCCTTGGATGAAGATGGAGCCCCACAAGTAAGACAGGCAGATGCTCCCCATGCCCTGCCCACAGACACAGTGGCTGCCCTGGCGCCAGGCTGGGGCTGGGCTGGATGGCCCCGCTCAGGGACACGCTGCCCGCAGGGGGCCTGGATTGTGCTGCCACAAGCACCAGCCCTGGCCTGCCCTGCACTTGCCTGGGGCCACACCAGCCCTGCCAGCCCTGTCCCAGCTCCTGGGGCCCAGCTGGGCCCAGTGCTGGCAGCTGACTCCAGCTTTGCTTCTTTCTTCCTTCCAGGACTGATGCAGATGATGGCTGTAGATATTACGGCGGTGTATATATGTTTGAAAAGTTAGGATATTTTTGTAAATATGTTCTTAGGTTAGTAGTTCTTTGTAAATATGTTTTGAAGATTGTTACTCCATAGGATCCCATGGAAATATGTGCAGTAGATTGTTGTTGTTGTTGTTATGAGGATTGTTGTAATGAAATGTGTTCTGTAAATCCTCGTGTTTGCCGATGTTCAGCAAATAAATAATGATTCTTTATAAAACTTCACTTCTCTTTCTCATTCCTTTGGGCACTGTCAGAAGCCCGGACCTCCCCCTGACCATCCTAAATGATTCCAGCCCCAGCCAGGGGGCTTTAAATCCCTGGCAGGGGGTTCAGAGACCCTGGCATGTAGCCAAAGACCCCTGGGCCTTTGAATTTAACCCATAAAGCATGTTACCACCTTTATGTCAAGAATTAAAAGTCACAACAATTTAGATAGTCTAGTAATAGTAATCACAAAGTGAACGGAAAACATTTAGAGCACTGTAGACAGAGGTTTTGAACCTTGTACGAAAGAGTTTGGTATTATCTACATAGATAGAAAAATTTGGGTGTACCCAGTCCTTCCTCTTTCTTCTCGCTAGCATCCATATGAAAGACGATATTACCATTCACATATTGGTTTCAAGTAGAAAGTCACTATCTAACTTAAGTAATAGCTATTAAAACATTCTTGTAAACATAGTATAGTCAGGTTTTAATATAAAAGATAACACCAACCCAAGAGGCAAAAAGAGTACCTTAAGCTGACCTGCTGAACAAACCTCAGCAGGCCAGCAAAAAAATGTTTTAGACAAAATATAAAAATCAACCTTAAGAGAGTGAAGCACATACTTCTCAACTCTTCCTTCGACAGCTAAGTTAGAGAAAAAGAGACTTCTAACGTACCTCGAAATCCCCTCAACCAAAGAAAACCCAAGAGGCACAGGCAGCGTTTGCACAGTTGGGATTTCCACTTGTTCCGGGATCCCGGGGCTGGAGCTCCCTGGGGCTGCTGCCACGGCCACCCCGCGGCTGGGGCTCCCTGTGCACAGGGGGTCCCACTGACACCACTGCTGCCGCTGGCCACTGCTGCTGCTCCTGGGCTGGGGCACAGCCGCGTCCCCAAGAGCTGAGCTCTCACCAGCACAGAGGGGGCTCTCACTGCACTGGCCCCTGCAGCCATGCCACCAAAGCAAGGCAGGAAACTTTCAGCCACCCTTCCTGCTGCAGCCACAGCCACTCCTGGCTCCAGAGCCGCCATCAGCCCACAGGGATGCAAAATCCACCTGCCCGCTCTCAAGGCCTTGACAGCCTTGGCAACTGTGGCACCTGCATCTGGGCTGCTGCAGGGGCTGATGTTTAAGGCTTGCAGCCTCCAAAGGCTCCGGGCTCTGCTTCCCACCCTGCTCTGCACTGCCCTGGGCCCGCATTGCTCAAGAGACAAAAGCCAAGCCAGGGGATCCTCACCCTGCCCAAATTGCTGAATTGACTGCAGTCCTTAGGACCTTCTCCACTTTCAAAGAACCTCTTCCTTTGATCACTGATTCGGCACATGTCTATGACCTAGTGCAGCGGGCCGAAAATTCCATTTTCAAAGACATTTCTAACCCCAACTAGAGCATTTGCTTTCCCCTTTCATTTCTCTTCTGTCCCACAGACAACACCCACACTATATCATGCACACAAGGTCTCATACCACCCTTCCTGCATTTATAGTAGGCAATGCTAGAGCAGATGCCTCAGCAATGCTTCTCCAAACCTCCCTACGGAATCTTTCTGACCAGGCTAGGATCCGCCACCACTTCTACCATCAAAACATTCCTGCACCGCTCAGCATCTTTAAAATTACCCAAGATCAGGCAAGATTCATGGCAGCCACCTGCCCAAATTGTCAGCAACGTGCCTTTGCTTCTGTCAGAGCTGCACTCAATCCAAGAGGACTAAAGACTCTCCAGATCGGGCAATCTCACATCACACACCAAGCCCCTTTTGGGAGACTAAAATACATCCCCGTCTCAATCCACACCGACAACGCTGCGGTTTCTGCCCCTGCCCATGCTGCTGAAAAATCAAAAGATGCTATAAAACGTTCCTTTTTAGCCTTTTCCACCTCCCCTGTTCCACAGGAAATTAAAACTGATCATGGTCCTGCTTATACCTCCCACTGATTCCAACCGTTTTCTGACCAGTGGGCTACAAAACATGTCACAGCCATACCACACTCTGCCACAGGACAGTCCATAGTCCAGAGGGCCCACTCTTCCATCCAAAGGATCCTTGATCAACAGAGACAGGGAGTCCACATAGTATCTCCCATTGAGAGCCTGGCCAAGGCCCTTGATGTGCTCAACTTTTTCAACAACTCCCCCAGTCATCAGGCATTTTATATTTAATTGGCAGCCCAATAAAAAGAAAAGCCACCTGTGTTGATCAAAGACCCTGAATCCAAAGAAATTATGGGCCCTTTCCCATTCATTACTTGGGAGGGAGGATATGCTTGTGTCTCTACAGCAGCACGCCCAAGACGCATCCCAGCAAAAAACATAAAACTCTTCTGCCAATGGCCAGGCAAACACCACAGCCACCATCAGAAAAACAGAACAAAAGCCTAAGAGAGACAGCAGCAGCCTGCAAAAGAAGAAGAAGAAGAAGGACAGAAGAAGATCTCCTAAGCAGTGTGGACCGCACAGACCAACACCAAGAGAGCTCAGACACCACTAACTGCGATATACCGCTTAACAATTGGAAAAACTGTATTCTAGCCTTGATATTTGATTCTTCTAATAAGCTGACTTCAAACCCTTGCCTTACAGAAGAGAAAGTTTAGTGGGACCAGAATTTAAGTTTCACATTGCAATCTCCCTATCTCTTTACTTTCAGGCCACCCAAGCCTCCACCCACTAGTAAATTAGCTAAAGTCAAAGGATGCTGTCCTTTCTTGCCACTGCAGCAGGAAGCTGGATGCTCCTAACTATGCCGCATGCCTTCGCATGGGTGGTTCCACAGCCAAGCCACAATTTCTTGCCCATGGCCATACATGTCAACCTCTTCTCACATAGGGACTCAGTATACCAGAGCGGCCAGCTGCTCACAGATCAAATCAATAAGATCCAGACAAAAGGCAACAACGACTGGCTCACTGGACTGTTGAAAGACTGGGGCATGAAAGGCTGGCTTTCATCTTTACGTCCAACAATATGAAGTCTAATAAGTCTAAGTGCCGTGTTCTGCATTTTGGCCACAAAAATCCCCTACAGCGTTACAGGCTGGGGACGGTGTGGCTGGATAGTGTTCAGGCAGAAAGGGACCTGGGGGTGCTGGTTGACAGCCGATTGGATATGAGCCAGCAATGTGCCTTGGTGGCCAAGAAGGCCAACGGCATCCTGGCCTGCATTAGGACTTGTGTGAGCAGCAGGAGCAGGGAGGTCATTCTCCCCCTGTACTCGGCACTGGTGAGGCCACATCTTGAGTACTGTGTCCAGTTCTGGGCCCCTCAATTTAGGAAGGATATTGAGATACTTGAGCGTGTCCAGAGGAGAGCAACGAGGCTGGTGAGGGGCTTGGAAAACAAGCCCTACGAGGAACATTTGAGGGAGCTGGGGTTGTTTAGCCTGGAGAAGAGGAGGCTTAGAGGTGACCTTATTGCTCTCTACAACTTCCTGAAGGGAGGTTGTAGACAGGTGGGGGTCGGTCTCTTCCACCGGGCAGCAACTGACAGAACAAGGGGACACAGTCTCAAGCTACGTCAGGGAAGGTATAGGTTAGATATTAGGAAAAAAATTTTCACTGAAAGAATAATAAAGCACTGGAACTGTCTTCCCAGGGAGGTGGTGGAATCACCATCACTGGATGTGTTTAAAAAAAGACTGGACATGCCACTTGGTGCTATAGTCTAGTTGAGATGTTAGGGCATAGGTTGGACTTGATGATCTTAGGGGTCTCTTCCAAACTCATGATTCTGTGATTCTGTGATTTAGTCAAGACTGTTTTGTGGGCTTTGTTTCTTGTATTCATTGTCTTGGTTATTCTATCCAGTTTTGCTCAACGCTTGCAAAAGTCCATGGCAGAAGCCTTCATTCTTGAAAACAAAAAGGGGGCACTTGTGGAGGCCCAGGGGCCTCTCATTGCAACTGTAATACCTTAGGGCAAAGGGGACCAAGGTGAAACAGAGAAACCCCTCTGAATGCAAGGCTCTCACCCATGGCCACTTGCAGCCTCTTGCAATCTGCAGGTTTTGTTGCTATCACCCACTTCAACTGCCATTTTTTCCTTATATCTACTCTCCAGAGAATGTTCTCCTCTCTCTTCTCCCCTGCTGGTCCTGGCTTCACCCCTTCTCCCCCCCGAATGAAACCCTCAGACCCCCGTCTCATTTTCTCTCTGGCCCTGGACCCTCTTCATGGCAATGCACAGCGTTTGGAGTTCCACACAAAGACCCATCTCTGGCCTCATTCATCAGCACTTGAAGCAAGTGTGCTCCGGCCTCTGGGAGTGCAGCTCGCTCACACGGGCTCACTGTGGACACGCCGCAATCACACAGTCATTGAGTGCACCAGAGAACCTGGCCTCTAATAAAAGGCATGAATGCCACAAATCACCCAACCCAATGCCTTGCATGTCTCTACTTTTTCCTTCTCCTCTCATCTCTCATGTCACTTTCCCCATTTCCTCTCTCTGCCAGCTTGGCTTCTCTCTCTCCTGGCTGCAGCTTCAGCCACATGTGTGACACTGCAGGAACAGCCTGACCCACAGGGAAGTGGGAGAGGACTCTTTGTCAGCAACTGAAGTCACAGAACAAGGGGGAATGGGATGAAACTGCAAGAGCTGGAATCCATTCCATGATGGCAAGAAGTTCTTTCCTGTCAGGGTGCTTGTCCCTGGCACAGGGACCAGCGCAGAGAGGCTGTGCATACCCCATGCCCACCAACATCCAAGGCCAGCTTGGACAGGGGCCGCAGCAACCTGCTGTGCTGGGAGGCTGCTCAGCTTGCAACCAGATGATCTTTAGGGTCCCTTCCAAGCCAAACCATTCAAGGATTTCATCATTCCACCATGCCCACCTCCCAGTGTGGAGCGGCCCTGAAACTTCTGTGACATCACAGCTCCCACAGTGTTCCAGGTGGAACGTCCAGCACCTGGAAACCACCACAGCAGACACTCTGCCTGCTGCCAGCGCTCATTTGGCGCTCGCTCTGCGCTCTGCCCGTCAGCACTCAGCTGTTGCTGCTGCTGCCTGGCCTTTTCCTGCTGCCTGCTCTGGAGCACCAATCCCAGCAGGATGAGCACTGCTGCGCCAGTGGAGGTACTGTGCCATTCCAGGGAGGAGGCAGCCTGCTTGAGCAGGCTGCAGCCATGTGGGAATGGATGGTGTGGGACAGGAACCCCACTGTGAGATTGTGCTGTCTCTTGCAGACTAACAGAGACACTGTGGTGGCGATGGAAGTGGACATGGTGCTGAATGAGGAAGAGATGATGGAGGTGGACGTGGAAGACCAGGTTGAGGAGATGGAAGTTGATGAGGAGGATGACATCGAGGCGATGGAAGTGGATGAGAAGGATGAGGAGGAGCCCATGGTCCTTGGATGAAGATGGAGCCCCACAAGTAAGACAGGCAGATGCTCCCCATGCCCTGCCCACAGACACAGTGGCTGCCCTGGCGCCAGGCTGGGGCTGGGCTGGATGGCCCCGCTCAGGGACACGCTGCCCGCAGGGGGCCTGGATTGTGCTGCCACAAGCACCAGCCCTGGCCTGCCCTGCACTTGCCTGGGGCCACACCAGCCCTGCCAGCCCTGTCCCAGCTCCTGGGGCCCAGCTGGGCCCAGTGCTGGCAGCTGACTCCAGCTTTGCTTCTTTCTTCCTTCCAGGACTGATGCAGATGATGGCTGTAGATATTACGGCGGTGTATATATGTTTGAAAAGTTAGGATATTTTTGTAAATATGTTCTTAGGTTAGTAGTTCTTTGTAAATATGTTTTGAAGATTGTTACTCCATAGGATCCCATGGAAATATGTGCAGTAGATTGTTGTTGTTGTTGTTATGAGGATTGTTGTAATGAAATGTGTTCTGTAAATCCTCGTGTTTGCCGATGTTCAGCAAATAAATAATGATTCTTTATAAAACTTCACTTCTCTTTCTCATTCCTTTGGGCACTGTCAGAAGCCCGGACCTCCCCCTGACCATCCTAAATGATTCCAGCCCCAGCCAGGGGGCTTTAAATCCCTGGCAGGGGGTTCAGAGACCCTGGCATGTAGCCAAAGACCCCTGGGCCTTTGAATTTAACCCATAAAGCATGTTACCACCTTTATGTCAAGAATTAAAAGTCACAACAATTTAGATAGTCTAGTAATAGTAATCACAAAGTGAACGGAAAACATTTAGAGCACTGTAGACAGAGGTTTTGAACCTTGTACGAAAGAGTTTGGTATTATCTACATAGATAGAAAAATTTGGGTGTACCCAGTCCTTCCTCTTTCTTCTCGCTAGCATCCATATGAAAGACGATATTACCATTCACATATTGGTTTCAAGTAGAAAGTCACTATCTAACTTAAGTAATAGCTATTAAAACATTCTTGTAAACATAGTATAGTCAGGTTTTAATATAAAAGATAACACCAACCCAAGAGGCAAAAAGAGTACCTTAAGCTGACCTGCTGAACAAACCTCAGCAGGCCAGCAAAAAAATGTTTTAGACAAAATATAAAAATCAACCTTAAGAGAGTGAAGCACATACTTCTCAACTCTTCCTTCGACAGCTAAGTTAGAGAAAAAGAGACTTCTAACGTACCTCGAAATCCCCTCAACCAAAGAAAACCCAAGAGGCACAGGCAGCGTTTGCACAGTTGGGATTTCCACTTGTTCCGGGATCCCGGGGCTGGAGCTCCCTGGGGCTGCTGCCACGGCCACCCCGCGGCTGGGGCTCCCTGTGCACAGGGGGTCCCACTGACACCACTGCTGCCGCTGGCCACTGCTGCTGCTCCTGGGCTGGGGCACAGCCGCGTCCCCAAGAGCTGAGCTCTCACCAGCACAGAGGGGGCTCTCACTGCACTGGCCCCTGCAGCCATGCCACCAAAGCAAGGCAGGAAACTTTCAGCCACCCTTCCTGCTGCAGCCACAGCCACTCCTGGCTCCAGAGCCGCCATCAGCCCACAGGGATGCAAAATCCACCTGCCCGCTCTCAAGGCCTTGACAGCCTTGGCAACTGTGGCACCTGCATCTGGGCTGCTGCAGGGGCTGATGTTTAAGGCTTGCAGCCTCCAAAGGCTCCGGGCTCTGCTTCCCACCCTGCTCTGCACTGCCCTGGGCCCGCATTGCTCAAGAGACAAAAGCCAAGCCAGGGGATCCTCACCCTGCCCAAATTGCTGAATTGACTGCAGTCCTTAGGACCTTCTCCACTTTCAAAGAACCTCTTCCTTTGATCACTGATTCGGCACATGTCTATGACCTAGTGCAGCGGGCCGAAAATTCCATTTTCAAAGACATTTCTAACCCCAACTAGAGCATTTGCTTTCCCCTTTCATTTCTCTTCTGTCCCACAGACAACACCCACACTATATCATGCACACAAGGTCTCATACCACCCTTCCTGCATTTATAGTAGGCAATGCTAGAGCAGATGCCTCAGCAATGCTTCTCCAAACCTCCCTACGGAATCTTTCTGACCAGGCTAGGATCCGCCACCACTTCTACCATCAAAACATTCCTGCACCGCTCAGCATCTTTAAAATTACCCAAGATCAGGCAAGATTCATGGCAGCCACCTGCCCAAATTGTCAGCAACGTGCCTTTGCTTCTGTCAGAGCTGCACTCAATCCAAGAGGACTAAAGACTCTCCAGATCGGGCAATCTCACATCACACACCAAGCCCCTTTTGGGAGACTAAAATACATCCCCGTCTCAATCCACACCGACAACGCTGCGGTTTCTGCCCCTGCCCATGCTGCTGAAAAATCAAAAGATGCTATAAAACGTTCCTTTTTAGCCTTTTCCACCTCCCCTGTTCCACAGGAAATTAAAACTGATCATGGTCCTGCTTATACCTCCCACTGATTCCAACCGTTTTCTGACCAGTGGGCTACAAAACATGTCACAGCCATACCACACTCTGCCACAGGACAGTCCATAGTCCAGAGGGCCCACTCTTCCATCCAAAGGATCCTTGATCAACAGAGACAGGGAGTCCACATAGTATCTCCCATTGAGAGCCTGGCCAAGGCCCTTGATGTGCTCAACTTTTTCAACAACTCCCCCAGTCATCAGGCATTTTATATTTAATTGGCAGCCCAATAAAAAGAAAAGCCACCTGTGTTGATCAAAGACCCTGAATCCAAACAAATTATGGGCCCTTTCCCATTCATTACTTGGGAGGGAGGATATGCTTGTGTCTCTACAGCAGCACGCCCAAGACGCATCCCAGCAAAAAACATAAAACTCTTCTGCCAATGGCCAGGCAAACACCACAGCCACCATCAGAAAAACAGAACAAAAGCCTAAGAGAGACAGCAGCAGCCTGCAAAAGAAGAAGAAGAAGAAGGACAGAAGAAGATCTCCTAAGCAGTGTGGACCGCACAGACCAACACCAAGAGAGCTCAGACACCACTAACTGCGATATACCGCTTAACAATTGGAAAAACTGTATTCTAGCCTTGATATTTGATTCTTCTAATAAGCTGACTTCAAACCCTTGCCTTACAGAAGAGAAAGTTTAGTGGGACCAGAATTTAAGTTTCACATTGCAATCTCCCTATCTCTTTACTTTCAGGCCACCCAAGCCTCCACCCACTAGTAAATTAGCTAAAGTCAAAGGATGCTGTCCTTTCTTGCCACTGCAGCAGGAAGCTGGATGCTCCTAACTATGCCGCATGCCTTCGCATGGGTGGTTCCACAGCCAAGCCACAATTTCTTGCCCATGGCCACACATGTCAACCTCTTCTCACATAGGGACTCAGTATACCAGAGCGGCCAGCTGCTCACAGATCAAATCAATAAGATCCAGACAAAAGGCAACAACGACTGGCTCACTGGACTGTTGAAAGACTGGGGCATGAAAGGCTGGCTTTCATCTTTACGTCCAACAATATGAAGTCTAATAAGTCTAAGTGCCGTGTTCTGCATTTTGGCCACAAAAATCCCCTACAGCGTTACAGGCTGGGGACGGTGTGGCTGGATAGTGTTCAGGCAGAAAGGGACCTGGGGGTGCTGGTTGACAGCCGATTGGATATGAGCCAGCAATGTGCCTTGGTGGCCAAGAAGGCCAACGGCATCCTGGCCTGCATTAGGACTTGTGTGAGCAGCAGGAGCAGGGAGGTCATTCTCCCCCTGTACTCGGCACTGGTGAGGCCACATCTTGAGTACTGTGTCCAGTTCTGGGCCCCTCAATTTAGGAAGGATATTGAGATACTTGAGCATGTCCAGAGGAGAGCAACGAGGCTGGTGAGGGGCTTGGAAAACAAGCCCTACGAGGAACATTTGAGGGAGCTGGGGTTGTTTAGCCTGGAGAAGAGGAGGCTTAGAGGTGACCTTATTGCTCTCTACAACTTCCTGAAGGGAGGTTGTAGACAGGTGGGGGTCGGTCTCTTCCACCGGGCAGCAACTGACAGAACAAGGGGACACAGTCTCAAGCTACGTCAGGGAAGGTATAGGTTAGATATTAGGAAAAAAATTTTCACTGAAAGAATAATAAAGCACTGGAACTGTCTTCCCAGGGAGGTGGTGGAATCACCATCACTGGATGTGTTTAAAAAAAGACTGGACATGCCACTTGGTGCTATAGTCTAGTTGAGATGTTAGGGCATAGGTTGGACTTGATGATCTTAGGGGTCTCTTCCAAACTCATGATTCTGTGATTCTGTGATTTAGTCAAGACTGTTTTGTGGGCTTTGTTTCTTGTATTCATTGTCTTGGTTATTCTATCCAGTTTTGCTCAACGCTTGCAAAAGTCCATGGCAGAAGCCTTCATTCTTGAAAACAAAAAGGGGGCACTTGTGGAGGCCCAGGGGCCTCTCATTGCAACTGTAATACCTTAGGGCAAAGGGGACCAAGGTGAAACAGAGAAACCCCTCTGAATGCAAGGCTCTCACCCATGGCCACTTGCAGCCTCTTGCAATCTGTAGGTTTTGTTGCTATCACCCACTTCAACTGCCATTTTTTCCTTAGATCTACTCTCCAGAGAATGTTCTCCTCTCTCTTCTCCCCTGCTGGTCCTGGCTTCACCCCTTCTCCCCCCCGAATGAAACCCTCAGTCCCCAGCCTCATTTTCTCTCTGGCCCTGGACCCTCTTCATGGCAATGCACAGCGTTTGGAGTTCCACACAAAGACCCATCTCTGGCCTCATTCATCAGCACTTGAAGCAAGTGTGCTCCGGCCTCTGGGAGTGCAGCTCGCTCACACGGGCTCACTGTGGACACGCCGCAATCACACAGTCATTGAGTGCACCAGAGAACCTGGCCTCTAATAAAAGGCATGAATGCCACAAATCACCCAACCCAATGCCTTGCATGTCTCTACTTTTTCCTTCTCCTCTCATCTCTCATGTCACTTTCCCCATTTCCTCTCTCTGCCAGCTTGGCTTCTCTCTCTCCTGGCTGCAGCTTCAGCCACATGTGTGACACTGCAGGAACAGCCTGACCCACAGGGAAGTGGGAGAGGACTCTTTGTCAGCAACTGAAGTCACAGAACAAGGGGGAATGGGATGAAACTGCAAGAGCTGGAATCCATTCCATGATGGCAAGAAGTTCTTTCCTGTCAGGGTGCTTGTCCCTGGCACAGGGACCAGCGCAGAGAGCCTGTGCATACCCCATGCCCACCAACATCCAAGGCCAGCTTGGACAGGGGCCGCAGCAACCTGCTGTGCTGGGAGGCTGCTCAGCTTGCAACCAGATGATCTTTAGGGTCCCTTCCAAGCCAAACCATTCAAGGATTTCATCATTCCACCATGCCCACCTCCCAGTGTGGAGCGGCCCTGAAACTTCTGTGACATCACAGCTCCCACAGTGTTCCAGGTGGAACGTCCAGCACCTGGAAACCACCACAGCAGACACTCTGCCTGCTGCCAGCGCTCATTTGGCGCTCGCTCTGCGCTCTGCCCGTCAGCACTCAGCTGTTGCTGCTGCTGCCTGGCCTTTTCCTGCTGCCTGCTCTGGAGCACCAACCCCAGCAGGATGAGCACTGCTGCGCCAGTGGAGGTACAGTGCCATTCTAGGGAGGGGGCAGCCTGCTTGAGCAGGCTGCAGCCACGTGGCAATGGATGGTGTGGGACAGGAACCCCACTGTGACATTGTGCTGTCTCTTGCAGACTAACAGAGACACTGTGGAGGAGATGGAAGTGGACATGGTGCTGAATGAGGAAGAAATGATGGAGGTGGACGTGGAAGAGCAGGTTGAGGACATGGAAGTAGATGTGGAGGATGACATCAAGGAGATGGAAGTGACACCAGGAGGAATTTCCCCAGGGAAATGCTGCTCTGGCCTTGGCAGGGGCTGCCCAGGGAGCTTTGCAGTGCCCATCCCTGCAGCTGTCCCAGGAAGGCCTGCAGGTGGCACTCAGGGCTCTGGGCTGGGGACAAGCTGGGCATCGAGCACTGCTGGGACTCCATGGTCTCACAGACCTTTCCCAACCTTAGTGATTCCATGAGTCTATGATTCTATGAAGACATGATTCAGAACAGAGTTAACTCAAATCTATCATACACAAATATTACAGAGGTCAAAATTCACATGAATGAAATTTAAGATTATTCTTTAAGACTGAAAGAATCGTATGTCAATGTTGCATATAGGTAAAGCCCTATAAAAGAAGAGCCTTGTTACCCTTGTAAGATGATGCCTCGGGCCTCCTGCTTCGGCTAAGTACAGCTAACAGGCAGGGGTGAGGGGCTCCCAGCAGGGCAGGGAGAGCCGAGCTCAGGATCCCAGGCATCCGAGCAGAAGGGGATTGGTGTCTCCTTTATTGAGGTGGGTGTTAATAAGGTCCCAGTTCAGTGGCTGTTGTCACCAGCAGAGGCTCACCCCACGGCAGAGGAAGCAGCTCTGGGCTGGGCTCCTGCAGCAGCAGTGGAATTCCTTTCCCCAAGAGCAGTGGCTCCCACAGTGCTCCTCCAAAGCCAAGACAGGGCTAGGAGCTGCACCCAGCCCCTTCCCCCAGCCCAAATCCCACCGTAGCTCTGGCCCTCCTCCTGCTTCCCCAGGGAAAACTCCCAAAGAAACAGAGCTCTCCCTTTGTCTGAAGCACCCAGCAATCACCTGCCATTAGCAACTCACTGGCAAGAAATTCTACAGGTGAAAAGGAAGAACAGAAAAGAAAACCCTTCCCCAAACAAGGAGGTGGCCAGATGCTGAAGGAGCACACACACATCCCCAGCTGGTGAGAAACCCTCCCCCTGCCTCAAAGAGGAAGAGTCTGACCGTGCAGGAGTGAAACCCACAGACATTACAACCAGCCAGGTTCCAGCTGAACTGCAAGGGCAGCCACAGCCAGCAGCAGTCGCCCCTGTAGAACCAAGGAGATCGAAGATGAAATCAGAGCACCCAAATGCTGTGGAGTCTGGCAAATCTGGGGCCATCTCAATACACCACCTTCACTGCAACCATTAATGCCCATACCAACCCAGAGACAGTGGGCTCTGCCACCAACAAGCTTAGAAATAATGAGAGTGTGATCAATGGCCCCATGCAGGCCTGATGCAGTCTGTGCTGTGGTTAAGGACCTCAGAAAAGAATTTAAAGAGGAAATGAGGGAGATGAGGCAGGAGGTAAGATAAATGCAGCACTAGTGCAAGTCACAGGCCCCAAAGTCAGAGCCCAACGTCCCCCAGCTACTGTGAGAGTACATCCCACGAGCTGACCTGTGCTTCTTCCTGAGTGACCATGGGGAAGGCATGGGAACGTGGGATGGGAAACCCACTTCTGTCTTAGCAGCACAAGGAGGGAAAACTCAACTCAAGGAAGGAAACACTAATCGAGGGAGTTCCAGTAAGGTGAAGGTAGCCTCCTGCCATGACCAAGCTGCTGGGTATGATCTGTCAGATCCCCTTAAAAGGTACCTCTAGTATGAATGCCCAGGAAAGAAAGAATAACCACGGCTAAAGGGGCCCTGTCTCTAGCCAGGGAGAGGCACAGGAAAACCAGGTCTTTTGGATGGTGTGGCTCCAATGGCCTTTCCACATCTTCTGTGGAAAGGAAGGTGCCCACAGCACAGCTCGTACAGCAGGATGCCCAGGGACCAGATGGTGGCTGGCTGGCCATGGGAGCAGCCAAAGAGGATCCACTCCGCTGGGCTGTACTCCGGCATTCCTATGGGACACGGGCGCAGCTCATCAGGCCCATGCTGCTCCCTCCCTCCCTCCCAGCCAGCTCCCGTTCCACAACAGCCAGCCCCTGCCCTGCCAAAAAGCAACTGGGCTGCAGCTGGCTGAAGAAGGATTCTCCCTCCCTCCCTCCCTGTTTCCCCTCTGCCAGCAAAGGGGGGAACCTCCGCTGCCCGGCTGGGCCCAGCTTTGGGCTCACCTGACATCCGGGTGTAGAACATGTCCTGGAGGATCGTGCCGCACCCGAAGTCGATGAGCTTCACCTCGCCCGTGCCCAGGTCCACGAGGATGTTCTCGGCCTTGATGTCGCGGTGCAGACGCCGTGGCTGCTGCAGGGCAGCACGGCCTCCAGCACCGGGCGGAGCAGCCCCCGCGCCACGGGCTCCGTCAGGAAGCCCCGCTCCTCCAGCAAGTGCCAGAGCTCCTGACTGCGCTCCGCACGCTCCATGACCAGCGCCAAGCCGTCGGGCACCTCGAACCAGCCCAGGAGCCGCACCACGCCATGGAAGCCGGGCCGCCACACCTTCCACAGCAGCGCCAGCTCCAGGGCCACAAGGGCACCCTTGTGCTGCGGGGGGACCGCGATGCCGACAGCGGGGCCGATGCTGCGCCGCGCCTTGGGCCCCCTGCCCGGCCCCGCCGCGGCTCGCCACTGCCCGGCCCGGCACGCTGCGCAGGCCCCGCTCTCTCCACGCTCGCTCCCCTCCGCCTGCCGCCCTGCCGGGCCTCGCCTCAGCCCCGCCCGGCACGCCCCGCCGGCTCCTCCGCGGGCCCCGCTCCCTCACCGGCCGCGCCCACTCCCAGACGCGCTCCCGGCACGCTCGCTTGATGGCCGCCTGCGAGCCAAGGCCAGCGGCGGGCTCAGCTCGCCGCCCGCCGCCCCGCTCCGACCCGGCCCCGTCTCTTACCGGGTCCCGGAGTAAACGCTGCCGCAGCCGCCGCTGCCCAGCAGCGGCCCTCCCGGCAGAGCTGCTCTGGGCGAGGCTTCTCCGCCCGTGCGGGCGGCACCGCGCTCTCGCTCTTGTGCCCGGGGCAGCCGAGCGCCCGGCGCGCTGCTGCTTGCCGAGCCGCCCCGGGCTGCGGCGGCTCGGGGCCGGCGGCCGAGCTGGCGAGCGGCGGAGCTCGGAGCGGGGAAGCTGCCGGCAGCGCTGTCGGCGGCGGGCCGGGAGCCGGGCGGCAGCGGGGCGGCTGCGGGCGGAACCGCGGCAGGGGCTTCGTTCGGGGCCGGGGCCTCGGCCGGGGCCGGGCCAGAGCCCGCGCCGGGCGGAGCCGAAAGACCGTGCTGCTCCGCCGGCAGCAGAGCGAGCGGCACCTCCAGCGGCGCCACGGGCGGGACGGAGAGAGCCCGGCGGAGGCGGAAGCACGGCGGGCCGGGCAGCGGCGGGCACGGGGCGGCCCCGCCGAGGGGCGCCGTGCGGGACGCGGCGTGAGCCGGGCGGGAGAGGCGGGACACGGACGGGACGGGACGGGAGCAGAGCGAGTGTGAGAGGGCCAAGGGGATGGGGAGCCAGTGGAAAGTCGAACGGAAAACCCATCGAGAGAAGCGCTGCTGCTGCTGCTGCTGCTGCCCCTGCAGCTGCTGCTGCTGCTGCTGCTGTGCCCCGCGGAACGAAAGAGAGAAAGAAACAAATCACACCCCAAAGTCATTCCTATTAGAGAAATAACCAAAGAAAACAATGGAGCAATAAAGAAGAGTGCTGGCTTGTGGCTTCTTTCTTCTTTGGGTGAGACGAAGCATTTCATGGGGAAGAATTGCCTCTTCTGACAGTTTTGCCAGAGTGGACAGGAGTGCAGCATTGAATTTTGAAGTCGAAAAGGGAAATCGTGTCAGTAATGTCATCTCTTTTCATCCTCTCTTGAGACAGTTGCAGGCTGCCAAAAGACATGGGCTGCAGTGTGGAACTTGGGGCCAAGTTTCTTTTTCTGCCAGAGGATGAGGAGGGGAAGCATCCCAGAATCATGGAGTCGTGCCATGGTTGAGCTTGGAAGGGATCTGAAGAATCCCATGGCTGCAACCCCGCTGCTGTGGCTGGGGAGCCCTTGCACTAGACCGGCTTGTCTGGAGCTCCGTGCAGCCCGGCCTTGACCACTGTCAGGGACGGGACATGCACGCCTTCTCTGGGCAACCTGTTCCAGGAGAGTCTTTTTTTCTGAATCCCTTAGCTAAACCTAATCTGTCTCCATTTGGATCCATTCTCCCTTGTCCTGTCCTTGCCTGCCCTTGTACAAAGTGGCGGGGGGGGGGATTGGTTGTGGAAGAGATTAAGAAAAGTGCCCAATGAACAGACAA
Source organism: Passer domesticus (assembly GCF_036417665.1). NCBI lineage: Eukaryota > Metazoa > Chordata > Aves > Passeriformes > Passeridae > Passer > Passer domesticus. The sequence goes on along the minus strand of NC_087479.1, from coordinate 71,530,645 downwards.
TCAGTGCCCCACCTCTAACAGATAGGAATAGAATTCCCCTATTTGCAACCTAAGACAACTGGGATCCTGGATCCATTTTTCCTGTGGCTGCGGGTCCCAGCCCCAGCGGAGCAGAACTGGGAGCTGGGACTGCGATCCCTGATTGTCGATCCCCTTGTCTCTCTCTCTCCTGTTCCCTCCCTTTCCTCTGGGGGATCACAAATCCCAGAGCAGCTGCAGAGCCCCGTGCCCAGCCCGGGTTTCCCAGCAAAGGGAGGCCTGGGGGTGAGGTGCCCCGGGCTAGCCAGGAATGGGGGTCCGGGGGTCCCTGGGCTCATGGAAACAGGGAATCCAGGGGCTGGCAGAGGGGGATACCCGGGAAAGGGGGTGCAGGGGGTGTTGGTGCAGGACAAGGGAGTGCAGGGGGTCCTGGAACTGGGGAAGGAGATGCAGGGGGGTCCCAGTGCCCCAAAATGGGGATTCAAGGGGGTCCCCGGGGGAGTCCCCAAAGCCCCTCCCAGGGGGGAGCAGGAGCTGGGTCGGGAGCTCTGGGCAGAGAAAAGGGGGTGACCCCGGCATGGGGGGACATGGGGGAGTCAGACGCGCTCTGAGGGGGGACACGACCCCCGGGGACCCCCCTCACCTTCTCCCGCAGGGGAGGCCGAGCCCCAGCCCAGCAGATGAAGCCCAACACGAAGCCCCCGAGCCCCGGCAGCACCTTGGGGGGCGTCCGGCGGCAGCTCCGGGGGCGGGAGGGGCAGGATCCGGGAAACGGCGGCTGAGAAGGGACCGGCACGGACTGGGACAGGCTGGGATGGACTGGGACAGGCACGGACTGGGACAGGCTGGGATGGACTGGGACAGGCATGGACTGGGACAGGGATGGACTGGGACAGGCATGGACTGGGACAGGCACGGACTGGGACAGGCACGGACTGGGACAGGCATGGACTGGGATAGGGATGGACTGGGACAGGCTGGGATGGACTGGGACAGGCATGGACTGGGACAGGGATGGACTGGTACAGGGATGGACTGGGACAGGGATGGACTGGGACAGGCTGGGATGGACTCGGACAGGGATGGACTGGGACAGGCACGGACTGGGACAGGGATGGACTGGGACAGGCTAGGATGGACTGGGACAGGCATGGACTGGGACAGGCTGGGATGGACTGGGACAGGCATGGACTGGGACAGGGATGGATTGGGACAGGCTGGGATGGACTGGGACAGGCATGGACTGGGACAGGGATGGATTGGGACAGGCTGGGATGGACTGGGACACTGGGACACACCAGGGTACACCGAGATACCCCAGGACACACCAGAATACACTGGGACACACCACACCCAGGACTGGGACCCACTGGGAGCAGGATCAGAGCACACTGGGACCTAGCAGGACCAGAAGTGGGGCAGTAGGGATCATAGTGGCAGCAACTGGGATATACTGGGAGTGACTGGGATCATACTGGTGGAAACTGGAACTATATTGGGTTAGCTGGATGTGACTGGAAAGGACCATGAGTATGCTGAGGGCAACTGGGATATACTGGGAGTGTCTGTAACCATACTGGGGGTGACTGGTTTGACTGGGACCATGCTGAGGGAGAATGGGATCACACTTGGAATGACTGGGCCAGTGCTAGGGGCAACTGAGAGCAACTGGGATCATACTGGAGCAACTGGGACCACACTGAGGGTGACTGGGGTCATACTGGGATCATATTGGAAGTCACTAGGAGCAAGCTGAGAACAGCTGGGACTATGTTGGGGCAACTGGGATATACAGGGAGTAACTGGAATCATGCTGGAGTTGACTGGGAGTCGCTATGAGCAACTGGAATCATGGTGGAAGCTACTGGGAGCAACTGGGAGTGCGTGGAAGCACGCTGCAGGCAACTGGGATATACTGGGAGAGGCCAGGAGTGAGTGGAATCACAGAGCAATCATAAAGGAAGCTACTGGAATAATATACTGGGAGTGACTGGGATGGTACTGGGAGTAACTGGAACCATACTGGGATGATAGTGGGGGAAAAGGGCATTGTACTGAGAGTACTGGGAGTGACTGAGATGATACTGGGGGTGAGTGGAACCATACTGGGAGAGGCTGGAACCATCCTAGGGGTGAATGGTAACACCTGGGACCATTCTGGGATCATTCTGGGAGTGACTGGGATCATACTGGGATTGTACTGAATGCAACTGAAAGTTACTGGGATCATACTAGGTGTGACTGGGAGCCGCAGAGCCCATGCTGGGAGTGACCTGGGCACCCCTGGGGGAACTGGGGCAACTGGCCCAGCTGGGGCTCAGGGTTGTTCTCCCCCAGGGCTGCCCCGGGTCCTGCTGCCACCTCCGACCCCACAGAGCCAAGGGACAGGGGACAGGGACAGGGGAGAGCTGAGGGACAAGGACAGAAGACAGGGACAGGGACAGGAGAGGGACAGGGGACAGGGCAGAGCCAGGGAACAGGGCCTGGCCGAGGGACACTGAGCTCCAGCACTTGGGGCTGTTGCCCTTGGGCTCCCAGCACAGCCCAGGGGCAGAATCCCCTCCAGAAACTGTTGTTTGCTTTCAGCTTTGCTCTGGAACATTCCCCAGGAGCCCCTGCAGCGGCTGCAGCCCGGCCGGGTGCCCGGGGCCACCAAAGCCGCTCCGGCAGTGCCCTCCTGCCCTGGGCAGGGCACACAACAGCCAAGGAAAGGCTCCTGCTGGGCTCAGGGCAGGCACAGGGCACTCCCCTGGCGCTGCCACGGGCACAGCAGAGCCGGCCTGGGCACAGCATTGGCACCCATGTCCCATGCAATCCCAGCAGGGATTATGTCTCATTGTGTTATAAATGAGAAGCTTGACTAGACCAATGTTCAGGCAGCAATCAATATATTAATTAATATGGTAAAGTATGAGCAATACAGCACTTGGTAACAGTGGGGGAAATTTTCCCTGCAACTGCACACTGATAGTTGAGGCTTACAGGCATTGATAGGGGTACTCATAAGTTTTCTCAGCAGTTTCCATTCCCAATTTTTATGTCACAATTCTATACACTATTATGATTTAGTTTTTCTCAGGATGTATCCCAGAAAGGAGTATCCCCAGATGGTGGTGTCTGTCTTCTGAAAGAAGGAAGAAATCTCTCAGCTGGTGAGGTCCAGATTCCAGATGGGTTCACCTTTTAATTGCAAATCTCATAACAGTGATATCCAGCTTCCCTTGGTGGAAACTATCAATCCTTGGGTAGATGTTCATCTTCCTTTGTTAAGCTGCTTTTCACTGTTTTGTTAATGCGTTGAGATAAGCATGTTTCCTTTTGATATCTTCTAAAGCTATAGTTTCAAAGATCCTTACTACAAACAATATTCTAAAATGATACTTCAAAAGGTTATTATTGCAAAACTCTTTTTAGCTCAAAGCAGAAAATTCCTGTCAAACAGCAACATCCTTAAAGCTTTAATTCAAATGCTCCTAAATCAAGATTTATAAAGATTAATTGTGAACAAAGGAGAGGTTCAAAGGCCTTCTTCCATGCTTTCCTTCCTCAGTTATTTATTAGAATTGTCTTTATAATTGTCCCACAGTCAGTTTCTACACATATCACAATCACAGATATACACGTTGCCTGTATGTACCTGACATGAAACACAGCTTTGTATTTCACATTACTCCCTTTTTTCTTTTTGTTACTTTTATTAACACTTTCTTTATAACCTTTTAAAATTTTAAGCCTGCTTTACTTTTCTCCTAATCCTATCTCACAACAAAATAAATATATAAATATTCAAGTGACAATAAAACCCACCACACTCATGAATACATTAATTAAGAAATCTCAAAATTAGAAAAATCTTAAATTAACAAACTATAACACTACAATGTCACAATAAACCTTTTGCCAAAATTTCTCTAATTTTCTAAAGTTCCCAGTAAAGGCTGTTTTGAGCCTCTGAGAATCTCTTGTTGGTATTTCTCCAGGGAGGCCAACTCAAAGGACAAAATAATAATAAGTCCTTCTAAAGGTCTTCTTGAGAGAGTTGTTTGGAGGAAACAGCTGCAAGAGGAAATCTGGGAGCAAGGGGAAGGGCATAGATCCAGCTGCTCCAATTGAAGAGATGTCCTTAGACATGGCCATTTAACCAGGAGAGCTGGAAACACCTGAAGGAGGGGGTCATGAAATATTAGACTGAATGTTGGTGGCTCAAATAGAGGGGAAGATCAGTATTTCTTCTCCTGACATCAGTAGAAGAATCCATGAGATCCAGGAAATAATTTCCTGTTCCCGATGGGATAACTTTGCCATTTCTTAAATGTACTCAAGTGACCCAGGTAATAAAGGTTTGCTTGTATATGATGAAATATGCAAGTATTAAAACCTGTGCCCCTTTCCAGGCAGCCATCAGCTGTGTGCCCATGAACAGGCAGTGCCACTTGTGCCCTGAAGTGCCCAGCTGGGATTGGATCTCTCCGAGAGCACCTGAGGGAGAGCAGAGCACCTTGCAAGCTGCAGGTCCCTGACAGCCCCGCAGGGCTCCTGTCCCATCAACATCTGCTCTGCTCCAGTCTGAAACAGGGCCCAGCATGGTGCTGGGATCATCAGAGAGCTGAGGTGTGTGCTGGAATTCAATGCCCTCCCCATCCCGCAGCAGCCCTGCATTTCCCTGCTCCAGCCTTGGTCTCAGCACAGCCATGGAGGCTCTTTGGGCTCCTGACTGTTCCTGCAGCCCCCAAGGGCAGCTGAACTCTGCCTGTGGCAGTGGGGTTTTTTGAGGTTGTTTGGTCTCCTGTTGCACTGGGTTTGAGTATGTTTGGTCTTTCCCTGTCTGGCTGGAATGGCAGTTTGAAGATGTTTAGTCTATGTTTGCCTCCTGTCTAGCCAGGGCACTTGCAGTGGTTTTTTCCCCTAGCCTGGTAAGTTCCCTGTCAGTTCCGGGTTTCTCTCTTTGCTATGGGTTTATGCCTTTCCCATCTTAGCTTCTGACCTAACCCCCACCCCGATTTCCCGCTCTCTCTTACGCAAAAGCCGCTGTTTTCTCTGCCTCCCGGCTCTGTGCCACTGTCTGCCCTTCCAGCTGCACGGCTCCCGCGCTCTGCCGGATCCCGTGCCCCACCGGCTCCCCCTCCGCAGCCGGCGCCCCTCTCCGCCCGGGAAAGGAGGTCACCCCGCGGGGCATCGGCCGCCTGGCTCCTGCCCACGCTGCCGGCACCGCTGAGCCTCCCGTGAGCCACGGCTCCTGGCGAGAGGGGATCGCCCACACGAGCACCGCTGCTGCCAGCGCCGTGAGGAGAGAGACTGTCCTCGCCGTGAGGAGAGAGACTGTCCCTGCCGTGAGGAGAGAGACTGTCCCCGCCGTGAGGAGAGAGACTGTCCCTGCCGTGAGGAGAGAGACTGTCCCCGCCGTGAGGAGAGAGAGTGTCCCCGCCGTGAGGAGAGAGACTGTCCCCGCCGCCAGGACAGAGACTGTCCCCGCCACCAGGACAGAGACTGTCCCCGCCGCGCTGCCGCTGCCTGCGAGTGCTGCGCCATCTTCTCACGCCGGCGCTGCTGCCACCGCGGCAAAGAACAGCTCCTGTGCCACGCTGCCGATTCCAAGCAGCGCCATCCTGGCGCGGGACAGAAATAAAGCGGCTCGGAGAAGCCAGCTCGGGGTCGTTCCTTATTTCCTTTACAATGAATCTCAGAGGCTGAGCCCGCGTTTCAGCAGCCGAAGCGTGACCCTGCCGGCCGGCGGCAGAGGTCGGGCACGGCCGCTCCTGGGCCTGCCCCGATCGCCTGCAGGGATTGGGGCACGCTGGTGCACACCTCAGCTGTCTGCAGGGTGCACGGACGCTGCTGCCAAGTGAAGTTCGTGCTCCGTCAAGCACTGCCGGTGAATTCGCACACTTTCTGCTTGCTGCAGCTCCCGGGAAAACCAACCCCCTCCATTCCAGACGTGAGAGGAGTTTTCCCCTGGTTCAAGGACTACCTCCGAGATTTTCGTTTCAAGAATCTTGGGTTTCGTGAGTATTCCGGTGGCTGGGACGGACCGGACTGGGGCACCTTAAAATTGGGTGGGGGTGACTCCCGGGGATTAGGGGAGGCACAGTGCACAACATTAAAAACTCCTATGGCTGGTGATTCCTGGGTGTTTTTGTTTGACCTGGGAGATGGATGGAAAAGAACCTAGCAAATAGTCTCAGTCTGAGTTTTCTAGTGGCCAGGACAGACCCGACCGGGGTGCAATGGGGTACAGGGAGACTGTCTGCTTAGGAGAAGGAAGTTTATAAGCAAATTGTGGATTCCTTGGTGGGGGAGGGTTTTGTTTATCACAGGTGTTATAAATGATAAGCTTGACTACGCCAATATTCAAGCAGCAATCAATTTATTTATTAATGAATATGGTAAAGTATGAGCAATACAGCGCTGAGTAGAGTGGGGGAAATTTTCCCTCCAACTGCACACTGATAGTTGGGGCTTACAGGTATTTAGAGGGGTACTCATAAGCTTTCTCAGCAGTTTCTATTCTCAATTTTTACATCACAATTCCAGCTATCAGTAGCAAGGGATTTTTATTTTAGTTTTTTCAGGGAGAATGGGAAATTAAAAATACTTTTTCTTCCTTAGATGCTAATGTATCTTTTACTAGTTTTTCTAGGCTGTAGGATAATGATAAGTGCAGAACAATGTTCTTTTATGGAACCTTATCTCCTTGTAACATTTCAGTTAAATGCCAGTTGATGTTTGGCTTCTCCTTCTTCAACTTTTTGGCTAAACGTTTCCTAAACCTCCAGTGGCTGTCTCAGCACCACACTGCCTGTATATCTGTAAAACCAGCTCATAAAGAGGAGGAGCATCCCAAAAGAGATTGTTTGGCTCATTTTAGTCTGTTTATGTTTGGAATACGGAAAGTTCCGTTGTGTAATTCACAGTGATTCAAAAATGAATGAGGGAAATATCATTTGCATTTTCCCCATGTGTATGTCCAGTAGAAAGCAGCCTCTGCAAAAAACACAATACTGCTTTTATTCATCCACAATGTATCAAAACAAAATTGGTTAAAAGGGGAGATGTGAAAAATTTAATGTTGGCAATGTGCTATTGGTACCTAGTTTGGGTTTTACTTTTTGGTAATTTAAATCCTGATCCTTCACATTCCTACTGGAGACCTTTAAGTTCTAGGCATGGATTAAGTGCTTCTGAAAACCAAAATTTTGATGAAATGTTCACAGCCAGTGAATTGGGTTTTGTCATTGTATTTTCAAAACATGAATATAGAAATAAGCCTGCAAACACCAGCAAAATTAAAAACTACTTGGTTTGGCCAATGAAGCACAAGCAACCAAATGTGTTCAAACTTGTAGAGAATTCTTTGTTTTCATTTTCACAAGTTTCACTTGATTTCATGGAGGATCAAAGTGAACTAACAAAAAATAACTGCTCCCACAATAAACAGGAACAAAAGAAGAACAAATCCTTCCTCGACATAAAACACAGCTCCCCCTCCTCTGTCTATTGACTCTGACACACCTCAATATTTTGTTTCAACCAGTGCCTAAAATGCCTTCTGAGTATGTTTATTGTACTTATATAGAGTGTCTGTGTGTGAAATTATATTTATACAAACACGTATTATTAGTTGTAAGTGTAGGCGTGAGAACGTAGATAAATCTAATAATTTAGCATTACTAACAACCTGACTGGGTGTTAGTTTCAGTAGTAGGCAGCTTAATAGCTGAGAGTGTTGAGAGGTAACATTTTTCACTTTTTTTCCCTGTTATTATTTTGCCCTGATTTACTGGGCAGGTGGCAAGAGTGGTGAAGTAGGTCATGGGGATTTATTGTTTGAAAATAGAAGTTCAGTGGGTCAGAGATTGGATTGAGGCATGGATTGAACCCAAAACATCTTGAAAGGTGATGATTCATAATTCTGTCCCTGTCTTGATTCCTTCTGTCTGAAACTCAGGAGACAAGTCTGCCTGACCTCTGGCAGCTTCAGTCTCACACATATTCCTCACAACTGTGTTTGTAATGGACCAAAAACTCCTGCGTGGCAAGGGAAAGCTTCCAAAATCCCAGAACAGACAAAACTGTTACTGCAGTGTATCCCATAGGATTTTCCACAGGGTCCTCCTGTATTCACAAGCAACCATCTGATGATGTTTTGGAAAAAACCAGACTGGAAAGTCTCCTTTGTGAAGAGAGGAAGGTGTGAATATCAGCAGGGGAATGGGGTGAGAGGAGACTGGAACAGCTGCACTGGCCTTTCCTTTTCCTCTCAGCACTTTGCTGGAGGAGGATCACAGTGCCTCAGAAATTCAGATAATAATGAGGACACTGTGGAAAAACCCAGACTTGTAGAAGGTTAAGAAGCAGGTGAACAGCAGCTTTGGAGAATAGCTGTGTGACAGTGAAAACTTAATGCAGGTCTAAGAAATAGTATCTGGCATGCACTGTTTGGGACTTGAAAATTGGGAGAAAATTTGAGATTTTCGTATAAAAATTGGTTGGGTGGGGTTGTTTGGTTGGTTTTTTTGGTTTTTTTTTTTGTTTGTTTGTTGGGGTTTTTTTGGGGGGGGTTGGTTTTTTGTTGTTGTTGTTGTTGTTGTTGTTTTTTAATAAGGAAGCTTAAAAGGGAAAAATAAAAATAATTGAGAAAATTTTCCTGAGCCCATCTGGAGCATAAGTGGGAGAGGGAGCAGTGAGGTGGGTAAGATGGAGATTAGTATGGTGGATTTGGCATTTTTCTGAAGCAAAACAGATTCTTAAATGTCAAGAGTCAGGAGTATTAAGTGTTTAGGAAGCTGTCGAAGAAGAGAGTGGTGAGAGCTATATGAAGAGTGTGTGGTGAATTGCATGAAAAGATGAGTTTTAAAGAGCAAAAAGTCTTCTGGGAGGCTGTTACAATTAAAATGGAGGACGAGGTGTCGGCTGAGATGTGTACTCTCCTTTTTTTCTTTGTGTAACACATTATTGCTGATTCCTGTGGAACGGTACAAGGTGTGAGAAAATAATTCTTTTTTTTTTTTCAGTCTATATGTGATCACAATTCAATTCCTGAGGACATTTGCATAGTATGATACACCTTAGGAAGTTACAATGTAGAAGAATTCAGATTGATACTGGCTTCAAGATACTCATAGCATCTGGTTTGAGTGAGGATGTAGATTTCAAATGTTGTCCCTCCCTTGATGTCTCCAGTCACATTGGTCACATTCTTGCTGAATTTTGTATCACTTTTCTAAACTTCAGTGCTATACAACATTGGCACTGCTTTTCTGTCTGGCTCCATCTGTCCTTTCACTCCATCTGAGATATTTAACTTCAGTGTACAGAGGATTTGGCTTCTCAGCCCCTGCCAGCTTTTCTCCAGGAGCCATAGGTGCTTTGCTCTTCCCTGCTGCTTTTCATGCTCCACAGAAGGGCACAGTTTTTGAGCCAGCCTTTGGCTTAATAGCCAAACCATCCCTCTGTGAAGCATGAAAGACGAGAGAGAGCAGCGGGGCAGCCCCAAGAGACAGATGGAAAAGAAGCTGACTTGGTGAAATCAGCAGCCAGGCTGTGCCCCACCTCACACAAACAAACCTGGCCACAAAGAGCAGCTCAGGACAGCTCTCAGGCTTGAAATCCTGCTGCTGAGCTTGGAGGGAAGAGCAGCTGGAGCTCCCTGGGAAGCCACTTTGGGCCAATGTCCCTCCCAGCTGTGCCCCACAAGGGCATTCACAGGGGCTGACTCACGCCCCTTGTCTGTGGAGGTGCCACCCTGCTCCACACCAAACCATCTGACTCACACAGGACAAGTCTAGCAGAATGGCAAAACCTCTCATGTCTTTACTGTTCTTAGTACCAGACAGTAGTTACAAGATTTTCCAAGTCTGTGTAGATGATATAACTATACTTAACTGGGGCCTCTTTGTGATCACATGTCAATTGGATAAGCTAAAAACCCACCAAAGTACAAAGCAAAAGGTCATCTTACTGTGGCTTGTTCTGTTTGCTTTGGTTAGCAGTCAGATCAGAACTTTGGCTAGTGGAATGGCCATTTTGAAACACATATCTCTATTCAAATCAATAAATTATAACAAGAGTACTCTCCAGCTTCTCATATTCAAGTATTTTTACAACTCTTAAATTGAGTTGCCTTTGTCCACAGTAATGGGTTTTTATTGCTTATACAATTCAAAGTGTGTGTCACCTTGGTCCAGAAAATGCTATGGACTCCTCAGTAAAAAAAAAATTGAATTATTAAGAAGCAGAAGCTCCTTCTTCCTTCTCTTCCTTCTCTTCCTTCTCTTCCTTCTCTTCCTTCTCTTCCTTCTCTTCTTTCTCTTCCTTTCTTTTTCTGTTTCTTTTTATCCTAACCAAACTGAAACCACTGGCCAGAGGAAAACAAATTTTAAAAATGGAATAGTAACAGAAATGGTTGATGTAGAAGGCCTTTATTTCCCTTTCATGCATGAAAAGCATGATAAATACCACAAGCATATGTTTTGCAGCACACTCAATTGTTGTCTTCATGGACTCTCATTCTATTCCTTTGGTTGTATCTTTCAGAACACCTTGAGACTAATTATTATAAGTAAATATTACAATATGTGAATTTCCTCTGTAATAGAGGGTTTCTCTATAAGTTTTCACACTGCAGCACAATAAATGCATTTTAAAAATGCCATGGAGGAATGAGGTCAGCTGTCAATATATTATGAAGAGAGTGAATTCTATGCACAGGTCTTACTGCATTAATTAAGATAACACAGGGATATGATTGTAAACTCTTTAGATACATGCTGCCTTCTATCAGCTGTCATCTGAGAAACTGGTTGGTAGATTATCCTGAACATAATGTCAAGGTTTTTAATCAAAACATTTTCCCTATTCAGAAGAAAATCATATAATGGCATTAGCAAAAGTAGTTGAATTAGATCTGTAGAGAGAAGGATGTTGTAGAAAAGGGTTGGGAAAAAGGTAATAACAGGCCTAGCAAGTGGAGGTACAGGAACAATGGATTGAATTATAGCACAGAAGGCAAGCTGTTCTCTTTAATCAGTAGTGGGTGACCCTCTGTAAAACCTCCTGTGTCCAGTACAATTTAAAACTCAGAAACCACCTCGTGTGTCTGAGACTTTCCCAGTGGAGAAAAAACCCTATATTCTTGGCTACCACAACAACAGAGTTGTTTTGACAGGCTCAGCAGGCTCAGAGTGTGGCTCTGCAGAACGCCTGGGTGCACAGGGTGCTTTGCCCACAAAAGCTGAGGGAGAGGCTGGGGAAACACGAGGCAGAGTGCTGAATGGGTATGTCAGAGCCAGACTGTACAGGTGTGGATGTTTATGGGTGTTCATGCAAAAGAAAAGGGATTCCTGGAATGGCAAACATGCTGGAAGCACTGTGTGTTAACTCCTGGCTGGCTCAGTGCTGGTCCCTGAGGGGTGCTGGAAAGGATTCCAGACTTGGAGACCTTTGATCTGTCTCAGTCCAAGGTGACTGACTTGTACCAGCTCCCTACAGAGAGCAAAAGGCTGAAAGCCTGGCTGGTGTGTTCAGCAGCAGATGGAGGCTACAAATGTCTTCTCTATCACTAGGAAGGAGTGTTCCTCTGCTTTGTCCAAATGCAACTGATATAAGAGTTCTCATGGTTCTCTGTCACTGGACAGAACTGCAAACTTTCGTTTCAGCACGTACATGCAGCCTGATTTTTATTTTATTTTATTTTATTTTATTTTATTTTATTTTATTTTATTTTATTTTATTTTATTTTATTTTATTTTATTGTCAATAGCAGCATTCAGGACTGGCTTTATGATTTCTGACTGAGGACCCTAAGTAAGTTTCCAGAATTGGAAGTGTTCAAACCACATCTCCTCCAGCCCATGCACAGAGGGAGGGGAATCGAGTGTGTCCTGCCCACAGTGCAATTTTAACTAGAAATCCTTTTCTCCATGGGTAGTATGGACTCCCAGAGCAGGTATTCAAAGCTCATGCTTGCTGAGGTTAACCTGAACATTTGCACAGGAAGGAATAAAGCTACTGCCAAGTGGTTTGTGGAAAGCCCACCAGAACATGGTGAGATTGTTCTGCTGTCCTTGTGCTGAAGACCTTTGTGTTCCAGGCACAGGAATTGTAATTTCAGCTGACTGGAAACACAAGACAGTGGCTCGTGGCATGTGAGTGGCTGTTTAGCAATGCAGCCTGCTGTAAGCACTTCAGGTCTCTCTTCCAGACTCTGCACTCTTGTGGTACCAAATCCTGCCCAAGGAAAGTGCAGCAGCACTCAAACTGCAGTGTGGGGGTGTCTGGGGCTGCCTGTGCTCCAGAATTTCAGCTGTGCTCTCAGTGCTTGATAGGAGACAGAAACCCTGGGGGCTCAGAGACACTCAGCTTGTCCCTCAGGTGATGTGGAACAGAATATTCCTAGGGATAATGTCAAGCTGGAGAGGAAACATTTCTGTCAGCTCTTTCCATGCCCCAAAGAAGCCACATATCCCCATTCTTCCACACTGCAAGCAAGGAGAAAAGAGCCAAAACATGTAAGATCATCAAACTGGTTTAGCTGCAGAATGAGAAGGAGATAGATAAGACACATTATCATTTCTATTTTAAAAAGTTGGAAGAGTTTGCAAAGTTAGAGTATGAGGTGACACCTGGAAAAAGAAATCCTGATCCCTTCTGTTTTTCCCACACCACTTAGGTGACTGGAAGTGGTCAGCACCACTGAGTTTGTCATATTCCATAGAGCAATAGTTGGAAATTTTGTTTAAATCTGAAGCTAGCTCAGAATGTTTAATTTGAGAAAGTGTGTTTTGTGGTCACTTATAGTATTTTAGTGCTTTTTACATAAACAGCTTCCTCAGTTTTAAAATGAACTTGCCCAGATACCAAAAACGTTGTCTTCTCCTGTGATATGTGAGGATGCAGTTCTTGTTCTAAACTTCAGTTCCTGCCAGCAATGCTTTTACAGCCAGCTGACATGGCACACATCTGCCCTTCTATAGCATTTATCCTTAAAAAACCCTCCAAGAAATCTCTGGAGGAATTTATTACTGAATAATAATGGTTTCTGAAGAGAGGGAGTGGAGGTATAATTAGAAGTGGAAACACTTGAAGCAAGATCTCTAGAATCTACTGTTTCCTACTGTAATCTCACTTAGGAAAGCATCTGAAGTGTGTGCTTGAATCTCAGTAACTACACAAGCAATAAACACATTTCCTAAGAAAGAAGGATTGGCTCATGTACTGAAAATGTGGTGAATATTTTGAAGAACCATGTTCTATATTAGATCAGTGACAGAAATTATGGTAATATGACAACTCTGCTTTACAGACTCTTTCTTTCCCTGTCAGTCTATGACTTTCATTATATTATCTTTTTGTCTTTCACCTGTTTCTTCAAATTGCATGGGTTACTCCTAGGACATAGAAGAATCTTATTAGGCACGGAGAAAAGCCTTGTCACAAAGAAAAAGGTGCTGCTCTTTTAAAACATTGGTCTGGAAAAAGATGATATAGACTGATGGAATTATTTTCTAAGCTCTCCATTGTCTTATTTATGCACACATCATTTTTATATCTATTGTTTGCTGGCTCCTTAAGTTACAGTAATTTCTTTAAGACATTCCTTAAGATGGATGTACTGTGAAATGTATATAAAATAGTTTTCCAAAGTGGATAACAAAATGTCCAAATATTGTTTCAAGTAAACAGTAAAATATCTAAAAGCCATGGCATAAATGCTGCATTAAAAGTGAGTTTTCTTCAAACCTTTTGGCATAAAACCATCACAACATCCTGCCAGGAAAAAAAAAAAAAAAAGGAATAATTAAACCTGATTTGAAGCATCATAGGAGACAGAGCTGGGAGCTGGGTAGAAATTCTCTGTCCAACCAATTTCCTGTAACTCCACAATACAATTATGTGTGACAAAAAGGATTATTCCCTGGACCAGGTGTATTTGGTAGCGTATGGTGAGGTCTGAATACCTGCCATAAAATTGCTGCTTTTGGCCAGTTTCTGTTGCAGTAGATATTCCCAAATATGGAATATCCAGAAGATTGAAGGTGCCTTCCAATTTCCCCAGTGGCTGGTGATGCTGTCTAGCACACTAGCCTTGCTGAAAGGTGTTTGCTTGGTTTTAACAAGGAGATTCTCCAGGAGCTTTGGTGAGAAAGATACTGGTTGTTTTCTTCTCTTCTGGTTTATTCTTTCTCCTGTAGATAAGAAACGAACAGTGTTTTTGTGTGTCTTCAGATAAGTTGATGGGGCAGAGTGGGCATTTTAGGGCCACACACACACCCTAGAGATTTGTAAACAAGAACATGTGTGACAACTGTATGATAGAATGACATCTTTCTTTTCACATGGTCTGCTTTCCCTTCCTGTGTGAACTGCAGTCTTCACTGTATTTGCTTTTTTGCTTTGTTCTGAATGTCACCACCTACCACGAGCACTCCTTGGGTGTCAGCCTACGGGGTCATGCAATTAAGCTGTAACTGAGCAGCTGCACATCCATGGGAGGCTGTAGGGATACTCTGAAAATGTATCAGAGCAAACCAATGGACAGTTGTTTCCCTTGACTGGAAATTGCTGCGCATTGATTTGAGCAATAATCCATGCCATGACACATATCAAGGATATTGGAGCTGTTGCCAGTCATTAAAAAGCTCCAGATTCCTGTAGGATTATTTTATATACCATATGAGAATACAGAGAAGTAATATTACATCACTTTTTGTTAAAATTTCCCATGAAAATCAGACCATTGTTCTTCTTGGCTGGGCTTTTTTAAAGGATGACTAGTTTTGTAAAAAAAAAAAAAAAAGTATTTCCCCCACATATAAAACTAATTTCAGTGGAACGTTTTTTCAATTATTGATACACTTGAATGGTGTTACACTGGATTTGCATGGATTTAAATTAAATCAGAAACCTTCCAAAACACAACTCATTGACTTTGCCTTCAGAGCTTGCTTTAAAGGTGTTGACATTGGCCTATAGGAAGGTAAAGAATTATGGTTAAATTAATGATGTAGTGATAAATTTTTATTTCCCCTTCAGTATTTTTAATAATCTGAAAACTTTTAATGGCTATTTTGTGAGCTACCCATTAGTGATGTGAAATAAACTAGTCCTAGTCCAAATTTACAGAAATAAGCACAGTTATTTCAACAAATAAACAGGAAATAAGTTTGTACTGTTAGCAGCAAATCCAGCCTTGTGAAGCAAAATGTTTCTCCAGGACATTTCCAGGTGGCCATAATCAGTGGCAAATTTGTTTTGGTGTTTGAAAAACCAACATCTCAGTAATTCAAGTATTTGTCAAGTATAGCTCAATAGAGAAACTCAACATAGAGATAAAAAGTACAGCACTTGCATTAGGTATTTTTTTTTGTCTGAGA
Organism: Passer domesticus; assembly: GCF_036417665.1. Lineage (NCBI taxonomy): Eukaryota > Metazoa > Chordata > Aves > Passeriformes > Passeridae > Passer > Passer domesticus. The sequence goes on along the minus strand of NC_087479.1, from coordinate 71,515,295 downwards.
ATAGTTTATTCATTGCTGAAGGTTTCCATTTATAAATTTAGCAAGTTAGGTAAAAAACCCAACAATAATAGTACAGTACAAATGGAGAATTTTTATTCAGGGGAAATTGCATTTGCATGTAACGAAAAACAACACCTCACCAAAAAAATCTGCATGGTTTAGGATGAATTGGGTAAAATCAACTAGCAATGGAAACATGAATTTTCTGCAGGGGAAAAAAAAGTAGTTTTATTTTGATAAATATTTTGATAAAATGAAGGCAATCTGAATTTCACTTCTTGCAGCTCCCCCAGGCTTTCATTGCAGAGCCTGTCAGCTGAAGGGAATGGTGTTTTCCTAGGACCAGAATATTTTCTCTGCAAGTGTGTCTGCAGAGATGCAGGAGCAATCTGAGGCTCCACTTCCATGGCTGTGTCATTTACCCATGAGAACAGACTCTTACCAGGGAGAATTGCCAAGGCTTGCTCCTTCATTGCTGCAGGCACCTGCAGAAATGGTAGTGCAGTGCAAGGAATGCTCTGATCCCTGCAATACAGAGCCACTCTCACAAGAAAATAGCTCCAGTGAACAAGGACAAGTGGAAGGAAGGGCTTGACAATCCTGACCTACCAATCTCAGAAAGAATCAATCTGATTGTGAAATCCAGCGTGCAAAATTGGCACAAATATCAGCTCACATCTTTAAAAAGTCTTCATAACATGCAAATCCCAATTAGTCCTCACTGAGGAAAAGGCAAAGCTAAAATATATTTGCCTACATTTTTAATTATTATTATTAAATTTACAGAACTTATGCTGACCAGCATATATTTCCTGTGAAGTGTGCAGATTATCTACATGCACACACTGAGGGAGGATTTTTCCCAAGGAATTATATAAAGTTTTATTGTCTGAAAACAGATGTAGTTATCTCTTACACTACTGAGTCGTTTCAAAGGAGCAAGCAACATAGATTAGGTGACTTTTTAGACCCCTAGCACAGGCACAGGAAAGGGACACCTCTCTGAAGTCATGGATCATACCAGCACATAATTTCACTTGCTTGAAAGCCCGAAGCCAAGGTCAAGATACACCAGTGTTATTCAAACCTTACTAACAACAACATTGAAAACACTTTGCCAGGACTCTGCTTCAAAATATTTCCGGCATATTTCTGCCTAGAACATCTTCCTCTGTCCCATTTATCTGTTTAACACACTCTGCTGATTTCTTTCCCATCAGACCCTGAGAAGCCTTTCCCATTCCTGTTGTATCAGTACCTGGACATCACCTTCTATGCAACTTAAAGATTTTAATAATAATAGTATATAATATAATATAATATAATATAATATAATATAATATAATATAATATAATTATTATATTGTAATATTATGCATTTTTTAATAGTAATAGTGTGTCCTTTTCTGCAGGCCTACCTTCTCCTACCTTTGGTGACTAGTTAGCAAAATATTATCTGTTATCAGCCCATCTTCTTGTCTTAATTAAGCTTGCAGGGAGGTTTTATTCCTCTGCCTGTGATGATCTTTGGTGCCCTAAATTTAATTTCTTTTCATAATCCCTACAGGAGCAAGCAGCACAGAGGAGTTTTAAATAATAAAGTGTTGGAACCTTGGAAGCAACAAGAACTTGGCAGAAACACCCATGGGATAAGATAAATTATCGTGTTTAAAAACAAACAAGCAGGCACTATAAGCCTCAGTAGGGCTGTGAGCAGTGCTGGCTTTCCATTGCAGAGCCTTGCTGGCTTTTAGAAGAGGGATGAGGGGTGCAAAGGCAGCAGTAAAAGCCATGTGGTGGCTTCTGTCTGTTCCCTTCCTTCCTTCTCAGCAATCCAAGTCACCAGGTGCTGCAGAGCACCCTGCAGCAGCCCCTCCTGCAGGGACAGGCACAGGCAGCAGAAAGCTGCTTTTCCTTGGATTCAGGCTCAGAATTCTTTGTGCGGGAGCCCTGAACTAGCCTGTAGAACCAAGTGGTCAGGGAAGAGACACTAGAAATCCATCCCGGTTTCTGATGTCAAGCTTGATTCTTTCATCTGCAAAGCAGGATGGAATATCATTTCAAAATCTGCAAAGCTGTTGCTTTGGAATGATGTCTTCACATCTGCCTTTGGATGGGGAACTTAGTAAATAAATCTGAAGGCAGAACTGAAAAATGGGAGTCCCTAACCACTCTCAGCTTTGCCACTGTACTTCAGCAGTGCAAAACACTTAGAAAATATCACTTATAGATATGGTTTATTGCACTTAGAAATATGGCTTATACAATGTGAATTTTGTCCTGGTGTTCAGGGTCACAACACTGAATTTTACTTAAATATTTCAGTTACTCTTGTATCCCTCTTCTTTTACCCAAAGGCATTCACTGAACCAAGGTGGTGTCACATTTTTAGCATTGCCCTTTAGAAGCTGAATGAACTTTAAAAGCAGCTTTTTATTTTCTCACTGAAACTAAATAGGCTACATCCTGAAATTTTAGACCATTTAAAATTGGCTGATAGATAAACCTTTTATTTATTACTTATATATTAGTTATTTATATTGTATTGTAAACTGTGTGAGTATGACTTTAGTAAAAAACTGCATTCCTATCATAGAATTATTTCTCAAGCTCAGGAACAGACTCACAGCAGAAGAAAGCCTTAGGGTCTATCAGGTAACACAACCAAATTTAAAAGCAAACATCAGCTTCTCTAGAAGTGAGGTGCATGACTGCCTTTGAGAGAAAGATCATCCTACACTCACAGCGAGATGTTCTCTTTATTTTTGGTAATTGACAGTAAAAAGAAGTGCTGGAGTACCTGGTGGCATGAAATAAGGGGCTGACAGTGGGAGGAGGGAACAGTGGTTGTTTACTGGGGCTAGAAACGCTCGTACGAGGTGCAAACCTCATCCAGCAGCAGGAATCCTTGCTACATGAACAAGATTTACTGACAGACTCCATCTGTGCCTTCCCACCAAACAAGGTCACTCAGTCAGATCCTAGGAAGCCTAATGAGCAAAGCTGCCAAGTCTCTGCAGTGATAATGGAGGCTTGCTCTGACTTACGCCTCAGGCACTTGCAATGTTTTTAGTACTGGAAAACAAAATAGGGTAGAGGAAAAAAGGTCATAATTTTTATCAAACCAGTCCCCCTTGAGAAATATCAGTGTGCGTGCCTGTGCATGAACATACCTGGGTATTTTTTCTTTCTTTTCCTGGTGATTTGCAGTTTACTTTACTCTTGAGGCACTCCTTCATCTTGGCCTTCATCTTGGCCATTCATCTCACATCTGCACCTTGGTTATGGAAACATCACTGTGGTGGTACCATGCCCCTTCCTTACAAAAGGCTGTATCAACAGCTTGTGTGGTGGCTCCAGAGCTGAGGGAGAGGCTTTAGCCATGGATTTTTGATGTTCATCAATTTTCTGCCTGGAGTTTCTGTGATGCAGTCTGGTCAACTTACAGGAAATATTGTGGTAGGGGACAAAAATAAATTTAGAGCATTGCACAGGCCCAGAAAAAAAAGTCTCTGCTAAGAACTTTTAGTATTCACAGCTGATTTGTTCCTGTAGACAAGCTGATAGTTAAACCAAAACAACTGAACCGCAAGTACCCTGAATCCCTTGTTTTGTCTAGAATCTATTCGTGTTTATCTGTATTCCTTGGGTAAAGCAACATCCACCCATGGGCCAGCACTTTAGCTTGGATGACAATGCAGACAAAATTGCTGCCCCTTCCTGCTGCTGTAGCTGACTCCAAATCATGAGAAATGTGCCAACTCTGCCAAAGACAGGCAGACCTGGTGAGATAAAAAGAGCCAGTCTGCTGAAAAGGAGACCAAATGAATGTTTTCTAATGCCCCCTTTTCATCCTTTCCCCAGGCAAGACAGAGCAATGTCCTTCCTCCCTGTCACCGATGGTGACCCAGGCACGGGATGCAGCGCAGGGACAGAGCCCGCCGCTGCTCTCAGTGCCCTGCCCTGCCCTTCCCTGCCTGCCTTGCCTGCTGAGTCCTGCTGTAACCTGCCCTTCCCTGCCGTGCCGTGCGGAGCCCGGCCAACCCCAGGAGCCGCCCCGCCAAGCTGTGGTGCCTGGTGAACAGCCCCCGCGTCCGCTCCGTGCGCTGGGACAGCCGGGCCCAGGGGCTGCTCGTCGACCGCTCCCTCTCTGAGCGGGAGCTGCTCGGCCCGGGCCCCACCCGCGGGGGCGGTGGCACTGGGGCGGGGCCGGTGCCGCGCCCCTTCAGGGCCGCGCAGTTCCGCAGCTTCGTCCACCAGCTCTACCGCTACAGCTTCCGCAAGGTGCCGGGCTGGCTCGGCACGGCTGCGCCGGGCGATGCCGGGGGCTGGCTGCACTACAGCAGCCCCTGCTTCCGCCGCGACCGCCCCGACCTCCTGCTCCGCGTCAGGCGCCGGAGCGCGGCCGACAGGCGGCGGCCGGCGGCGGGCCGGGAGGGCCGCAGGCACCCGCCCTGCGGCTCCCGGCAGCTCCCCGGGGCGCGGCCGCTGCCGGACGAGCGGGACCGGTGCAGGCGCTTCCAGTCGCTGCCCCGGGAGCGGCCGCTGCTCGCCCGGTGCCCGCCCTGCGGCTTCCTGCTGCTGCACAGGGACCAGCCAGTGCCGGCCCGGCGGGAGGGGCCGAGCCGCTTCCAGGAGCTCTACGGGGAACGGCCACCGCCCGCCCAGCGGGAGGTGCTCAGGGTCCAGCCCTGCAGCTTCCAGCAGCTCCACAGGGAGCAGCAGCCCCCAGCCTTCAACCCACGAGGCAGGAAAAGAGTTGTAGCCTTGTTTTTCCAAAACGTAATGAAAAGTGACGTTTGAAGTATTTTTCCACAAGGCTCTGTCATTCTCAGCCAGAAATTGTCAAGCCTATTAGGAAGAGGAACCTAGAAGGCCAAAAAATTCTCTGCCTGTTTTTTTTCCTGCATGCTTCCTGTGATGTTTGATCCAAGGCAGCAATAGAGATCTGTGTCCCAGAGCCACATTGTGGAGCCTAACCAATATGTTTGGATTCTTGCAGCCCCCCCAGGCACTTTAGCGTCCAGCACTCCAGCTGGCAGTGCTGGTTGTGCAGCATTGACAGTGTCCAGCTCCACACAGAACACACCTGGGGAAGAGCAGTCACCAGTGGATCTTGGCTTTGCCATTGAGCAAATGATCTGGGAGATCCCTGCCTGAAAGGTCTCCCTCTGCACAGGTAACTCCATTGGAGGGGAAAGTAAGAGGCTCAGCTGAGAGCTTACATGGAGAAGAAGAGAAACTGTATCCCTGATATGATTCCAAGAAAATACCAAATGATCTTGAGTTTTCTTTCTTTCCATTGTTCTTTCAAGGGCAATATTAATGTTGTGCCTGAGTCTTCTGGAGGCGAGCCTGTGAACCAGGCTGCAGCAGAGGAAGCCTCATCTGGCACTGAGAGGAACAGTTTGCCAGAGCCTGAGGAGCTTGGTAAGGACAGAGCCCCCATTGGTTTAGAGAGGTGTGAGATGGCTGCTCTGAGCCTGCCTCTGGCAGCAAGGGAGATGAGCAGAGTTGAGTTCCTGTCTGCAGGGCTGGTGCTGCCTGGTGCCTTTAGTTCAAATCCTGCACTGCCACAGCCTCCCCGAGCCCTGCCCTCCACGCTTCTCCAGAGGCTCTGACACTGAGTCCACTGCTGTGGCAAGAGAGCAGGGAATAAAGCTGACCTTGTGGCAGTTGTGTCACCAAGCTGGGTGTCCCAGTTTGGTTCATAACTCAGCTCCCAGCAGCTTCAGCTTCGGCCACTTCAGTGAGGACTGAGGTCTCTCTGTCACTGAGACTGTCTGTGTTTCAAGCTCAAGCCTTTGCTGAGACTTTATCAGGATACTTAAATGCTTTACACAATTCAGTTTTGAACACTTGGAAGGATCCCTGTTCTTTAAAGAGCAGGCTTCAAATTGCCAAGTGAGAGTTTGCCTTTCGGGCCATCTTTGACAGTCCCTCATAGAAGGACAATTGGTGCTCAAGGAACACGTGCACAAGGGCCAATATTGACTCAGTGTTTCCTTTGCTTCCCAGATCCTGTGTGATCGACCTCTGCAGGAGGGCTGCCCTGTGTGGCAGGAAGAGACAGAGGGAGAGGCTGTGACCATCGGGCAGGTAGAATTCCTCTGTCTCTAGTTATATTTATAGATGCGCATAGTTATGTTTATTTATCTAGGTAGTTGTATTTATAGATTTATGTAATTATATTTATCTATATAGGTAGAGATCTGTACAGTTAATTTTTTTTTTGTTTTAGATGTATATCGTTATAGCTTTAGATGTGTTGGTGTAGTTATAGATGTGCACAGTTGCACTTATACCTGTGTATAGTTACATTTATATATATACATTTGTAAATGCATATTTATATTTGTATATGGGGGTTTAGCTAAATAGATTGATATCTGTAGACGCCTCTTTTTAACCTCTTGCCCTGCTCTGCTTCCTCCCTCACTCGTGCTTTTCCCCCTGTGCCCGCTCTGTCCCCTCTCCCTGTGCTGGGTCCGAGCTGGCGGCCGGGCCGGGCGCAGCAGCAGCTCCAGCCCCGGGTGTCCCTGGAGCGCTGGGAGCTGCCGGTGGCCCCAGGCACTGTCCCCTGAGGAGCTGCTGAAGGACGGTGAGACTGAGGGGGCTGAGGGGGCGGTGGCGCTGAAGGGACGCTGACCCTGAGCTGCTGCTGGGGCTGAGGGCTGTGGGGCAGCCCAGGGCCATGGTGGCACTGAGGTGACAGGCAAGTGGCACAGGCTGAGGGGCTGGCGGGTCTAAGGGGATGGGATGGGTCAGAAGGGACTGAGGGGGGTGAGAGGACTGTGAGGGGCTGAAGAAGCTGAAGGGGGCTGGGGGTTTGGCGAGAGCATGGGTGGGGCTGAGGGGATGGAGGGGCCAGCAGGGAGCACAGAGGGCTCTGGGACTGCAGCTCTGACAGGCCTTGGAACCAATTCCAGAGCCTCCACTTTTGCCACAGCTGCAAAGAAAACCTTGAGAACAGCCGGAGACTGCCAGGAGCCAGCAGGGAGAAGCTGAGTGCCAGCAGCAGGAGCAGTGAGCAGGGCCCTGCTGCTGCCAGCCTGGAGAGAGCCCGGGTGAGGCCCCATGGCCGGGGAGGCAGGGTGGGCTGAGGCTGGCGTGGGCTGTGGCCGTGGGCCCTGCCCGTGCTGGGGCTGCTCAGCGCAGCTGCCCCGGCTGGCACAGGGGCTGTCCTTGGGCAAGGCAGCTGTGCCGGCAGGGCCCGGGAGCTGTGCCGGCTCTGCCGGGCTGCCGGGGCTGCGGGACGGTCCTGCCGCGGCTGTGCTCACCACAGCCTGGCCCGCTCGGCTGCTTTCTCTTTCTGACCCTCCTGGGGAGGCTCTGACATTTCCTCTTCCCTGATGGAAGTGCAGCTGCTGCCAAGGGAAACGTCCCCATACTGACTCAGTGTTCCCTTTGCTTCCCAGATGTCCCATCTGCTGTCCCTGTCCAGGAGATGTGCCGAACTTCATCTGCAGGATCAGAAGAACCAGTGTCCTTTGGCCTCCCCCAGTTCCCACTGAGGACGAGAGCACCTGCAGAGCAGAGGAGACCAGCTGCAGCTCCAGGCCCAGGTCTTGCTGGTCACAGCTGAGCCTGTGTGAAAAGGTTTCTTAAGTTATAGGTTAAAATTCAACACATAATTCTACAAGCTAAAATTTAAATGCTGAATTCATATTGCTAACTCAAGGGAGCTCCAAAAATCTCTATTTCAAAAGCAACAAACCTTTGAAAGGTTAAACCTCAACAGAGCTGTGATCCTCCATCAATACCTCCTTCTTCCACTTGCTTAAAATCTCTTTGTCCTGGGCACTCACTAAGGCCTTTTTCCTGGAAGCTCTCTGGCTGTCTTGAATGCTTATGGAGTAACAGGTAATCCCTGATCTATTTTCAACTCTCTGCCCAGAGACTTCTGGAAGGGAGGTAGGACTGGTACTGGGGACCTGGCAGCTTGTCCAGGAATCAAAATTATTGAAATAATGGTAATGTGGACAAGGCATGCAAGTCCAGGTGGTGAGCTCAAATATGCAAGTACTTGCAGTTTCCCCTCAGCACTTGACAGCTAAGGGGTATGGTCTCTTCTTATTTCTGTCTCTTAATCTTCAATCCTTGCCACACTCCTTCAACATCTTTTGCATTGTCATCTTCCCTGTTTTCTCCCTCCCTTCTTCTTTCTGTGACTTTCTGTACACAACAGACTATCTGTCACACTCTGTCAGCTTGCTCAGTCACCCGAGCAGTGATAATGATGGTGTAGAAATTGTAGGTGCACAGGAGGCAAAGGTGTCATGCTTCTGTGTGCCCTCTGCAGGCAAAGCTGCTTCCCGAAGCTTCAGTCAAACTTGGAACAAAGGCTTGTCCCCACTGCAGGGACAAGAGAGGTAGGAAACTGGGCTCATAAAACATGCTTCTTCTGCTTCAACAAAAAACCGTGACTTCCCTTCACAGAGAAGGATGTAAACTTTTTCTTGAAGGGAATAAACAAATCTCTTTATGTCCTGATCTTTTACCAGTCTGAAATTATTTAAAAATGTCGTAAATTTTGTTTGTTTGTTTGTTTCTTTGTGGTGTTTTTTTTTTTTGTTTGTTTTGGGGGTTTTTTGGGTTTGTTTTTTTTTTTGTTTGTTTGTTTGTTTGTTTTGTTTTGTCTTGTTTTGGTTTTTTTGGGGGTTTTTTTGGTTGTTTTTGGTTTTTTGGGTTTGTTTTTTTTTGTTGTTGTTGTTCTGGGGTTGGGTCTGCATTTCAAGCCTGTTCTCCCAGCAGTCAGGGACCTGCACAGCTGCTGTGGGTGGGGCAGGTGCTCAGGTAATTACCAACAGGTAATTACTAACAGCCAGGTGAGAAGTTGGCTTGTGCCTGGTTGAGGGCTTGAGGACTGTGCTGAGAGAAGGGCTAGGGAGTGGAGTGGAAAATACAATTTACACAAGCAGGTATAGGTGGATGTCTGGGGTGTAGGTGGGAGTTAACTGGTTTAGGTACTGCATTTATGAAGAATTGAACATTTAACTCTGAGATAGGACTATTTAGTTGCTACTCTAAGTGCTGCATTTACTAACACGTAATGTAATTTCTGCTGCTGTGGCAGAACCTGCTGTCCCCTGCGCTCGGAACAGGCGTGGAGGGTCCCCAAGGCATCCTCAGAATGGGCTTTGCCCTCACCTTGGCTTGTGCTGCTGCAGATTTTGGAGACAATTGTGCATAAGAACGGGCACTAGAACCAGACTTGGGGCTGGCATGCTCTGCATTTCCAGAATGGCTCATGGACAGGGTAAGGTGGTATCGGTGCACTCTGGGTGAAGCTGTGATTCTATGGATACTTCAGTAAGAGAGGTTTTTTCAGGGTGATTAAACTTTCGTCCTTGCTGTGCTTTCTATGACATTTGCATCTCTATTTTGTAAAACTTCAGAAATCTGAATCCTCTTTGGCCCTGTGAAATGTTAAAAACGTCAGCAAAAGCCATCATAGTTTGCATGCGAAAATACATAATTTTTTACATTTGGGAATTAGAAATTCTAAAAATTTAAAACTGATTTCTGTTGCTGATGATACAGAAAGGGGGCACGTTGGTGCCCTGGGGCTTATGTCTGCTACTGTTGACTGAAAAAAATAATTTGAAGTAGCACCCTATGACTGTGGATGGCCAGAACGGAGGTCCAGGAGGCTTGACAGGTGTTTACTACTGAGTCCTTGACCTTTCCTGCCAAGCAAAAATTATAATTTCTTAGAACTATGTATTTATAAAAGAAAAGTATAAAGGAGAGATGTTGTACACTCTGTGTGTGTCCCATCTTGAACATATGACATTATAAAAACACACTCTCCAAACATCCATTCTTTTGTATGACCAGGTACATGCCAGGTAAAAGTGATTTCTTTGTTCAGAAGTATCTCACCTACTGACAACAATTAGAATTGCTTACAGGGCCTCAGTTGCAAATGCAAAACATTCAAAACTCAAACTAACTGGTTACATTAGAAAGCATGTTTTGCTTTTCTCAAGGGGCTGATTGTGAGCTATTTGATGAGCTATTCATGAACATATCCTGGGGCTGTTTGCATCAAACACTGGGATTTTGTTAGCAGTAAAAGAGGGAAAGTGCACCATGTGTGGGAAAGTAATTCCTTCCCAAAATATGTGCTTGGAGGCTACTTGGGTCAAAAGAATTTATTTTTAATTCAGTGGGCTGAAGAACTGCCCACCATCTGCTTTTTCAGAAAAAGAGGGTTAAGTCTTTGGCCCCTTTCAGAGCGTTAAATTACCAAAGCCGAAGGGATTTGCCCCAAAAAGCAAGGAGTGTGTGAGGCTCATGGCCATAGCTGTCTGCAGAAGTGAGCATGGGCCAAGGGAAGGTCCTGCTGCCCAGAGCCAGCCCGAGGTGTCCCTGAGGATGTGTCACATCCTCTGCCTCCTCTGGCAGTGCTGCCACAGAGCACAGCAGGAGGGATTGCAGGGATTTGTCAGCACGGGGAGGCAGAGCATGAGCTCCTGCTGACATTTCCATCCAGGGCTGGCACTTTCAGGCCAGCAGTGACAAATTCTGTGGCTCTGGCTGCACAGTTGCTGTTGGCAGTGCTGTGACAGCCTCTGCCACCAAGCCAGAGCCTCTGCAGGGGTTCCCATGACGTGCTTGGCATTTGGTTTCATCTGGGCACAATGCTCCTTCTTCCTTGATGTATCTGTTTGAGGACAGCACATGGTCTGTCTTGTTCTGGGGACAGTACAGAGTAACTCTGCAAACTGCAGGCCAGGTTGTCCAGTTCCCACAGGAGAATGTCATGGCATTGTTCAGCCAGCAATCTTTCTACAGTTTAGTGGACCCATTTTCTGCATGGCCAGAGGATTTTCCTTGTCACAAAAAAAAAAAAAAAACAAAAAAAAAAACAAAAAAAAAAAAAAAACAAACAAAAAAACCCCAAAACAACAACAACAAGAAGCCTAAATAATTACCTCAAGTAATAATAAGAGAAAAACTACTAAGATTCGGAATTCCCTGATTCCTTTTGGAATGTCATCAGATACAGATCTTCATTTCATAGCTGAAACTGCAAAAGTTATGTAAAACACTCCCAGTTAAATGGGACCTACTCAGCCCATGGAGGTCATTCCCAGCAGCAAGGCTGAGAGAACAAAGCAGAGTCTAAAAGCAGAAATTAGTAAATATGGCCAGGAAAACTCACTGAAGTGCCCACCAGTGCTTCCCCTTGCACTCTTGAGGTTCAGAATTCCAGTGGCTTCTAAAGAAAAAGTGAGCCCATCGGAAATGCCCTGTGGAAGGCACTACAAATTCCAATCCTTTCTAGAGAAAGTCTTATGATAGGAATAATTTCAGTCCCTTTTTATCTTCTTTGTGGAAAGTGCTCTCATCTTTCCACAAATTTCTGACCATCCCTGGTGCCTCAGGCACTTCCTCATCAACCTGGGGACTGTGTCTTATGTCAGAAAGCAGAGTAAAAAGGCACTTAAAGAAAAGTGGAAAGGACCATTTGAAGTGTTCCTAAGCACTCCTGCAGCAATAAAAGGGGATGGGATCAGTACATTGATACACCTGCCCCCAAGGGAAGCCAGCCCCAACACATAAGGGACTGGAGGGGAAAATATAGATGAGAATTTGAAGCTTCAATTTGTTAAAGCATGGAAATAAAATTTTCTAATGCAGTGTAGAGTGAGTTAGAAGAAATCCCATCAAGGGAAAGATATGTCATGAAGGGGTAACTATGAAAAGTCCTCAGTGTCAGCCCACCCTGGGCAGCAGCACTCTGGCACGCTCTGTCAAGCAGCAGCAGCCAGCAGGCCCAGGGGAGGCAGCCCAGCACAATTCACCCCATGCCCCCCACGGCAGCGTCCCTGGGGCTGCTGCACTGCAGAGCTGGAGGAGCACCCCTGAGCCAGGCAAAAATGGACCCAAGTCTCAGGGTTTAGGAGGTGACATTTCTTGAACTTGGCTTGAAGGAGAACAGAAGGGCAACAACGGCTCAGGTGTTCAATCACAAAACACCCCAAGGGCTCTCACATACAGGGACTCAATATCATTGTCTTGGGGACAATGGAGGAATTTGTAGAATACTCTGCAAGGAAGAAAGGGGCATTCCCAGCCACCTTTGAGTGTTCCCAAATATTATCCTCCCTCAGACAATTTCATATCCTTTCCCAAGAGAAGATTATGGTCTTGTTGCTAACATGTCCTCTTTTTCAGCTGAATAAATAAATGGCAGGAAATTTAGGAAAAGAACTAGACATCAAAGTCCCCATTGGTCTGTGCAGGAATCAACATCTGTGTCTCTCTAGAAAGACAGGTTGTGACTGACTAGTTTGGAGAAATCTACAAAACTGATAGCGATCCTGAAGGGACACTTGAACGGAATTTCTCTTTTTAAACCAATTGATGTACCTTGCCTCCAACGCTTTTCCATGTCTTTTACAAAACCCTTACAGAGATCTGGATCTTCCCCGGCTCATGACAAGGTGAGGCCATGATCTGCCAGCAGTCCTGAGAGCTGCTTCAGCTGACAGCTTAGAGCAGCCCATGTGCACTCCTCTGCAACCCTCCACAACAAGGTCATTTGGGGTGGAGGTTGTCCTCTACCCTTTCCATCCCTTAAGGCAAAGATTTTAAATTAACAAGTAAATCAGAAAACAGGCTTATTCTTGTCATAAAGAAATTCCATTTGCTACAATATTTTCTTAATATGTGCACAATTTTATAATAAAGGTACTGGGCTTCCATTCTCTACTGATAAGTTTCATTCAGTGGACAGAGCTAAGTCTTGAAGAGAAGAATTGACCAGAAGAAAGACTCTCCAAATATGATAAAACTGATGATAAGAGAAGGAGTTAACAATAATGCAACTTTTTTATTGCTAAAGTTCAATACTAAAGTCTCTAATCGTAGACTAACTAATCCTACATTTTTAACAAATAATCATCTCCTTATTACTAACTTGAAGAAACCTAAAAAGCTAATCATCTTTTAAAATAAAACAGCTGGAGCTCATAGATGATCCTTTGCTGAAGCAGAAGACTGGTGCCAGGACTCCAGGACTTGCTGCTTGCCAAATTCAGATACTCATTGCTGAATGTGGGACAGCTTTTTGTGGAGCTACTGCTCCTGTGGCACCTGCTCTTCATCTCGGAGTAGCTGGGGCTACCCTATGAAGGAGAAATCAAAAGAAAATCAGTGCATGCCAACATTTCTGCAGAGTTTAGAATTTCCTGACCTTTCCTACAAAATAGCCTTGAGGCACACTCAGCTAGTCCAGTCTGGCTTTATTAATGTAAAACAGAAAATATACACTGAGTTTATCTTTTGAGCTATTTTTCTCTGTGAGCACCACTCTTGAGGGAACATGGCAAACTGAGGCAGTTATAATGCAGACCAAAAAACAAACTCTAGACAAGTCAGAAACTACAACAACAAAAACCCAAAGCGCGTCAGCTCCTCAGGAGGGCAAAACTCATTAATGCTCAAAGCCACCGATGGGAGTCAAACCTTCTTCATTCCCTTCTCCCTCAAATCAACAGGTGTGAGGTTTATCAAGCTCATGATACAAATCCAAGATGAAGTGGCAATGAGAATAATAGATGCCACTTCCCAGCACTCTCACACCAATGCTTCTGCTCCTCTAGGCCTTAAGGTCTGGTTCTTATTGGATGAAAAAAACTCCCTCCACATCAGGCAGTTTTTCCTTCAATTCCTTCAAACCACCCTGAGATTAATATTTACAAGCAGTAAATTGCTAACAAGTTGAAATTCAGTAGCAGGACAGACAACAACTTGTGCCAAGGATGCATGCCAGGCCTGATACACCTCAGTAGTATGCAGGATAGTTTTGAAAAGAAAACCACAGATGCCTTTCCCCATTTTGGGTGGTCCCGGAGCAATGTGAGCCGGGGCCCTGCCGCGCCTGCTCCAAAGGCCGCAGCTGCCCCAGAGCCCCAGAGCTGCAGGAGGCCTGGCTGCCCCTGCCAACATCACTGCCCTGACACAAGCTGTGAGCAATTTCCAGGGCTTTAGACCACACACACACTTCTCCCTCCCCTCCTGCAAATGCCATGAGGGGATGCAGCAGCACTGCTGCAGCTGAGCCTGTGCAGCTGCACTGCAGGAAGGGAGGGCCCATCCGGGCCTCACCCACCTCGGTGTTCATCTCTGCACTTCCCCCCACCTGGCCCATCTCCTCCTTTACCTTTCTAGCTCCCTAGTTCACATTTACTTGTAAACAACATCTGTAGTATTAACTCTGAAATATGGTCTTGGTTGCACCAAAATTCGGGCAGAGGCTTCTCTTAATAATCAAATTTTACTCCATCATTGTCCACACTGGAGTTGGGAAAAGCAGCACATTAATACCTTCATTGAAATCCAAGGGACACTACTGCTTCAGCCTCTCCAGCTCTCTTCACATCTTTTTGGACATGCTAGTCCTCTACACAACTGCTGGCATTCTAGAACTCCAACATTTGTCTTTTTCTTGAACCTAAAGGGTGCAGGGGAAATGGAGCCCAGACTTGGAGACAGGGTGCTGGCTTTGACATCCCATTCTACAGGGATGGCTTTGACATCCCCATATAATGGAATGTTAAAGCCAGCACCCAGGAAGAAGAGTGGCCACCAGCTGCTGCCTGGATGTAACTGGGCTACTGCTCAGTTCTCTGCTTCTTGCTCCTGACAGGACTGATAAAGCCAGAAGCCCAAGGCCGTATCTGCAACAACAACAAAATAATTCATTCTTCTATGATCACAATCAGGTTTTGCTCTCCATTCTAAAAAAGCAGCATCTGTGAATTGGTAAAGTTTTAAAATGCACTATTTTTAATTAAAAATAACTGTCAAACCTGGAAGACCTGCAGGTAAATATCTGCTCTTCTGCATTCCTACTTTCTCATCTTAGCACTTAGCAAGACCTTCTCCAAGTCTACTGCTAAAAGGCTTTGGGAAGTAGACGCTCCCTTCAGCAGCTCCAGCAAAGCTTCCCCAAAATGGGGATGCCAGGTAACTTTTGTCTAGGTCCCAATTACTGCTTGCACACACCAGGAAAAGACTCAGCTTTTGCTATCAAACACCCACATAATTTATTACAGAGGAACCTGGCTGTTTTGGAGTTTTATGCATTAAAAACAAGATTAATGCTTCACTATTACAACCCATGAGTACAGGATGTTGTGGTTGGTTGTGAATTCTCATCAGGATGAACACAGACACCAGTCACATGTCCAGAAACTCTTGTGCATTTAGGTACAGCTGTCTTAAATCCAGCAGGCTCACCCACTCCGCAGACTCAAAAGCTGTTGGCTAACAAGCCTTTAAACTTGTACAAGAGAGTTTCACAAGTGGTTACCAAGGAGCCCTTGCTGTTGCTCAGGGCCCTTCAGTCATCTCTCAGCTCCTCCCAAGGAGCTTCTCAAAGGTGCTGCCTCACGAGCCACAACACACGGCCACAAGCTCCCCACAGGCACAGCAAACCTCAGGGCCGGGGATGGAGTAGAACAGGACAGCCGTGCTGTGCCCAGGCAGAGGGAGGGAGGAGAGAAATTAAGGCAGAGGAGGGAGTGAGGGAATAGCACCATTCTGTAGGTGCTGTGTTTTGTCCAGCCATGTGGATAGTGCAGAGCTGGGGTCAACAATGAGAGTGACAGAGAGACAGAGGGAGAAGAGAGCAAGAGGGCCCCATCTGCCCCAGCCTGGTGCAGCCTCTTATGCACAGGAGATTTCTCATGCAGTTCTGTCACACAAGCAGAGCCAGCCATTTGAGCCCTTCTCCAGGGAATGAGTTGAGGGTGGGGACTGAGCTCAAGTCTCCAGGCAGAGCAGAAAGTTGGATCAGGACAATGCTGCTCCACCCCTGCTGGATCCTCTCTTCTTATCATAACCTTGAGGTCACAGCAGTGTGTGGCAAAACATGCCTAGGCCTGATCCTGCACATTCCCATCACAGCTTCTACATCACCAGCAAGTCTGCTAAAATTTACTATACAATGCAGAATATTAAAAATGCACAAAATACCTGAGCAGGTCTTGCTGGAGCATCTGTCTCAGAAGGCCTTGGAGACGTTGCTTGGCTGCTGCTGGTGGGGTTCTGAGATGGAGCTGATTTTCTGTATGGATGGTCCAAGAGTTCATGTTACAAAGCCTAAATATCAACTGTCATAGTTCTTTCCTTGCAGGGAAAACAGACCTTCAGTGTCAGGACTCAAGGAAAAAACATGAAGCAGAGTTGAGGGAACTTTAGGCAGGACATCAGGAAAACATTCATGGCCCAGAGGGTGCTTGAGCACTGCAACAGGCTCCCCAGGCCAGTGATCACTGCAGCAAGGGCTCAAGAACAGTTTGGACAACTCTCTTGGGCACAGGGTGTGATTCTCGTGGTGTCTGTGCAGGGCCAGGAGTTGGATTCCATGACCCTGATGGGCCTCTGCTGGTGCAGCATATTCTAAGAATCTAGGCTTCATTTCCCAGGGCTTTTTTTCTAAAAAGGCTCTTTTCCTTCCCCAAGAGACTGAACTTACCTAGAAAGTATTGACTTCAAACTCTTTCTTTCGATTTTACTGTAGCCAGGCCAATCACTCTGAAGGGTTTGAAACAGATGTTCCTTCAGACTAAAGGAATTCTCCTTTGCATTCACGTTGGCTACCTACAGGCAGACGTTTAGGAAAACAAATCTTCATTATACCTATATGCAAACTATAGAAATCTAAAGGAGCTACTTCAGCTGGGATGGCAGAACATGGCTCTCATTATGTTGTGAATGTCTGCAGCGTGAAAAAGCCCTGCCACTACCCTGGGCAAACACAGCAACAAACTTTGCAGGTTCAGGGAATGAGTTCTTAAAAGTCACTGTGGGATCAACTAAAACTGTATCGACGTTGAATTTGAGTCCTTTGCCTAGGCTCCAAAACTATTTTCTTAGCTAAAGAGGAAATAATCCAATTTAATATAATAATGCTTGCATAATTCAGCAACAGCACCATTCAGGTGCATGGGGAATATTTAAAAAGGAAAGAAGGAGCTACTGCATCTTTCCATGGGTGTGCCTCTGATGAAAGCCTATCAGAAAGAAATACCAGTGGAACTTACCTTGAAGGAGTATTGGGAAAGTCTCTAATTTGAACAGGTGAGGAAGTAGTAAAATTATGAACAGCAGAACAGCATGATGGAAGAATTGGTGGTACAAGCTCCATGATCTCACCTGCTGAAGGATCTTTCCAAGGGAATCCTTGTCCTTTGGCCTGACTCCATCTCTCTGCAGCCGAGCAAGTAACTCTGGCTCCTTGTAATCCCTCAGAGCAAGCAGATGAATCACCCTGTCCCTGTAGGGTCGGCCGTGAACAGCAGCGCAGACGCTCCAGTCGATGTCTGCAAGTCTCATAGGCACCATCCTCTTCTTCTCAGGCACAGGACCTGGATTGTTTTGTTGGGCTCCTCTGACCTCTGCTTCTTCTCCTAAAGTGAGGGAAAACCAGAAACAGAGAGTTCAAATTGCAGGTTTGCAGAAGGCAAGGTAGTTGATTCCAAAGGATGCACCAAGAATGTTGAACCTCCATTGGCTGGGCATTTACAAATATAAAAGAATCCAAATAGTAAAGCATTAAAAAGAAACAGTTAGTAAAATGCCTGGTAAAGGAGTGATACTGGATGGGAGGTTTTAATGAAAACTTCTTTTTATGCATGGTGCTTTTATATGATTTCCCCAGTTTGTAAGCTCAAGCGTTGGCTATGTCAAGAATGGCATGGACAGTGGGAATATGTGCACTCTCAGCAAGTTTGCCAGCACCAGAGGCATGGGATGCCATCCACAGGGACCAGGACAAGCTTGGGAATTGGGGCCCTGGGAACCTCATTGGTTTCAACTAGGCCAAGTGCAAAGTGCTGCATCTCTGGGGTTGGGACATGCCCTGGCACCGAGGCCCGCCTGGGGATGAAGGTGGGGAGGACTTGGAGGTGCTGGTGGATGAGAGGCTGGATATGGGCATAAAAACATATAGATATCCAGTAAAAAAATGAAATGGAAGCATATCTGAAAGGAGTCCATCAGTTTAATACCCTTTGCACTTGGATTGTGTGACTCCTTTTCTGCCTGGGTCCTGAGCTCTCTGCTCTTCTCTTTGGCTTTGAGCATGGCAAGCATTTCATAAAAATCCAAAGGATGGGATTTTTTTACCCTCTCTCATTCTGTTTACTCACCTTTGGACTTGGGAGTCTTCCCCTGCACCCTGGCAGACACTGGGAATCCAGAATGTGTCAGAACCTTATTTTTCAGTTGTACTTCGGTGGAAGCGGAAATGGATCTGACACTTGGAGACATGTTCAAAATTGAACAGGATGTGGAAGGCAGGTCCAAGAAAGAAGGAGAGTGGCCACCAGCTGCTGGCTGGACATCACTGGGCTCTTGGTCAATCCTCTGCTTCTTGCCCATCACAGGACTGAGAAAGTCAGAATCCAGAGGCCGTTTCTGCAAAGATGATCCCGATTAGTTTTCCTCCCATTCTGAACAAACAGCATTTCTGAACTGGCGATGGTTGAAAACACACCTTTCTTACCTAAAACAGCCTTTCAAACAAGGAGTGCTGCAGCTAAATATGTTCTCTATTTCATCCCTACTTTCTCACCCCAGTATTCAGCAAGTCTTTCTCCTAGTCTGTAGCTCAAAGGCTTTGGGACAAAGACACTCCCTTCAGCACCTCTATCAAAGGCTTCCCCAAAATGGGGAGCTCAAGTTGGTTTTATCTTGCTCCCTGTTTCTCCTTAGACACACCAGGAAAACACTCAGCTCTTGCTGTCACACACCCACATGATTCCCTAAAGCAGCCCCAAGGAGCCACCGGTGTGGTGCCGATCACAGCGTGTCCAAAGCAGAGATGATAACAACAGAGGGAAGGCCCAGTCTGGCTGCAGGTCTCATTCCTGCTGTTCTCCAGAGGAAACCCTGGATCACAGCCTCTTCACTACCGAGCAAACACTGCTCCTATCCGTGCACATCAGCAGCTCAGAACAGGAGTGCCAGACACAGCTCTGTGCCTGCCTGCTGACAGAAATCCTGTGGGCAAGGAGGCAGGACTTAAGAGGATGCTGGGCCCTGCAACATTTCCTACTGTGGCTGGGAAAAGAGTAGGGAAAAACAGAGCTGTGTCCTCCCTCCTCTATTTAAAGAGTATTTTTAATCTTTAGGAAACTAACCTTTTCATGCAATGTTTTCCAAGATTCTTTCAAAAAGACCATGCTCTGATTTTAAGCCTAACAAGTCCGAGCTATTCCATGATGATTCAGAGTTCCCTCCTCTCACATGGGATAGTCTGAATCAAAATGGGAGCCTAAATGCTGCTTAGGACAGAAAAACAAGTTTCCTACAAATGCCTTACTACTGGAATTTGTCCTTATTCTAGACTTCCCTTAGATTTCTCTTCAAACAGTAGCACTGGCATGACCGTGCATGTTTTAAGTACTAGAGCTGCCATATCATCAAGAACCCTGCACAGACACAGCCAGGTACCAGAAACATGTCCACATCTTGTCCTTAGCAGAGTTTCCTACGCACCATGAGAAACAAGTCATGTGTGCAAGCTTGTTGCAGGCTTTGACATTGCAACCATCTGGAAAACTATACAGGAATCCCATTGGAAGTACACGCCTCAGGTTCATACAATATAAAGAGAGCACTACTGCTTCATATCACAGCTTGGACACCAGGAGCAAGTGGGATAGAACATCATTCATAGTAGAGAATGTTTAAAAAATTCACAAAATACCTGAGCAGTTCTGGGTGGAGTATCTCCTTCAGAAGGTCCCAGAGATGGTGACTGGCTGGTGCTGGTGGAATTCTGAGATGGAGTTGGTTTTCTGTAAGGATGGTCCAACATTTCAGGTTACAAAGCAAAACTATCAACAGTTATCGTTCTTTTCTCACAGGGAAAACAGACCTTCATTTCCCAGAGGGTTTTTTGAAATGGTTGTTGTCCTGACTGAACTTACTGAGAAAGGGTCACCTCCAATGTCTGTCTATCTCTTTCAGTGTAGCCAGGCCAATCTTCCTGGATGTCTTTAAAGAAATGTTCCTTCAGGCTGAAAGAATTCTCATTTGCATCCAGGTTGGCTACCTAAGGACAGACATTTAAAACATAAATGTTCATTTCACCTAAAGGCAGACTATAGATGTCAAACTGATACTGCAAAGCTAAAGCAAAGGTGAAAAGAAATCATGCACCAGTTTTCCTGGACTTTTGTTCAATGTGAAGAACAATGCAGCTGACATGTAAGAGGTAACAATATTAAAGAGGTGTGGTCCATTTGGGCTCTAGAAATTGGGAGGTAAATAAATGCCAAATTGCTGCAAGCATGGAGGAAATGGATGCTATGAAAACCTCTCCCTGCAGCAGGGATCCAGGTTTTTTGGTCTTTAACACAGCTTTGAGAGTCAAAGTCCCCTATGCCACAGCTCTCAATCTTCACCATTTGAAATACAAGGAGAGGCCAGGCTTTTCCTTTCTGTTTCCTTATCTTTTGAGTAAGACCTGAAGAACATCATCTCCATGGGCAAATCCATATTTTTCCACCCTCAGGAACACATTGGCTACCCTCTTGTTTCACCCAGCTGCATTGCCATGGCAGAGCACAGCCTGGGCCTCTAACGGGGCATGCTTTCACCATCCCATGAAGCTCCACAGGATGCTGGCATTTGTCTCTGCAAACAGAACTGCTTTTCTTTCTCAAGTGCTTGCTCAGAGGAAACTACAGGTTCCTATGGAACACTTGTGGGAGATAACCTACCTAGAGCTACACTTCAACAGCTAAAAAGTAACCAAGATACCCAGAATCAGGAATTTACTTCTTAAAAGCACAACTAAGTCTGTGTTGGAAAAGAAGGAAGGCTGTGAGTGTAAGAGCTCAGCAAATTCACCCTACTGGTTTTTCATCTATACCCAAAAACAATGCCACCTGCTGCGAAGTTAAGAAAAATGTGAATAATAGTTTTCAGGATGAAGTGCTGTTCACACAGCCCTTTCAGAATGCAAACCAGTACCTTGAGGCAGTTCACACTGCAAACATGAAACTACTCCTTCAAAATCTCCTTAAACATTGACAAGAAGAAAAGGGAGAGGAGATTTTTCCACCTCTTACCTTCTAAGGAGCTGAGCTTTGAAATCCTATAATCCCTTCTTTCATAGCTAAAAAGGAAATATTGCTGCATGATATGCTATTTAATGATAGCATAATTCAGTAACAGCCTACATGGACGGGGAATATGGAAAAGGAAGGAAACAGCCACTGAATCCTTCCATAAATGTGAATTGTAGGAATGATAAAGAAATACCAGTGGAACTAAACAAACACCTGGAAAAGTTACTGAATAATAATAGGTGCCAAGGAATTTGAAGACTTGATACACAGGACAACAAAGAACCCCTGTGCTCAAAGTTGGGAACCATCTCTATCATGGAGGATTTTCCTGGAACACCCTCCCCTGGAAAGCAATCCCCACAGATCCCAGCAGCAGTCAAGTACCATCGAGTGGCCACCAAATCCCTTCAAGTGAAATACTGCCCTAGGCAGCTACCAAAATTCTCTCCTCTGAAACTTGTCCCAGGATTTTAAGGACCTCAACTAAGTGTTTCATCCAGTTGAGACTTTCACCCTCTGAAGTTCCTCCATGAAGCAGTTAAAGAGTCCAAGGAAAAGAGAGAGGATTACAAAAAGGCACGAGAAGCAAGCATGTTACAAAGAATTTATCATTGCCAGCCATTCTAGAAAAACAACAATGCCTCCCAAGTTTGGAAGGTTTCTTTCTTTCCTCACATGGGCTTGCCATTGGGGGGAACTGGGTAAAGCTGATGGAAAAATCTAAACCAGGAGCATTTCCCAAGCCTCTCATTAGTTTCTAATTGAAACCCTGAAGTAAGACAGCTGAGAGTTAGCATTGCTGGCAGCGACTCCAGGATCTCACCTCCTGAAGGATCTTTCCAAGAGATTCCTTGTCCTTTTGCACAACTCCCTCTCTTTCTAAGTGGGAAAGTAGCTCTGGCTTCTTGTAATTCTTGAGAGCCAGTAAATGAATCACCCTGTCTCTGATGGGTCGTTGGGAAACAGTCCTGGAAAGTCTCTGGAAGAATTTGGCAGGGTTCGTGGGCATCGTTCTCTTCCTCTCAGGCACAAGATCTGGAGAGCTGCATGGGGCTCTCCTGAGCTCTGGTATTTTCACTTCAGTAAAGGAAAAACAGAAAAAGAGTTGTCAAATGGGGGGTTGGGAGAAGGCAAGGAAGTTGATTCAAAAGGATGTACCGAGACTGCTGAAATTCTGTTTGTTCAGCATTGATAGATCAGTAAGAATCCAAACAGTAAAGCATTGGGAAGAAACAATCCTTAAAAATACCTGGTAAACGAATGATATTGGAGGGATGGTATTAATGAAAAATTACTTTTATGCATGGTGCTTTTGTATGATTTTCCCAGTTTGTAAGCTCAAGCAGTGAGCTATGTCAGGAATGGCATGGACAGTTGGATTAAATGCAAGCTTGGCAAGTTTGCCAACACCAGAGGCATGGGATGCCATCCAGAAGGACCAGGACAAGCTTGGGAAGTGGGGCCCTGGGAACCTCCTGCGATTCAACAAAGCCAAGTGCAAAGTGCTGCATCTTTGGGGTTGGGACATGCCCTGGCACTGAGACACGCTTGGGGATGAAGGTGGGGAGGACTTGGAGGTGCTGGTGGATGAGAGGCCGGGCATGAGCTGGCACCGTGTGCCGGCAGCCCAGAAAGGCAACCGTGTGCTGGGCTGCACCAGGGGAAGCGTGGCCAGCAGGTCGAGGGAGGGGATATGACACACCAGGCACTGCTTTGAAACCAGGAACTCGTGCTTGATGTCTGATGGAGACTCTCTGAGTCCTGGTGAGACATCCGGGAGCTTTGTCTCTCCCATCACACACACAGACTGACCTTTCTTTACACGCTCCTTCAATCTTTCAATGTAGGTCAAACTTTTAATGCCTTTCTCCACTTCCTGTTCTTTGGACCATGCCTCTCTGATATGTGCCTGCAAACCTAATGACACAAACATCACACACTTCAATTACTTAGAACAAGGTAAACATGCCAGTTATTGAGTGGGGGCACTGCTGGTGTTTTGAGAAGCTCAATCCGATGTAGGTACAGAGACTTCCCACAGCATTCAAGCAAAAGACCTCCCAAAATGATACCCCTGAATGACTTCTAATGAAAATTACCTGAAACCATAACCAAGCATCAGGATGAAAAGTAGGTAAGAGTTCTTCACCACAGGGTAGTCAGGCATTGGGACAGGCTCCCTTAGTGGGCTCAGGGCACCAAGTCCAGCAGAGCTCATGAAGCATTTGGACAAGGTCCACAGGTACCTGGTGGGATTCTTGGGGACAGAGCTGCACTTGCATGTCCTTGTGGATCCCTTCCAAATCACATATTCTCTGATTCTGTGACAAACACCAGTCCCAAACTGATACTGCATGGAGCACGTTGCAAAGGCACGCTCTACCCTATCAGCAACCAGAGCTGTCTCACCTGAGATTCTCTGTGCCAGCCCAAAGTAGAAGTGGCCCCAAGTTCCACAATCGTCTCACTACTGCCAGTCCTCAGACCCCAGTTACTGAATGTTAAATATTCCCTTAGGATTTATGTAGACCACCACCAAGAATCACACAAATCTTCATTCACATGTGAAACAGAATGTCCTGAATGAGGAATTCAGAAGTTTAGCGTTGTCTCTCCAAAAAGCCACCAAGGGTGCTGCCTTAAAATGCTCTGCACTAGGCTAAGGCAGAGCAAGAGCTGCATGTGCAGGGGCAGAGATGTCCCTGCAGGCAGGTGACTGCAGCCACAGCCAGGTGAGAGCCTGTTTTTCTCAGGGCAGCTGGCTGTACCTGGCTCAGGTAGCACCTCACTGCTGCAGGCAGCACCACAGAGTGCCTGCAAGGAGAATGTGCACCTGGTGTCTGCCTGGAGCCAGGCTCCTTGGGGAAACAGCACTCAGAACAGGTTAACAACAAATGGCAGCCCCTAAGCACATTGTGCTTTGTGGGAAGTGATGGAATCCACTGGGAAGATGACACCAATGCCTTCCTTCCAATTTCCTTGAAAAGAACCCAACACAGTAATATGATAACAGTGACTTATTAATGACCAAGACCAAAAAAATTAAATCAAGCATGGTTCTCCACAATGACTTTATGGAAATTCTCCATGCGACTTCCTCTCAGTCATTTTTTCTTTCAATTTGCAATTAATTCTTATGGATAGGCACAATGCCTAGGTACTCCAAAATCTAATTGTAAATCAAAAACATTAGCTACCAAAACTGTGAATTTAAGTGCATAAGGTGGTCCAAATCTTGACCTCCATGCTCCAAATTCCAGCCCATCAAGGAGTATGGGAACAAGGAAGGACTGGCAGGCTTTCTCAGGGGAAAACAAACCAGTGCCTGAATGAACTGACAAGAGACTGCAAGGCTGACCTGAGGCCAAACCACCTCCAGCTGAGAGCTCTGAACACAAGAGATTCCCTCTCCCAAAAATATGCTGCAAAAATGAATTGCCAAGGTGAAAATCTTACAGACATTGAGCAAAATATGAAAGGCAACCATACCTCCAAGTGGGTTATACAATTTGACATCCTGCACACTTCCATTGTGCGACACCTCGCTGGCATTTGGCTAAAAGGAAGAAGAAATTTTCTGTAAAATCTTCAGCCTACTCTCCATCACTGCTGATTAACTAAGCCCTTCATTTTAAACAAGAGCTGCACTTGCAAAGGTTTGCTGTTCCATCACTCAAAAGGGCTGCTTTGACACAGTTCTCCCTCTGAAAGCAACCAGCTACAAAAGTGCCCTGAGAGAGCGACCCTCACTTAGCCTCTAATGCAGCCAAGCCTTCAAGTAGCAGGTCATCCTTTCCCTATAAATTGCTGGAATTTATAGGCACAGGCTTCCCCTGAAATCAAGTGCCTGAGTACAGTTGAACTGGTCAGTGCTCAGCTAACAATCCAGGTGAGAGTGGTTCACAAAAAGATTAAGAATTCAGAGCAGGACCCAACACTGGGATTTATCTGGCACTATGGAAGTACATCGTAGAGTCAGCTCCAAGAAGAATTTCATCTGCATGAGGTGAATTTCGACTCTCAAGAGGCATGAAAACCCTTTCTCTTTTCCTCAGCTCTAGATGCAATTCTTCATAGATGTGAAGAGGAAAGAGTTTCTCCTCGGTAAGTCAGATATACCAAATTTGGGTTACTTGGCTGATCTCATAATTTAGTACAGAAAGTGTCACATTCCAGTAGAACTTAAAAATCTCTAAAATGTTTTTCAGCCTAAGTACATTTTTTAACAAAAACAACTACTGCCATCCAACTGCTTCATTCTGAAGGCACAATTGGCTGAGATAAAATCTAAAAAGGTATGATAAATGGACTGGAAAATGTGGACTAATTAGCATGAGAAAGGAGACATCAATCCCAAATAGAGGATAGCATATTACTTAGTGGAATTGTACTTTAGAACCAATTAAGGTTAATTTCTATGTTTGCTAAAACTGTATCAAAGAGTGGAAAAGCTTTGAAAATGATGTGCATGTGGCTGGAGTTCTCCACTAGGCATCACAGCTGGGAATATACTAATACATCCTCCTAATACTAGAAAATACTGTCAGAGAGTTTCCTTTACCCTGACATGTTCGGTGAGTGCAGTACAACGTGGAACAATGAGAAATCCATGCATTTTGGCCAAGAGCCATGCCCAGGCATGAATTTCCCAAGTGTCCCAGCATGGAGAACATGTGACTTTCACTGGCACCTCCTCAGTGTCATCACTGAGTGCCACATCCACCAGAGAACCTCCCACTTCCTCTGGCACCTCCTGTGTGTCATCCCTGTGAGTGGTTCCCACCCGGGCAGCTGCCTCCAAGGGGCCCTGGAGCAGCCGTGGGGCCCCAGCCCTGCCCAACAGGTCCCGCGGGCTCAGCAGCACCTGACACCAACACCATGGCCAAGCCCCCACCCGCTGCCAGCCCGCAGAGCCCCACAGCTGCCCCTCACCTCTTGGTCCTGGGGCCTCTGGGTCACCCTGACGGGCACGGCAGTGCTGCTGGGGGCCCTGCGGGACGCAGCGCGCGCTGGGGCCCTGCGGAACACACTGGATCCTGCCCAGGCCCGCAGCTCCGCCATCCCGCTCTGCCTCGGCTGCTCCCGCTGCCACAGACACTGATCCTGCTGCAAAGGCTGCAAAATGCAAAATCCTTCTTAGCAAAATGTGTTCCTGGATGTTTGGCCTTGGTGGCTTTCAAGGCTCATCAAGAAGAAGGGAGATCACCCCCATGAAACAAGAAGCAGCCACCAAGCTCAAAGGGATGGCCCGGCCTTTGAAAGGCAGGTTACTTGTTGGCTCAATTGCCTTGGTGAGGTGCAGGGCTTGACAGCCTTCAGTGACCTCGACACAGGGGAGGTTAGCAAGGCTTGGGAAGAACGATGCACCTCTGATGGTGGACACAAAGAATGCAGGATTTATGGGCACAAGGACATTTGGCAGAACCCCCGAGAAAAGGAACAAACTGATGAAGCCAACACAGCAACTGTGCTGCATCAGCTGTGACAGGGTAAAAGGCCATTCCAGCAGGAGCAGACCATGGCCACCCACTCCAGAAACCTCACTGTGAATAAGGGGGAGACTGAGCATGCAGACTATTGACCATGAGAAGTGAGAGGAAATTACCCAACAGCAGACATAATACTAATTATGAAAAGAACTAGGAGACTTGCAGTCAATGAACACTAATTCCTTTCTTTGCTCAATTGTATAAATACTAAGACACTCTGGTTCTTGTGGTGCTGGCTTTGTGAATTTGCCCCTGAGCCCCCCCTTTCTGCCCAGAGCTGTAAATAATTACCTCCACTCAGTGTGTGGATCAGCCTCTTGAACAACGAGTGCTGGAACCACCAAAGCTGGAACAACACTCGCTGTCGCTCTGACACCTCCGCTCTGGCTGCAGCCGCCGAAGGGTCTGAGCGGTCCTGCCGTGTGCCGGTGACAATGGCCACGTGTCCTTGGAAACGGGGAGTTCCATGTTCCAGGCTGGGCGGGATGTCACTGAGGAGCGGGACGTGTCACAGTCGGGGCAGAGGGAATTCACAATGGGCACAGGTGGGGAATGCCCTGCCTGGCCCATGACTGACTCAGCTCATTTCCAAGTGCAGAAAGGGGCACTCCACCAACCCCAGGTGCTGCAGCTGTGCAAACCAGGCCTAGTGAAGGGTTTCTGCTCTAACGTGCTGCACTTGGCTCTCTCGGAGGCGAAGGAGCAGCTTAACACCTCTCACCAGGGCAGCAAGGTGCAGCCCTCCCAGCACTGGGCACTCCTGTCCTGGGCCCTTCAGTCTGTGAGGCTTCCAGCACGTACACGGTCACTCAAACATCATCTCTTTGACAAAATCCCCCGACCTTTCCTCATCCCAGTCCCCTAAAAGGAAACAAGCCAGCAGCATGCCCAGGCCCCCACAGCCTCTGCAGGAGGAGCTGACATGGAAAGGCCAGTGCTGGCCCCGAGCAAAATTCTAGGCTGACATTTGTGCTGACTGCAAGTGGCCATTGAAGTTATTGACACATGTAGAAAAACATTTTATATTCAATTTATGATGGTTTTATTGTCATTTCCCCCATACCCAAGATTAGTCCAGATTTCAGTCAGCTGGCACCAAAAATAAGTGCTAGCCATAAGTTGTCCAGGCATTACAGGGAGAAATAATAAAGCATGTAGGTTAAAATGTGTTGAATATTACCATCCAAAGTTCATTTTCAATGATATCTTGTGTTAGTTTTGAAGTCCATGTCTATATCTACCCATGTCTCATCTCCTGGCTGCCACACTCACAAGGACAGTGTAGTCTGGGGACACAAAGGGAGGAATCAATTTGTCAAACACCAGAGCCCAGATCTGTAAAAGAACTGCGTGCCTTTTTGGGAATGACTGGTTTGTGTTGATTATGGAGCCCCAGTTAGGGACTGTTGGAAAAGTCTTTGTATGAACCATGAAAGGAATCCATGGAGGTTGTTACACTGGACTCGAATGTCCAACAGCCTTTCCATACCTTTTAAAGGTTATTGATGACAACCCCTGCTCTGGAGTTACCAGATTTGATGGAACCCTTTGCACTGTTCATCCATGAGTGCCTTTGCCCTGCACAGTAGCCCCATATTTAGCTCAAAGAATGGGAACGAAGGAAGAAACCCTGTGGTATTTTGGGCGTATTTCTCAAAAAATAACTAAAAAATGTACTCAAGGCATGGTCAGTGCACCTCAGAGCAGGAACCACCATGGTCCTGATTGATAGAATATACTTGAAAATAAATGGGAAAGAAAAGTGATAGTTTATGTGCCCAACATGGTTATGTCTGGTTCAGCACAAAAAGGAGGTCACTGGTTATCCCTGAACAGAAACTGAAAGTAACAGGTGGTACTCCTGGAACAAAAGACGTGGTGCTAAAGACAGCTACTGCCTTGAGCCCTGAGTAAAGGTTACAAATTGCTGGATTTGTTACAAGAATGCTGGTTGATTTGATATCCAGCAATCTGGCATATCATCAGTCAGAAAAAGGAGTGTAAGAATGGGAGAAGACTAGAAGTCCCCACTCTAGGTGGGACTGGCTTTCCTCATGGCTACCAGACCTTTAAAGGCTTACAGAAGTATTTATAACCCGTGCTGGAATTGTTGCTGTTTGCATTTTTTTCTGTGTGATAATTCATTGTATTTCAGCTTTCATGAGATGGTTTGCAAATATTTGTAATAACAAACATTCTTATCCTAGAAAAGAAAATTAGTTTTAGAAGTGAGACTTCCAAGACAAATCTTGAAAGGATCTCTGTGAGGGATTGTTGCAAATAGCTTATGAGGGAGGAGTGGGTAGTGGAACACTGAAAGCTCTGAAACCCTCTATGTCCCAAGCCAAGCCAGAACAACACAGTTTCTTCAAGAACACATTCTGCTGCTCAGACAACCAAGATGAAAATGACTACTATATGGAAGACCACAATGAAAGGTCAACAAAAGGCCAAAAGCTCAGTGAACACCCAGGGTCTCTAAAGATCCCCAGTAGACCCTCAGAAACTAACTGTGCAGACTCAAGCAATTTATACATATTTAATGATTTCTGAGAAACGGAATGCCTGTGTGCTGCATACTGCAGTAAAGCACAGCAAGCTCACCCCAAAGTGTGCGTGTCCCCGCGGTGCCTGTGCGCCAGCAGCAGGTGTCACTTGGGGTCTGCCCGGTATCTGCGTCTCTCTGCTCCCCCAGGGTTTCCCTGGCTCAGGAGATCCCCCGTTCTCCACGCTTGACTGCTCCACTCTTGGCTGTGCCTCTCAGAAACAGGGCTCCTATTGCATGAGTGAATGCCTTGAGAGCCAGCCCCTCAAACACTTCCTTTGTCCTTGCTGCACATGTGCCTAGAGCAACATGTGGGTCACCTTCCTGCCACTTCAGCATGTGCAGAACTGCACTTAAGTGCCACTTCTGTTCAAAGTTTTCTGGAGGCAAAAAGGGAGCTGGGGCGGGGCAGAGGGGCTGATGTCAGTAAGTGAGAGGTTGTCCTCAAGTCCCTTTTGCCGGGGCAGATGCCATGGGGGTCTGTCACCCAGAGCAAGAGCCAGGACCCGCAGGAAGGATCCTGTGTCCTGGATCTGGCCAGGAGGGTGATCTTTGCAGCAGCTCGGAGGAGCACGGCCAGGACCTTGGGGTAACTGGATACCACCTGCCACGTGGCAGGGGCAAATGGAAGGGTTTGTTCTTCCTCCACCTGTGTGCTGCAAGTCATGGGCTGTGCCAAGTTCTGTGTGGAGAACGATCACATGTGACTCGTTCGCCTCTGGTACACTCTCCTTTTAGTGTTGTTATTACCGTTTGTGTTCTTTTTTCACTGCTCTTTCTAGTAAATTGTTCTTATCTCAACCCGTGATCTTTACCTATTTGTGCTCTTCTCTCCATCCTGCCACAGGGAAAGTGGTGGGGAAGTCAGTGAGGGGCACGTGCTCTGAGGGGTATCAGTGTGAGCACTCAACTGGGGAATACCATTCCTACACTGCAACAATGTGGAAAACTCAGTTTCCTAAGGTACTTTCCTTGGCTAGTCCTACAGGAAAATCAGCCTGCTGAAAAGCAACTGCTGTCATTGAACTGAAAGCCTGCTAGGTAACACTTGTTTTAAACTACAGATTTAATAAAGTTACACAAGCAGCAAAAATTAAATGTTGCCAAACCGTCTTTATAATAACATTTTAAATTATTTTAAAATCCAAGATGGGAGAAACTCCTGTGAACTTTTTCCAATCCCACAGTGGCAAAGAATACAAAGAAAGTAAAGCAAATTACAACTGAATATTTTCAGCCCCTAAAAAAAAAGTTAAGCAAAATAGCAGAAAGAGTTACATTTGAGCTGCATTTCCAAAGCAGATGGTTGACTTTAATGCTTAAGGCTACAGAAGAGGAAATGAGAGAATCTGTGTGTTGAAAAAAAACAACCTGTAATGGAACTGTGCAAATGCATTCTCTTCCTCCCTGAAATGAAAATTCTCATATTCAAAATATCATTAAAAGTTGAGGCCAAAATTTCAAGTGACTTGATGTCAATGAGCTGTGTTAAATCTTTGAAGAGAGCATTGCTGGTCTGGCTTCACAGGCGCCTGAATGAATGATGAACAGAAGATCTGTACATTCCAAATTATACTGTCTTGGATAAGCCAGATTTTCCAAAGATTCAACAAACAGATTTGGGTTTGGTTTATTTTCTCCCACTAAAAAGAGCTAAAAGAGTTCATGCACTCACTTAGTCAGGTCAAGGTTCTGAAGGGTCACTCAGCCAGTATTGAGGTCACAGACAGTGGATTCCAGAAAGATGTCCTTGATTTTCAGACTTTTCACAGACAAAATACCAAGAAAGAAAAAATTGAAATCAATTGAATTCAGACACTGCTTTGCTCTCCATGAAACCACAAGCCCACACTTTACTCTTCTCATTAATACAAACACAGAAACACCGGCAGCCTTGGTTGGCAGAAGATGGAAAACTGTCATTTCCAGACACTCACTGAGAGCAGGCAATGTGAAAGCCCCGCCCTGGGTTTCACAGCCACTCCCCTCCTGTGCCCATCCCTTCAGGGCAGGCCCAGCATCAGGACGAGCTGTGGAAAGAGCTGGTGACAGTGGCAGGTCCCTGTGCCCAGGGCAGAAGGCACAGCACCTCTGCTCCTGGCTGGAACAGGGGCCACTTGCCCAGCTAGACCTGGTGTCCCAAAAAGAGGAGGGGCCCTGGCCCCAGGGCTCTCCCCAGCCCTGCAAGAGGCCAAGCCACCAGCAGCTCTAGCAGGGCTCTTGCAACTCTTTACTCAAGGAAAAGGAAATCAATTGGTATTTCCCTCACACACTCCCTAGACACTGGTTTCTCTCCCTCCTAATGCCCTTCCCCTTCCCCTTGTGCCCCACCGTGGGTGACACTCCTGTGCTGGGGGCACAGCCAAGGGCCCCTGCAGTCGAGGGCCGTGGCAGCAGTGCTGCCTCTTCCCACAGGAAATCCTGCTGCAGCTGCCACACCTGCAGCATATCAGATGCCAAAGGCAGAGCGGGCAGCAGGAGCATCTGCTCTCTCACAGGACCATGCCCTCAATATTCCTATCCAAACATCTGGATACACAGTGACTCCACAGCCCGAGGTAATCCAATCGGGGGCACTCCCCTCTGATGTTCCAGCCCAGAAGGTAAAACTAATTTCAGTCACCCGAGCTTTGGAATTGAGTAGAGGAAAATGAGTTAACATTTGAACTGATTCATAATATACCTTTGGAGTGCTACGTGCACATGGGATTTCTGGAAAGAAAGGGACCTTTTGACCTCTCAAGGCACATCAATCAAAAATGGAAAAGAAATATTGGGCACACTTGAAAGTATCCAGAAACCAGAGGAAGTTGCCATCAGGCATTGCAGAGCACACCAAGTGGCTAAGACCAAACTGGAATTGGGGAAACATTTAGCCAACGAGGCTGCAGAAAAAGACATGTTAGAAAACAAAGCTTTATCTTTAATACCCTTGCCAGAGATACCTCTCCAACTAGAAAAAACAGAGTATAATGCTAGGAACTGTCAATTAACTGCAACTGTAGAATTGTGATTTGATCCACAGGGTTAGACAGTTATCCCAACTGGGCAAAGAATAGTCCCAGAATCACTCCTGTGTGAAAAAATGGATTGCAAACACAAAGCCACTCATTGGAGTACTAAAAAACTTTGGAAACATTTGCAAAAATCTGTAACTGGGTGTGAAATGGCTCAGATTGTACAATCAAGACTCCAAAAGTGTATAGTTTGTAAAAGAGACAACTGTAGCACAGCTCACAATGTAGTGCTAAGAGCCATAAAATCTGAAGGTGTTCCAAGGGAATAGTGCCTGATGGATTTCACTCAATTTCCCAGAAAATGGGGGTATCAATCCCTCCTACATCTGGTGGATACCTTTTCCGGGTGGCCAGAAGACTTCCCTTGTCTTACCAACCAGTCTAGGGAAGTGGCTAAAATACTGTTGAATCAAATAATACCTAGATTTGGGGTACCTTTGGGAATGTCATCAGATAGAGGTTCCCACTTTCTTGCAGAAGAGGTACAAGAGATTAGGAAAGCCTTGGGAATAGCTTGGGATCTTTGTGCTCCTTATAGGCCCCATGCTAGCGACAAAGGAGAGAGAATGAATTATACAATCCAATTGAACTTGGGTAAAATACGTCAGGAAACCTCCTTGACATGGTTCCAAGCCTTACCCGTGGCTCTGCTTTGAATTAGGATTCAGACATGGGGCACCAGCAAAATCTGGCCCTGTAAGCTGCTGTATGGTTGACCCTACCAAGTACCACACATTTCAGGAAACACACACATATAAGGAGAGGTTGATTTGAATAATTACCTCATTTCTCTTAGCAAAACTTTACAGGACTTACAGCAAGCAGTGGCGATCTCCAGACCAACAGGACTGGACATACCAGTGCACAAGTTCCACCCAAGAGCTTGGGTGTACTTGAAAGGCTGGGGAAGCTGTTCTGCTACAGCCAAAGCAGGGCCTTCTCAACTTCTGTAGACAATATTGCTGCATTGAAATGGATAGGATAAAATCGTGGATACATTATTCCAGAATCAAAAGAGCCAAAGCCTCTTAGCTCAAGACAACATTTCCTTGGGATTTGAAGAAATCTGGGCCAAGCTTACTTCATGGTTACCCAGCTGGACTTGGTTAAAACATCGGTCTGTAGCTGTTGTAGTGCCTTATCCTGTAAGATGAAATTATAGCTATTAAGAAACTAGTTCCCATAATGAACTTTGTCTCAAGAAAAGGGGGCACATGATAAGGACCATAGGACAGAGCAGCACAGCCTTGAAGAAGTGGATGAAGGATGTAACTTCTTTGGCACGTAGAAGTCATGAAAAACACAAGCAGGATGCCAGCTCATTTCTGCAAGGCTGACAAAGCAGAAGTTGCTGTGCAAAAAATGATACTGTGCTTAGTGCAAAGTGGGGGTGAGGAACAGCCACCTAAAAAGGACATCGGATGTTGAAGACAGACCCCAAAGAATCATGTGAGGACTATTGAGGCGGCTTCCAGCCGGGCTGTGCCCGGTGGGCTGCCTTGGCCAGGATAGCTCAGTGGTGCTCAGCACAGCGTCCGAGTTCCCAAGCAGCTGCCAGCCGCAGGCAACCTAAGCAAGCTCAAGTGATATCAGCTCTTAGTGATTATCAGCTCTTTGTGATTTCAGCTCTTTAGCCTGCTGGTGCCACAGCAGACACTGGGAGAGAGAGGGGAAGCGCTGTGTGATGTTCCAAAGAATTCTTTATTGGTGTCTTCTATGAAGGTTCTCAGTGACAGCTCTTCTACTAGACCAGGCAGAAGTTGGGGTTTATATACCTTACAGGGGTTTTGGAAATTGTCCAATAGTAAGGGTCAAGGGAAAGTGACCTATGGGCTTACAGAGAGATAAGCAGGGTCCGAAAGGCAGAAGAGAGGGGCTGCTAAGGCTCAGTCATCATGTCCTGGCCTTTCCTAGCTCAGGCTTGTGGCCTCCAAGGAAGCCTTGCAGGCCCTGGACCTGCTGTGGTGGTTCAATAACGTGACATGAGGGAGTTCCCCCAGGGCAACTGGGATGCCTGAAAGAAGTGAACAGCCTCACCACAGCCTGGCATGCTCAGCTGCTTTTCCTTCTGATCCTCCTGGGGAGGCTCTGACATTTCCTCTTCCCTGCTGGAAGTGTAGCTGCTGCCAAGGGAAATGTCCCCATACTGATTCAGTGTTCCGGACAGATTGATGTCATTGGCAAAATTCCCTCTCTTCCAAAGGATTTTAATTTTCTTTGGCTGTACTTTGTATGGCTGCAGGTCACATCTCCCTTGATTTAAGGAAGTATCTTGGCAGTTCTTGAAGAAATTGCCTTTGGAGGAATTACTCAGTTCTGCAGTCCTCATTGTATGCCCTGTTCTAAAAAACTGTTATGCTATTTTCCCACTCTCTGTGTTTTCACACTCGTTCAACAAGGTTTCCTTTCTAAGAATATTAATCACAATATCCCAGAGGCTTAAAGTGCTTGGGTATTTTTTATCTAAGTATTTACAAAAGAGCAATTTTTTAAAAACTGTATAAATACTGGACATAAAATGCAAATGCAAATGCAAATGCAAAAAACAACAAAAAAAAAACAACAAAAAAAAACCCAAAACAACCCAAACAAAAAACAAACAAACAAACAAAAAAACAAACCAAAACAAAAAACTTCACCTTTCTCCCAAAAACCTTAAAAAAACCCCCATGTACTCTATAAAACCAGATAATTCAACTACAGAATACAAAAAGAATACAAAAAGTTCCAGAAGATAAAACTTGTACCACAGTGCTGCACAGAATGATATTATTTCAAGCTTTTTGCACTTCAGGGGCAGTATCATTCTTTGAACTGCAATGCTCTGAGCATGTTCTGCTTACCATGGCAGCTTTCTGCTCTCTCCTGGTGCAGATCATTGTCAGAACCCAGGGCACAGGGAATATTTCTCTGCCTGTCCTCAGGAGTCCTGATCCCCAGGAGAACACTGCTTTTAACCTTTGTCCATGGAGAAAGCTTCCAAGACTTTGGGATGAATTGGGATCTATGAGTGTGTGAAATAGATAGTTGCGTAGTTTATCACAGGGTAAAAAACTTAGAGTTTTGGGTTTTTAGTGTGGAGGTAGATAGAACACAAGATGGAGTGTTTTTGGGCATTGTCTGATCTCCTTCTTGTTCTTCATCTACTCCATTTTCTGCACTGTTGCAAGCACAGAGTGATTGGTTAGAAAGAGCTGCAATGCAGATGTTGCATGAACAGACAAATAATTATTGATAGAAAGGTAGAAATAAAATATGTTTTAAGAGTTAATTGGACAAAATAATTTTAAAAGACCCTGAACCTGTGTGTCTTGTGACTTTTTGGTGCGTCTCTCTTTGTACACTAAGTCTTGTGTGCAGAGTGTGCTGAACTGTTGATAAGAGAAAAAATCAACAACCTGAAGACTGAAAACTCAAAAGTCCTGTTTCATCTCTCAATCCTGGCACAGAACGTTTTAGGGGTCTCTCCATCAGGTGATCCATGGGGGAGTTTCCACAGATCATCCTCCCAGCCAAGGCTGAGTGCAGCCACCACAGCTCGCAGCACCTTCCCACACAGCAAGAACCTGAATGAGAGAGATGGCTTCCCCCAACTGCTGTGTGTTCTAACACTGCCACCTCGCAGCTGCTGAAAGCCTCAATTTCTGTGCCCCTTCTTCCTTCCCCAATTGTTACATTCTGCACTCCAAACCTGCAAACCATTCCTCTCATCAAGGAGGAATGTCTACCCCACCTGTATTTCAATGCCACCACTTGGCTCAGCCTCCTTTCCTTAGACCTACAAGTTTTTTCCCAGTGTGTGAAATGCCTCCTCTTTAGAAAGGCATATTCCAGAACCTGGCAAAACAGCAGGGGTGATGGATGGATTGAGAGCAGCCCTGTGAAGAAGGACTGGGCCATCCTTGAGAAAGGAAATACTGGATATGAGCTGGCACTGTGTGCTTGCAGCCCTGACACCCCTCTGTACCTGTGCCTAAACAGGGATGTCCAACAAGTCAAGGGAGGGAATTCTGCCCCTCTGCTGGAGTGAAAGCCAGGAAAAGGATACCTGTGAATGTTGTGGATGTCCCATCATTGGTAGTGTTCAGGGTCAGGTTGGATGAGGGTCTGAGGAATGTGGTCTAGTGGAAAGTGTCCCTGACCATGGCAGAGAGAGAAAGGCCCCAGACCCTGAGGAGTCTCCCCACCCCTGCTAGAGTCCCCCCTGCCAGTAGCACCAGCAAGGCTCCTTCAGCCCCTTATTTCAGAGACAAGAAAGAAATAGTTGTTATTTCCCCCACAGAGTCTCTGGGCTCTGCTTCCTCAGCCTTCCCCTTGTGCCCCACCACGGGTGGCACCCATGTCCTGTGGGGCACAGCCTTAGGCCCAGGGCCATGGGCGCAGCACCTTTTCCCACAGGAAATCCAAGGCTCCAATCTCTCTGGATCTCTCTGCATGGCATCTTGTTGTTGTGGTGGGTTTTCATTTTCTTTATTTGCTATATTTTATTGCTTGATTTGTGGTTTTTTTAATCCCTCTGTGTTTTTCTCCCCGCCTTTGGAGTAGCACAGGTTCCCCATTTTGTATCTTATGTTGCTAAATTTAGACTCGCTCCCTCGTTGTTATTCAGCTTGGTTAACTGTCTTCTTGTTTGTTGCCTGGCCACTCCCTGCCAAATTGTCAATCCCTCTTGTCCCTACTCTTTTTCCCCCAACACCTTCCCTGCTCCTTCCCTCCTCAGATGTCAATCCTTCCCTAAGCCTGCCTTTTTCCCCAGAACCTTCTTTGTCAGTTCTCTATCCTTTGAAACCCCATTGGTTTACTTAAGCCTTTCCCCTCCCTTCAGATCCTCTATTGGTTTACAGATTGTATTTCCCCACCTTGTGTTCCACCGTCAGTCCTCTCAATTGGTTAACAATTGTATTCTCCCCCAAGACCATCCCTGTTTATATAAGTTAGTACCTGTCCTTGGTTCAGGGTCTTGGGACTATTGGATTTGGGGAGTTTACCATCAAATAAAGCTACCCCTGTTGCGACTCCAAGACCCGTGCTGCTTTGTTCATCTGTGCCAAACCTCTGCTAGCAGCTGGAATTCTGCGGGGTCTGCCAGGGGGATCTGTCACACCCCTGTTCTCTCTGTCGCTGGGCTGGGCACACATAGCCTCTACACCGCAACATCTTGTCCCTCAAGAGAGTCAACAGCCCCTCCCAGTTTGAGATCAGCAGCAGCCTTGAATTGGGACATTTAACTGCGGCATCCCAATCTTTGAAAAATCCCAACCTTCTCCTCCAGCCGAGCTTCCAGCTGTCCCTCACTTGGTCAGTTCCTACGAGGTGTCCCACAACAACACAGCGAGGCCCACAAGACCCTGCTGGCAGCCTGGCTGCCCTGATTCAGACACATTTTCCTTTCTTCCCACAGTTCTGCAGCTTGAACAATGGGAAGGGGCCCTTGTTTGGTCAGCAGTGAAGTGTCAGACTGCACCTTGCTGGCTCAGTGCCCTTCCCAGGCTTCAGGATTCAGGTGGGGAGGACAACTCAGCACAGGCAGGAGGAGAAAAGTTGAGCTGCACCCCTGGGGCACCATTTGTGTATTTGCAGATTTCCTTTGTTCAGGGGCCTACATGCTGTCCTTGTCACCTCAGCGGTGCTGCCAGCATGGAGGCCTGGCCTTGTCATTGTGCAGATGAAAGAACTGCTGCCAAAACAAAAGGCAGAATTCCTTCCTGGGTTTGGAGCCCCCTAGACAGGACCCATTCTACTGAGCAAGCAAGGCTGAACAGTCCCACAGCCCTAAACACAGCTGCAAAGTGTCCTTGTGCCCATCACCCTCGATCCAGAAGGGCTGCAGAGAGGACAAACTCTGAGCTTTAAACCAAAAGGGACAAAATCATGCACAGGGCCTGGCCTGGAAGGCCTGGATGTGATGGCCGCTCCCAGGGAGAGAGACCAGAGGCCCTGTGAGTAGAGACCAGGACTGTTCCCAGGAAACCATGGCAAGGTGTCAGGAGCAGGCATTAGAGACAGGGCCAGGGAGATGTGATGCAGGTGGCTGAGGGAGAGCATCATGGAGATGAAACTAGGAAATTAAAACTAGGAAACAGGATTTCCTTTGTTCTCTGACAACATGTGCCTGCAGGGATGGAAGGCCTCCTGTGTAATCACAGTGTTAGAAATGAACTTTTAGATACAAATAAATGGAGAGACAATGTTGTGGAGGCAAAAGAAATCTGTTTATTAGTAACAATTCACCTGAGCTGCAGGTATGCCCTCTTTCCCTCAAGAGCCAAACACACACACCCTCCAAAAAAGGACTACATTTTATCCCCTTTCCTGGCCAGGGGCGATCCCTGTCCCCTTTCCCATTGCCTGGGTACTTGGGAATTCCTATTCTCTCCTCACTACCTTCTTTTCTGTCCCCACTCCTCTGATCCTACTTCCTTTTTGGTCATGTCTTTAACTTGGCTGTTTTCCCAGCTCACAGCAACAAATTAACTGGAGCAATTCCAAACCAGAAGTTACAACACACAGAATGAACGACTTTCATTTTTTTACCTAATAACCTTTTAGGTTCAGCAAAATATTACCTTATCGCTGACAACAGGGTAGAGGACTCTGATGTCACCAACCTCTGGATGATGACATCAGGAATTGCTGGATTGTGACCTCACCTTCTCTCCCTGCTTATCTTGGGGTTCCAAGGAGTTTCAATGCTTTTTGTGCTGTCACAGGGGTTGGAGGCTGGTGTCAGAGAGCAGTGGGCTGTGACATCACAGGGGGATGCATTGTGACATTATGCCCCTCAGTTCCAAGGGATACTTCTGAAAAATACCTCCCAAAGTAAATCTTTCTCCAAGCAGATGGACTGGCAAAACCCATGTACGATCAAGTGATAAGACAGTTTGTACTCTCACAAATTTGTTTTTCTTCCTCACACCTCTGAAAACCTCTAATTTTTTTGGATTTTCTTTCTTCTTTAGAATCTGTGAGCAGAAGACCGGAATACTTTTGCCTGTTGGAAAAATGCCAAAGCAACGTGCTCTTGACTAGACATTCTCTTGTCCTTACCATAAAGAAAAAGACACTGAACAAACTGAAACATCAGGGATTTTGTGGGAGCAGAAAGGAGAGACAAAATCTGTTTCATTCTTTAAGTTGTCTGGAAAAATTCTGCAAGTTTGCAAAGTGCACAGAGATGCAGTCACTAGAATGAGGCCGTTACTCACATCTGGCATCCCTAAGCCTTTGCCTCAGTTTTCAGAGAGTTTGTAAGTGAGGGATACATGCAAGATTTGTCTAATTAGTAAAGGTAAAGATTCACTTAGGGTTTGATGTGTGGGGATCTCTGCAGTCCCAGAAGGCATGCTGAGACCAATTTCTTTGGTTTCATTCCCTCACAGCAAAAAAAAAAAAAAAAAAGGAAAAAAAAAACCCAATGAGGCTCTTTCTGTGCCACGCTGTGGCAGCTCTGCCCTCTCACCTTTGCCTTGAGCCCTTTGGTTCTTTTCCCTGAGCCCCTGAGCCCTGATTCCCATCCTCAGCCAAGGGCCCCTGGAGCCCTTTCCGGGACTGCAGGAAAAGCTCCCTCAGCCATGACCACAGAAGAGCTTCTGGAAAAGTTTATTGTCTCTTGCTGTGTCTTAGTCAGAACTGGTATATATCAACTTGGAGTTCTAGAGGAACAAATTTTCAGGGACTATTCCTCTTCAAATCTGTTTTGTTCTAACCCAGAAGGAAGACAAAGAGGAGGTTCTCTGCTGGTGCTAAGTTACTTGCAATTAGTGTAATAGTAGTCATTAAGTTGGGGAAAGCAACAAGAGCAGTGCAGTGAGCACTTCACGCATTACAAGTTAGGACCCAGTCCAAAAGATCCCAGAGTTGATGCAGTTTCACACCTTGGTTTTGCCCAGGAAGTTTGTCTTGTTTGCTGTTTCTAGGAACACCCCCACTTCCCTGCTGAAGATCAGCAGAACCAGTCTGGGAGCGGGGCAGCTGCCAGCAGTTTTAAATTGAGATGTGATGATCGTTTTTCACTTAGGCTCTGTCACCTTTGGCTTAGATACAAGAGGCTTTCCTTCTTTTTCATAATGGGTATGTCGTGGGTCAAATTTCCTTCTTCCTTTTTAAAGAAACCTTCCTAGAGTTGAGATGGAGCTGTGGGAGAACCAATGCAATTTTGAATTGCCACAGTTGCTTCTATTGACAATTTACTAATGTTTGTGACTTGTCTGCATTCTCATCACAAGTGACATGTTGAGAGACCAAATATGAGTCAAAGAACTTCATTTTATTTTTTTAAATGAAAAACAAAAAAAGCGGTGTAGGAAAACTCCTATAGATGTCTAATTTTTCTCAACATAAATTTCTACATATTTGAAATCATGTTAACCTTCCCAGCACTGCCTTGGGAAGCTTCAGAATTGTTATGATCTGGCTACATTTTTCAGATTTCATAATAAGGAACTAAAGAATCCTAACAGAAAACAAAAATGTCCCATGAGGAATGGTTCCCTTCACCTTCCCCAACTCCTTTTTGCCTGCAATGCTGTCACCCCAGCAGCAGTGCCATCGCGGCAGTGAGTCTGAGAGGTGGCAGCTCTCTGGCCCACACGGTGCTGCTGGCAGAGCCGGATGCTGCCTACTCAAGGCTCAGGCAGGCCCCTGAGCTGCCGAGCTGCACGGCCAGAGCCATCTCGATGCTGCAGTGCAGGCCAGAGGCGCCGCTCAGCCGGAAGCTGCAGGACTTGCCGGAGGGCAGCGCCGTGAGCTGGCAGTGGCGCGACTGCAGCAGAAGCAGCCAGGCCGACAGCACCAACATCTGCACCCAGCGGGTGACTTTCTGCAGGTCCAAGTAGGAGCCTGTGCAGAGGGTGTCCAGCAGGTACCACTCCTGATCCGTGGGCAGCTGGCCACCAGCGGCGTGCAGGAAGCACGTGTGCCCCAGCAGCTGCTCCCCGTAGCACAGGCACTCCAGCGCCACA
Source organism: Passer domesticus (assembly GCF_036417665.1). NCBI lineage: Eukaryota > Metazoa > Chordata > Aves > Passeriformes > Passeridae > Passer > Passer domesticus. The sequence continues at coordinate 71,474,183 of NC_087479.1, read as the reverse complement.
CGGATGCGCCTGGCTGGCGGCCGCTTGGTGCTCTCCGGGCTGAAGGAGTGGCCGGGGGGTGGCCGCAGGATGACCAGCGTGCGGTAGCTGCTGCTGCTCTCCTGGACGCTGCAGGCTGCAGGGCTGGTGTCCGTCCCGGCAGCTGGGTGCAGCTCCGGCATGAAGCTCCTCCAGGAGAGCACTCGGCAGACACCCAGGAGCTCGTCCACCAGCTCCTGCAGCACCTTCGTGCTGGGCAGGCCCTGCTGCAGAATCACAGAATCACAGAACAGCTGGGCTTGGCAGTGAGCTTTAAGGACTGTCCAGTGTGACCCCACAGCAATGAGCAGGGACATTCCAATGAGATCAGTTTGCTCACAGCCCCCTCCAGCCCTATCCCAGATGTGCCCAGTGGTGATGGGCTGGGCACAGCCAAAATGCTGCCACCCCTGTCTGCACCCTTGTTCTTCTCATGCTCACTCACCTTCTCCTTGCTGCTGAACTTCACCCTGACAATACTCATCTTGCTGCTGGATTCCTCCTGCGTGCTGTGTCTGGCAGAGCCACACTTCCATCTCGTGACCAGCCAAAAGGCAAGAGAGAGCAGAGGCAGCCACAGCAGCTGCCATAGACAAAGGAAAAGGCTTTCCATGATGGAATTGTTGCCATCAATCTCCTGCAGGAGCTGAGTCATTTCCCAAAGCAGATACTCCTCGTGTTCCTGCATCCGTTTAGCTTCATTCTTTTCAATTTCTGGATTCCCTTTCTGCCCAGCTATGGTCAGCCAAGGCAGCCACAGCAGCTGTCGTACAGAAAGGAGCAGGCTTTCCATGATGGAATTGTTGTCATCCACCTCCTGCAGGAGCCGAGTCATCTCCCGATGCAGAAATTCCTCACGCTCCTGGATCCGCCTGACCGCATCTTTATCAATTTTCATGTCTGCTTTCAACCCACTGGGGGTGAATAACAGGGCCAGGATGAAGGCCAGTGTTGGAGACATGGCCTGGTGGGAGAAAGGGGGCTCAGCATGTCTGGCTGGGAGGGACCAGGGAGCTGGTGACACCTGCAATGTCCCCAGAGCCTCTCTGGGCACCTGCCACATTGAGAGCCCCAAGCCCCACTTCCCTCAGCCCTGGGGACAGTGCCCTGCCCTGAGGGTCCCAGCTCTCACTCTGGCTTTAAATCCCCAGGGCACCTTTCCCAGCCCCCCTCCAGCCCAGCATTTCCCCTGCATGTGCACTCACTGGCTGCCAGAATCCAACTGCCCAGAGCTGCTCCTGACACAGATGTCAGCGTGACCTCTCCTCTGTGATGTCACAGCCAGCAGAACCATGTCACTCAGCTGCCAAACTGGCCGTGCCCCTGCTCACAGCTCCCACTGTGACCCCTGCCCTGGCATCTCCCAGCCCCCAGAGCCACACCTGCCAGGCCACGAGCCCCAGCCTTGGTCCCCACTGCCGGCCTCAGTGGCTCCTGGCCATCCTCACCCTGAGTGCAAAGCCAGCCCCAGGAGCCCCCCAGGGTGCTCTGGATCCAGGCTGAGACACCCTCAAGCCATCACTGAAAGGGACATGGATGGGGACTGCAGCTGGATCTTCCAGTGCTCACCACCCCTGACTGTGCTCCAGGTGAACCCAAACCTCAGCTGCAGCAACTTCAGAAGTTTATAAGACTTTGTGTTCTACATGTGTGAATTTCATGCAAAGATATATATCAATGTGCAATTGCTCAAACATATTCAAGTCATCTAATAATTAATTTTTTTATAGGCATGGTTTCTTTTATAGCTATTTTTGTGACCTTTTAAGAATGCTTTCTGTTTTCAACATTCTGTTATATTCTAACAGCACAACTGTGTCTCCTTTTTATAAGGGTAGTTAGAAGACCCCAGTAAATTTGTCTTAAGAATATCAAGTCTTTAAAACCATTGGATAGCAGAGAGGTAAAACCCTCTAACAGCCTTACTAAAAGGATGTGTAACTAAATAAAATTTTGTCTCTCTGTGTACTCTGGACGTAACAAATCTGTGAATTGAAATTTGCAAATACTCAGTGTTTACTAAATCTTGCAGCCTATCACAATTTAATTTTTTCTTGCCAATGTATTCTATTTACAGGTTGTTCTCTGAGAAATTACCTCTGAGGGAGCCCTGCTCGCCCATGAAGCCTCTTGGAAACCTTACTCCCCACCAGCAAATAAATGGTGCCATGGTCAAAACACCCTGTGACTTGGGAAGCCTGCTCTGCTAGCACCTAGCATTACCATAATTTGTGACCAAAAAAATTAAGCACAACAGATTTGTCCATCAGTTTAAATCTGGCTGCAGAAACAATATTGATTTTTGAGGCAGAATAAAGAAAATAGCAGCCTCAGTATTGATCCCTGGGGTTACTGCTGCAAAAACTTAAAAAAATAAATGCTAAGAGAATCGAAAGTGCTCACTCAGTAAGCAAACCAGTGCTACCTCCTAAGCACTGAGTGAGCTGCTACCAAATGTTAATAACACCAAGCATGTAACACTCTAAAACCAGCAGCAATACACTTTTCACTGGTCACCATGGACACAGCTGCCACAACTTTGAAAGGATGTACTGCTTCAAATTTCTTCACACCCAACATCCATCCATCTAAACATCCAGAGCTGAGGGAGCAAGGACTTTTTAAGGACTTAAAAGTTAAGAAGAACCCAGATGGCATCAATGAACTTTTCAGACAATGGGGGTTGACAGGATAGGTTTCATCATTTGTTAGAGGAATTTTTCGGGTTGCAATCATTGTTTTTACTCATGTTTCCCTGTTTAGTTAAGTGCCTGCAGAGGTCCACTGGGGAAATTTTCATAGTAAGTAAAAACAGGGGAGTTGTGGAATCCTCTGACTCCTCCCCCTCAAGGAAGATCAGATCACAGAGTTTTCTCAACCTAGGCTGATAGAGAAGACTTAACCCCTGACGCTCTGCAGCACTTCTGCCAATCCACATCAGATTGCCTCCCCCACTGGCCAGCTGACACCGCCCACCCCAATTATTCATCCCTCATCCCCCTACAGGTTGCTGCCCTTGGCCCTGCCCTGTGCCCGCCCCTGTGCCCTCAGGTCACCGGTCACTGACCCCACACTGAAGTCCTGCAGACAACAGGCTTTGGTCTTTTGTCTCTGGTCCCTCTGGCGTGCTGGATGCAGTAAAACCCTTGCTGGAATATGCCATGCAAAGACCCTTCCTGCCTTCCTGTGCTGAGCTGTCTGTGGCGTGTGCATGTGCATGGACTGGAAATGGCTGTTCTCGTGGCCTTCCTCGGAGCGGCTTCTGAAGGAGACGCCTCCAAGAAGGTTGCAGCATTTCTACCACCCTGTAGCACTGCAACACTAAACAAATATACAAAAATCAACTTAGGTTAAAAATATGAAATTTTTTATAAATTGCTACACTGGCGATGTCAACATACAAATATCAATTTAAGGTTGCAAAACAAATTTATTGTTACTATCATGCAATGTAAATATATAGAAATATCAAATACAGTTTAAAAAATCTAATGTACTGAAACCCTCTACAAACACTCATTAGAAACAAATATCAATCAAAGTTTAACAATTAAATTTATTACAAATTACTACAACTGAACAGCCCATATACAATCACAGGAATATCAATATTCCTCTCTAAACAACCCTAGCCTAGAACTAAATTAACACAATTTCAGAACTGTACAAATCCATACGCGTTTCAATAGAATTAAATACACCACAGCAATGTGCAGTGTAAATATATATTAAGTGTTACATATGACATATAGTAAGACATATGTAAACATATTCTTAAGAATCCTATCTATAAATACAAATATCAGTGTACCAATAGAAAAATCCATCTAACTGTAACAGTGGAACTATAGAGCTGTACAACTGTACACATATGTGAATATAACAAAACAGGGACATAAAGTGAACATAGGTACACATATATATAACTGCATACATATCTATATTTTTATATATGTTTACACACACACAAACACACATATATACATACATAACATACATCCATAAATGCAAGTAGATACACATTCATAATATCCCTATACAAATATCAGTCAATGTATGTAAATATCCCTACACTTGTAACTATCCAAGTCCAACTCTGCCCATCCATAAACAGAACCAGATCAGCAGGGATTGCAGCCCCCCATGTTCCCAGGCTCTCCCTCGGTCTCCTCCTCCCGTGCAGAGCAGCTCTCCTGGACAGGGACAGCAGATGGGACATGTGGGAAGCAAAGGGAACACTGAGAGCACTCAAGGACTTGCAGCTTCACCCTCACTCCAGGCTCCAAGGCACTTTCCAAAGCTGCAGACTTCACCATGGAACAGAGCCACAGAAATTCGCCACTTCTGCCTTTTGCCTGACAAGAAGGCTTCGCAACTGCGCAGTTCCTTTCCTTGGCCACACGGGACAGAAATGGCCCCCCACAGCTTCAGGGACAGCGCAGTCATCTCCTTGCAGCTTATCAAAAGCCAAAAGACAGCTGGGCCAAAAGAGTCTGTACGAGTGAAGAACTCCTCAGGAATACTGCAGAACACTGCCACAAGCCAACCACACCTTTCCACGATGGAAAAACCAACATAGCCCTGGGATCTCCAGCACTGCCATGTGTGCCCTTGGACAAAGCACTGCAGAAGCCCAGAAATAGAGCTTCACTGAGTCAGGCAGCCAAAGGGTCATCCAGAGCCCCCAGCTCTTCGGTGCCTCAGCATGACAGGTTAAAGGCCAATTTTGAGCTGTCACTGCCCACAGGAAATGACTACATCCTGCAGGACTCCAGCACTTGGCATCCTCGGCCAGCAACAGCAAGTGCTGGCTGCTCAGAAACTTGCACCTCTGCCTTGCACTAAAGACAGCAGCACCCACAACTGGCACTTAGTCTCTTGGAATGATTGGGCTGTGCTGTGAGCACAGCTGGACGCATGTGGTTGTCCTGCTCATTTTGCTCCTTTTTGGCTTCTTGTCCAGGAGCAGAAGGAGCCAGGGGAGAGATGGCTGTTGCTTTTGTCGTCTGTGGCAAGAGAGAAGCATGAGGGACAGGCTGTTACCTATCATTTCTAACCTCATTTCTCCTTGCATCTACAACCACATCTTCTAAGAGAACTCATCAACTGTGTCACAATGGCCCCTTGGTTCCATGACACCCCAAAGCATCATAATGGTCTCCACAGTTCTATGAGGCCCCTTGGTGTCACAATGGACCCTCTGTAGATGGGGCCTCACAGTGTCACAATGGTCCCTAGTGTCCATGGAACCATACAGCTTTAGTATGGTCCCCCTGTTCCATGAGGCGAGCGAAATATCACAGTGCTCTCCATGATTCCATGAAGCCCCACGGTGTAACAATGGTCCCTTGGTCTCACTGGTCCCCACAGTGTCACAATGGTCCCTTGGTGTCACAAGGCCTCACGGTGTCACAATGGTCCATGCATTCCATGAGCCCTGTGCTGCTGCATTCCCCCCTCCCCTTCTCAGGCCGCCCTGCCAGCTGAGAAATGCTCCTTGGGCCTCGGCCTTGGCCAACAGCCCCTGGGCTCAGCTCCTCTGTGTAGGAATCCATAAAATCAGAGGGTTTTGGGAAAGCTGCAAAAGGCAAGCCTCAGAGACAGGAGAACTGTGATTAGAGCTAAGCAGTAGCCATAAGATAGGTCAGCAGAAAATTATGTAAGAAGTACAAAAATAAGCACAAGTAGAACAATGGTCTGTGTATTAATGCTGGGCTAAAATAACTCCCTAAGCTCCAGAGAAGTATATCTAGTGAGATATTAGGAAGTTCTAAGCTTAATAATGGAGATCTGTGCCTTGTATTTTAAGGCTTACAAGCAGGTAATGTATTTGAAATAAGCAAGCATTCTTTATGTTATGCTGCAAGCTGAGAAATGCTCCTTGGGCCTTGGCCTTGGCCAACAGCCCCTGGGCTCAGCTCCTCTGCAGCTCAGCACAAACACTGTCTGCTCCAGGCACTGCTGCTGCCCATCCAGCTCCTGGTTGCTGTAGGAGCAGCCCTGGGAACTGGTTTTGTTCCCTCAGTGGCACAGCATCCCTGTTCTCACAGTGCCAAAGAAAGCTGTTGATGCCAAGTGCGGCCAGGATGAACCATTGCTGTGACTGCAGCCCCTCTCTTGGGGCCCTACAAACAGCACTGCAAAAGGAGCCCCTTGGAGCTCTCCTGGGCCAGCGACTCCCTCTGAGTGGGGCCTCTCCCAGCCGGGAACTCTCCCGTTTGCTGCACTCGGGGATCCTGAACAACGAGGGAGCCTGGGCCGATCCCCCCACTCCTCCAGGCTCAACCCTTCACCCGCTGGGGAGATGCCAAAGCATCCACAGGGAGCATTTCCTGCCCTCAGGGGAATTTCTCACAGGTGCCTTGCACGACTCTTTGTGTCTGTGTGCACACAGGAGTGCCTGTGCTGGGGAAATGTGGCAGAAATGCTGCTCTCGGAGGGGTTGGAGTGCCTTGGCTATCTGAGTCAGTCAGGCCTGTAAGTGAGGTTAAGTCATGATGTCTAAGCTAAGTTGTTATAAGAGGTGCTGCTAAGAGTTGTACTTCTGTTAAGTTTAATGTAAGTTATAAGCTGATATAAATATTGTTAATGTTATTCCACTGTTATATTGCAATATCATAGGTTATAAGTAAGGTTAAATAGTGTTAAGTGCTGTTCTTTTGCTAAATTGTGAAGTTTAAGGCAGAAATTAAGGTTAAGGTATAAGTTAAGTCCTGTTAAGTTTGAGCTCTGTTAAGCTTTTGGGTTGTATTCCTTTTGTCCTTGCCGTCACTGTCCTTTTGTCACAGACAGACACACACAGGGACAGTTCACGCTTCAATTCTCGTTTGACTGCCTAGATTTTGTTTGGCCTAGTTGTTGTTCATTTGATTGCTGTGCCTGAAGTGTCCAGTCAGGAGCAGAGTGACTCTTGCCAAGGAACTTTGTGGTGCTGTCCCTTAATATTAAATCTGGTTGCTGCTGATCCCTAGCCAGGGATTTTTCAGAGCTCTCAAGCCCTCGTTCAGAACAGGGTGAAGGAGCCCTGGCCCAGGCTCTGGCCCTGGGGGACACGGGGACGCTGCCGGGGGGTCCCTGTCCCCCTGTCCCACCCCCCAGGGCCCCGGCCCCCCCTCCCCGTGTCAGGCTCTGGGGTCGATCTCGTGGAACATTCTCTGGGGGAGGCTGCGGCGCCGGGGGCGGGAGGACCCGGGGGGACAGGGGACCCCGCTGTGCACGAGCAGCGTTGGACTGCTCTGGGGGAACTGTGAGGGGGCCTGGGGCAGAGTGACCTCCCCAGTGACCTCACACAGCCCCTCTGATGTCACACAGCACCTGTGATGTCACACAGCCTCCTGTTATATCACAGCCCACTCTGGGATGTCACCCTGTGATGTCATACAGCTGCTCTGTGATGTCACAGAAGACTCTGTGGTGTCACAAAGTCACCCTGTGATGTCACTGTCTGTTCTGTGATGTCACAGCCTCCTCTATGATGTTTCACAGCCATCTGGTGATGTCACAACCCACTCTCTGATGTCACAGAGCCACCCTCTATGATGGAAGAGTCTGCTCTATAGCCTCACACCCTACCCTGTCCTGTCACAGCTGTTATAAATTTGAACAAGGCCAAATTTCAGAAGAGAGGTTGAAACAGGCTCTCATTTATTAAAAATAAGTCAAAGAGAACAGAAGACCCAGGATAAGCCCAGGTCTTTCACAACAGCTCAAAATTCCAAAAGCAGTGTGCTTCTCACACGCTGGGTTCTTTCAAAAATACACGAACACCAACACGAACAAACCCGAAAGAACCCCGAAGACCTGAAAACCCCCCTTTTTATAACAGTCCCTGGTCCAGGATTGGTGGGTTTTGGATCCACGCACCGATTGGTGGAATTCGGGCGCTTTGCTTGGTCCTTACTGATGTTCATTCTGGACCAATCATTTCCCCAGGGCGTCGAGTGATTGGTCGGTGCCCTGGTCCAATCACCATCCACCTCCAGCCCCCACCAAGTCCTGGACGCTTCCCTTCCCCCACAACGAGCAACCCCCATTCTTCCCCAACTTTATTAAAACAAAACTCATAACAACTCCCCCTCTAAAACTTTGATCAGGCTTTAGCCCTCATCAACCCGCATCAACTCCCACTCAGTCTTTAGTTTAAACAGTCTTTTTAAATAGTCTCTTAACAGTTCATTTCTGAGCTGTTTTTAACAGTTTCTCCAAACAGTTCATTTTGAACTGTTTTTAAATAGTTTCTTCTTTGATAGTGTACAATTCTCTTAATTTCTGGTATCTTCTGTAAGTCTCTGCCGCAGTTTCATCATTCTCTGCCACTGGGTTGGGTTCCATCCCTTGTCCTTGTAACATTAAAATGTTGTTAGCATCTTTGTCTTTTTCTCCACTTTTGAGGGTGAGTTCAAGGGAGTTGATCACAGTTCTCGTAACACCCCGGATGAGGCATGGGATCATACATGGAAGAAACATGATACTTATTAGGGCACCACCTAAGACAATCAGTACTTTCTTCCACCTATCACCTTTTAATAAGTTATTCCACCAATTTCCCCAATCAGTCTGTATCAATGGGGTCCACCTTTGAACAGGGACGTGGGCTAATTTTCTGATGTTAGTCATGATATTGGTAATTACTTCACTGTGATCATCTATTTCAATACAGCATTCCGAGGAATTAAATTTCCCACATACCTCTCCTTCTTTCGGCTAGAAGGTAGTCTAAAGCTAGCCGGTTTTGGTATATCATGGTTCTCATCTGCCTCGATTGGGCATTGAGGAGGTCTATTGTTAGTGTGGATTGGTTGGAAATAATTTCTAATAAAGCTTGTAACCTGATTATTCTGTTTAGCATGTAAATAGGAGTCCTATATCCCCATGACCCATCTTGAGCCCAAGTAGCTGGGCCGTAGGTGGCAATGATACGTTCTGGTGGCCATTCTTCCTCTCCCCATTGTTGAGTGCCTCCTATGGACAACTCTCGCTTTTTCCGGCTAACTCATCATAGAGAGGTACCCCTAAATGATGCCCTTCTATCCTGGGGAGGAGAAAGAAGGAGGGTCTTATTACGCCCAGGGTACAACTCCCAGCCCATCCTTTTGGCAGGACTACATACGCTCTTTTTCCACACAGCCAATATAAATTTTTTGGAGCTCTCCAAAACTGAAGTTGGCTTTCTAAGTTATAGTTGGTTTTGTTCCAAAATTTGGCAATTTGGGGTGCATCCCAGAATGGATTGGGCTCTCTGGTAGGGCATTCATATAACTTTTCTCTTTCTATATAAGAGCATTGGGATCTTTTGGACCTTGACCAATATAAGTGCGGACGTTTGGGAATCCACCACTGATAGGTTTTATTCATGACTAAATAACTCTTACAATGGATCTCACCCAAATACACGGTGTACTCTGGATGCCTCCTCCAAAGGCACTCTTCACCAATCATTTCGGATCGTAGGTTCCATGCCTCTTCCTCCGGTCGGTTGTCTCGCTCGGATCCTTCTTTGTCTAGAATTCTAAGTACGTCCTGTGGACTCATGGGGATTCCCTCCCATGGCCAAATTTCAGCCATACAAGTATCTCCACAAATCCAGCAGTTAGAGATGTTAAATTCGTGACTTATCTTTTCCGCTAGGTCGAGGAATAGATTTTTCCCTCCCAGAGTTGGGATTTTCGGTCCCTTTTTAATCACCCATTTTATTTCTTTTTCTTTTATCAAATCGGGTTCATAATCCTCATATCCTACTTGTCCTTCAATGGGTTTCTTCTCAGAACAGACCCACTTCTCTTTCATAGGGCATTCCCCCAACAATTTTTGTTTAAAATTTCCTATATTTTCGAATAGCCAATATGTTTTTCCATCCTCCATACAAGTTGTTACTGACAAAAAGTTGATACAATTAGGACTCGGGTTAGTGTGTGTCCTGAGGACGGCAGTCCGAGACTCTCCTGCATACAAAGGGTAGTAACACTTCTCGCATGGTTCTGTCTCTCCCTTGTCGATGATCATAAGTAGGAGGATTCCTAGGAATGGGGGTCCGGTACAAGCCACTCTCCCAATCATGTCTCCCCTCCGTAGAGGATCAGCAACTCTTTGTGGCAAGAGTGTAACTTGATCCGGTCTTGCCCCCCTCTCGCTCTTTTTCTTAACGTGTTACTCTTACCAGTTACTGTTGCAGGAGTTCACTTTCCCTTTTTTTATCAACTTGTTTCTTCTGTTCTTTTTAGGGCCAGATTGCTAGATGTGTGGGAGAATGCTCTATTTCTTTCCTTTGATCTTCTGATCTGAAACAAGAGATACCAGAAATTAATATATTTTACAATTTTACATCTTTCACACTAAACATTAAATTTCATTAAAAACATATTAACAACTTTTCACTTAAACATTTATATAACAATTTTTAGGAATTATAGCTTATGGGTCTCTTGGCGGTGTGTCTGAGGTCTCTTTAGACTTTGTTAAAGTCGGTGGTGGTTCCTTAGGTGCAGAAACCAGCCCTTTTACTCTGGTTATATGTGTCCATCCTCGTTCTTGGGTTCGCACAGCAGTTTCAGTAGTCAATAGTACTTGAAAAGGGCCTTCCCATTTTGGGACTAAGGGTTGTTCTTTCCAGGCTCTGATTAACACCCAGTCACCGGGCTGAAATTTATGAATTTTAAAATCAATAGGAGTGGATTGAGGAAGGTATCCTTTAACTCTTAGTTCTTCTAAGGTGCTGGTGATAGTCTTTATATATTTTCTTACACTCATTTCTCCTTCTTCGTATGTTCCTGCATGTCCTAGGGTTGTTAAAAACGGTAGCCCAAACATCATTTCTTATGGGGATACTCCTACATCTGCTCTCGGTCTTGTCCTTATTCTTAGTAAAGCTAAAGGGAGACATTTCAGCCAATTCATTTTCGTTTCCCCTGTTAATTTGGTAAGTGTATTCTTAAGAGTTTGATTCATTCGTTCTACTCTTCCAGAACTCTGGGGTCTCCAAGGTGTATGAAATCTCCACGTGATGTTTAGGGCTTCTACAAGCTGTTGTATTATTTTAGCTGTGAAATGAGGACCTCTATCTGAATCGATGGTATTTATGATTCCGTACCAGGGTATGATTTGTTCTAATAGGATCTTACTTACAGTTTCTGCAGTTTCTCTGGTGGTCGGATATGCTTCTACCCAATGGGTTAGATGGTCTATTATTACTAATAGGTACTTGTATCTCTGCACTTGAGGCAGTTCTGTGAAATCTATTTGGACGCTTTGGAACGGTCTTTTTGCTAACTCTCTTCCTCCTTGAGGTGGTTTTCTCATCACTTTTCTATTTATTCTCTGACATATCATACAGTCCCTCATTATTATTCTTGCAATTTCCCATACTCCGATACATGCATAGGTCCTCATGAAATGGTCATGTAACGCTTGGGTCCCCCAATGGGTTGATGCATGCAGGTCTTCTAATTTCTTTCTTGTGAGTGCTTTGTTTAGTATTTGCCTCCCATCTGGCATTTCCCATTTTCCTGTTTCTTTTAATATTGCACCATGTTTTTGTAACTCTTCCTGTTCTTTTTCATCAAAGATTGGAACTTCCTCTAGACTCATTATACCTGCCCCCTTCTCCTCCTGCTAATCCATTGCTTCCAAATCCTGCACTCTCCCTTGCTACTGCCACCATCATTTTCGCCTTGGTTCTTGTCTTCCCTTCATCTCTCCTCAAATATACCTTCTGTGCTTCTCTTAACAATTCATTCATTCCCTTGTCTTGCCAATCATCTATCTTTTCTAGTTCCTTCTTATATCAACCCATGCTTTTGTCACAAATTGTATCTTAACCAACACTTGTCCCTCTGGGCTGTCTGGGTCTACACTTGAATATAGCTGGAAATTTCTCTTTAACCTCTCTAACCAGGCACTTGGTGACTCTTCCTTTTGCTGGTGACTGTCAAAAGCTAACCTTGCGTTATTGGTTCTCGGTACTGCCTTCCGTATTGCCGTTATTATTAAGGTCCGGTATTGTCTCATATTTGTTCTTCCTTCCTCTTCATTTGGGTCACAGTCAGGGGCGTTAAGAGGCATTTTATCTTCCCCTCTAGGACCACCTCGATTTTCCCTCTCCCAGATTCTCATACCTGCTGCCCTGATCATTTGTATTTCCTCGGAAGAAAATAATATAACCAGGATTGAGTTTAGCTCCTCCCACACGTAAATGTTAGGTCCCAAAAACTGATCTAATTGCTGGGAAATACCTAGTGGGTCTTCCAAAAGGGGTTTAATATCTGTCTTAAAATTTCTAATCTTGGAGGCGGTTAAGGGTGCATTCACAAAGCCTATACCTCCTCTGGCTCCACCCATAGGTACTTCCCTTGAAGGAAATAATTTTTCAGCTTTTTTTAGATTTTCTTGTATTTTCTTGGCCTGGAACCTAGTATTGTATGGGTGACTCTCAACATATTTGTCTTTCTCGTTTATTTTATGTTCTTCCTTATTTCTACAGCAGCAAGCTCTTTCGGTTGTTGGATGTTCTTTCCCTGTTTGACTTTTGGGGTTTTGGGGTACATGGGGTATATAAAAAGGAGTACCAAAAATGGGAGAAGACACGTTTTGAGGGATTGGCTGGAATATAGAAGAAAAATAAAAAGGAGGATTTTGGAAGGTTTTAGGAACTACAATTGGGGTAGGGGTACTTTGAGTAGAATTTGATGCACTCGGCGAAATTGGAGATAAATTTGAGTGCTCAGGCTCATGTGTCACTGGGAGGGGAGATGGCACAGAGGAAGATACATCTGCAATATGTTGTTCTTTATTTGAGGAGGGAGGTGATTTTGTTGTTTCTACATTTAGGTCTTGTCTTAATTTTTCCTTTGGGGTTGGTATTGTGGAGTATAATTCTGGAGGAGATGGTGGCAAATCATTTACTGGTGCTGTTGAGGGAGGAGGAGGTAATGGGAGGTATTCTATTGGATCTGGAGGAGGAGGAAGATGGTCTAAGGGGTCCCACCTGCTTTCTGGCAACTTATCAACTTCTCTTTTTCTTTCGAGACTTTATATATCTTTACTTCTCTTTCTTGTTTCTTTTGTTCCATCCAACATCTTGCGTATTTAATTTCTTGTTGGCATGGATCTAGTCGGGTGTTAACGTACCTATTTAGGGCCTCACATAACCATTTTTCCTCTGTTCCATACCACGGCCAATACACTGGACCTTCCGCAATACTCTCCTGAGGCCAAACCTCAGTACAGTATTTTATCATCTGTATTCTATTTAAACTCTTCAATCCTTCATCATCATCCCAACTATCCAGCATCTTCCCTAATGGACTATTAGGTGGTATATTCTTAAGGGTCTGTTTCACTTTCTGTTTCTTAACTGCACTCTTTCCTGTACCCTGCCCCATGCTTAGAATTTAAACTGTGCCTCTTACTCTATAACACACAACAACAACACTGTTTAAAGAGATCAAATATAACCAAATATAGGAGACACCAAGTGTGGGAAATGAGATGAAATAAATATGATGACTTAAGATGGGAACTGAAATAAAGATGGCAGATTTTATAGAAATTAAATAAAATATGATGATTTAAATAAAATAAATCGGATAGTGGGGTGTGGGAGTTAAAGATGGCGGGAATTGAAATAAAAATAGCAGGTTTAACTGATTGTGGGAAACTCTAAGTGGGGAAATTGAAATAAAGATGGCGGATTTTAATGGAACTGAAATAAAATAAATATGGCGTCTAATGATGAGAATCAAAATAAAGTGGCAGATTTTATAGAAATAAATACTACAGCTTAAATATAACTGATATAGGATGATAAATTAAAATAGCGGGACGTGGAAGTTAAAATAAAGGTGGCTAATATAAATCAGTAAATTGAAATAGTAAAATATAGGAATTGTAATAAAAATAACAAATCTTAAGGAAATCAATTGTATTTGGACCTATAAGGATTTAAAGTAAATAGCAGCTCTAAGGTAATAAACTAGAAATAACTCAACTAAAGAAATTAATCTGCTTTAAAAGAAGTAAATATTCAAAAATATTCTGAAAAGAAATTTTAACTAACAATTTTATTAAACTTATACTGAGCACTGTTTCGCTTACTTAAAATGGCCGCTGCTCGGCCCACAATCACCACACAGTAAAAGAACACACAACACAGTACGCACCCAAAATGGCCACCACTCGGCCCTCGACCACAATACGACAAAAACTTACAATGGCTGACTCACAGCCTCCACGCAACACTATTTCACCAACTTAAAATGACCGCCACTCGGCCCACAACCACACAGCACCATAAAAGAGAACTTAAAATGGCTGCCTCGCAGCCCTCACACAGCACTACTTTACCAACTTAAAATGGCCGCCACTCGGCCCACAACTTAAAGCCACCGAGATAAAACTTAAAATGGCTTCCACTTGGCCAATCACTTAAAACAACACTCAAAGTAAACTTAAAATGGCCACCACCTGGCCAATTACTTAAAAACACTGCTTGGGAGCTGTCTGGGGACTTTTGGGCTAGCCCTCACCCCAGAACCTCCCTCCTTATATTTTCAAACTCAATTTAAACACAAACAAAACAAGTTTCGTACACAAACCAAAAATTTTCCCTAACCTCAGGTCAGTTCTAACCTCCTTTCCAGCCCTAGCGACTGGAAAGGCCCTTTCACAGCCGGTGGCCTGCCTTCACCCTGTGGGTCACCGCTCCTGTGAAGATATTTTCGGCTACCCCTACGACCCTCTTTAGCTAGGATCCTGGCTCGGGGTAGCCTACTTTCCCCCTATGACCCCTTTCCACTGGGGTCCTAGTTCAGAGGTCCCTACTATTTCCCTCAGGTGGGGCACCCTCCCCTTCCCTGGCCTGGAAAAAGGGGCACTCTCCCGCACGGTGGCTGCTTTAAGCTGCAGTCTCCGTGTGGGAGTATTTTCTCCCACACCTGAGGTCCTAATGCCTCAGAAGTCAGACTTCTCTCAGTCTGCCTCTGAGGAACAGCCCTCCAGGTGGTCTTAGTTAGTGGGCAGAGACCCCCCACTGGGCAAATCTGCCTCACCAACCCCCACCCAGACACTTCTATGACCCCCTTTAACTGAGGTCCTAGTTCAGAGTGCCAGGCGTGCCCCCCTGTATGACCCCCTTCAACTGGGGTCCTAGTTCGAGGGGAGCAATTCGGGCCACTGACTAAGACCACTCCTAGGAGCCTCCACTCTCAGGAGGAACAGGAGCCTATGCGGGTAAGGGCAACGAACGGGTAGGTACTCCCCGTCTCCCCTACTCCCGGGGGTCCCTAGGGGTACACTCACTCCTCAAGACTCGCTTCCCTCCTATCCCAGCCGGCCCCCTCGCGGGAGTCCGGAACCGCAGTACTAGGAGGTCCACACTCGCTTCGGGAGTCTGTACTAACAGCCTCAGTCTCGCTCACACACACGCACTTCGCACCCCCGATGCCTTAAACCCCACTCGTGTGGCTCATGGACCACACGAGCCCCGCTCCTTCTCAGAGGGCTTACCCTTTGAGCTGTTGTCGTTTTCTCTGACCTCGGGAGTCAGCACGTTCCCCTCCTCGGTCCAACGTAGTCCAAGATCCGAGCAGCCGAAAAATGTGGCTGGAAACGTCTTCTCGGGCCCGGGCTATCCCGGACCGCTTCAGGGTCGTGGCTGACCCCGGACGAGTCCCCAAAGATGTTATAAATCGAACAAGGCAAAATTTTAGAAGAGAGGTTGAAACAGGCTCTCATTTATTAAAAATAAGTCAAAGAGAACAGAAGACCCAAGATAAGCCCAGGTCTTTCACAACAGCTCAAAATTCCAAAAGCAGTGTGCTTCTCACACGCTGGGTTCTTTCAAAAATACATGAACACCAACACGAACAAACCCGAAAGAACCCCGAAGAACTGAAAACCCCCCTTTTTATAACAGTCCCTGGTCCAGGATTGGTGGGTTTTGGATCCACGCACCGATTGGTGGAATTCGGGCGCTTTGCTTGGTCCTTACTGATGTTCATTCTGGACCAATCATTTCCCCAGGGCGTCGAGTGATTGGTCGGTGCCCTGGTCCAATCACCATCCACCTCCAGCCCCCACCAAGTCCTGGACGCTTCCCTTCCCCCACAACAAGCAACCCCCATTCTTCCCCAACTTCATTAAAACAAAACTCATAACAATTGCCAGCTCTGTGATGTCACAAGCCCTTCAGTGATGTCATAAAACCCTCTCTGTGATGTCATACTGCCACTCTGTAATGTCACAGCACATACTTTGACCTGACAGTCTGCTCTATGGTGTCATACAGATATGCCATGATGTCACAGCCTGCTGTGTGATGTCACAGAGTCCCCTCTATGATGTCATAGCTGCTCAATGACCTCACACAAGAAACTATGTGATGTCACACACTCCCATCTATGATGTCATAGCTGCTCAGTGACCTCACACAATAAACTCTGTGGTCTCATAGCCTAGTCTGTGACCTCACACAGCCCACTCTGTGCTGTCACACAGTCCACTCTGTGCTGTCACACAGTCTCTTTCTGACATCACAGCTGCTCTGTGCCTCCATGACACAGCCACAGAGGTGCCGCTGTGACACAGCCCCCTCTGGGACATCCCCCAGCCCCTGCCAGTGCTGAGCCCCTGTCAGCTCTGGCTGTGCCCTGCTGGTGTCCCTGAGCTGCCCTGGCAGTGCCCCAGCCCTGCTGGGCTGAGCACAGGAGCTGCTCCTGGCCAGAGCTGTCTCTCTGCAGTGCTGCCCTTGCCAGGAGCTGCCTCTGGGCCAGGAGCCCGGCCCAGCTCAGCAGCACAGACACAGCACCAGGACTTTAATGACCCTCTGGGGCTTTGGTGCTCTTTGCATCAGACTCAGTCCCTCAGAGTGTGCTCAAAAAAACTTCTCAAGAACTCCTAATCAGATTCAAACTTCAAACTTTCTTTAACTTCTAATGGGTCCCAGTGAGAGACACAACTCATGTGAAAGTGTCCCCAAGTTCCACGTAGAGCAGAATACTGGAGGCAGTGATGACAGCTGGGGACAAACAAGGCAAAGGTGTCTCTGGTGCTGAGCAAACCTGGATGTGTTTCAGGAATGCAAAGGGCCAAGGCCTGAGCCCCAGGCCCTGGCCAGGCAGATCCTGTCCCTCCCTCCTTGCTCAGGGCTCTTCCCAGGGCACTGGCATGTGGGGATGTGCAATGCCAAGGGCAGCACCATGGGGCGGCCCCTGCCAGGCTGCTGAGCAGGGACAAGGAGGCAATGAGGCCCCAGGCCTGCAAGGGTCACTTGTCTCCTGCTCCTGCCTCAGGCCCAGGGCCAGCAGCCATGGCCAAAGTGCTGCCCAAGTTGGCTCTGTCAGGGCCTTGCAGCTGCTGCCCATCCCTGTGCCCTGTGCAGCCCAGGCTGTCCTACGGTGTCCCTGCCCTGTGCCTCTGTCCCTGCAGGCTGTTGTCATCCCCCGGCTGCCCCACCTGGCTGGCCCCTTCCTTTGCTGACAGCTCTGCCTCCTGCCTGCCTCTGCCTGCCCACACAAAGCCTTGGGCTTGATACCAAAAGGGTTAATTCAATTCTTACCATGCCTGCGAACTTTTAGCACAGGAACAAAGCATGCAGGGGCTGCTTTCCTGGCAAGGGTGGTTGGAAGAGAAGAAGAAGACATCTGGCTCAAGAATGCAGCGACAGAAAAAGCGAGGACTGAACTGGGAACTTGGGGTGGATTTTACGGAAATGGGTAAATAACCATACACACATAGTGACTGTACATAAGTGATACACTTGTGGAATCACGTGTCCCTGTAAGGTTAGGAATTATCCCCTCCTGGACCTCAGGCCTGAATAAATGATGCTCTCTAAAACACCAAATTAGTGTCAAGGAGTTGTGTTCTGATATTTTGGACATTTGGTGACAGCAGAAGGTCCCGGCATCAAGGAGCCAGCTGTGACATTTGGAACCTATGGAACAAAGGGTCCATTGTGGTGCAGTGGAACCTCATGGAACCAAAAGTCCATTGTATCAGAGCAAGGCCTCATGGAACCCGGGAGACCATTGTTGACAGAATAGAAGTTCATGGAGCCGTGGGGTCATTGTGAGTGTTTGGGGCTGCATGGAACCAACGGTCCATTGGCTCCCTGCAGAACCTTCTGGAACCAAGGTGGTCATGTTATGCTCTGGAACCTCATGGAACAAAGGATCCATGGTGATACTGCGGAACTCAGACCATTGTTGACGGTGCGAAAGCTCATGGAACCAAAAGCCCATTGTGACACAGCATGGCCTCCTGGAACCAAGGGTCCATTGTGGCTCTGTAGGGCTTCACAGAACAAAGAAGACCATTTTGACACAGTGGGGCCTCATGGAACCACCTGCAACTGTGACACAGCAGGGCCACATGGAGCCAAGGGGCCGCTGAGACACTGAGGAACGTCATGGAACCAAAGGTCCATTGTTACACTGTGGGCCCCTGTGGATCCAATGGGACCATGGTGACACAGTGGTTCTACATGGAACCAAGGAGTCATTCTGATTCTGCTTTGCCTCATAGAACCAAGGGGCCACTATGACACTTCAGGGCCTCTAAGTCAAACTAAGGCAGCCTTGTGATACTGTGGGCCCCATTGGAAGCAAGGGTCCATTGGGATATTGTGGGGCCTCATGGAAGCATGGAGACCATTCTGACCCTTCAGAACCCATTGTAACCAAGAGGCCATTGCAGCATGGCAGGGCCTCATGGAATCAAGGGGCCCATAGTGACACTGTGGGGCTCCATGGGACAAAGGGGCCATTCTGACACCGTGGAAGCAAGGAGACCATTGCTATGCTATGGGGCATCATGGTACCAAGGAGGCCATTGTGATACTACAAGGCCTCATGGAAGCAAGGAGTCCATTGTGACACTATGAGGCCCTGTTGGGCCAAAAGGCAATTGTGGCACTGTGTGGTACCACTGAACCAAGGAGACCATTGTGACAGTACAAGGCCCCATGGAACTAAGGATTAATGGAACAATGTGGGACTCATGGAATCAAAGGTTCATTGTGACATTGCAGGGCCTCATGGAATACTGGAGACCATTGTGCCACTTCAAAGCCTCCCTGAACCAAGGGTCAATTGTGATAGTGTGGTAGCAAGGAGAGCACTGTGACATGGCAAGGCCTCATGGAAGCAAGAGGGGACAATTTTGAGTCTACCTGGCCCAATGGAAGTAAGGGGCTAGTGTGCCACAGTTGAGCCTCATGCAGCCAAGGGGCCACTGGGATCCTGAGGACCCCAAAAGAACCAAAGGGGCCATTGTGGCACTCTGCAGCCTCATGGAGCCAAGGGGGCCATTGTGTCATTGTGCAGCTCCATGGAACCAAGGAAACCATTTTGGCACTGCAAGGCCTCATGGAAGCAAGGGGCCATTGTGACATTACGGGGCCCCATGGAAACAAGGGGCCAGTGTGACACAGGGGGGCCTCGTGGTACCAAGGATCCAGTATGACACCCCCAGTGTGACACTGCTGGGCCTCATGGATCCAAGGGAACAGGGAACAGGTCTGCTTGGCTTGGCCTGACTGCCTCAAATTACCTCGGCATGTTGGGGGTCTGTTGTCATGTGCCTCTGAAACAGTAGGGCTCAGTGCTTTCCTTTCTGTGGGAAGAACCATCTCTCCTGCCCAGGCACCGATGGGCAAAATTGGTACTTCTCCAAAATTCCCTATATGCCAGGGTTTCTCCCAGACAAAAGCTGCCAGGACACACAGGCCTAGCTCGCTTTGGCCTCTGGTGGTCGCCTCTAATGTGCCCTGGAAACTCTGGGGCTCTCTGCTTTCCTTCCTATGGGGAAGAACCATACACTTTTCCAGGTACCCACAGCAAAAATGGATACTCCCCCTGAAAAATTCCCTACATGCAAGGCCTCCCCTTGACATAGCTGCCAGGACAGAGAGCTCTGTCTGGCCTTGGCCTCGGGTGGTCACCCCTCATCTCAAGGAAGCCCTGAGGAAAGTATTTGAACAGGTTTGACTAGTGGAACATCAATGAGTCTCTCACCCTCTGAAAAACTCAAATGCTCTTCTGATCATATGTGTCTTTTTTTCTCATTATATATTATGCATGAAATATTATTTTCAGCTAAAAAAATATTATCACTCTAGCAGTGTTATCTGACACAAGACACCTCATCTACATATGGATCCAGGTCACCTGTATAAGCAAACACAAGAAAGAATCCAGCAGGAATAATTTGTCTTTGCTCCCATCCGTTGCATCTCCTCTGGAGCTGGAGGTGAAGCCCCAGCACTTGGCAGGGCTCAAAGAGTCACAAGCTCAGCTGCCACACAGAAAACTTGCAGACCCTGGGGTGCTCTCCTTGGCCCCTGCACGCTCAGCCAGGCTGAGATGGACACTGATGGTTTCTGGGGCAGGCTCTCTGAGCCCAGCCCAGCTCCCTGCAAGCTCTGCCAGCTGCCCTGAGCTCTGGGCAGCACCAAGGGCCTCTCTCCAGCCCAGCCCAGCCGGCTCTGGCCCCACAGCTCTGCTCAGGCCAGGCTGCTCTGGCCACTGGCCCCACGGCCTCAGCCCCTGCCAAGGGCACAGCAGCAGCTGCAGCTCACACAGGACTCAGCCCCAGCCATGGGGGAAGGTGCTGGGAAAAGGCCAAAGGAGGCTCCCTGGCTGCCCTGCTCCCCTCTGGCTCAGGTGCTGAGAGCTCTGCAGCCCCTGCTGCCATCCCATGTGCCCAGGGCAGCACAAGAGCCCCGGCCTTGGGGCCTCAAGAGCTGCTCCTGCTCCAGGCCGAGGGCCCATCCCTAAACTGGGCCAGCCACAAAGCTGTGCCCATTTCTGCTCATTGCTGCTCTGATGGGGATGGATCCTCAGCCACTTGGAGGTTGCTGATGAATTTTACTCCTCCAGAAGCCTCTTCTTTCTTGAGCATTTCAGTTCAGGAATTCAGTGACAAGGGCTTATAAACGTTTGTTCAATACACCCAAACAAGACAAGCCCTGAGAATAATTCAAGTCTTCAATTCTTCTGTGGTTAATTAGACAGATTTCAGAAGTGTATTCAAAGTGAATCTACTATATTGAAACCAATGCAGAGCATATTGTTTTGTCCTGTTTAGTTTTCTTTTCCCGTTTATAGATTGATATCAGCATTCCCCAGCTTATACTGACCCCCTGAACATCCTAATACAGTTTGAACATATACAAAAATCAAGATCCTTCATGGCTGACCATCAATCACACTTTGTTCTTACCCCCACCCAGTCGTTTCCCTCATCCAACCCCTGGTGCTCAGAGCAACTGAGGAATGGAGTCACATCCACAGGTGTCCCCAGAGTTCAGGATTGGGGCCAGGTCAGTGAAATCTCTTTATTGCTGATCTGGACGAGGCCATCGAGGGCACCCTCAATCAGTTTCCAGGTGAGCCCAAGTTGGGTGGGAGTGTGGCTGTGCTAGAGGGCAGGAAACTCTGCAGAGGGATCTGGACAGGCTGGAGCCATGGGCCCAGGACAATGGGATGAGGTTCAACAAGGCCAAGGGCCAAGTCCTGCCCTGGCTCACAACCATCCCAAATCCCTGGCTGTGCCCTGCCCCTGATCCCCACAGCCTGTGCTGTTTCCTTCATCCCTGCATTGCCAGGGAATTTCTGGGACACAGGAGCTCTGCTCTGGCTATTGAGGGAGCTGCAAGTGCCACCACTGGAGTGGGAACCACAACTCATCAGGTTTGTGTCCTTTGGGGGTCAGGAACTGGTGAGACTCAGAGGCACAGAAAGGTTTCTCTTCATGGCCAACATACCATAGTTGAACATGATAAAATTTAATAACAATCATGCTTCTCCCTGAGCTATATGCAAGGTCCCAGCATTGTCTGATGAGTCCTCCATCCGCAGGTGATTTCCATACTAAAATTAATTTTAGATAAAAGTGGTTCTGAGACAGATATAAACACAATTAAATTCTTGTATCAGGATGCTCGTCCTGGAGTGGGATCAAAACAGCTCAAACAATTCCTGATTTGCAAAGCTGTCAGTGGTAGATAGAGAAGGGGCTCAGGCAGCTTTTTCTGTTGAGAAAATGCGGAAACCAGCCTGACTAATTTCATCTCTTCCTGTCCTGGCTGATCTCCCCTCTTTCCCCTTCCACCCATTGGCTTTTGTCTCCCACCAGGCCCCCTGGTGAAGAGCCTGGCTCTGTGTTCTCCATCACCTCCTGGCTGGCACTGCCAGGCTAGGATGAGGAGCCCTTCAGCCTTCCCCGCTCTGGGCTGGACAAGCCCAGCTCCCTCAGCCTCTGCTCACAGCCCAAGGGCTCCAGCCCCACCTTGGAGGCCCTTCCCTAACCCTGTTCCATCTGCCAGACATCTTTCCTGCCCTGGAGTACCCAAACCAGGACACAGTGACCTGGATCATCCACGGCCTTGATGTCCTGGTCACACTGCCCTGGCCCCTTGTCCCCATGTCAAGCTCTGGGCTGGATCCTGTGGAACATCCTTTGCTGGAGGCTGTGGCTCCAGGTGGACCGGGTGGATACCAGGGGACAGGGACCCCGCTGGGCATGAACATCATTGGACTTGTTGGGAGAAACTGTGAGGGGGAGCTGGGGCTGAGTGAGCAACCCAGTGACCTCACACAGCCCTCCTGGGATGTCACAGAGCCCCTCTGGGATGTCACAACCTGCTCTGTGAGGTCACAGCCCATTCTATAATGTCACACAGCGGGTCGCTGATGTCACAGCCAACTCTGTGATGTCATAGTCTTCTCTGTGATGTCAGGCCTCTGCCTTGTGATGTCACAGAGATGGCCTGTGATGTCATAGCTTCTCAATGACCTGACATAACCCACTCTGTGATGTCATAGCCCACTCTATGTCCTCATGTTACCAGATGATCAATTGTCTACACCAGGTGAGCTGACACCTGGAGCTTGTTCTCCTAAAACCCAGGCCTATGGAAAGCACACAATGCCCATTGTGTCAGAAGGGGAACTGGAAGTTCACCAGCCTCAGTGTCCTGCCAGCTCAGCCAGGCCCACTGGAACACTGGGGTCCACGACCACCAGGGACCACCAGAGAGACCCACAGGACAGAACTCATGGGTAAAGAGGAGGGGAAATATGTCAATGATTTTGGGGAAATGATTATCATATGTGTGTTTAGTCCAGGGCAATCAATGAATGTGTGTGCAAAATACAGAAAATAAACAGAAACTTTCCTGTACTCAGCATGCAGGGCTTTGGGAGGAGCTCTCCCCCGTGCATCCGGCTGAATAAATAATGCTGCTTCTTCATGCTACATTGGGGTTAATGAATTTTCTATTTTACCAAATATACCAAATTTTTGGTAACATTCTCAAGGAAAGCTCTGTCTCCTGCTGTTCAAAAACAGAGAAGGGCTGGTGGCAGATGTGGGGGTCAGGGGCTGCCTGGAGCACAGTGACCATGAAATAATCAAGTTTTCAATGTTCTGTGAAAGAAGGAGGGGCAGCAACAAAACTTCTACACTGGAATTAGCTAAGGCAGACTTTGGCCTATTTAGAATGTAGATTTGCAGAGTACCAAATCAGGTCCTGATTTTTTTAAGGGAAACTGCCCTTAAAAACAAAGGGCCCAAGGAAGGACAGACACATTTCAAGAAAGTAATCTTAAGGGAGGAGGAGCAGCCTGTCCCAGTGTGGCAAGAGATGAGCTAGAGAGGAAAATGACTGTCCTGGCTGCACATGGAGCTTTTGTGGGAAGTCAGTGGAAAAAAGAAGGTGCATCAGCTTTGGACAGAAGGTCAGACATCTTAGAAAATATTTAAGGATGTTGTTAGGTCATGCAGAATGAAAAGTCGAGAGGTGAAAGCTCAATTAGAGCTTAACCTGGTCATTTCTATAAATAATAATAGAAAATGTTTCTATAAATAAACTAAATAGCAACATGTGGTATAAGGAGAACCTCGATTCCTTATTGGATACAGTGGGGAATATAGCAACAAAAGATAAAAAAAAGGCTGAGCTGCTTAACACCTTGTTTGTCTCAATTTTCAATATTAGGACAGGTTGCCCTCAGGGCAAGTGTTCCCCTGAGCTGCTGGATGGGCACAGGGAGCAGAACAGCCCCCTGAAATCCAGGAGGAAGCCGCTGCTGACCTGCTGAGCCACTCAGATGCTCACAGGAGTATGGGAGCAGATGGGATCCATCCTAGGGGGATGAGGGGGCTGGTGGGTGAGCTCCCCAAGCTGCTCTCCATCATTTACCATCAGTCCTGGCTCAGCAGGGAGGTCCCAGAGGAGTGGAGGTGCCAATGTCAGCCCATCCCCAAGAGGGGCTGGAAGGAGGATCTGGGGAACTCCAGGCCTGTCAGCCTGAGCTGGGTGCCTGGCAAGGTTATGGAACAGATCACCTTGAGAGCCATCACAGGGCACCCACAGGATGGCTGAGGGATCAGAGCCAGTCAGTGTGGAATTAGGGGTGGCAAGTCCTGCCTGACCAACCTGGTCTCTCCTTTTATGACCAGGTGACCAGCCTGTGGATGCAGGAAAGGCTGTGGATGTTGTGTGCCTGGAATTCAGCAAGGCCTTTGACACTGTCTCTGACAGCATTCCCTGGAAAAGCTGCAGCCCACGGCTTGGGCAGGTTCCCTCCTCCCTGAGAGATTTAAGAGCTGGCTGGAGGCTGGGCCCAGAGAGTGGTGGGGATGGTGCTGCACCCAGCTGGTGTCCAGGCACTGGTGCTGTCCCCCAGGGATCTGTGTTGGACCCAGTCCTGTTTAATATCTTCACTGATGATCTGGGTGAGGGGATCGAGTCCACCATTCACAAATTTGCAGATGACACCAAGCTGTGTGAGAGTGTGGATCTGCTGGAGGGCTGGACAAGAAGACACAGCCTTAAGCTGCACCAGGGGAGGTTTAGGCTGGACAGTAGGAAGAAGTTCTTCACAGAAAGAGTGATTGGGCATTGGAATGGGCAGGCCAGGGGGAGGTGGCAGAGTCACTGTCCCTCTCCAGTAGCACTTAGTGGCATAGTCTGGGTGACAAGGCAGTATTAGGGCATTGGTTGGACTTGATGATCCCAAAGGTCTTTTCCAGCCTCTTTGATTCTGTCATTTTCTGATGATTGGGACACTCTGGGGAAGCAAGGGGCAATTGTGACACTACAGGACCTTGTGGAACTAAGAGGACCATGGTGACACTGTGCAGCCTGATAGAACCAGGGGCCCATTGTGGTGCTGTGGGGCCAAATGGAACCAGGGAGTGCACTGTGACACTCTGGGTCCTCATGGAACCACAGAGGCCATTGTGACACTGCATCACCTTGTGTACCCAAGGTGTTTCACCATTTTGACAGTGAGAAACCAAGGAGACCATTGGGAGACTCCAGGGCCCAGTGGAACCAAGGGGTCATTCTGACATTGCGGGGCCTCATGGAACCAAGGGGACATTGTGACACTGTGTAACCAAGGAGCCACTGTGACACAATTGGGCCTCAAGGGATCTGGAAGACAGCTGTGACACTGTGTGGCCTTGTGGAAACAAGGAGTCCATTGTGACACTGAGGGGACTTGTGGAACCACAGAGACCATGGTGACAGTGTGGGACCTCGTGCAACCATGGGGCCATTGTGACACCCTGGGGCCCCATGGAACCAAGGGGCCACTGTGAAACTGCAGCACAAATTAGAACATTGTGACACTGTGAAGTCCCATGGAAACAAGGAGTCCTTTGTCATATTTTGGGGCCCCATGGAACCAAGGAGAGCATTGTTGCTCTGCATGGTCTCATTGAAACAAGGCGACCACTGTGACAGTGCAGGGTCTGGTGTAACCTGAGGGCCATGGTGACACTGAGAGGCCACATGGAGCCAAGGACATCTTTGCAGATGACACCATGCTGGGTGTGAGTGTTGATGTGCTGGAGGGTAGGAGGGCTCTGCACAGGGCCCTGGACAGGCTGGATCCAGGGGCCAAATCCAGCAAGGTGAGGTTGAACAAGTCCAAGCGCTGGGTCCTGCACTTGGGCCACAACAACACCTGCAGCGCTACAGACTGGGGACAGAGTGGCTGGACAGCAGCCAGGCAGAAAGGGACCTGCAGGGACTGATGGACAGCAGGCTGGACATGAGGCAGCAGTGTGCCCAGGTGGCCAAGAAGGCCAGTGGTTCCTGTCATGGATCAAGAATGGTGTGGCCAGCAGCAGCAGGGCAGTTGTGCCAGCACTGATCTGCCCCCAGCTCTGCACACAGACATTGCTGCTGCAGCTCCAGAGAAGGCAACAAAAGGGCATCTCTGCAGAAAACTTTGCTGGGAGATCCTTTAGTTCCTTTAAAGCTCCCAAGAGCACAGCCCCTCATTGACACAGTCTGTGGCCACAGGCAAGTTGAAGAGAAACAAAATGAGATATGGCACAAACAATGACATTTCTTTGTGGACAATGTGAAAAAATTAAAACAGGAAAAGAACATACAAAATGAAACGAACAACAAGTATCAAAGGTGATTTTTATTACAAGTGATTTGCAGAAATTGGCCAGCAGTTTAATGTTCCTGAAAGCATCCAGTCATCAGTGTCCACATTTCAGCCTTGAGCTCCTTGTTCCTCAGGCTGTAGATGAGGGGGTTCAGGGCTGGAAGCACCACCGAGTACAGAAATGACACCACCAGTTCCAGAGATGTGGAGGAGATGGAGGGAGGCTTCAGATGAGCAAAAATGACAGTGCTGAAAAACAGGGAGACCATAGCCAAGTGAGGAAGGCAGATGGAAAAGGCTTTGTGCCGTCCCTGCTCAGAGGGGATCCTCAGCACAGTCCTGAAGATCTGCACATAGGAGAAAACAATGAACACAAAACATCCGAGTCCTAAACAGGCACTAGCAGCAAGAAGACCAAGTTTCTTGAGTTTGGAGTGTGAGCAAGAGAGCTTGAGGATGTGTGGGATTTCACAGAAGAACTGGCACAGGGCATTGCCATGGCACAGGGGCAGGGAAAATGTATTGGCTGTGTGCAGCAGTGAACAGAGAAAAGCACTGGCCCAGGCAGCTGCTGCCATGTGGGCACAAGCCCTGCTGCCCAGGAGGGTCCTGTAGTGCAGGGGTTTGCAGATGGACACGTAGCGGTCATAGCACATGATGGTCAGGAGTGAAAGCTCTGCTGAGATGAAGAAATACAAAAAGAAGAGCTGAACAGCACATCCTGTGTAGGAGATGGTCGTGGTGTCCCAGAGGGAATTGTGCATGGCTTTGGGGACAGTGGTGCAGATGGAGCCCAGGTGGCTGAGGGCCAGGTTGAGCAGGAAGAAGAACATGGGCGTGTGCAGGTGGTGGCCGCAGGCTACGGCGCTGATGATGAGGCCGTTGGCCAGGAGGGCAGCCAGGGAGATGCCCAGCAAGAGACAGAAGTGCAGGAGCTGCAGCTGCCACGTGTCTGCCAATGCCAGCAGGAGGAAGTGGCTGATGGAGCTGCTGTTGGACATTTGCTGGGGCTGCACAGGGGGACCTGTTGATGGAGAAAGGACAGTGACAAGTCAGGAGAGGCTGCTTTGAGCCAAACCTGGACCATTCCCTGCAGAGTGTCCTGCTGGGACTCACCCAGCCTTGTTCCTGCTTTGGGAAAACCTTCACCCAGGTCCCTGCCTGAGCTCCAGTTGTGCTGGCTGAGTGTGCTAGGAGCAGCCAGGCCTATGCAGGGGGGCTCTTGAGGAGCCATCCCTGCCCTGCTGCCCTGAGTTTGTGGCCATGTGGAAGAGGGACAAGGCTGAATATTCAGGATTTGTCAGGGAAATCACTCCTAATGCAGAATGAATTGGTACCATCTGCACTCACACTTCTAAAGAATGTCAGGAGTTGGTTTTAGGAGTTGTTTTAAAACATCATTGCTGGATTGCTGAGGTCAGAAAACCGCAGCATTCCTGCTGCACTCAGAGTTTGCTACTGAGAGATGAGAGAAGCAAAGGATTCCCTGTGGCTGAGGGAAGGTGAGGGGCTGGATGGGCTTGTTCCCAACTGCCCTGGCTTTGCACCTTTGGCTGCAATCAGAGCACAGTCACATTCTCGGGTTAGCCTGGGATAAACCAGACCCTACCCAGAGCACAGGGATCCCTGAATGTCTCACCCTCTCTCAAGGTCTCTGGGCAAGGTCTCAGCACCCCCTTGTGCCAAGGACACTCACAGCTCCCTTGGCAAACCCAGCAGCATTTCCTCAGGTGTGGCAGTTCTGCCCTTCCCCGTGGGACATTCAGGGAACTGCCAGGGGCTCTGGCACAGATTTGCACCCAGGAGCCCAGCCCAGCTCAGCAGCACAGACACAGCACAAGGACTTGAATGACCCTCTGGGGATTTGTGCTCAGGCCCTGAACATCAGTTCCTGAGAGGCAGCTGAAGAAACCTCTCCAGAACTCCAAGGCAGAATCCAACTCCAAAGTTTCTTGGACTTTTAATGCGTCCCACTGAGGGACTCGACTGAGAAAATGTCCCCAGGCCCCAGGCAGAGCAGAGAACTGGAGGCAGTGAAGACAGGTGGGGAAAAAGAGAAGCCAAGTCTTGGTGGCCTGGGGCACAGCAGGGTCTGTGCCACCAAGGGCTGTGAGAAGACACCTTGTCCTGAGGCCCTGGGGCCTCCTGGCACAGCCCCAGCCAGGCTGGGCACTGTCAGCCACTTGTCCTGCCCTCAGCGAGATTCAGTGTTGGCTAATTACCAGTGCACTCACTAGAATATTCTTACTCATTTCATGCTGTGTGATAGGATTAGGAGAAAGGCAAAGTAGGCACAAAACTTTAAAAGGGTATAAAGTAAAGTTTATTAATAGTAACTAAAAAATAGGGTAATAAGAATCAGAACAAAACTTTCAGAACACTTCTTCCTACAACCTTTTCTTTCTTATTGACAATGTAGAGAGAAAACCTAAAATTTTCAGTCAGTTTACCATCTCTATAACAGTTTTTCTTCAGTTCACTTAAGGAGAGGAGTCTCTCTTTCATGCTATGGAGATCTCTTCATAACAAAAGAGTACTCTCGTGCCTTCAATTACAATGAGTAAAAGCTGCCCAGAAAAATCTGTAATCGTGAAGTGCCTCCCATTTTTTCACAACTTTTCCCACAGCTGTGTTTATGGGCCATGTCAGCTTATGGGGTATTAGTTTAAAGATGAGCTGTTTAGGAGCAGAGGTTCTCTTCATCCATTTCTGAAATCATCTTCATCTCTGAGAACAGAGATCTTCTCTCCCCGAGGGCACAGGGTCTCATCACTCTGCTCTCTTTCTCTGTACAAAATTCTCATGGGATCACAGCTACTTCAACGTTTGCTTCCTTTAGCATGGAGGCCTTTGCTGAACAAGTCATCTCCCCATAGATTTTAAAGCATTATATGGAAAAAGAGAGACTGATGTATCAATTACATCCTTCTCCATAGCTTTACAAGAGGATTTCGGCCCCAAGTTCAAGGCACCTCCTCATCCCTCCCATCTGGGACTCAACTTCTCCTCACTGACCTCGGTGTCTTCATGTTCCTGCTCTGTGTGCCTGCACTTTGTCCTTTCCTCTCATTCGACGGAGGATGGAAGCACTGAAAGAGTTAATATCTCACCCAGGACCTGCAGATGGTTCCGTGACCCCGGCTGGGCTCGGTCCTTGCGGCCAGAGCTGTTTTACGATGGAGGTTTCTGCAGCGGCTGCGCTGGGGCTGTGTCAGGATGGGCCGTGCTGGGGCAGGGCCAGGATCTCAGCAGCCAGGCCAGAACACAGCAGCAGCACGGCTGGGGCCCATGGCTTCTCCTCCCCCTGCCCGGGGCTTGCGGGTGAACCCCAAGGGTGGCAGAATCTTGGACGAGCCGGCCCGGCCCGGGGCTGCTCCTGGGGCCCGGCGGATCCTGGCTCGGCCCGGGCTGGCGGCGGGGCAGGGCTCGGTAGCGCCCAGGTGTTGGCAACCGCAGCCATGGCCCGGCCCGGCCTCGGCCCCGTGGCCTCCCCTACCCTGCCCGGCAGCCGATGGGGCCTGGGGGGCTCCCTGGGAAGGGGCCCGGCCCCACGGCAGGAGCCGCCCGGCCCGGCCCGGCTGAGACAGGGGCTGGGCCAGCCTTGTTACCTCTTTGCTGGCCAGAAGGGAAAGAGACCCTCCCAGGCTTTCTCATCTTTAACATGTGTCTTCACAGAGGCATGTACACTTTCCTTAGTGGTTAAACAGACTGTCAATTCTCAGAGCTAATTACTGTTGGTTTTTTTTTTTTTCCAGAGACAGAGGAAACTGCTAGCAGCTTCTCTTTAAACATCACTTCCATGATGCAAAAGCACCACAACATCACAGAACACAGAGCTCCTTTGTTCATATGTAGTGGTCATGGGCCCGAGGCCTCAAAACCCCTCCTTGGGAGATCTCTGGGCCCTCTCCAAGGTTTTTTCAAATGAAAACATGCAGCTCATAGTCTAAGAAAATCACCAGAGGACAGGGCCAGCCTGACCTGTCTGTCCTGGCTACTTTTGTCTGGGAGAAATCCTTGTACATAAGGAATTTGGGAGGCCAAATTCTAATTTTGGCCACAGCTCCTAGACATGAAGGCCGGTTCTTTTTCATAGGAATGAAGGAACAGAGCCCCTCTGTTTCCTGGGCATATGAGAGATGACCACCAGAGGCCAAGGCCAGCCAGAGATGGCAGGTTTTTTCTGGGAGATATCCTTGCCTATAGGAAAATTTTTAGGGAGAGTACTAATTTTGGCAATGGGCATCTGAAAGGAGGGATGGTTCTTTTCCATAGCAAGGAAAGCACGGAAACCCAGTGTTGCAGGGGCAGATGTGAAGCCCTCGACATGCCAAGGTCAGCCACACCTGTCAGGTGGCCCCTGGGAGGCCAAGCCAGCCAGACCTATTCCATGTTCTCTCGGTTCCATGGGGCCCGACAGTGTCCACATGGTCTCTTGCTTACATGAGGCCCTGAGGTGCCATAATGTCACCCCCTTGGTGACACAGAGCCCTGAAGGGTCGTGATGCTCTGCATGGTTCTGTCAGGCACCACAGAGCCATAATGGTCTCTGGGTTCCATGAAGCCCCACTATGTCACCATGGCCCCTTGGTTTCATGAGATCCCCACAGTGTCCCAGTGATCTCCATGGGAAGGAAAGAACCCAGCCCCAGTGTAGCAGGGGCAGTCACCGGAGGCCATGGCCAGCCAGACTTGATGGTACTGGCAGATTTTGCCTGTGAGCAACCCTTGGATATACAGCTTTTTCCAGGTGGAATCCTAATTTCAGACATGGACACCTGGATGACAATGACGGTTCTTTTCCACAGGATGGAAACCATGGAACACTGGTGTATCAGGGGCAGATGGAAGGTGGCCATCAGAGGTCTAGGCCAGCAAGACCTCTCTGTCCTAGAAGCTTTTGCCTAAAAGCAACTCTTGGATATAGGGAATTTGGGAGGTGGAATCCCAGTTTCGGCCATTTCTGTGTAGACAAGAAGGACAGTTCTTTTCCATAGGATGGAAAGCATAGAGCCCAATGTTCCAAAGGCAGAAAAGGAGAGCGGTGGCTCCTGGGAGGCCAAGCCAGCAAGACCTGTTTGTCCTGGCAGCTTTTGTCAGGAGGAATCCTTGGATATATGGAATTTGGGAAGAGGAATCTCTATTTTGACCACACACACCATGAGAAGAAATATAATTATTTTCCATATGAAGGAAAGCCCAGAGCCCCAGTGTTTGGAAAGCAGGTGAGAGGCAGCCCCCAAGAGGCCAAGGGCAGCCAGACCTGTCTGTTCTGGCAGCTTTCACTGGGGAGAAATCCTTGGATGTACGGAGTTTTGGAGGTGCAATCCCAGTTTAGGCCATGGGCACCTGCTCAAGATGGATGTTTTTTTTTCCTATAGGAAAGAGAATGTGAAGTCCAAGTGTCCTGGAAGAAGATGAGAGGTGGCCACCCTCAGGCCAAGCCAAGCCACACCCATCTCTCCTGGCAGCTTTCATCTAGGGGCTATCCTTGGCCATAGGGCATTTTGGAGGTGGTCCTGGGTTGACTATATGATGCTTTTATCCCCAATCGTCTTGTTCTGTTTATACTGAATAATAAGTTTTACACCTTTAAGACTCTCTTCCAGACAGTGAGGAGGGCAGGGAAGAAGCGCGCAGTTTGTTTTCAGACTGCTCTCACTCCTCCACATTCCTGCTCCTGGACTGTGTTGTCTGCGGATGGACAGACAGCAGGACAGAGCTCCTTTTTCCCTTTTTCTTGCTTTTAGTTAGTTTTAGCTAGCTGAGGCAAAGAAGTTCTCCGGATTGTGATTTTTTCCTTTTTTTCTTGGACCTGTTCAAGCCTGCTCTTGACTGAACACCCAGAAGAGCACCGGCAGCTCCACCTGTGGCCCCTGGCCGGGCCTGGGCCACGGCGTTTCCAGCACCAGAGAGACTGATCAAAGACTGAGTGAGCCGAGCTGCAGCCCGGGGAGGGGACTGTTCTGAGTTTGTTTTTCCTTGGATTGTTTAATATTGTTTTATTGTTTATTGTTTAATATTGTTTGGTTTCTATTGTTTAATAAACAGGTTTCTTTCCACTTTTCTCCAAGGAGATATTTTCTCCCGAACCGGTTGGAGGGGGGAGGGGCAATTGAATCTGCTTTTGTAGAGAAGCCCCTTTGGGGGTTATCTCCCAAACTTGCCCTAAACCAGGACAGAGGTGGAATCTCAATTTAGGCCATGGGTGCCTGGCCAGGAAGGAGAATTCTTTTCATTAGGAAGGAAAGCACAAAGCCCCAGTGTTTCTGAGGAAGATGAGTGACAGCCCTCAGGAAGCCAAGGCCAGCCAGACTTGTCACTCCTGGCAGCTTTGGTCTGGAAGCTATCCTTGCCTATAGGGAATGCTGGAGGCTGATGCCCAATTTTGGCCATGGGTGCCTGGTCGAGATGGATGTTTTTTTTCCCATAAGAAAGAAAAGCACATGGTCCCAGGGTTTCAAAGGCAGATGGGAGATGGCCCCTGGGGGGCCAAGGCAGCCAGATCTGTCTTTCCTGGCAGATTTCATCTGGGAACAATCTTTGCATATAAGGTAATTTGGCAAGGAATCCCAGTTTTGGCAATGGGCCCCTGGAGGAAAAGGACATTTCTCTCTCACAGGAAGGAAAGCCCAGAGCCCCAGTGCTTCAGGGACAGATGAGAAGCAGCCCGCAACATGCCAAGGTCAGCTAGACCTGTCAGGTGGTCCCCAGGAGGCCCAGCCAGCCAGACCTGTTCCCTGTTCCCTTGGTTTCGTGGGACCCCACAGTGTCCCAATGGTCTCCTTGGTTCCATGAGGCCCTGGAGTGTCACAATGTTCCCCTTGCTTCTGCAGTGTCACAATGGCCCTGTGCTTCCATGAGGCCTTGCAATATCACAATGGCTTTGTGGTTCCACAAAGCCCTGATGTGTCACCATGGCTCCTTGGCTCAATGCGCCTTCGCTATGTCACAATGGCTCCTCTGTGACACTACAGGATCCACAAGGTCACCATGGACCCTTGGCTCCTTGGCACCTCCGAGTTTCACAGTAGTCTCCTTGATTCTATGAGGCACCACAGTGTCACATGGCCCTTTGCTTCCATGAGGTTTTGTAGTGTCCCTGCGGTCTCTGTCAGAGGCTGGATGAGATCAATGTCCCGAGACACCTTGGGATGCTCGGAATGCCCGTGTGGGGCCAGGGCCGGGTGAGGCCTTGGCTTGTGGTGGGACAGAGCCCCGCCCCCAGCCCTGGCACAGCTGTCAATCACAGAACAGAGGTGCAATCACACGCTAGCAGCTGCTGCCTGCCCTGACTCTGATTGGCCAAGCCACTGGCAGTCCCACCTCAGGGGCGGACCCATGAAGGCCCAGGGGGTTAAAAGCCAGAGCACGAGGCCAGCCCATGCTCTGGATCCTTCCTTCTGCTGGGGTTTCTCTGTCAGCGATGCTGGAACCTGAACAGCTGGTACCTATGTGCGTGTCTTTCTATAGATCTGTCTTTCTGTTGTTCCCTGTTTCATGTCCTTCTAATCCTAATTATTTGGAACATTTTTTGGGTAACTTAGCATCTCAAGGGTTCAATGTTTTTAGGTTAAATGTGTGGGAATCCAGAGCACAGGGAATATTTCTCTGTCTGCTTTGAGGGGTCCTGACCCCCAGAGAAACACTGCCTTTAACATTCGTCCATTGAGAGGACTTACATGACTTTGAGATAGATTAGAATTCACCAAAGTGTGAAATAGGTAATATAGAGTAGTATAGTATGTTACTTGGGTGAGAAATTTAGGTTTTGGGATTTTTAGTATGGTGTAGATAGGAAGCAAGATGCAGGAATTTGGTTATAGTCCCTGTCTTCTTCTTCTTCATCTGCTCCATTTTCTGCAGTGTTGGTGACAGAGGATGACTGGTCAAGGCAAGCACAGTGGAGAGGTTACGTGGACTGTCCAGGGATGAGTTCTTGGTAGGTAAGTAAAAATAATGCATGCCTTAAGAATTAATTGGATGAGACAACTTTAAAAGACCTTGAAACTGTATATTTTGGGACCATTTTGCAGTGCTTTTCCTGCACGCTGAGCCTGGTCTGCACAGCATGCAAAACTTTAGATAAGATAAAAGTAAAGAAGAAGCTGAAGACCAAAAAAGTCCTGTGCATTTCCTTTTCCCTGGCACAGAACTACTACAGGAGGGTTTCCCCCATCCTGGGAGCCCCCAGAAGGGCCCAATGTAAAACAAACATTAATAACTGGTGCCCTGACAATGTTTGTAATAAGTTGTTTTTTCCATAAAGTTGTTTACTGCAGGGTCTTGTCTTCATTAGCCGAGCATGTGAAATGTGTTGGTGAAATGACCAATGAGGTCCACTAGTAGCAAACCAAGATATAAAAGAAGAGGATTGAATAAACTGGTAGATTTCCGCCCTTAGCCTTCTGAGTCTGTGTCATCTCTGACTCAATGGTGACTTTTTGGGATCTGTGGGGGATATTGGGGATCTTTTCCGTACCTCGAAACCCAACAGGAGTCTCTCCAATAAACTTTGCCTGAAGCTCCCACTGTGCCCATGACAGGAACCCCTGGGAGTGTCTGTCACATCCTGGCTCTTTAGCAGCCTGGGGACTCCTGGGATGTCACCGTGGAACCCCCGTGAGTGCCTGTGACAGATCAGTGCCTTTGCAGCCCAAGGTGCCCTGGGATGTCACCATGGAATGGCTGTAACTGCCTCTGACCACAGGGCCTTTACCATCCCCAGAAACCTCTGGGAGGTGTCCATGGATCCCCTGTCTGCCTGTGACATTCCAGCTCTTGAACAGCCTGGAGACTCTTGGAAAGTCCCCATGGAACCCCTCTGAGGGCCTGTGACAAATCTGATCCTTAGCAGGCAACCATCACCTGGACCCTGTTGCTATGTGTCATGGGATCCCAGATCCACAGAATTGGCTGAGCTGGGAGGGACCCATCAGGATCCTGGAGTCGAACTGGGGGCCCTGCACAGGACACCCCAACAATGCCAGCTTGGGCCTGGCAGCGCTGGCCAAATGCTGCTGGAGCTCAGAGAGCCCTGGAGCTGGGAGCCTTCCCTGGGGAGCCTGGGCAGTGCCCCAGCAGCCTCTGGGGAAAAACCTTTTTCTGAGATCCAATCTCAGCCTGCCCTGACTCAGCTGCAGCCGTTCCCTCCAGTCCTGTCCCTGGGCACCAGAGGGAAAGAGGTTCCCACAGCCCCAGCCAGGGACCCGGTCCAAAGGCTGTTGCCTTGGCCACTAGGGCTGGGACCAGCTGGGATGCTTGGTTTCCACAGTCTGGAGTTCAGGAATGGGATTCCCCAATGTCCTGCTCCTACTAAAACCGTGCTGCCGCTCGCTGCCCCCCCACCTCCCATGGAAAGCACAAAAGGCAAAGATCCATGGCTGGGAAAAAAAAACAATTTATTGGGAAAAGCAATGTGATTACATCGGGGCACAAAGCCCTTATGTTGCAGTCATGCCTCTCGCAAGGCTCCCCTTACCGGTGACTCCGCAGGTGTCTGGTGAAGTTAGAGCTGTCTGAGAAGCTCTTCCCACACTGGGGACACTCGTAGGGCCTCTCCCCAGTGTGGATGCGCCGGTGGGTGACGAGGTGGGAGTTTTGCTTGAAGCCCTTGCCACAGACAGGGCAGCGGAAGGGCCTCTCATCTGTGTGAATTCGTTCATGCAAAAGGAGATGGGACCTGGCGTGAAACCTCTTACCACATGTGGGGCAGTCATAGGGAAGCTCTCCAGTGTGGATGCGCTGATGGCTGAGGAGATTGGAGCTGGTGTGAAACCTCTTCTGGCACTCGGGACACTCATAGGGCCTCTCCCCACTGTGGATGCGTTGGTGGTTCATGAGTTGAGATCTCCGGCTGCAGCCCTTCCCACATTCCCCACACTTGTAGGGCCATTCCCCAGTGTGGATCATCTGGTGGCAGATCAGGGTGCTGCTCTGCCTGAAGCTCTTCCCACACTCCAAGCACTTGTGGGGCTTCTCTCCATCATGAAGCTGCTCCTGGACCATCAGCTCCGAGCTCTGGCTGAAGCTTTGCCCACCTTCTTGGCACTCGGTGCGTCTTTCCTTTTCAGAGCACCCTGGGCTGGGTTTGGAGTCCCTCCTCCTGTGGGATGTCTGCGTATTTTCTTCCCCATTGTATTCCTGTGCTGTGGAGCCACTCAAAATGGCCTCTGCTACAAGGTTGTACCATGGAGCTTTGTCCTCACTGGTCTCCATCCCCTGCTCCTTCTCTGGGGGAGCAAGGACAAGGAGAGGATGGGATTTGCCTCCATGCCAGAGAGAAGGGGAAAGAGATTCCCCCAGTGCATCCCTGGCAGGACGGCATGGCCAGTGTTGCTGTCCTGCAGCCGGGGGCCATGCTGGGCTAGGAGATGGAGCAAAGAAAAGGGGGAAAGGGGCACTGACTTCCTCCTCACCTGCCTGCATGTCCCAGGACATCTTCCTCTTCCTCACAACCTCCTCCTCCATCTGGCAAAGGTTTTGGGATGGGAAATTCTGGTTTGGGAGGAAAACGAGAGATGAGTACACGGAGTTTTGTACTGGTTTCAAGGCAAACCACAGGGAGAGTCTAAGTCAGAGTTACAATTTAAAAAGAAAATGTAGATCAAGACAATGATACAGAAACACTGCCTTAAACCGACAGAGTCAGGATATAACCTGGCACCCTGTTGATCAGGGTGCTGGTAGCAGTCCTACTAAATGGTGGCTGCAGTCCTGTTGCAGTGATGATCGTGATTCTGTCGAAGCAGTGATCCTGTAGAAGGGTCTGGTCTTCCTCTGAAGGTCCAGTGGTGCTTATGGAGCTCTTGTCCTCTGGGAATCCAGTAGGCAAGGTGCTCCTGGGGCTGTAAGCCTCAGTTTATATCCAGGTAGGAATGCGTGGCTCCTCCCCCTGGGCGGAGCATCCCACAATGGGATGATGTCATTTTACCAGTCCTGCAGGGACACTCAATGGCCCATTCACAGAAGATAGCCTCTGGGGATGTTATCAGGGCTGAGTCATGGAAGAGAAAAAGAACACTGCCCTGCCCGTTTCTAACAGTTTCTAAAGGTGGTGATGGAAAACATGCATTTGGTTACATATTGCACTGCAACCTGAAACAGTGGGGTAATCCCTGCTGGGGGGGTGAGCACCACTCCCCTTACCCGAACTGGCTCAGGTGTAAAACCCTCACCCTGGGAAAGCCACACACACAGGGGACAATGTCACACTTGCCTCACCCCATGGGAGGTCTCTGTCCCTGTACCTCCCTTGTTCTCCCCTGCTTTTCTCCTTCTTTCCATCTCTCTCTCTACCTCACATTTCCTGTTCAATACTATCCACTTTGGATTTGGTCTCATTAGCACCTTAACTGGGAAAGAGGCATCTCTCTAACAATTTTCTTAAACAGATTGTGACATTATTTTGGCACAGTGAGTTTAGGCACTGTTGTCTGACCCTAAGTGCCTTTGACAACAGCATATTTCCCTCCTCTGAGGTGGTTGTGGTTCTGTCTGAGGAAGTCTTGCAAAATTGGACGGCGCTTCTTCTGAGGGACTTGTGGGAGAACTGATGAGGAAAATGGCTGCTGTGGCTGGCCAGTGTAACAAAAATATTTTGTTGTCCTCCCTTGAAAATTTTATTAAAATCACTGGAGGAAAGGGAGCAAATGATACCAGCAAGACTGACAAGATTCATTCACCCCAACATGATGAATGCAAGGCTGCTAGAAGTTCCACAGGAAGCCTAGCTCAAGTAGCTAAATTCCTAAATTAGTCCTGAATTCACAGTCTTGGAGACTTTGCCACATGTGAAAATCATAAGTGTCTTCGTCCCTGTCACCTTTGTCACAGGTATACAGAGTTTTTCCTTCCTTTTAATAATCTTGGGCCAAATTTCCATCTTTTTTTTTTTTTTGGAACCTGCCAGCTGCCAAGCTGGAGCTGTGCAGGAACCGATGAAACTTGGAATTGTCACAGAATTGCTCCTATTGGCAGTTTATTAATGTTTGGGATTTGTTTACATTTCCATCAGAAGTGACTTGTGGCAAGAGCAAATGTTCCTCAAGGCATTTAACGTGGTGTTAAGTTTGATTTCTGCCAAGTTGATTTTGTCCAGTGCCCAGGGGATGCTTGAGGCATGCTTGGGAGGGGCTTGGGGGGATTTTGTCCCTGTCCCTGTCACCCCAGGCCATTCCTGAGGTGGTCTCCATCATTCTCATCCCAGGGAATGCCTGGGGGTCTCCCTCACTCTCACCCTCTGGCATGGGGTGCTCGGGGCAGTCTCTGTCCCTCTCAGCCCAGGAGATGCTCGGGGGTCTCTGTCCCCTTGTCCTGGGGGATTCTCAGGGGTCTCCATCCCTCTGGCCTCAGGGAATGCTTGTGCAGGGCTGGAGACCAGGGGCTTTGTCTCCCTCTCACTGCTGAGAGTGCTTCTGGCTGGGGGGGCTCTCCGACCTTCTCATCCCTGGGGAGGCTGTGGGGGGGTCTCTGTCCCTCTCAGCCCTGGTGTGACCCCTGCCCAAACATCATCGGGGTCAGAGGGACAGAGACACCCCCAAACCCCCAGAAGGGCTCGACCTGGAATCATGCTCATACCCTCTTCATCTGTTTAGCCCAGAAATGAGTTCTGCACCTTTAAGGCAGGTTCTGAGAGCGAAGGGAGGGAGGAAGAAGCGAGCAGTTTGTTTTACAAACTGCACTCACTCTTCCACATTCCAGCTCCTGGAGGGACAGATGGTGGGATAGGGCTCTCCTTGGCTTTTAGGCTTTTTTTAGCTCTCTGAGGCAGACAAGTTCCCTGGACTGTGATATTTCTTTTTCTTTGGAGCTGTTTTAACCTGCTCTGGACTGAACACCCAGAAGGGCACCTGAAGCTCATAACTGTGGCCCACTGGGCCGAGCCTGGGCTGTGGCTTTTCCAGTGATGGAGGAACTGATAAGAGACAGATAAGAGACTGATAAGAGAATGAGTGAGGTGAGCTACAGCCCAGG
Source organism: Passer domesticus (assembly GCF_036417665.1). Taxonomy (NCBI): domain Eukaryota; kingdom Metazoa; phylum Chordata; class Aves; order Passeriformes; family Passeridae; genus Passer; species Passer domesticus. Next base: position 71,434,785 of record NC_087479.1, on the reverse strand, counting down.
GAGGGACTTGCTGAGTTTGTCATCTCTTTAGGAGTGGCAAGAGGTTTTGTGGTTTAATATTGGTCATCTGCTCTGCTCGTGAATTCTTTGCCTGTTAAATAATCAGGTTTTTTCTACTTTTCTCCAAGGAAATCTTTTCCCGAACTGGTTGGTGGAGGGGCCGCTTGAATTTGCTTTCTAGTGGAATCCCCTTTTTGAGGTTTTCTCCCAAATTTGCCCTAAACCAGGATAGGGCAGTGGGGAGAGGAGAGAGCCCCAAGTAACTGGATTGGGTGGAGACTGGAGACGGGGACCCTGGGACCCCGAAACCCCCCAGCATCCCTAAGCAGGACCCTGGAGAGGGGGGATCCCCAGGAGCTATGGGATCTTTGGCAGCCATGAGAGGGGGGACCACCAGAACCCCAGAGAGATGAGACTGGAATTGGGACACTCTTGGTGGCTTTTTTTAGATTCACTTTTGCTTTTTGAAGGTTTTCATGGACACCAGGTGACTTCTAGATATGGACTTGGGTGGAAGACCTTCAGCCTTTCTGTGCTCATCCCTTTTTTTTCCCCAAAGCAGGTTTTCCCACTACCAAACCTTGGCCCAATGGAAGAGAATGCTGCAAGGAAGCAAAAGATGCCCGAGACACTCAGGCAAGTGAGGAGGAAGTCAGTGCCCCCTTCCCCCTCTCTCCTGCTCCATCTCCCAGACCAGCATGGCCCCCGGCTGCAGGACAACCCACTGCCAACGCTGTCCTGCTGGGGATGCACTGGGGGATCTCCTGCCCCTTCCCTCTGGCACGGAGGCACATTCACAGGCTCTGGGGCAGGAGGAGGTACCATGGGTGGTTTGGGGTGCGTGGCTCGGCTGCTCCCGGCGCGGTTCCCCTGAGCCACCAGCATGGCTCCGCCAGGCCCCCCCACCAAGGCGCTTGCTGGAGGTTCTTTAGCAGAAATGCTGGTAAATTTACCATCTGGAATTACACTAAATACAATTTCAAGAAGCTTCTGGTTTGCTGGGCAGTTTGCCGAATTACACATTGTTGTTTCTTTCAGTAAAACTTCACTTTAAAAGGTCTTAGTAAATTTATGCTTGCATAAAATTTGTGGCTACCATGGGCTTCTCTCAAAACTAAATTACATAAAATCATGACACATTTATTACATCCTTTTAATCCCTCCAGTAAATACATCATGCTGTTATTTCATTCACAGATTGTTCAACTTTTTCAGTGCCTTATTTCTATTAATAGCATCAGAATAAGTTAAATTTTGTTGTATGTATAACTTCTAATGATATTAATTTTTGATTCTGTGATGTTTAATTTAATGTAAATTCAGGGGTGACAAAATTAAGCAAAGTTGAACATTATTGTTAGATTTGAGCCATGTTAAGTTACATTCTATTAATTTGAAATCCTGTTGTTCTGGATTGACAGATAATGTGTGTATTGTATTTGCCATCTGTCAGAGGTAGGGCAGTTGTCTTCTGCTAATTGGGCAGGTTTTTTATCTCTTCAACAAATCAATCCTCCCTCCAGGGAGATATCTTTTGTTAATGGGCCATTGAGTGTAACTGCAGGACTGATAAAAATTACATCATCCCACTGTGAGGTGCTCTGCCCAGAGGGAGGAGACATGCATTGCAGACATGGTGAGGCTGGGGGTGAGGAGCAGCTTGTCCAAACAGGGTCAGCCCTCAAGGGGCTCATTCTTCTCCATGCCCAGACCTCCCAAGGAGACATTCAGCATCAAGATCGCCTGGGGAATGCTTCTATCAGCTCTTCTCTGAACTGGAACATAAAAAAAATACTTGATTAAAGAAAAAAAACCATAATGAGGCATACTTTGAAATCTTTCATCCTTAAAGGGACTCTAGACTGACTCCAATCAGCTGCACAAGCCATGGACACATGAAGAGCACCTAAGAAAGGTCCATCAAGAGCTTTCTGTGTTTTGACGATCCCCACGGTGGATTTGGGGCTGAGTCTGGGACCCTGACACACTGAGTGAAGGCTGAAGAAGCTGCTCAAGGAGTCAGCAGCAAAACTCCAAGTTCCCTGGAGCATGGCTGGGCCCCACTGAGGGCAGGGAATGCCAAGGGCTCCCCAGGGACTGCTGAGAGCAGATCCTTGAGGCCAGGAGTGGAGGGAGCCCAAGGCTCTGGGCAGGGAACTGCAATGCTGAGCAAGGCCTGAGCTGGCTGGGGGAAGCAGAAAGGCCAAGCCCTGAGCCCAGCCTGGGCCAGCAGGGCCTGTCCCTCACGGGTGGCTCGGGACTCTCTGTGGGGCAGGGGGATGTGAGAGGCAGCAAGGACAAATGCCATAAACCTGTGTGACCTTCCAGATCCTCATGGAACCAAGGGGCCAGTGGGACACTGTGGGAAGTTGTGGAACCAAGGTAATCATTGTGGCACTGTTGGGGCCCATGGAATCAAGGAGCCAGTGGGACACTCTGGGGCCTCATGGAAACAAGAGGCCATTGTGAGCCTGCAGGGCCAGAACACTGAAATGCTGGGGGGAACAAAAGGCTCCTTTCCTTGGGTTTGGTGCACAGGAGAAACACCAGATATTCTCAACATGGCCAGATGCAAAGAATATTCTTGGAAGGAAGGGACCCACAAGGATCATCAATTCCAGCTCTTGAGTGAATGGCCGACACAGGGATTGAACCCACAGCCTTGGTGATACCAGCACCATGCTCTAACCAGCTGAGCTAAGAGGTCAAAATGGCACAAGTTTTACTGGCAAAATATAAACAAACAAGAAACTTTGGCAAAGAGTTTAATACAACATCCACTTCAACATAAAACTCTTACCATAGCATTAACTTCACTTAGCCCATTTACCTAAAAATTCTTAACACTTAAGGTGTTAAGATACCCAAAAACATTCCAGGTAAGTGGGATTAGATGGAGAAGAAATAGAGAAAAACAGAACGACAGAAAATCTATAAGAAGACAGACACATAGGTACCAACTGATCAGGTTCCAGCATCGCTGACAGAGGAAACCCAGGATCCAGAGCATGGGCTGGCCTCGCACTCCGGCATTTAACCCCCTGGGCATTCATGGGTCCGCCCCTGGGGTGGGACTGCCAGTGGCTTGTCCAATCAGAGTCAGGGATGGCACCAGCTTTTTAGTGTGTGATTGATTGACAGCTGGACCAATTAGAGCTGGAATAGCACGGCCCCTGCTGTGTGACTGACAGCTCTGCCAGGGCTGGGGGCGGGGCTCTGTCCCCTCACAAACCAAGGCCTCACCCGGGCCTGGCCCCACACGGGCATTCCAAGCATCCCAAGGTGTCTCGGGACATCGATCTCATCCAGCCTCTGACAGAGACCGCAGGGACACTACAAAACCTCATGGAACCAAGGGGCCATGGTGACACTGTGGTGCCTCATAGAATCAAGGAGACTATTGTGAAACTCTGGGGCACCAAGGAGCCAAGGGTCCATGGTGACCTTGTGGATCCTGTAGTGTCACAGAAAAGCCATTGTGACACAGCGAGGGCACAGGGAGCTGAGGGGCCATGGTGACACATCAGGGCTTTGTGGAACCACAAAGCCATTGTGATATTGCAAGGCCTCATGGAAGCACAGGGCCATTGTGACACTGCAGAAGCAAGGGGAACATTGTGACACTCCAGGGCCTCATGGAACCAAGGAGACCATTGGGACACTGTGGGGTCCCACGAAACCAAGGGAACAGGGAACAGGTCTGGCTGGCTGGGCCTCCTGGGGACCACCTGACAGGTCTAGCTGACCTTGGCATGTTGCGGGCTGCTTCTCATCTGTCCCTGAAGCACTGGGGCTCTGGGCTTTCCTTCCTGTGAGAGAGAAATGTCCTTTTCCTCCAGGGGCCCATTGCCAAAACTGGAATTCCTTGCCAAATTACCTTATATGCAAAGATTGTTCCCAGATGAAATCTGCCAGGAAAGACAGATCTGGCTGCCTTGGCCCCCCAGGGGCCATCTCCCATCTGCCTTTGAAACCCTGGGACCATGTGCTTTTCTTTCTTATGGGAAAAAAAACATCCATCTCGACCAGGCACCCATGGCCAAAATTGGGCATCAGCCTCCAGCATTCCCTATAGGCAAGGATAGCTTCCAGACCAAAGCTGCCAGGAGTGACAAGTCTGGCTGGCCTTGGCTTCCTGAGGGCTGTCACTCATCTTCCTCAGAAACACTGGGGCTCTGTGCTTTCCTTCCTAATGAAAAGAATTCTCCTTCCTGGCCAGGCACCCATGGCCTAAATTGAGATTCCACCTCTGTCCTGGTTTAGGGCAAGTTTGGGAGATAACCCCCAAAGGGGCTTCTCTACAAAAGCAGATTCAATTGCCCCTCCCCCCTCCAACCGGTTCGGGAGAAAATATCTCCTTGGAGAAAAGTGGAAAGAAACCTGTTTATTAAACAATAGAAACCAAACAATATTAAACAATAAACAATAAAACAATATTAAACAATCCAAGGAAAAACAAACTCAGAACAGTCCCCTCCCCGGGCTGCAGCTCGGCTCACTCAGTCTTTGATCAGTCTCTCTGGTGCTGGAAACGCCGTGGCCCAGGCCCGGCCAGGGGCCACAGGTGGAGCTGCCGGTGCTCTTCTGGGTGTTCAGTCAAGAGCAGGCTTGAACAGGTCCAAGAAAAAAAGGAAAAAATCACAATCCGGAGAACTTCTTTGCCTCAGCTAGCTAAAACTAACTAAAAGCAAGAAAAAGGGAAAAAGGAGCTCTGTCCTGCTGTCTGTCCATCCGCAGACAACACAGTCCAGGAGCAGGAATGTGGAGGAGTGAGAGCAGTCTGAAAACAAACTGCGCGCTTCTTCCCTGCCCTCCTCACTGTCTGGAAGAGAGTCTTAAAGGTGTAAAACTTATTATTCAGTATAAACAGAACAAGACGATTGGGGATAAAAGCATCATATAGTCAACCCAGGACCACCTCCAAAATGCCCTATGGCCAAGGATAGCCCCTAGATGAAAGCTGCCAGGAGAGATGGGTGTGGCTTGGCTTGGCCTGAGGGTGGCCACCTCTCATCTTCTTCCAGGACACTTGGACTTCACATTCTCTTTCCTATAGGAAAAAAAAACATCCATCTTGAGCAGGTGCCCATGGCCTAAACTGGGATTGCACCTCCAAAACTCCGTACATCCAAGGATTTCTCCCCAGTGAAAGCTGCCAGAACAGACAGGTCTGGCTGCCCTTGGCCTCTTGGGGGCTGCCTCTCACCTGCTTTCCAAACACTGGGGCTCTGGGCTTTCCTTCATATGGAAAATAATTATATTTCTTCTCATGGTGTGTGTGGTCAAAATAGAGATTCCTCTTCCCAAATTCCATATATCCAAGGATTCCTCCTGACAAAAGCTGCCAGGACAAACAGGTCTTGCTGGCTTGGCCTCCCAGGAGCCACCGCTCTCCTTTTCTACCTTTGGAACATTGGGCTCTATGCTTTCCATCCTATGGAAAAGAACTGTCCTTCTTGTCTACACAGAAATGGCCGAAACTGGGATTCCACCTCCCAAATTCCCTATATCCAAGAGTTGCTTTTAGGCAAAAGCTTCTAGGACAGAGAGGTCTTGCTGGCCTAGACCTCTGATGGCTGCCTTTCATCTGCCCCGATACACCAGTGTTCCATGGTTTCCATCCTGTGGAAAAGAGCCGTCATTGTCATCCAGGTGTCCATGTCTGAAATTAGGATTCCACCTGGAAAAAGCTGTATATCCAAGGGTTGCTCCCAGGCAAAATCTGCCAGTACCATCAAGTCTGGCTGGCCTTGGCCTCCGGTGACTGCCCCTGCAACACTGGGGCTGGGTTTTTTCCTTCCCATGGAGATCACTGGGACACTGTGGGGACCTCATGAAACCAAGGGGATCATTGTGGCACCACTGGAGCCCATGGAACCAAGGGGCCATGGTGACACAATGGGGCTTCATGCAACCCAGAGACCATTATGACTCTGTGGTGCCTGATGGAACCATGCAGAGCATCACGACCCTTCAGGGCTCTGTGTCACCAAGGGGGTGACATTATGGCACCTCAGTGCCTCATGTAAGCAAGGGACCATGTGGACACTATGGGGCCCCATGGAACAGAGAGAACATGGAAGAGGTCTGGCTGGCTTGGCCTCCCAGCGGCCACCTGACAGGTCTGGCTGACCTTGGCATGTCGAGGGCTTCACATCTGCCCCTGCAACACTGGGGTTCTGTGCTTTCCTTGCTATGGAAAAGAACCATCCCTCCTTTCAGATGCCCATTGCCAAAATTAGTACTCTCCCTAAAAATTTTCCTATAGGCAAGGATATCTCCCAGAAAAAACCTGCCATCTCTGGCTGGCCTTGGCCTCTGGTGGTAACCTCTCATCTGCCCAGGAAACAGTGGGGCTCTGTTCCTTCATTCCTATGAAAAAGAACCGGCCTTCATATCTAGGAGCTGTGGCCAAAATTAGAATTTGGCCTCCCAAATTCCTTATGTACAAGGATTTCTCCCAGACAAAAGTAGCCAGGACAGACAGGTCAGGCTGGCCCTGTCCTCTGGTGATTTTCTTAGACTTAGATGAATATTTTCATTTGAAAAAACCTTGGAGAGGGCGCAGAGATCTCCCAAGGAGGGGTTTTGAGGCCTTGGGCCCATGACCACTACATATGGACAAAGGAGCTCTGTGTTCTGTGATGTTGTGGTGCTTTTGCATCATGGAAGTGATGTTCTAAAAGAAGCTGCTAGCAGTTTCCTCTGTCTCTGGAAAAAAAAAACAGTAATTAGCTCTGAGAATTGACAGTGTGTTAAACCACTGAGGAACCTGTAAATGCCTCTGTGAAGACACATGTTAAAGACGAGAAAGCCTGGGAGGGTCTCTTTCCCTTCTGGCCAGCAAAGAGGTAACAAGGCTGGCCCAGCCCCTGTCTCAGCCGGGCCGGGCCGGGCGGCTCCTGCCGTGGGGCCGGGCCCCTTCCCAGGGAGCCCCCCAGGCCCCATCGGCTGCCGGGCAGGGCAGGGGAGGCCACGGGGCCGAGACTGGGCGGGGCCATGGCTGCGGTTTCCAACACCTGGGCGCTACTGAGCCCTGCCCCGCCGCCAGCCCGGGCCCAGCCAGGATCCGCCGGGCCCCAGGAGCAGCCCCGGGCCGGACCGGCTCGGCCAAGATTCTGCCACCCTTGGGGTTCACCCGCAGCCCCCGGGCAGGGGGAGGAGAAGCCATGGGCCCCGGCCGTGCTGCTGCTGTGTTCTGGCCTGGCTGCTGAGATCCTGGCCCTGCCCCAGCGCGGCCCATCCTGACACAGCCCCAGTGCAGCTGCTGCAGAAACCTCCATGGTAAAACAGCTCTGGCCACAAGGACCGAGCCTGGCCGGGGTCACGGAACCATCTGCAGACCCCAGGAGAGATATTAACTCTTTCAGTGCTTCCATCCTCCCTCGAATGAGAGGAAAGTACAAAGTGCAGGCACACTGAGGAGCAACATGAAGACACCAAGGTCAGTGAGGAGAAGTTGAGTCCCAGATGGGAGGGATGAGGAGGTGCCTTGAACTTGGGGCTGAAATCCTCTTGTAAAGCTATGGAGAAGGATGTAATTGATACATCAGACTCTCTTTTTCCATATAATGCTTTAAAATCTATGGGGAGATGACTTGTTCAGCAAAGGCCTCCATGCTAAAGGAAGCAAATGTTGAAGTAACTGTGATCCCTTGAGAATTTTGTACAGAGAAAGAGAGCAGAGTGATGAGACCCTGTGTCCTCAGGGAGAGAAGAAGAAGATCTCTGTTCTCAGAGATGAAGATGATTTCAGAAATGGATGAAGAGAACCTCTGCTCCTAAACAGCTCATCTTTAAACTAATAACCCATAAGCTGACATGGCCCATAAACACAGCTGTGTGAAAAGCTGTGAAAAAATGGGAGGCACTTCACGATTACAGATTTTTCTGGGCAGCTTCTACTCATTGTAATTGAAGGCACGAGAATACTCTTTTGTTATGAAGAGATCTCCATAGCATGAAAGAGAGACTCCTCTCCTTAAGTGAACTGAAGAAAAACTATTATAGAGATGGTAAACTGACTGAAAATTTTAGGTTTTCTCTCTACATTGTCAATAAGAAAGAAAAGGTTGTAGGGAGAAGTGTTCTGAAAGTTTTGTTCTGATTCTTATTACTCTATTTTTTAGTTACTATTAATAAACTTTACTTTATACTCTTAATAAACTTTACTTTATACTCTTTTAAAGTTTTGTGCCTACTTTGTCTTTCTCCTAATCCTATCACACAGCATGAAATGAGTAAGAATATTCTAGTGAGTGCACTGGTAATTAGCCAACACTGAATCTCGCTGAGGGCAGGACAAGTGGCTGACAGTGCCCAGCCTGGCTGGGGCTGTGCCAGATGGCCCCAGGGCCTCAGGACAAGGTGTCTCCTCCCAGCCCTTGGTGGCACAGACCCTGCTGTGCCCCCAGGGCACCAAGACTTGGCTTCTCTTTTTCCCCACCTGTCATCAGTGCCTCCAGTTCTCTGCTCTGCCTGGGGCCTGGGGACATTTCCTCAGTCGAGTCCCTCAGTGGGACCCATTAAAAGTCCAAGAAACTTTGGAGTTGGATTCTGCCTTGGAGTTCTGGAGAGGTTTCTTCAGCTGCCTCTCAGGGACTGATGTTCAGGGCCTCAGCACAAATCCCCAGAGGGTCATTCAAGTCCTTGTGCTGTGTCTGTGCTGCTGAGCTGGGCTGGCCTCCTGGGTGCAAATCTGTGCCACAGCCTCTGGCAGTTCCCTGAATGTCCCATGGGGAAGGGCAGAACTGCCACACCTGAGGAAATGCTGCTGGGTTTGCCATAGGAGCTGTGAGTGTCCTTGGCACAAGGGGGTGCTGAGACCTTGCCCAGAGACCTTGAGAGAGGGTGAGACATTCAGGGATCCCTCTGCTCTGGGCAGGGTCTGTTTTATACCAGGGTGACCCGAGAGTGTGACTGTGCTCTGATTGCAGCCAAAGGTGCAAAGCCAGGGCAATTGGGAACAAGTCCATCCAGCCCCTCACCTTCCCTCAGCCACAGGGAATCCTTTGCCTCTCTCATCTCTCAGTGGCAAACTCTGAGTGCAGCAGGAATGCTGCAGTTTTCTGACCTCAGCAATCCAGCAATGATGTTTTAAAACAACTCCTAAAACCAACTCCTGACATTCTTTAGAAGTGTGAGTGCAGATGGTACCAATTCATTCTCCATTAGGAGTGATATCCCTGACAAATCCTGAATATCCAGCCTTGTCCCTCTTCCACATGGCCACAAACTCGGGGCAGCAGGGCAGGGATGGCTCCTCAAGAGCCCCCCCTGCATAGGCCTGGCTACTCCTAGCACACTCAGCCAGCACAACTGGAGCTCAGGCAGGGACCTGGGTGAAGGTTTTCCCAAAGCAGGAACAAGGCTGGGTGAGTCCCAGCAGGACACTCTGCAGGGAATGGTCCAGGTTTGGCTCAAAGCAGCCTCTCCTGACTGGTCACTGTCCTTTCTCCATCAACAGGTCCCCCTGTGCAGCCCCAGCAAATGTCCAACAGCAGCTCCATCAGCCACTTCCTCCTGCTGGCATGGGCAGACATGCGGCAGCTGCAGCTCCTGCACTTCTGCCTCTTGCTGGGCATCTCCCTGGCTGCCCTCCTGGGCAACGGCCTCATCATCAGCGCCGTAGCCTGCGGCCACCACCTGCACACGCCCATGTTCTTCTTCCTGCTCAACCTGGCCCTCAGCCACCTGGGCTCCATCTGCACCACTGTCCCCAAAGCCATGCACAATTCCCTCTGGGACACCACCACCGTCTCCTACACAGGATGCACTGCACAGCTCTTTTTCTTTCTGTTCTTCTTCTCAGCAGAGTTTTCCCTCCTGACCATCATGTGCTATGACTGCTCCATGTCCATCTGCAAAGCCCTGCACTACGGGACCCTCCTGGGCAGCAGGGCTTGTGCCCACATGGCAGCAGCTGCCTAGGCCAGCGCCTTTCTCTATTCACTGCTGCACACAGCCAATATATTTTCCCTGCCTCTGTGCCGTGGCAATGCCCTGTGCCAGTTCTTCTGTGAAATCCCCCAGATCCTCAAGCTCTCTTGCTCACACTCCAAACTCAAGAAACTTGGTCTTCTTGCTGCTAGTGCCTGTTTAGGATTTTCTTGTTTTGTGTTCATTGTTTTCTCCTGTGTGCAGATCTTCAGGGCTGTGCTGAGGATCCCCTCTGAGCAGGGACGGCAAAAAGCCTTTTCCACCTGCCTTCCTCACTTGGCTATGGTCTCCCTGTTTTTCAGCACTGGTCATTTTTGCTCATCTGAAGCCGCCCTCCATCTCCTCCACATCTCTGGAACTGGTGGTGTCTTTTCTGTACTTGGTGGTGCTTCCAGCCCTGAACCCCCTCATCTACAGCCTGAGGAACCAGGAGCTCAAGGCTGAAATGTGGACACTGATGACTGGATGCTTTCAGGAACATTAAACTGCTGGCCAATTTCTGCAAATCACTTGTAATAAAAATCACCTTTGATACTTGTTGTTCGTTTCATTTTGTATGTTCTTTTCCTGTTTTAATTTTTTCACATTGTCCACAAAGAAATGTCATTGTTTGTGCCATATCTCATTTTGTTTCTCTTCAACTTGCCTGTGGCCACAGACTGTGTCAATGAGGGGCTGTGCTCTTGGGAGCTTTAAAGGAACTAAAGGATCTCCCAGCAAAGTTTTCTGCAGAGATGCCCTTTTGTTGCCTTCTCTGGAGCTGCAGCAGCAATGTCTGTGTGCAGAGCTGGGGGCAGATCAGTGCTGGCACAACTGCCCTGCTGCTGCTGGCCACACCATTCTTGATCCATGCCAGGAACCATTTGCCTTCTTGGCCACCTGGGCACACTGCTGCCTCATGTCCAGCCTGCTGTCCATCAGTCCCTGCAGGTCCCTTTCTGCCTGGCTGCTGTCCAGCCACTCTGTCCCCAGCCTGTAGCGCTGCAGGGGTTGTTGTGGCCGAAGTGCAGGACCCAGCACTGGGACTTGTTCAACCTCACCTTGCTGGATTTGGCCCCTGGATCCAGCCTGTCCAGGGCCCTGTGCAGAGCCCTCCTACCCTCCAGCACATCAACACTCACACCCAGCATGGTGTCATCTGCAAAGATGTCCTTGGCTCCATGTGGCCTCTAAGTGTCACAATGGCTCTTAGGTTACACCAGACCCTGCACTGTCACAGTGGTCGCCTTGTTTCAATGAGACCATGCAGAGCAACAATGCTCTCCTTGGTTCCATGGGGCCCCAAAATATGACAAAGGACTCATTGTTTTCATGGGACTTCACAGTGTCACAATGTTCTAATTTGTGCTGCAGTTTCACAGTGGCCCCTTGGTTCCATGGGGCCCCAGGGTGTCACAATAGCCCCATGGTTGCACGAGGTCCCACACTGTCACCATGGTGTCTATGGTTCCACAAGTCCCCTCAGTGTCACAATGGACTCCTTGATTCCGTGAGGCCACACAATGTCACAATGTTCTTCCAGATCCCTTGAGGCCCCTTAGTTTCACGGTGGCCCTTGGTTACACAGGATCCTGCAGTGTCACAATGTCCCCTTGGTTCCAATGAGTCCCTGCAGTGTCAGAATGGCCCCTTGGTTCTGCTGGGCCCTGGAGTGTCCCAATGGTCTCCTTGGTTTCTCAGTGTCAAAATGGTGAAACCCCTTGGGTACACAAGGCCTTGCAGTGTCACAATGGCCTCTATGATTCCACAAGGACCCAGAGCGTCACAGTGCACTCCCTGGTTCCATTTGGCCCCACAGCACCATAATGGACCCCTGGTTTTATGGGGCTGCACAGTGTCACCATGGTCCCCTCAGTTCCTTGGGGAACTAAAGCCCTGCAGTGTCACAATGTTTCCTTGCTTCCCCAGAATGTCCCAATCATCAGAAAATGACAGAATCAAAGAGGCTGGAAAAGACCTTTGGGATCCGCAAGTCCCACCAACGCCCTAATACTGCATTGTCACCCAGACCATGGAGAGGAACATGCCACTTGAGAGGGACAATGACTCTGCCACCTCCCCCCGGCCTGCCCATTCCAATTCCCAATCACCCTTTCTGTGAAGAACTTCTTCCTACTGTCCAGCCTAAACCTCCCCTGGTGCAGCTTAAGGCTGTGTCTTCCTGTCCTGCCCTCCAGCAGATCCACACTCTCACACAGCTTGGTGTCATTTGCAAATTTGGTGATGGTGGACTCGATCCCCTCACCCAGATCATCAGTGAAGATGTTAAACAGGACTGGGACCAACACAGATCCCTGGGGGACATCATAAGTGACTGGACACCAGCTGGGTGCAGCACCATCCCCACCACTCTCTGGGCCCAGCCTCCAGCCAGCTCTTAAATCTCCCAGCAAGGAGGGAACCTGCCCAAGCCATGGGCTACAGCTTTTCCAGGGAATGCTGTCAGAGACAGTGTCAAAGGTCTTGCTGAAATCCAGATAGGCAACATCCACAGCCTTTCCTGCATCCACATGTCACTGACCTGGTCATAAAAGGAGAGACCAAGTTGGTCAGGCAGGACCTGCCACCCCTAAATCCACGCTGGCTGGCTCTGCTCCCTCGGCCATCCTGTGCGTGCCCTGTGATGGCTCTCAAGGTGCTCTGTTCCATAACCTTACCAGGCACCCAGGTCAGGCTGACAGGCGTGGAGTTCCCCAGATCCTCCTTCCAGCCCTTCTTGGGGATGGGCTCACACTGGCACCTCCACTCCTCTGGCACCTCCCTGCTGAGCCAGGACTGATGGTAAATGATGGAGAGCAGTTTGGGGAGCTCATCCACCAGCTCCCTCATCCCCCTGGGATGAATCCCATCTGATCCCAGAGACACCTGTGAGCACCTGAGTGGCTCAGCAGGTCCCCAGCTGCTTCCTCCTGGATTACAGGGGCTGTTCTGCTGCCTGTGCCCATCTACCAGCTCAGGAGAACACTTGTCCTGAGGGCAACCTGTCATAATATTGAAAATTGAGACAAACAAGATATTAAGTAGTTCAGCCTTTTCCTTGTCTTTAATTCCTATATTCTCCACTGCATCCAATAAAGAGTAGAAGTTCTCCTTCTCCCTTTGCTATAAATTTTTTTATAAATACTTTTTTTTTTTTTCAGAAGCCACCACGTTAAGTTCTAATTGAGTTTTCGCCTCTCTAATTTTCTTTCTGTATAACTTAACGTCAACCTTTAATACTTCCTGAGTTGCTGTTCCTTTTTATACCTGACTTCCCACAAAAGTGCCATGGGCAGTCAGGCCAGTCATTTTCCTCACCAGCTCATCTTTGCCACACTGTGACAGGCTGCTCCTTCACCCTTAAGATTGTTTTCGTGAAATGTGTCCATCCTGCCTGGACCCCTTTGTTTTTAAGGGCTGTTTCCCTTAAAAAAAAAATCAGGACCTGATTCAGTACTCCCCAAATCAGCATCCTAAACAGAACAAACTCTGCCCTTCCTAATTCCAGTGCAGAAGTTTTGTTGCTGCCTCTCCTTCTTTCACAGAATATTAAATACTTGATTATTTCATGGTCACTGAGCTCCAGGCAGCCTCCAAGCCCCACATCTGCCACCAGCCCTTCTCTGTTTGTGAACAGCAGGAGACAGAGCTTTCCTTGGCACTGGGAGTGTTACCAAAAATTCGGTAAAACAGAAAACTCCTTAACCCCAATGTAGCATTAAGAAGCAGCATTCTTTATTCAGCCAGATGAACAGGGGAGAGCTCCTCCCAAAGCCCTGCATGCTGAGCACAGGAAAGTTTCTGTTTATTTTCTGTATTTTGTACACACATTCATTGATTGTTCTGGACTAAACACACATATGATAATCATTTCCCTGAAATCATTAACATATTTCACCTCCCCTTTACCCATGTATTCTGTCCTGGGAGTCTCTTTGGTGGTCCCTGGTTGTCGTGGACCCCAAGGTTCCAGTGGGCCTGGCTGAGCTGGCAGGACACTGAGGCTGCTGAACTTCAAGTTCCCCTCCTCACACAATTGTGTGGTTTCCATAGGCCTGGGGTTTTGGGGAACAAGCTCCTGGTGTGAGCTCACCTGGTGTAGACAATTGATCATCTGGGAACATGAGGTCATAGAGTGGGCTGTGACATCACAGAGTGCGTTAGGTGAGGTTACCAAGAATTATTACATCATAGACTGCCTCTGTGACATCACATAACTCGCTGTGACATCACAGGGCAGAGGTCTGACGTCACAGAGCAGACTATGACATCACACAGTTGGCTGTGACATCAGAGACCAGCTGTCTGACACTGGAGAATGAGCTGTGACATCACAGAGCAGTCTGTGACATCCCAGAGGGGCTGTGTGACATCCCAGGAGGGCTGTGTGAGGTCACTGGGTTGCTCACACCACCCCAGCTCCCCCTCACAGTTTCTCCCAACAAGTCCAATGCTGTTCATGCCCAGCAGGGTCCCTGTCCTCCGGTATCCCCCCAGTTCACCTGGAGCCACAGCCTCCACCAAAGGATGTTCCACAGGATCCAGCCCAGAGGTGACATGGGGACAAGGGGCCAGGGCTGTGTGACCAGGACATCAAGGCCGTGGATGATCCAGGTCACTGTGGCCTGGGTTGGGTTCCCCAGGGCAGGAAAGCTGTCTGGCAGCTGGAGCAGAGTTAGGAAAGGGCCTCCAAGGTGGGGCTGGAGCCCTTGGGCTGTGAGCAGAGGCTGAGGGAGCTGGGCTTGTCCAGCCCAGAGCAGGGAAGGCTGACGGGCTCCTCATCCCAGCCTGGCAGTGCCAGCCAGGAGGTGATGGAGAACACAGAGCCAGGCTCTTCACCGGGGGCCTGATGGGAGACAAAAGCCAATGGGTGGAAGGGGAAAGAGGGGAGATCAGCCATGATGGGAGGAGATAAAATGAGTCAGGCTGGTTTCAGCATTTTCTCAACACCAAAAGCAGCCTGACCTCCCTTCTCCATCCACCACTGACAGCTTTGCCAATCAGGAATTGTTTGAACTGTTTTGCCCCCACTCCAGGATGAGCATTCTGATTCAAAACCTTAATTGTGTTTATATCTCTCACCGACCCACACTTGTCTAAAGTCAATTTTAGTATGGAAATCACCTGTGGATGGTGAACTCATCAGATGCTGCAGGGATATTGCACATAGCTCAGGGAAGAGCGTGAGTGTTATTAAATGGTATCCTGTTCAACTATGGTCTGTTGACCATGAAGAGAAACTTTCTGTGCCTCTGAGTCTCACCTGTTCCTGACCCCCAAAGGACACAAACCTGATGAGTTGTGATTCCCACTCCAGTGGTGGCACTTACAGCTCCCTCCGTAGCCAGAGCAGAGCTCCCTTGTCCCAGAAAGTCCCTGGCAATGCAGGGATGAAGGAAAGAGGACAGGCTGTGGGGATCAGGGACAGGGCACAGACAAGGATCTGGGGTGGTTGTGAGCCCAGGGCATGACCCGGCTCTTGGCCTTGGTGAACCTCATCCAATTGTCCTGGGCCCATGGCTCCAGCCTGTCCAGATCCCTCTGCAGAGCTTCCTGCCCTCCAGCACAGCCACACTCCCACCCAGCTTGGGCTCACCTGGGAACTGACTGAGGGTGCCCTCGATGGCCTCATCCAGATCAGCAATAAAGAGATTTCACTGACCTGGCCCCAGTCCTGAGCCCTGGGGACACCCCTGGATATGACTCCATTCCTCAGGTGTTCTGAGCGCCAGGGGTTGGATGAGGGAAATGGTGGGGAGGGTGTGTGGACAAAATCTGATTAATTGTCAGCAATAAAGGGTCCTGATTTCATATCTATCCAGACTGCATTAGGACGTGCTGGGGGTCATTATCAACTGGGGATTGCTAATATCAATTAATAAATAGGGGAAGAAAACTTAACAGGAGAAAACAATCCTCTTGGCATTGTTTTCAATATAGTATATTCACTTTGAATACACTTATGAAATCTGTCTAATTATACACAGAAGAATTGAAAACTTAGATTATTCCCAGAAGCTTTTCTTGCTTGGGTGTATTGAACAAATATTTATGAGCTTTTCTCACTGAATTCCTGAAATGAAGAGCTCAAGAAAGAAGAAGGCCTCTGGAGCAGTGAAATTCATCAGCAACCTCCAAGTGGCTGAGGATCCATCCCCATGAGAGCAGCAAGGAACAGAAATGGGCACAGCTTTGTGGTTGCCCCAGCTTTGGGATGGGCCCTGGGCCTGGAGCAGGAGCAGCTCTTGAGGGCCCCAAGGCCGGGGCTCTTGTGCTGCTCTGGGCACATGGGATGGCAGCAGCGGCTGCAGAGCTCTCAGTACCTGAGCCAGAGGGGAGCAGGGCAGGCAGGGAGCCTCCTTTGGCCTTGGCCCAGCACCTTCCGCCATGGCTGGGGCTGAGTCCTGTGTGAGCTGCAGCTGCTGCTGTGCCCTTGTCAGGGGCTGAGGCTGTGGGGCCAGTGGCCAGAGCAGCCTGGCCTGAGCAGAGCTGTGGGGCCAGAGCCGGCTGGGCTGGGCTGGGGAGAGGCCCCTGGTGCTGCCCAGAGCTCAGGGCAGCTGGCAGAGCTTGCAGGGAGCTGGGCTGGGCTCAGAGAGCCTGCCCCAGAAACCATCAGTGTCCATCTCAGCCTGGCTGAGCATGCAGGGGTCAAGAAGAGAACCCCGGGGTCTGCAAGTTCTCTGTGTGGCAGCTGAGCTTGTGACCCCCTGAGGCCTCCCAAGTGCTGAGGCTACACCTCCAGCTCCAAAGTAGATGCGACAGATGGGAGCAGAGACAAATAATTTTCTGTTGGGATTCTTTCTTGTGTTTGCTTATACAGGTGACCTGTATCCATATGTAGATGAGGTGTTTTGTGTCAGATAATACAGGTAAAGTGATAAGAATGATATTTTTAGCTGAAAATAATATTTCATGCATAATACACAATGAGAAGAAAATGACACATACGATCAGAAGAGTATCTGAATTTTTCAGAGGATGAGACTCATTGATATTCCAGCAGTCATACCTGCTGAAATACTTTCCTCAGGGCTTCCTTAAGATGCGAGGTGACTGCCAGAAGCCAAGGCCAGCCAGAGCTCTCTGTCCTGGCAGCTGTTGTTTGGGAGAACCCTTGAATATAGGGAATTTTTCAGGGGGAGTATCAATTTTGTCCATGGGTGTCAGAACCCAGGACATCTCTCTGGATGCCCTGGATGTCTCAAAACCCTGGCAGGGGCTCGGAGACCCTGGCAGGAAGCCAAAGACACCTGGAAATGCGATCTTAATTCATGGAGCAAATTGCCAACCTGATATGAAGAATTACAGGCCACAAAAGTTTAAGTAGCATAGTAGTAGCAATCTAAGGGTGAAGGGAAAAATTTTGGAGCACTGTACAGGGGAGTTTTCAACCTTGTACAGGAGGGTTTGGAATCCTGTACATGGGGGTCAGGAGTCCCAAGATGGAGGGATTTGGGTGTGCCCTGTCCTTCTTCTTTCTTCTCCTTGGCATCCATGTTCGGGATGATGTTGGCATGTGTGGATTGGTTCATGGTGAAGGTACACTTGCCAACAAGGGTGAAAAGTATTGGAAATTGAAGGTAAATATCTAATACGTGGTTTTCACTATAAAAGAGACAACCGCCCTGTGGGCAGGAGAGAGTACCCTTGGCTGTCTTGCTGATCAGACCTTGGCTGGACAGACAGAAAAAGTTTGTAGACAAGGAACAATAAACTCCACTGAAGACCGAAAAGCAAGAGTCCAGACTCCTTCTTCAAAGTGCGGCCTGCCCAGAACCACCTTTTCCCGTGTTGGGGTAGAGACAAGTAACAGCCAACCCCAACAGTCAGTTCTAAACTCTTTTATAGTCCTTTTGAATGGGGGAAGGGGGCACATTTCAAAATAGTCTATTGAGAAAGGGTACAAAAAGTCCATCAATAGTCCATCAGCAGCAGGCATCGTAGGTAAGAATCATTGTCTTCTTGGTCCACTGGTCACTTGCAAAACTTTCTTTGGTCCCCACGCACACCTTCCCTCACCCTACGGTAGGGATTTCAGTCTCATTCTTTAGGGAAGAAGAGGGAGCTTTTCCATGTAGGGGTCGCATGTCTCAGTCCTTGAGAGGAAAACCCTCTTCCACCTCAGTCCATCTGTCACGGTGGTTGATGTACGGTGAATGGAGGGTCTTTTAGTGGTGACCTCCGGGAAGGTAATTCCAGAGAGAAAGTCCAGCCAAGTCAGGAGGGTGAAGAAGTTCCAGGACTAGCGTTGTTAGGTGATGCAAGCAAAGGAGAGCACACTGCCCCTTCTCGGGTGCAGTGTTCCATGAGTTGAGCAAACACACCCATAGACAATAATTTGGCTTGGTGGACCAGTCAGACCTGGATTTTCAGAACAGGGTCTTTTCCTTTCCCTGGTGGTCTTGGATTTCATGACGATCGAGAGGCAAAAAATGAGGGAAGTTTCAGACAGACACACGCTGTGAAGAGACATGAGAGGTGCAGAATAAGTGCGAGGCCAGGCACGTGCTCGGTGGTGTGGGGCGACCCGCCCGCCAGCGTCCCAGCAGTTGGTGAAATACCACTACTCTGATCATTTTTTCACTTACCCAGTGAGCCTGAGGGGGGCTCTCGCTTCTGGTGCCAAGCGGCTGGCATGTGCCGGCCACGACCCGCTCTGGTGACAGCAGCAGGTGGGGAATTTGACTGGGGCGGTACACCTGTCAAAGCGTAACGCAGGTGTCCTAAGGTGAGTTCAGGGAGGATGGAAACCTCCCGTGGAGCAGAAGGGCAAAAGTTCGCTTGATCTTGATTTTCAGTACGAATACAGACCGTGAAAGCAGGGCCTCACAATCCTTCTGACTTTCTGGGTTTTAAGGAGGAGGTGTCAGAAAAGTTACCACAGGGATAACTGGCTTGTGGCAGACAAGCGTTTATAGCGATGTCACATTTTGATCCTTCAATGTTGGCTCTTCCTATCATTGTGAAGCAGAATTCACCAAAGAGTGGATTGTTCACACAGTAATAGGGAACGTGAGCTGGGTTTAGACTGTTGTGAGAGAGGTTAGTTTTACCCTACTGACGATGTGTTGTTGCAATAGTAATCCTGCTCAGTATGACAGGAACCGCAGGTTCAGACCCCTGGTGCGTGCGCTTGGCTAAGGAGCCACTGGCGTGAGGCTATCATCTGCAGGCTTATGACTGAATGCCTCTAAGTCAGAATCCCGCCTAGACGTAGCGATACCGCAGCGCCGCTGGCGCCTCGGTGGGCTCGCGACAGCCGGCCACCCGCCTGTCTGTGGGCAGGCCCGGTGAGGAGCATCACTCGTGGTTGGGACTGAAGGGGCGGACGGATGCAGCACCGCCTCTCCCCCGTCGCATATTGCATGATCATGAGGCACCCGGCGCTAAATCATTGGTAGACGAGCTAATTCCGGGTCAGGGTTTGGTACGTAGCAGAGCAGCTCCCTTGCTGCAATCTATTGAGAATCAGCCCTTGACACAAGTTTAAAACCTTGAGTATCTCAAAGCATTAATGAGCCCCACTGAGTGTCAGTACAAAGCTCTCAAGGGACTCCTAAAAGCAGATAATTGGAGGCCATGATTGCACAAACCTCTCCCAGAGTCTGTATCAAAGGAGAAACACCAAGTACCACAAAATAACTGAAGTACCCTGAAGGATTAATAACCCCACTGAGTGTTGTTACTGACAAAGCCTCTCCAGGGACTAATTACAACAGATAATTGGAGGCCATGATTGCACAAACCTCTCACAGACTCCAAGGCAAAAGCCAAACCCAAAGTCCTTTGAAGAACCTGCAGTCTCTGGGAGCATTCAGGAGCCCCCAGGGCCATTGCTGAGCAAGGCTCCCCAGGGACTCCTTCCAGCAGATCCTTGAGGCCACTGGGATGTGGGCTAGGGGGGATGCTGAGGGCAGGACAAGGGGCTGACAGTGCCCAGCCTGGCTGGAGCTGTGCCAGGAGGCCCCAGGGCCTCAGGACAAGGTGTCTCCTCCCAGCCCTTGGTGGCACAGACCCTGCTGTGCCCCAGGTCACCAAGACTTGGCTTCTCTTTGTCCCCACCTGCCATCAGTGCCTCCAGTTCTCTGCTCTGCCTGGGGCCTGGGGACACCTTCTCAGTTGTGTGCCTCAGTGGGACCCATTAAAAGTCCAAGAAACTTTGGAGTTGGATTCTGACGTGGAGTTCTGGAGAGGTTTCTTCAGCTCCCTCTCACAAAGAGATGCTCAGAGTCTCAGCACAAAGCCCCAGAAGGTCATTAAAGCCCTTGTGCTGTGTCTGTGCTGCTGAGTCGGGCTGGGCTCCTGGGACAGAGGCAGCTCCTGCTAAGCAAGCAGAGCTTCAAAAGCACATTTCTCTTGATGAGCAGCTCTTCTGCCAGCCCAGCAGGGCTGGAGCACTGCCTGCAGCCAGCCCCGGCACAGCCCAGAGGCACAGAGAGCTTGAATCAGTCAGGGCTGGGAAGGTGCTGAGAAGTGCCTGGGGCAGAATCACTGCCAGCCCTTGGCACAGGAACCTCTGGCTGCAGGACAATGCAGCTGCAGCTCCTGGAGCCATGTGCTAAAGCTGGAACATCCCAATGCCTACAGACTCTGTGAGTACATCTCTGAGTATTTCTGCTGCAGGGGTGGTGAAATGCTCATGAAGCTCTGACATGCTGAGGGGTTCTGATCAGTCATCAAATATTTCCAAGACAAGGATTGTAATAAAAATGAGGAAATTTTTTAAGACTTTGTGTTCAGATTCCTACTACTGGAGAGTGCAAGAGAGTGGGGATGAATCCCTACTATTGGATTGTGGCATGGAGGGGGGATAAATATTAATGGATGATTATGAATTATTAGTTGTGAATTTTGACACGTGCTTGAAACATTTAAAGTGTTACTTTTAGTGACCAGCAGGCTCACAGGAGATCCCTATTGTACCTTCAGCCACTCTGACCATTGACAGCAGCAGCATCCCCTTTGCTGGACTCATCATGCTCAGTCTGAGCTGTCCTTTTTCCAAGCTGCAGCCAGTGCCCTGCAAAGAGACAGGGTTCTGTCAGGCCAAGGAGAGTGCGCAGAGATTTGGGGTCTGTGAGTGCTGGTAGGGAGGGATCAAGCACAGGGAAACACATGCAGGAGGAAAATCTGCAGGAAACAGAGAGAAGATCAGGGAAGGAGAGAAAACAAAACCAAGCAATGCTGTGGCAGGGAGAGTTTAGAGATGTCCACAGGATCCCCTCCAGTGCAGCCCCTCCCTCTGAACAAGCCCCCTCCCTCCTGTCCCCCAGCCAAGCCTCTGCCCTCAGGGCCGGGGCTTCAAGGTGTGAAGCCCCTCCTGTGCAGGCAGAGCTGCAGCAGAGCCGTGGGGCAGCTCTGCAGCCCTGGGCCCAGTTCCCTCTGCAGAGTACAGGGCTGGGAGCAGCTGCCCGGCCCTGGGGGCTCTGGGAGGGGGCACAGCTGGCTCAGGGTGACGCTGTGCCCAGTGCCCGGCTCTGGGCAATGCTGGCAGTGCAGCCAGGGAAGGAACTGCATCTCCCTTCATCCAATGCCAGCATAAGGACACTTGGGAGTCCCTCTGAGATTTCAGTCCAAGCTGGGAGATTCAATCCAGGGTGCAAACCTGTCCTAGAGCATCTCTGAGTGATAAGATCCATGGAGAAAGACAGAGGTGTTCTGGCACTTGCAGTATTGCATTTTATTTAAATGGTATGCTCTGTCTCACCCCTCAAAATGTATGATATATCCCAAGCCTGTGGTCCTGCTCTGAACCATCATGTATCTCACAGAAAGAGAAAAAGACGAGAAAAAAATGCAGAGAAGCACACACACAGCTACCAACTACCAGATTCCAGCGGTGTTCAGATGGAAATGCCAAGAGGAGGTAGGGTCAAGATGTGTGCTTGCCTTGTGGTCAGCCTTCAATACCCCTTGGTCTTGCTGGGCCCTTTCCCCAGGTGGGACTTGGGCTCATTTGGTCACTCAGGAGCTGGGCTGGGGCTCCAGAGGTGGCTGTGGAGCATTGCCTGTGCTGTGCCAGGGACTGGCAGCCACTGCTGGGCTGGGATAGAGGCTCTGGGGGGATTGGGGTTGCAGGGCAGGGCAGTGCTGGGGTTCCAGGGCAGGGCAGGGCTGGACCTGCCCCTTCCTCCCCCACACATGAAATATTTTGAGCCAACAATCTCCTCCAGTCTGTCACAGTAGGGAATGTTGGAGGTGAAATCCCAAATTTGGCCATGGACACCTGGCTGAGAAGGACAGTCGTTTTCCATAGGAAGGAAAGCACAGAACCCCAGTGTTTGGAAGGCAGGTGAGAACCTCAGTAGGCCAAGGCCAGCCAGACTTGTCAGGAATGACAGATTTTGTCTGGGAGCAGACTTTGGATTTAGTGAATATTAGAGGTGGAATCCCAGTCTTAGCCATGGGTGCCTGGAGAAGAAGGACAGTTCTTTCCATAGTAAGGAAAGCATGGAACCTTCCCCAGTGTTTTGGGGACAGATGGGAAGTGACCCTTGTGAAACCGCTGCCAGCCACACTTGTCCTGGCAATACTCCTATGGGAGCAATCCCTAGATATAACAAATTTGATTATGACATTCCAATTGTGTCCATGGATGCCTGGAGGAAGAGGAGAGCTCTTTTCCATAGGAAGGAAAGCTCAGAGCTCCATTGTTTGAACAGCAGATGAGTAGAGACCCTCAACATGCCAAGGTCAGCTGTCAGGCAGCCCCTGAGAGGCCAAACCAGCCAGACCTGTTCCATGTTCCCTTGGTTCCATAGGGCCCTAAAGTGTTACAATGGCCCCTTGGTTTCATGGGTCCCTGCAGTGTCACAATGGTCTCTGTGGTTCCCCAGGCCCCACAATGACACATGACTCCTCTGTTCCACAAGCCCTGATGTGTCACAATGGACCTTTGGACCCTGGGGGTTTGTGGTGTCACAATAGTCTCCTTTGGCTCCACAGTGGCACAATGGACCACTGATGACACAAGGCCCCACAATGTCACAATGGACCTTTGGTTCCATGAGCCCTGCAGTGTCACAAAGGCCACTTGGTTTCACAAGGACCCAGAGTATCACAGTGATCCTCTTGTTTCTGTGGAGACACCCCAGGGTCACAATGGTCTCACTGGTTCCATGAGGCCTCAGAGTGTCACAATGCTTTGATTATTCCATGGGACCTCATAGTGTCACAATGGTCTCCATGATAACATGAGAACCCTCAGTGTCACAATGGCCCCTTGGTTCCATGACACCTCAAAGTGTCATAATGGTCTCCACAGTTCCATAAGGCCCTGTGGTGTCACAAGGGACCCTTGGTTTGATGGGGCCACACAGTGTCACAATGATCCCTACATTCCATGGAGCCACACAGTGTCAGTACTGTCCCCTTGGTTCCATGAGGCTCAGCAATGTCACAGTGCTCTCCACGATCAACATCACAGTGCTCTCCATGATTCCATGAGACCCCCTCAGTGTCACAATGGTCCCTTGGTCTCACAGGGCCCCACAGTGTCACCATGGTCCCTTGGTTCCATGGGCCCTGTGCTGCTGCATTCCCCCCTCCCCTTCTCAGGCCGTCCTGCCAGCTCAGAAATGCTCCTTGGGCCTCGACCTTGGCCAACAGCCCCTGGGCTCAGCTCCTCTGCAGCTCAGCACAAACACTGTCTGCTCCAGGCTCTGCTGCTTCCCAAACAGCTCCTGGTTTCTGGAGGAGCAGCCCTGGGAACGGTTTGTGTTCCCTCAGTGGCACAACATCCCTGTTCTCACAGTGCCAAAGAAAGCTGTTGATGCCAAGTGCGGCCAGGATGAACCATTGCTGTGACTGCAGCCCCTCTCTTGGGCCGTACAAACAGCGCTGCAAAAGGAGCCCCTTGGAGCTCTCCTGGGCCAGTGACTCCCTCTGAGTGAGGCCTCTCCCAGCCAGGAACTCTCCTGTTTGCTGCACTCCAGGATCCCTGAACAACGAGGGAGCCTGGGCCGATCCCCCCACTCCTCCAGGCTCAACCCTTCACCGGCTGGGGAGATGCCAAAGCATCCACAGGGAGCATTTCCTGTCCTCAGGGGAATTTCTCACAGGGGTGCCTTGCACTGACTCTTTGTGTCTGTGTGCACACAGGAGTGCCTGTGCTGGGGAAATGTGGCAGAAATGCTGCTCTCGGAGGGGTTGGACTGTCTTGGATAGCTGAGTCAGTCAGGCCTGTAAGTCAGGTTAAGCCACGAGGTCTAAGCTAAATTAAATGTTGCTAAGAGTTGTTCTTTTGCTAAGTTGTTAAGTTATAAGCTAAGTTAAATATTGTTGTTATTCCTCTGTTAAATTGCTAAGTCATATTTAAACTAACTTATAATGACCTATAAGTCATTATAAGTTAGGTAAAATACTGTTAAGTGCTGTTCTTTTGCTAAACTCTGATGTGTAAGGTATCAGTTGAGGTTAAGGTATAAGTTAAGTCCTGTTAACTTTGAGCTCTCTTAACCTTTTGGGCTGTATTCCTTTTATCCTTGTCCTCACTGTCCTTATGTCATGCACACACACACACACGCGCGCACACACACAGGGACTGTTCATGGTTCATTTCTGGTTTGACTGCCTGAATTTGATTTGGTTTTGTTGTTGCTTTGTTTCCTTGATGTGCCTGAAGTATCCAGTCAGGAGCAGAGTGACTCTTGCCAAGGAACTTTGTGGTGCTGTCACTTAATATTAAATCTGGTTGCTGCTGATCCCTTGCAGGGATTTTTTCAGCACTCTCAAGCCCTTGTTCCTAACAGGGTGAAGGAGTCCTGGCCCAGGCTCTGGCCATAGGGGACACTGCCAGGGGGTCCCTGTCCCCCTGTCCCACCCCCCCTGGCCCCGGCCCCCCATCCCCGTGTCAGGCTCTGGGGTTGATCTCGTGGAACATCCTCTGGGGGAGGGGGAGGCTGCGGCACCGGGGGGGGGGACACCCAGGGGGACAGGGGACCCCGCTGTGCACGAGCAGTGTTGGACTGCTCTGGGGGAACTGTGAGAGGGGCTGGGGCAGAGTGACCTCCCCAGTGACCTCACACAGCCCCTGTGATGTCACACAGCCCCTGTGATGTCACAGAGTCAGGTCTATGATGTCACCCTGTTATGTTATACAGCAGTGCTGTGATGTTGTAGAAGACTGTGACGTCACAAAATCGCCCTGTGATGTCACAATATGTTCCGTGATGTCACAGCCTACTCTATGATGTTACACAGACACCTGGTGATGTCACAACCAATGCTCTGATGCCACAGAGCCACCCTCCATGATTGCAGAGTTTGCTCAATGGCCTCATATCCTATTTTGTGATGTCACAGCCAGTTCTGTGATGTCACAACTCCTTCAGTGGTGTCACAAAACCCTCAAGAACTCAGTTAGATTGAAACACTGAAGTTTCTTATACTTTGAAGAGATCCCTGTCAGGGACACAACTGAGAAAGTGTCCCCACCTTCCAGTCAGAGCAGAACACTGGAGGCAGTGATGACAGCTGGGGACAAACAAGGCAAAGGTGTCTCTGGTGCTGAACAAACCCGGATGTGTTTCAGGAATGCAAAGGCCCAAGGCCTGAGCCCCAGCCCCTGGCCAAGCACATCTTGTCCCTCCCTCATTGCTCAGGGCTCTTCCCGGGATGGGCACTGGGATGTGGGGATGTGCAATGGGCAGGACCATGGGGCAGCCCCTGCCAGGCTGCTGAGCAGGGACAAGGAGGCAATGAGGCCCCAGGCCTGCAAGGGTCACTTGTCTCCTCCTGCCTCATGCCCAGGGCCAGCAGCCACGGCCAAAGTGCTGCCCAAGTTCGCTCTGTCAGGGCTTTTCTTCTCCCAGGCAGCTTTAGGACACGCAACATGGAGAAGCCAGAGCACACTCTCAGCTTTGCGCAGTCCCGCAGAAGAATCCTGTGTGTGAAGCAGCCTGGGAACAGGGTTTGGTGTCAGGGGAGGGGAACTCAGAGCCCTTTCCTGCCTTGTGGGCTGAGGCTCTGAATTTCCAATGGCCCTGCAGCTGCCAAAGGGGCCTTTTTGGCTCAGCTGAGAACAGTTCTGCTGAGATCCTCTCCTAAACCTGCTTTTCCTGCAAATGTGCCCAATGAATCCTCATTTTTTGCAGCCCCAGGTGTTGTGTGAACACAGGTATGACAAGTGAAGAATGGAACAGCTCTTCTGGAGGGGAGTTATCTTTTTCTTGTTTTGGTTTTCTTTTTGTTTTCTTTTTTTGTTGTTTGTTTGTTTGATTTGGGGTTTTTGTTCCTTGTTTTTTTTTGGCTTGCTTTTTTGTTTTGGTTGGTTGTTTGTTTCCTTGGGTGATGGGCTTTTTTGTTTTCATATGGTTTTGTTTGATATTTTGTCAGTTTTCTTTGACTTTTTGGGTTTTTTAAGCAACTCCCCCTGTCAGCTCTGGGCAGAGCTCTGTAACTGTGTCTGGCACTTGTCTGTGGCACTGTGCAGGTGGCCAGGGGGACCTTCCCTGAGCTGTGTGCAGAGGAATCCACATCAGCCCAGGCTGGGCTGGGCAGTGGCCGCTCAGTTCCATGGACTGGACGCGGCTCTGGACGCTTCCCTTGGAGCGTCTGCAGGGAGGGAACGCTGGGGCTGTCACTGCTGGGGTGTCACACACAGGGGAACGCTGGGGCTGTCACCGCTGGGGTGTCACAGACAGGGGAACGCTGGGGCTGCTCTGCTCCTGCCCTGTCCCCAACAGCTCTGCCAGTGCCTGGAGGGGACACAAAGGCTGAGCCAAAAGGTGACAGTTGCAGAAGGGGCTGAGCTGGCAGGGGCCTATTGGGATCACTGAGTCACAGAATCACAGAATTACTGGTTTGGAAGAGATCTTCAAGATCATTGAGTCCAACCCAGCCCTAACAGCATCTCAACTAAACCACGACACCGAATGCCACATCCTGCCTTTTATAAACACATCCAAAGATGATGACTCTACCACCTCCCAGGGCAAACCAATCCAATTCTTTATCACCCTTTCTGCAAAACCCTTTTTCCTAATATCCAACCTATATTTCTCTTGGTGGAGCTTAAGACTGTGTTCTCTGGTTCTGTCAGTAGTTGCCTGGAGTAAGAGATCAACTCCCACCTGACTACAACCACATTTCAGGAACCTGTAGAGAGTCATAAGGTCAACTCTGAGTCTCCTTTTATCCAGTCTAAACAACCCCAGCTCCCTCAGTCATTCCTCACAGGACTCGTGTTCCAAGACCCTCACCGACCTTGTTGCCCTTCTCTGGACATGCTCCAGCCCCTCCATGTCCTGCCTAAATTTGGGGACCCAGAACTGGACACAGCACTCGAGGTATGGTGCCAGTACAGGGGAAGAATGCCAAGTACACCAGTGCCAAGTACAGGGGAAGAATGACCTCCCTGCTGCTGCTGGCCACACCATTCCTGATCCAGGCCAGGAGCCATTGACCTTCTTGGCCACCAGGGCACACTGCTGCCTCATGTTCAGCCGGCTGTCAAGCAGTACCCCCACGTCCCTTTCTGCCTGGCCACTGTCCAGCCACAATGTCCCCAGCCTCTATCATTGCAGGGGGTTATTGAGACCAAAATGCAGGACTTGGGAGGTGGAGTTATTAAACTTCATCTTATTGAACTCTGCCAATCCATCCAACCATTCCAGGTGTCCCTGCAGAGCCCTCCTACCCTCCAGCAGACGGACACATGCTCCCAGCTCAGTGTCATCTTCAGATTTACTAATGAAAGACTCAATCCCCTCATCCATGTCATCAATAAAAACAATTGAACAGCCCTGGCCCCAGCGCAGAGCCCTGAGGGACAGCACTGGTGCCTGGCTGCCAGCTGGATGCAGCAGCGCTCACCAGCACTCTCTGGGCCGGCCATGCAGCCAGTTCTGAACCCAGCACAGAGTGCTCCTGTCCCAGCCCTGGGCTGCAGCTTCTCCAGGAGTGTGCTGTGGGAGACAGTGCCAAAGGCCTTGCTGGAGTCCAAATAGACACATCCACAGCCTCTCCTGCATCCACCAGGAGGGTCACCTGGTCATAAAAGGAGACCAGCTTGGTCAAACTCGACCTACCCCTCCTGAACCCATGCTGGCTGGGTCTGATACCCTGGCCATGCTGGAAGTGCTGGCTGATGACACTCAGTATAAACTGTTCCATTTCCTCACTGGGTACTGAGGTCAGACTGACTGGCCTGTAATTACCTGGATCCTCCTTCCCACCCTTGTTGTGAATGGGAGTCACATTGGGCAGCTTCCAGTTATCTGGAACCTCAGCTGTGAGCCAGGACTCCTGGTAAATGATGGAGAGCAGCTTGGCAAGCTCATCTGCCAACTCCCTCATCGCCCTGGGATGAGGGATGGGATCCCATCTGGTCTCATGGATTTATGAATACCCAAGCAGCTCAGCAGTTCTTTGACTGCCTTCTCCTGGATAATGGGGGCCCATTCTGCTCCCTGATACCATCAACCAACCCAAGAGGGAAGTTTCCCTGAAGGCAAGTCATCTTCCCACTAAAGAGTGAGGCAAAAAAGGCATTAAGCACCTCTGTCTTCTCCTCAGCTGCAGTTACCAAATTCCCTCCTGCATCTAATAAAGAACAAGGTTGGTCTTACGCTTCCTTTTATCGTTAATATATTTGTAAAATCATTTTCTATTATTCTTTACTGAAGTCACTATTCTAAGTTCAAACTGAGCTTTGGCTTCCCTAATTTTCCTTCTTCATTCTCTCCCGAGAGACCTGACCCTGGTTCCGAAGAGGATTCCTCCTCCTTTTATTCTTAAGTTCCTTGAAAACCTCCTTGCCCATCCAGGCTGCACGTTTGCCTCTTCGCCTCATCTTTCAGCACACAGGGACAGTCTGTTCCTATGCCCTCAAGATCTCTGTTTTGAAGCACGTCCACTTTTCCTGAACACCTTTGCTTTTAAGGACTGCTTCCCAAGGAACTCTTTGAATAAACCTCCTAAATAGGCCACAGTCTGCCCTCTGAAAGTCCAGTATAAAAGTCTTGTTGATGTTCCTCCTGACTTCACCAGATACCAAGAACTCTGTAACTTCATCATCACTCTGCCCCAAGTGGCCGCCAACCACCACATCTCCCACCAGCCCATCTCTGCAAAAAACCAGATCTAACATAGTCCATCCCCTGGTCGGCCCACCCACCAGCTGTGACAAAAAGTTGTCCTCCACACACTCTAAAAATTTCCTGGACTGCCTCTTTTCAGTTTTATTAAGTTCCCAGCAAATGTCTAGCAAGTTGAAGTCACCTACAAGAACAAAGGCTGATGATCCAGAAACATTCTCTAGCTGCTTATAGAATGAGTTGTCTACCTCTTCTTCCTGGCTGGGTGGATGATAACAGACTCCCAGTAGGACGTCAGCCTTGTTGGCCTTCCCCCTAATTCTCACCCACAGGTATTCAACTCCATCCTCATTAGTTTCAATACCTGTGGTGTCCAAAGCCTCCCTAAGATAAAGGGCCACCCCTTCCACCCCTTCTCCCTTTCCCATCTCTTCTGAAGAACTTGTAGCCATCCAGTGCAGTACTCTAGCCATGTGAGTCATCCCACCAAGTTTCTGTGATGGGAATTACATCACAGCTCTGCTGTTGGACCATGGCCTCCAGCTCTTGCTGTTTGTTACCCATGCTGTGTGCACTGGTATCCATGCACCTCAGCTGGGCTGCTGATTTCACCCCTAACGCAGGCTTACCACCCTTGGGCCTGCTTCCGGACAGCCCAGCTGCATCCCCTACCCCCTTCAGACCTAGTTTAAAGCCCTCTAAACAAGTTCTACCAGTTCATGAACTAAAAACCGTAATGAGCAAAAGCCCTTAACAGAGAGATGGAGCCCATCTGGTTCCAGCAGGTGCTGTAAAAGTTGCCCCATGACCAAAGATTCCAAAATTCTGCTGATGCCACCAAACCTTGAGCCACTTGTTGATGATGTCAGCTCTCCTATGGCTTTCACAGTTTTTTTCAGAGACCAAAGGGACTGAGGAAAAGACTACCTGTGCCCCTGTCCTATTAACCACTTGTCCCAGTGCCCTAAAGTCCCTTTTACTTGCCTTGACACTCCTCTTTTCAGTCTCATCACTGCCAGCCTGGAGTATCAGCAGTGGCTAATAATGAGAGGGCTGAATCAGCCCAGGCAGTCTCTCAGTGATATCCCATACCCAAGCCCCAGGGAGGCAGCAGACCTCTCTGTAGTGTGGGTACAATCCACATTTGGGGCCCTCTGTTCCCCTCAGAAGGGAGTCACCCCCCATGATTACACTTTTTTTCCTTTTTGATGTTAGAGGTTGTTATCCTCACAGATGAATCATAATTGGGAGGCTCACTGGGCAGATAATTTTCTTCTAAATCATCTGGCTGACTCTCCAGATCCAGAGGCTCATACCTGTTCTGAAGTGGCACCTGGCCTGGGAGTGGGGGTCAGGAGGAATTTTTATTATTACCTCCTTGAGTAGGTACCCATTCCCATTCCCCTTCATCTACCAGGTGCCCCTCTATTGCCTGACAGTGAGAGGCATAAAAGACAGTGGGAACCAAGGAGAGCATTGCTGCACTCCCAGACCTCATGGAACCAAGGCTCCATTGTGACACTGTGGGGCCCAAGGATCCAAGGGACTTTGAGACACCAATGGGTTCCATGGAACCAAAGGAACATTGTGACACGGGGAGGCCTCATGGAATCATGGAGACCATGTGACACTCTGGGGCCTCAGGGAACTGTGGTGACAACAAGTTGGCCAGGAGTGTGGATCTACTGGAGGGTAGGAGGGCTCTGCAGAGGGCCCTGCACAGGCTGGATCCAGGGACCAAATCCAACAAGGTGAGATTTAACAAGTCCAAGTGCTGGGTTCTGCACTTTGGCCACAACAACCCCTGCAGCACTACAGGCTGGGGACAGAGTGGCTGGACAGCAGCCAGGCAGAAAGGGACCTGCAGGGACTGAGGGACAGCAGGCTGGACATGAGGCAGCAGTGTGCCCAGGTGACCAAGAAGGCCAATGGCTCCTGAACTGGATCAGGAATGATGTGGCCAGCAGGAGCAGGGCAGTGATTCTTCCCGTGTGCTGGGCACTGGTTGGGCAGCACCTTGAGTGCTGTGTCCAGTTCTGGGCCCCCAATTTAGGAAGGACATGGAGGAGCTGGAGCGTGTCCAGAGAAGGGCAGCAAGGCTGGTGAGGGGTCTGGAGTACAATTGCTGTGAGGAGTGGCTGAGGGAGCTGGGGTTGTTTATCCTGGAGAAGAGGAGGCTCAGGGGAGACAAGGCGGTGTCAGGGCACAGATGGACTTGATGATCTCCAAGGACTTCTCCAACCTTGCTGATTCTGGGATTCTCTGAAACCACCCTTGAAGCAGTTGCAGGATGAGCCCTGGGCCTCCTCCTCAGAAGCTCCAGCAGCCCAGGTCCCTCAGCTTCTCCTCCCAGCCCCAAAGCCCATCCTGTCAGTCCTGCAGAGCCTCTGCAGCTCCTCCTCATTGCCCAGAACAGGGAGCTCCACAGGCAGACACAGCAGCCCAGATGTGCCCCCCTGGCCTGGGCTGCCTCTGGCAAGGGAGCAGCACCAGGCACTGCAGGAGCCTGAAGACAATTCCTGCAGCACTTGGAGGATGATACTGCTCCCAAGGGACGTTCCCATGGTGCCAAGTCAGGAACTGGAATGGGGAGTGGGGCCAGAGAGGAAAGGGCAAACAGGGATGGGCTGTTTGCAGGGGAGGGAACAGGGGTGGCAAAAGGAAGAAATCTGTGGCAGGAAGAGTGAAGAAAGCAAAGGGTAACCAAAGGAAATGCTTGTGGCAGTTTGGGGGTGGCTGCCAGGCAGCCCTGGCTCTGAGCAACAGCGTCTGCAGTGGCACAGGAAACTCCCAGCTCAAGGGAACAAACTTTCTGGCTGACTGCAGAGGCCAGGACAAAGCTGAGTGGTTTCCCTGGTGTCCCCCAGCCCTTGCTGGCCCCAGGGGCTGATGCCATTTGTGCTCCCTCAGGTTCATGTCCCCACAGCAGCAGCATGGGAGTGCTCCTGCCTGCTCTGTGCAATGCAAACAGGGGCTCCTGAGCCAGTGCTGCCGTGGCTGTGCCTGCAAGGCTGCGGCACCTCTGTGAGCTGGGGGAGAGGCCAGGGCTGCAGAAGGGGATGTTGTTGGCAGCTCCATGAGGATGCTCTGGGACGCTGCCCGGGGCTGTGCAGCGCACTGGGGATGGATCAGCCCCTGCTCTGCTGCTCCTTCCCGTCTCCCCCAGGGCCCTTGCAGAGCCCCAGCCATGCTGTTTGCCCCCAGCCTGCCCACGGCCATCCTGGAGCTGCTCAGCCTGGGGCTTTTCTGTGCTAAGCATTGGCCTGGCCATGTTCTTGAGAGAGCCTGGGCAAGGAGCCTGGAGCCCCCAGGGCCTGGCCTGAGGCGTCAGCGCTGCCCCAGCAGTGCCCATGGCCTGTCCCTGCTGCAGCCCCGGCACTGCCACCCCCAGGACTGTGCCTGGCCCCGAGAGCACTCAGGTCCTGCAGCAACACCAGGGCCACCAGGGCAGCGGGGCAGGGCCACGGCAGCAGCACTGGCAACACCAAGTGCTGCTGCTGCTGCTGGGCACAGCTGCTGTGCCAGCACTGATCTGCCCCAGCTCTGCACACAGACATTGCTGCTGCAACTCCAGAGAAGGCAACAAAAGGGCATCTCTGCAGGAAACTTTGCTGGGAGATCCTTTAGTTTGTTTCAAGCCACTGAGAGCGGAGCCCCTCATTGATACACTCTGTGGCCACAGGGAAGGTGGAGAGAAACAAAATGAGAAGTAGCACAGACAATGGCATTTCTTTGTGGACAATATGAAAAAAAGTAAAAGAAAGAAAACCTTTAAAATTAAACCAGCAAGAAGTATCAAATATTACTTTTATTACAAGTGATTTGCAGAAATTGGCCTGCACTTGAATATTTCTGGAACCATCCGGTCATCAGTCTCCACACTGCAGCCTTGAGCTCCTGGCTCCTCAGGCTGTAGATGAGGGGAATAAGAGCTGGAGGCAACGAGTACAGAACTGACAGTACCAGATCCATGGGTGGGGAGGAGATGGAATGGGGCTTCATGTAGGAAAATATACCAGTGCTGAAGAACAGGGAGACTGCAGCCAGGTGAGAGAGGCAGGTAAAAAGGCTTTGTGCTGTCCCTGCTCAGAGGGGATCCTCAGCACGGCCCTGAAGATCTGCACATAGGAGAAAACAATGAACACAAAACAGCTGGAAGTTAAACACACAGTAACAGAAAGATGCCAAAGTTCCCTGAGGGAGGATTTGGAGCAGGAGAGCCTGAGGATCTGGGGGATTTCACAGAAGAAGTGGCACAGGGCATTGCCATGGCACAGGAGCAGAGAAAATGTATTGGCTGTGTGCATGAGAGCAGTGAGAAAGCCAGAGGTCCAGGCAGCTGCTGCCATGTGGGCACAAGTTCTGCTGCCCAGGAGGGTCCCGTAGTGCAGGGCTTTGCAGATGGACATGGAGCAGTCGTAGCACATGATGGTCAGGAGGGAAAACTCTGCTGAGAAGAAGAACATAATTAAAAAGATCTGTGCAGCACATCCTTTGTGGGAGATGTTCCTGGTGTCTCAGAGGGAATTGTACATGGCTTTGGGGACAGTGGTGCAGATGGAGCCCAGGTCGCTGAGGGCCAGGTTGAGCAGGAAGAAGAACATGGGCGTGTGCAGGTGGTGGCCACAGGCTACGGCGCTGATGATGAGGCCGTTGCCCAGGAGGGCAGCCAGGGAGATTCCCAGCAAGAGGCAGAAGTGCAGGAGCTGCAGCTGCCGCGTGTCTGCCCATGCCAGCAGGAGGAAGTGGCTGATGGAGCTGCTGTTGGACATTTGTGGTGCCTTGGCGTGGGGATCTGTATAAAATGTAATCATGAAGTAGTTAAGGTTTGGAGAGGACTCTAAATATCCTAGCACAGCTTGGGGGCACTTTTCCCCCACTGCCTGCCCAGTGCTCTGCTGCCTGGAGCTGTCTCTGCCAGCAGCTGCTTCCCTGTGCCCAGGGCTGGGCCCTGCCAGTGCTGCCAGAGCCCAGCCCAGCTCTGGGGGCTCAGCTCTGCTTTGCAGACCCCTCCCAGCTCTGGCACTGCCGAGGGGCAGCTCTGGCTCTGCAGGCTCTGATGGCAATATCAGAGCAACCCTGAGGATGGTGGAAAAGCAACACTGATGCTGCCTGTGAGGTGCCCTGTGCTGATTCCTGTCACTGAATGTTTTAGTAAGATCTGAGAAAAATATTTTTATTTTTTCCCAAACTTAACTGAGAGATTAATGTCTGTGGGAAGTTTCCTATCCAGACAACCCCTACCACTAGATTAAAAAAGCAGGATTTTTCGTTCTATGCAGCCCCTTCCTTGCTCTGCTCCCTTTATCATCTAACTGTAAATGTTCTGCAGTTAAATGCCATTTTTGGAGCAGTCCTGAACAGTGCAGCATCCTCACCACCCCGGGAGAACAATTGCAAGCCTTACCAGCTGTCTCCTTCCACTCAGATCTTGTGCCCCAGTGCTGGGAGCAGCTGCCAGGGCTGGCTGAGAGCTGTCCCTGGCAGGCAGCAGAGTCCCTGCCCCAGCACAGCGCCCTGGGCTGCAGGAGCCTGCTCTGCAGGACAGCCCTGGGCACCCCTGGCTGCTCTGCACAAGAGAGAATCTGAGAATGTACTCACAGAGTCTGCAGGCATTGGGATGTTCCAGCTTTAGCACATGGCTCCAGGAGCTGCAGCTGCATTGTCCTGCAGCCAGAGGTTCCTGTGCCAAGGGCTGGCAGTAATTCTGCCCCAGGCACTTCTCAGCACCTTCCCAGCCCTGACTGATTCAAGCTCTCTGTGCCTCTGGGCTGTGCCCGGGCTGGCTGCAGGCAGTGCCCCAGCCCTGCTGGGCTGGCAGAAGAGCTGCTCCTCAAGAGAAATGTGCTTTTGAAGCTCTTCTTGCTGACCAGGAGCTGCCTCTGTGCCAGGAGCTCAGCTCAGCCCAGCAGCACAGACACAGAACAAGGACTTGAATGACCCTCTGGGGCTTTGTGCTCAGGCCCTGAACATCAGTCCCTGAGAGGCAGCTGCAGAAACCTCTCCAGAACTCCAAGTTAGAATCCAACTCCAAAGTTTCTTGGTCTTTTAATGGGTCCCTCTAAGGGACACAACTGAGAAAGTGTCCCCAGGCCCCAGGCAGAGCAGAGAACTGGAGGCAGTGATGACAGGTGGGAGCAAAGAGAAGCCAAGTCTTGGTGACCTGGGGCACAGCAGCAGGGTCTGTGCCACCAAGGGCTGTGAGGAGACACCTTGTCCTGAGGCCCTGGGGCCTCCTGGCACAGCCCCAGCCAGGCTGGGCACTGTCAGCCCCTTGTCCTGCCCTCAGCATCCCCCCCATAGCCCACATCCCAGTGGCCTCAAGGATCTGCTGGAAGGAGTCCCTGGGGAGCCTTGCTCAGCAATGGCCCTGGGGGCTCCTGAATGCTCCCAGGGACTGCAGGTTTTTCAAAGGACTGTGGGTTTGGCTTTTGTCTTGGAGTCTGTGAGAGTTTTGTGCAATCATGGCCTCCAATTATCTGCTGTAATTAGTCCCTGGAGAGGCTTTGTCAGTAACAGCATCCAGTGGGGCTCATTAATGCTTCAAGGTACTTCAGTTATTTTAAGGTACTTGGTGCTTCCCTTTTGATACAGACTCTGTGAGAGGTTTGTGCAATCATGGCCCCAATTATCTGCTTTAATGAGTCCCTGGAGAGCTTTGTACTGACATTCCTTGCGGCTCATTAGTGGTTTGAAATGCTCAAGGTTTTTTTTAAGGTTCTTTGGATTTTCTGTTCCACACTGAGTCCCTGAGAAGCTTTTTGTGCCATCCTGGCCTCCAATTCTCTCCTCTATGGCGTCCATTAAGAGCTTGTGTTGGGGGTGGACCTCAGTGGGACCCATTCATGCTTTGAGACACTTTGGGTGTTTCCTCTGGCTTGGACTCCTGGAAAGGTTTGTGCACTCTCCTCTCAGACCCTGAGGTTCCAGGGCTCATCTCCAAATTCATCATGGGGCTCATTAGGATCAGGCAAGTTCTAACAAACCATGGCTCTGCCTTGATTTCCCTTTGTTCTCATGCAGTTCATCAGGAATGTTTCTGTAGTATTTTTTCTCTCCAATTTGAGATTTCTTGGCCAATGCATCAATTAGCGTGGTGGGCTCAATGTTGGCCAATTACCAGTGCACTCACTAGAATATTCTTACTCATTTCCTGCTGTGAGACAGGATTAGGAGAAAGGCAAAGTTGGCTCAAAACTTTAAAAGGGTATAAAGAAAGGTTTATTAATACTAACTAAAAGAAAGTGCAATAAGAA
The DNA here is from genome assembly GCF_036417665.1 of Passer domesticus. NCBI lineage: Eukaryota > Metazoa > Chordata > Aves > Passeriformes > Passeridae > Passer > Passer domesticus. Next base: position 71,398,574 of record NC_087479.1, on the reverse strand, counting down.
TCAGAACAAAACTTTTGGAACACTTTTCTTTCCCTACAACCTTTTCTTTCTTACTGACAATGTAAAGAGACAAAACCTAATATTTTCAGTTTACCTTCTCTAGAGTAGTCTTCCTTCAGTTCATGTAGGGAGAGGAGTCTCTCTTTCTTGCTATGGAGACTTCTCCATAAGAAAAGAGTTCTCTTGTGGCTCTCAATTTCCATTAATAGCAGCCACCTGGAAAATCTGCAATCATGAAGTCCCTCCCATTTTTTGACAGCTTTTCCCACAGTTGTGTTTATGGGCCATGTCAACTAATGGGGTATTAGTTTAAAGATGAGCTGTTTAAGAGCAAATGTTCTCTTCATCTATTTCTGAAATCATCTTCATCTCTGAGAACAGTGGTTTTCTTCTTCTCCCTATGAGGGCACAGGGTCTCATCACTCTGCTCTGTCTGTTCAAACTTCACATGGGAACACAGCTACTTCAACATTTGCTTACTTTACCATGGAGGTCTTTCCTGAACAAGTCATCTTCCCATCCTTTTCAATGTGTTATAGGGAAAAAGAGAGTCTGATGTATCAATTACATCCTTCTCTATAGCTTCACAAGAGGATTTCAGTCCCAAGGTTATGGCATTTCCTCATCCCTCCCATCCGGGACTCAACGTCCCCTTCACTGACCTCGGTGTCTTCATGTTGCTCCTCTGTGTGCCTGCACTTTGTCCTTTTCTCTTACTCGAGGGAGGATGGAAGCACTGAAAGAGTTAATATCTCTCCTGAGACCTGCAGATGGTTCCGTGACCCCGGCCGGGCTCGGTCCTTGCGGCCAGAGCTGTTTTACCATGGAGGTTTCTGCAGCGGCTGCGCTGGGGCTGTGTCAGGATGCGCCGCGCTGGGGCAGGGCCAGGATCTCAGCAGCCAGGCCAGAACACAGCAGCAGCACGGCCGGGGCCCATGGCTTCTCCTCCCCCTGCCCGGGGCTTGCGGGTGAACCCCAAAGGTGGCAGAATCTTGGCCGAGCCGGCCCGGCCCGGGGCTGCTCCTGGGGCCCGGCAGATCCTGGCTGGGCCCGGGCTGGCGGCGGGGCAGGGCTCGGTAGCGCCCAGGTGTTGGAAACCGCAGCCATGGCCCGGCCCGGCCTCGGCCCCGCGGCCTCCCCTGCCCTGCCCGGCAGCCGATGGGGCCTGGGGGCTCCCTGGGAAGGGGCCCGGCCCCACGGCAGGAGCCGCCCGGCCCGGCCCGGCTGAGACAGGGGCTGGGCCAGCCTTGTTACCTCTTTGCCAGACAGAACGGAAAGAGACCCTCCCAGGCTTTCTCGTCTTTAACGTGTGTCTTCACAGAGCCGTGTACAGCTTCCTTAGTGGTTTAACAGATTGTCAATTCTCAAAGCTAATTACTGATTGGGTGTTTTTGACAGACATGGAGGAAACTGCTAGCAGCTTCTTTTCGGACATCCCTTCCATGATGCAATACCACCACAACAGCACAGAGCACAGAGCTCCTTTGTCCATATGTAGTGGTCATGGGCCCAAGGTTTCAGAACCCCTCCTTGGGAGATCTCCGGGCCCTCTCCAAGGTGTTTTCAAATGGAAACATTCAGCTCATGGTCTAAGAAAATCACCAGAGGGCAGGGCCAGCCTGACCTGTCTGTTCTGGTTACTTTTGTCTGGGAGCAATCTTTGCATATACAGAATTTGGGAGGCCAAATTCTAATTTTGGCCATGGGCCGTGGGCATGAAAATGGGTTCTTTTCCTAAGGAATGAAGGAACAGAGCTCCATTGTTTCAGGGGCAGATGAGAGCTGACCACCACAGGCCAAGGCCAGCCAGAGCTGGCAGGTTTTTTTTCTGAGAGATGCCCTTGCATATTGGAAAATTTTTTAGGGAAAGTATCAGTTTTGCCAATGGGCATCTGAAAAGAGGGATGGTTCTTTTCATAGCAAGGAAAGCATGGAGCCCCAGTGCTCCAGGAGCTGATGAGAGGCAGCCCTTGACATCCCAAGATCAGCCAGACCTATCAGGTGGCCCCTGGGAGGCCAAGCCAGCCAGACCTGCTCCATGTTCCCTTGGTTCGATGGGGCCCTGACGTGTCATAATGTCCCCTTGGTGACACGAGGTCATGAAGGGTGCTCATGATCTCCATGGTTCCATCAGGTCCCACAGAGTCATAATGGTCTCTGGGTTTCATGAAGCCCTGCTGTGTCACCACAGCCCCTTGGTTCCATGGGCTCCAGTGGTGCCACAATGATCCCCTTGGTTTCGTGAGGTCCCCACAGTGTCCCAGTGATCTCCATGGGAAGGAAAGAACCGACCCCCAGTGTTGCAGGGGCAGTCACCAGAGGCCAAGGCTTGATGGTACTGGCAGATTTTGCCTGGAAGCAACCCTTGGATATACAGAATTTTAGAGGTGGAATCCCAGTTTCAGACATGGACACCTGGGGGAGAAGCACAGTTGTTTTCCATAGGAAGGAAAGCACAGAACAGAGGTGTTTCCAGGGCAGATGAAAGGCAGCCATCAGAGGCCTAGGACAGCCAGACCTCTCTGTCCTGGTAGCTTTTGTCTGAAAGCAACCCTTGGATATAGCAAATTTGGGAGGTGGAATCCAAATTTAGGCCATTTCTGTGTAGATAAGAAGGATGGTTCTTTTCCATGGGAAGGAAAGCACAGAGCCCAAGAGTTTCAAAGGCAGAAGAGGAGAGAGGTGGCTCTCGGGAGGCCAAGCCAGCCAGACCTGTTTGTCCTGGCAGCTTTTGTCATGGAGGAATCCTTGGATATATGGAATTTGGGAGGAAGAATCTCAATTTTGTGCACAGGCACCTTGAGAAGAAGGATGGTACTTTTCCATTGGAAGGAAATCACCAACCCAATGTGTTTGGTAAGCAGGTGAGAGGCAGCCCCCAAGAGGCCAAGGGCAGCCAGACCTGTCTGTCCTGGCATCTTTCATTGGGGGAAAATCCTTGGATGTATGGAGCTCTTGAGATGGAATCCCAGATTTGACCATGGGCACCTGGTCAAGATGAATGGGGGTTTTTTTGTACTGGAAAAAAAGTGTGAAGTCCAAGTGTTCTGGAAGAAGATGAGATGTGGCCACCCTTAGGCCAAGCCAGTCAGACCTGTCTCTGCTGGCACCTTTTGTCTAGGGGCTACCCTTGGCCATAGGGCACTTTGGATGTGGAATCTCAATTTTGGCCGTGGGCACCTGGACAGGAAGAAGAGTTCTTTTCATTACGAAGGAAAGCACAAAGCCCCAGTGTTTTAGAGGCAGATGAGTAGCAGCCCTCAGGAAGCCAAGGCCAGCCACACTTGTCAGTCCTGGCAGCTTTTGTCTGGGAGTTATCCTTGGATATAGGGAATGCTGGAGGCAGATGCCCAATTTTAGCCATGGGTGCCTGGTCGAGATGGATTTTTTTCCCATAAGAAAAAAAATCATATGGTCCCAGTGTTTCAAAGTCAGATGAGAGGTGGTTCCTGGATGGCCAAGGCAGCCAGAGCTGTCACTCCTGGCAGATTTCATCTGGGAACAATCTTTGCATATAAGGAAATTTGGAGGAGGAATCCCAGTTTTGACAATGGGCCCCTGGAGGACAAGGACAGTTCTCTCCCATAGGAAGGAAAGCCCAGAGCCCCAGTGCTTCAGGGACAGATGAGAAAGCAGCCCTCGACATGCCAAGGTCAGCTGGACCTGTCAGGTGATCCCCAGGAGGCCCAGCCAGCCAGACCTGTTCCCTGTTCCCTTGGTTTTGTGGGACCCCACAGTGTCCCAATGGTCTCCTTGGTCCCCTTCCTTCTGCAGTGTCACAATGGCCCCGTGCTTCCATGAGACCTTGCAATGTCACAATGGCTTCATGCTCCCACAAAGCCCTGATCTGTCACCAGGGCCCCTCGGCTCCATGTGCCCTCACTGTGTCACAATGCCTCCTCCATGACACTGGGCTCCACAAAGTCACCATGGACCCTTGGCTCCTTGGGGCCTCTGAGTTTCACAAAGGAGACAGTCCTGGATTGCCAAACAGATTGTATTCTCTTTGCCATCTGTATGGCAGTTGTCTTCTGTTAAGTGGGAAGTTTTCCTTATCTCTTCCACACCCACTCCTTCCTCAGGGCAGACATCTGCTGATAACAGGCTATTGAATGTCACTGCATGACTGATAAGAACTACAGCATCCCATTGTGAGATGATCTGCCCAGAGGGGAGAACCAAGCATTCCTACCAGATATAATCTTAAAAATTCTGGAACACCAACATGGCTTTCTCCACTGGATTTCCCAGAGGAACAGCTGCTGCCTCTTCCACTGGATCTTCAGAGGAAGACTACACCTTTCTACAGGATCCCTGCTCAAACAGAACCGCACCTGACACTCCAGGAGGAGTGCAGCCATATTTCCAATTGGACTGCTACCAACACCGTGACCAGCAGGGTGTCAGGTTGTGTTCTGACTCTGTCAGTGTTGTCTTGCTTTACTGCATTGTTTATTTTATCTTTTTATTTGTTTCCCTAATAAAGAACTGTTATTCCTGCTCCCATATTTTTTCCTGAGAGCCCCTTAATTTCAAATTTATAACAATTCAGAGGGAGGGAGTTTACATTTTACATTTTAGGAGAGGCTCCTGCCTTCCTTAGCAGACACCTGTCTTTTCAAACCAACACAGGGAGTGACATCAATCTCTGCTTAATAACTGGTTTTACTTTAACACAGTTACTTTGAAATCACTTCCTAGTATATTATATAATATGATATATGAAAATATAATATGATATGATATGATATGATATGATATGATATGATATGATATGATATGATATAATATAATATAATATAATATAATATAATATAATATAATATAATATAATATAATATAATATAATATAATATAATATAATATAATATAATATAATATGTTACAGTTGTTATACCTAGGAGCAAATTCTTCTGATTAAGATAATATTGTCTAATCATTACCATAATAGATAATATATATTTATAGAAACAGCTGTGGTTTGCCATCCTTAATCCTGTGGGACAAATTCTAGAAAGGTTTCATTCCACCTTTATAATTCCTTACATACAAAATCTTGAAAGTCTGGGACTGGGATTGGATACATCTGCTTCAAGGCTCCTCTCACAAGAAGGAGTTTAGAAAGCTTGGAGGTCCTTGCAGGTGTTTGGGATCTGTGGGAGCCATTGGGGGTCCAATTTACTGCCCAATTAACAGAAGATAACTGCCCTACCTCTGACAGATGGCAAATAGAATACATATGTTTTCTTTCAATCCAGAACAGCGGGATTTCAAATTAATAAAATGTAATTTAACATTGCTCAAATCTAACACTAATGAAGTTTAACTTTGCTTAGTCTTATCAACCCTGAATTTGCATTAAATTAAACATCATAGAATCAAAAATGGATATCCTTAAAAGTTATACATACAACAAAATATAACTTATTCTGATGCCATTAATAGAAATAAGGCACTGACAAGTTGAACAATCTGTGATTGAAATAACAGCATGATGGATTTACTGGAGGGATTAAGAGGATGTAATTAAGTGTGTCATGATTTTATGTAAATTAGTTTTGAGGGAAGGCCATGGTAGCAACAAATTTTATGCAAGCGTGAATTTGCTAAGACCTTTTAAAGTGAAGTTTTATTGAAAGAAACAACAATGTGGAATTTGGCAAACTGCCCAGCAAACCAGCAGCTTCTGGAAATCGTATTTAGTGTAATTCCAGATGGTCAATTTACCAGCATTTCTGTTAAAGAACCTCTGGCCAGTGCCGTGGTGGGGTGGCCTGGTGGAGCTGTGCCGGGGGCTCGGGGGAACCGCGCCGGGAGCAGCCGAGCCACGCACCCCAAACCGCCCGCGGTTCCTCCTCCTGCCCCAGAGCCTGTGAATGTGCCTCCATGCCAGAGGGAAGGGGCAGGAGATCCCCCAGTGCATCCCCAGCAGGACGGCATCAGCAGCGGGGTTGTCCTGCAGCCAGGGCCGTGCTGGGCTGGGAGATGGAGCAGGAGAGAGGGGGAAGGGGGCACTGACTTCCTCCTCACCTGCCTGAGTGTCTCAGGGCATCTTTTGCTTCCTTGCAGCATTCTCTTCCATTGGGCCAAGGTTTGGTAATGGGAAAACCTGCTTTGGGGAAAAACAAGGGATGAGCACAGAGAGGCTGAAGATCTTCCACCCAAGTCCATCTCTAGAAGTCACCTGGTGTCCATGAAAACCTTCAAAAAACAAAAGTGAATCTAAAAAAAAGCCACCACGAGTGTCCCAATTCCAGTCTCATCCCTCTGGGGTTCTGGTGGTCCCCCCTCTCATGGCTGCCAAGGATCCCATGGGTCCTGGGGATCCCCCCTCTCCAGGGTCCTACTTAGGGATGCTGGGGGGTTTTGGGGTTCCAGGGTCCCTCTCTCCAGCCTCCTCCCAGTCCAGGCACTTGGGGCTCTCTCCTCTCTCCACCACCCTGTCCTAGTTTAGGGCAAATTTGGGAGAAAACCTCCAAAAGGGGTTTCCTCTAGAAAGCAAATTCAAGCAGCATCTCCCCCAATTAGTTTGGGGAAAGATTTCCTTGGAGAAAAGTGGAAAAACCTGGTTATTTAACAGGCAAGGAATTCACGAGTAGAGCAAATGACCAATATTAAACAATAAAACCTCTTGCTGCTCCAAAAGAGATGACAAACTCAGAAAGTCCCTCTGTGGGCTGTAGCTCTGCTCACTCAGTCTCTTATCAGTTTCTCCAGCACTGGAAATGCCATGGACCAGGCTTGGCCCAATGGGCCACAGGTGGAGCTGCCAGTGCTCTTCTGGATATTGAGAGCAGGTTTAAACAGCTCTAAAGTAAAAGAAAAACCACAGTCCAGGGCACTTATCTGCCTCAGAGAGCTAAAAACTAACTAAAACCAAAGGAGAGCCCTGTCCTGCTATCTGTCTGTCCAGGAGCCAGAATATGGAGGAGTGCAGTTTCTTAAAAAACCTGCTCACTTCCTGCCTGCCTTCGCTCTCAGAACCTGCCTTAAAGGTGCAGAACTCATTTCTGGGCTAAACAGATGAAGAGGGTATGAGCATGATCCCAGGTTCAGCCCTTCTGGGGGTTTGGGGGTGTCTCTGTCCCTCTGACCCCGATGATGTTTGGGCAGGGGTCATACCAGGGCTGAGAGGGACAGAGACCACCCCGGCCTCCCCAGGGATGAGAAGGTCAGAGAGCCCCCCCAGGCCCGAGCACCCTCAGCGGTGAGAGGGACACAGAGCCCCTGGTCCCCAGCCCTGCACAAGCATTCCCTGAGGCCAACGGGATGGAGAGACCCCCGAGCAACCACCAGGGTGAGGGGACAGAGACCCCCGAGCATCCCCTGGGCTGAGAGGGACAGAGACTGGGCCAAGCAGGGAGACCCCCCAGGCATTCCCTTGGGTGAGAATGATGGAAACTCCCTGGGGAATGGCCTGGGGTGACAGGGACAAGAACAAAATTCCCCCCAAGCCCCTCCCAGGGCAAGAGGCACAGAGACCCCTCAAGCATGCCCTGGGCACTGGACAAAATAGATTTGGCAGAAATCAAACTTAACACTACATTAAATGCCTTGAGGAATATTTGCTCTTCCCACAACTCACTTGTGATGGAAATGACAACAAAACCCAAACATTAATAAACCAACAATAGAAGCAATTCTGTGGCAATTCCAAGTTTCATCGGTTCAGCTCAGCTGCTGGCAGGTGCCGATAAAAGAAACGTGGAAATTTGGATCAATACAGACTATTAAAAGGAAGAGAAAACTCCGTGTAGCTGTCACAATAGTGATAGGGATGAAGAGAAAATGTATCCTCACATGTGGGAAGGCCTCGAAGCCTGTGAATTCAGGGATTATTTGGGAATTTAGCTCACGGAGCTGGGCTCCTTGTGGGACTTTCAGCAGCCTTGTGTTCCTCACCTTGGGGTAAATGAACCTTGTCAGTCTCGCTGGTAACATTTGCTCTCTTTCCTCCAGTGATTTTAATGAACTTTTCAAGGAAGGACAAGAAAATATTTTCTTTACACTGGCCACCCACAAAAGCCATTTTCCTCATCAGTTCTCCCATGAGTCGCTCAGAGGAAGCTGCGTCCAAATTTCCAAGAGTTCCTCCAGAAAGACCCACAACCTCCTCCTCTGAGGGAACCATGCTGTTGTCAAAGGCACTTGGGGTCAGAGAACAGTGCCCTGAACTTACTGTCCCAAAATAATGTCACAATCTGTTTAAGAAAATTGTTAGAGAGATGCCTCTTTTCCAGTTAAGGTGCTAATGAGACCAAATCCAAAGTGGATGGTATTGAACAGTAAAAACAGTAAAACAGAGGTAGAGAGAGATGGAAAGAAAGAGAAAGGGGGAGAAAACAAGGGAGTGACAGGGACAGAGACATCCCCTGGTGCAGGGCAAGTGTGACATTGTCCCCTGTGTGAGTGGCCTTCCCGGAGTGGGGGTTTGACACCTGAGCCAGTTTGGGTAAGGGAGGTGGTGTTCACCCCCCCAGCAGGGATTACCCCACTGTTTCAGGTTACAGTGTCAGATGTAACCAAATGCATGTTTTCCATCACCATGTTGACAAACTGTAATAAACAGGTGGGGCAGTGTTCTTTATCTCTTCCATGACTCAGCCCTGATAACGCCCTCCAGGGGTCATCTTCTGTGAATGGGCCATTGAGTGTCCCTGCAGGACTGGTTAAATGACATCATCCCATTGTGGGATGCTGTGCCCAGGGGGAGGAGCCAAGCATTCCTACCTGGATATAAACTGAGCCTTGCAGCACCAGGAGCACCTTGGCTACTGGATTGCCAGAGGACAAGAGCTCCATCACCACCACTGGACCTTCAGAGAAAGACCAGACCATTCTACAGGATCACTGCTTCGACAGAATCACGTTCATCACTGCAACAGGACTGCAGCCACCATTTAATGGGACTGCTACCAGCACCCTGACCAACAGGGTGTCAGGTTATATCCTGACTCTGTCAGTTTAGGGCAGTGTTTCTGTTTCATTGCTTTGATCTTAATTTTCTTATTAAATTGTAATTCTGGCTTAGAATCTCCACCTGGTTTACCTTGAAACCCGTACAAAACTTGATGTATTCATCCCTTTTTTTTTTTCTCCCAGACCAGGTTTTCCCATTCCCAAACCTTAGCCAGATGGAGGGGGATGCTGCAAGGAAAAGGAAGATGCCCCACGACACCCCGGCAGGTGAGGAGGAAGTCAGTGCCCCTTTCTCCCTCTCTCCTGCTGCATCTCCAAGCTCAGCATGGCCCGTGGCTGCAGGACAACCCCTCTGCCTTGGCCATCCTGCTGGGGATGCACTGGGGGTGTCTCGTTCCCTTTCCCTCTGGCACAGAGGCAAAGCCCATCCACTCCTTGTCCTTCATCCCCCAGACAAGGTGCTGAGGATGGAGACCAGAGATGACAAATCTTCACAGCAGAACCTTGTGGAAGAAGCTGTTTTGAAGGACTCCATGGCACAGGAATCGAACAGGGAGGTAAAGCCCAAGAGATCCCACAGGATGAGGGCCTGCAATCCCAGCCCAGGGTGCTCTGAGGAGGAAAGACCCACCCTGTGCCAGGAAGGTGGACAGAGCTTCAGCCAGAGCTTGGAGCTGATGGTCCATGAGGAGCTTCATGATGGGGAGAAGCCCTACAAGTACTTGGAGTGTGGGAAGAGCTTCAGGCAGAGCAGCACCCTGATCCGCCACCAGATGATCCACACCGGGGAATGGCCCTACGAGTGTGGGGAGTGTGGGAAGGGCTTCAGCTACAGATCCACCCTTGTGACCCACCAACGCATCCACACTGGGGAGAGACCCTACGAGTGTCCCCAGTGTCAGAAGAGGTTTCACACCAGCTCCAATCTCCTCCTGCATGAGCGGATTCACACCGAGGAGAGCCCCTTCCGCTGCCTGGACTGTGGGAAGGGCTTCAAGTACAACTCCCACCTCGTCACCCACTGGCGCATCCACACTGGGGAAAGGCCCTACGAGTGTCCCCAGTGTGGGAAGAGCTTCCCCAACCGTTCTAACTTAACCAGACACCAACAGAGGCACCTGTAAGTGAAGCCCTGTAAATGCCCCAACTGCAGGGAGAGCTTCGTGCCTGGCTCCAGCTTCATACCCAATTGGAGGATCCACACTGGGAAGAGACCTGTGTTCCATGTTCACTGTAATCCATGCTGGGAAGACACCTGTCCCTTTTCCTGCCCCTGCCAATGACATGATGTGGGATCAATGAACATGAGGTTCTGGCCAGGGCCATGTCATTAGATCCACTCCCTCCTCAGGTCATTGCCAGAGGCAGGAAAGGGTCTCTCTCTCCCTGAGGAGAAGAGTATCCTTGCCAGGTAGGCGGAAATATGTGGCCAGGATGACCCAGTGAGTTGTGTTTTGGTTTTCCCTGTAAATAGTTTTTCTTTTCCCTTTTGTTAGCAGTATTGTTTCTGTTCCTGTTTGTTCTTTATCTTGTTGCTGTTCCCAATAAATTGTTCTTATCCCAGCCCAGGATCTTTGCCTTTTGTGCATTCCATGGGAGGCAGGAGGGCAGAGAGCAGCAGCGTGGTTTTAGCTGGAGCAGGAATCTGAGGAATCCCATTCCTAAACCCCAGCCAGTGGAAACCGAGCATCCCAGCTGGTCCCAGCCCTGGTGGCCATGGCAACAGCCTTGGGAGCGGGTCCCTGGCTGGGGCTGTGGGAACCTCTTCCCTCTGGTGCCCAGGGACAGGACTGGAGGGAACGGCTGCAGCTGAGTCGGGGCAGGCTCAGGTTGGATCTCAGGAAAAGGTTTTTGCCCAGAGGCTGCTGGGGCACTGCCCAGGCTCCCCAGGGAAGGCTCCCAGCTCCAGGGCTCTCTGAGCTCCAGCAGCGTTTGGCCAGCGCTGCCAGGCCCAGGCTGGCACTGTTGGGGTGTCCTGTGCAGGGCCAGCAGTTGGATTCCAGGATCCTGATGGGTCCCTCCCAGCTCAGCCAGTTCTGTGGATCTGGGATCCCATGACCCTGGGGATGGGGCTGCCAATGGTTGCCATGGCAACGGGCTCTGGCTGCAGGCCTGAGCTGGTGTCCATGGCAACCACCCCTGGCATGGGGTCTGCATGGAGCTGCCAAGGGACTGAGCATGGCAACAGGGGGCTGGGGATGGTTGCCATGGAAACTGACCATAGCAACAGGGGGCTGGTGATGGTTGCCATGGAAACTGACCATGGCAACAGGGGGCTGGGGATGGTTGCCATGGAAACTGACCATAGCAGCAGGGGGCTGGGGATGGTTGCCATGGAAACTGACCATAGCAACAGGGGGCTGGGGATGGTTGCCATGGAAACTGACCATAGCAACAGGGGGCTGGGGATGGTTGCCCGCTAAAGATCAGATCTGTCACAGGCCTTCAGAGGGGTTCCATGGGGACTTTCCAAGAGTCTCCAGGCTGTTCAACAGCTGGAATGTCACAGGCAGAGACAGGGACTCCATGGACACCTCCCAGGGGTTTCTGGGGATGGTAAAGGGCCCTGTGCTCAGAGGCAGTCACAGCCATTCCATGGTGACATCCCAGGGCACCTTGGGCTGCAAAGGCACTGATCTGTCACAGGCACTGACTGGGGTTCCACAGTGACATCCCAGGAGTCCCCAGGCTGCCAAAGTGCTGGGATGTCCCAGAAGCACTCAGAGGGGTTCCTGTCATGTGCACAGTTGGAGCTTCAGGCAATGTTTATTGGAAAAGCTCCTGTTAGGACACAGCGTGCTGAGAGGATCCCCAATAGCCCCACAGATCCCCAAATGTCACCGTTGAGTCAGAGATGGCACAGACTCAGACCAGAAAGCTAAGGGCTAAAGGCCACCTGTCTATTCAATCCTCTTCTTTTATACCTTGGTTTGCTACAGGTGGACCTCATTGGTCATTTAGTCAACACATTACACATGATTGGCTAATTAAGACAATATCCTTCAGTAAACAACTTTATGGAGAAAAACCAACTTACTATACACACCACCTGTGGATAGATTCAATTCTTTCCCCCCAGCTCCCTAAAAGTTCCCTGACCAATTCATTGGAAACTTATCTTGCTTTCTCTGTCTCTCACCACAGTCATATCCACACCCAAATACCCCCAAGGACCTCCAGGCTTTCTAAATTCTTTCTGTGAGAACAGCCATGGAGCAGCTGATCCAGTCTCATCTCCAGAATTTTCAAGCCTTCATGTGTAAATAATTATCAAAGTGGAATCTAACCTTTATAGAATTTGTCCCCCAGGATTAAGGATAACAAAACAGAGATATTTATATAAATTTATACCATGGTAATGATGAGACAAAATTATCTTAATTAGAAATATTTACACCAAGATATAAGAGCTGTTACGTATTTTATTATTTAGAGCACTCAGAAGTGATTTCTAAGCAACTGTATTAAAACAAAACCAGTAATTAAGCAGAGATTGATGTCACTGCCCTAGACCAATGACCGTGGGCAAATCCCTTTGGTTCAACCTGGAGACGTGATCTTGAGGGGTGTCCCCACTGCAGGGTAGAATTTCCACACATCCCAAGAAGAGAAATGTCAGGAGATGCTACCAATAAAATTTGGGTCAGGACTTTTCCAGTCTGAAGTGCTGCCCTGTCAATCAGATGTGCCCAGGTTGGGCCAGCTCAGCAGCTCTGCAGAAGCTTTCAGTGGTGTCACTTGGTTGTTCCTTTCTCCAGGAATTTTTCCATTTCTGCCACAGCTTCAGCTCCCTCTGAGGATATTGAACTTCAGGATGGAGGAGTCAGGCTGGTTCCAGCTTTATTCACCCCAAAATCAGCAGGACCCTCCTCCTTTATTTCCCACTGGGGCTTTGCAAACGGCCTGGCTGGGGTTGTTGGAGCCCACTGTAGGCAGAGCCTCCTGCTCCAGCAGGAACTGCCTTTCCTGTGCCATCAGCAGGGCAGGTCCCGCTGCAGGAAAAGCCCCAGGCCAGCCCCAGCACAGGGAAGGGCTCGGGCACAAGGGCAGAGTGCCGTGCTGGGAGCTGTGCCAGGCAGAGCCTGAGGCACCAAAGGCACCTTGGCAGCAGCAGCTGCTTGCAGGGCATGGCCAGAAGCCTCCCTTGGCAGCCCGGCCTGGTGGCCAGCACTGCAGAGCTGCTGCCTCAGGGCTCATTTCTGCCTGGGCTCTGAAAAGCCACTTCTGATCCAGGAGCCTGCCTGGGAAGCCATTGGCCCCAGCACCTTGGGGACAAGATATGAATGACAAAACTCTTCATGCCAGCAGAGACAAGGCAGGGGCAGAGGAAAGGGGAGAGCCAGGCCCAGGGGACAGGGCTGCCATGGTGATGGCTGTGAGGTCACTGCCCCTGCAGCAGCCTGGCTGCCCTCAGCAGACATTCTGGCCAGAAGCTTTGTGAGGGCACCCAGCACATCAGAGAACCCACACAACAGGAATTCTGTCCTTGGGGAGGGGATGGGGTTTCACTGTGTCAGGTTGCACAAAGTTCCTCATCCTGGAGCATTCCTGGGATGGAGAATCCACTTCTCTGGAAAAACATTTGCAGTTTTGTGCAATTCTCATAGTTATAAAATATTTCCTCCTTCTAAGAAATGTAAATCCGCCCTCATTCAGTTCAGAGACATTGACCCTTGTTCTGTCACTGCAAGTTTTGGGAGAAAACAACCTTGACCATTATTTTTCCATTTTCACATACTTTGGAGAGGACACAAAAATCTCCCAAAATGGGGTTTGGAGGCCTCATCACATAACAAGCAGGTAGAAGCACACGGCTCTGTGATCAATGCTGTGGAGACAGGACAGAACAGGAATAGCCTGGGAGGAATTGAAGGGTGGTGTCAGAGAGGCTGGAGCTTTTCTTCATAGAGGATATAAGCACGAGAAGGCAATAATGGCACCAAGGGCAGCTGAGGAGGCCCGAAGTGGACACCAGGAGAAAGGAATTTCCCTGCCAGGGCAGGGCTGTGGTGCAACATGTTCCCCAGAAGGAGCCTGGAGCAGCCCAAGGCTTTGTGTGGGCAGGCAGAGGCAGGCAGGAGGCAGAGCTGTCAGCAAAGGAAGGGGCCAGCCAGGTGGGGCAGCCGGGGGATGACGACAGCCTGCAGGGACAGAGGCGCAGGGCAGGGACAACGTAGGACAGCCTGGGCTGCACAGGGCACAGGGATGGGCAGCAGCTGCAAGGCCCTGACAGAGCCAACTTGGGCAGCACTTTGGCCATGGCAGATACAAAGAGCACCAAAGCCCCAGAGGGTCATTCATGTCCTGGTGCTGTGTCTGTGCTGCTGAGCTGGGCTGGGCTCCTGGCCCAGAGGCAGCTCCTGGCACGGGCAGCGCTGCAGAGAGACAGCTCTGGCCAGGAGCAGCTCCTGTGCACAGCCCAGCAGGGCTGGGGCACTGCCAGGGCAGCTCAGGGACACCAGCAGGGCACAGCCAGAGCTGACAGGGGCTCAGCACTGGCAGGGGCTGGGGGATGTCCCAGAGGGGGCTGTGTCACAGCGGCACCTCTGTGGCTGTGTCCTAGAGGCACAGAGCAGCTGTGATGCCAGAAAGGAGCTGTGTGACATCACAGAGTTTGTTGTGTGAGGTTGTCAAGAAGCTACAGCATCATAGAGGGGATTCTTTGACATAACAGAACAGCTGTGACGTCATGACATGGCTGTATGATATCATAGAGAAGGATGTGAGGTCAAATTGCGTGCTGTGACATTACAGAGTGGCAGTATGACATCACAGAGAGGGTTTTGTGACATCACTGAGGGGGTTGTGACATCTCACAGCTGTGACATCATAGAGTAGGGTGTGAAGCCATGGAGCAGACTTTGCCATCATAGAGGGTGGCTCTGTGACATCAGAGATTGGGTTGTGACATCATTAGATGGCTGTGTAATATCATAGAGCAGGCTGTGACATCACAGAACAGACTGTGACCTCACATGGTGACTTTGTGACATCTCAGAGTCTTCTGTGACATCACAGTGCAGCTGCATGACACTCCAGGTTGACATCCCTTAGTTGGTTCTGTGGCATCACAAGGGTGCTGTGTGACGTTATAGGGGGCTCAGTGACATCACAGGAGGCTGTCTGACATCACAGAGATGGCTGTATGACATCACAGATGCTCTGTGACATCACATGTCTGTGTGACATCACAGGGGCTGTGTGATGTCACTGGGGAGGTCACTCTGCCCCGGCCCCCCTCACAGTTTCCCCCAGAGCAGTCCAACCCTGCTCGTGCACAGCGGGGTCCCCTGTCCCCCCGGGTCCCCCCGCCCCCAGCGCCGCAGCCTCCCCCAGAGGATGTTCCACAAGATCGACCCCAGAGCCTGACACGGGGCAGGGGGGCCGGGGCCCTGGGGGGTGGGACAAGGGGACAGGGACCCCCCGGCAGTGTCCCTGTGTCCCCCAGGGCCAGAGCCTGGGCCAGGGCTCCTTCACCCTGTTATGAACAAGGGCTTGAGAGCACTGAAAAAATCCCCAGCAAGGGATCAGCAAAAACCAGATTTAATATTAAGGGACAGCACCACAAAGTTCCTTGGCAAGAGTCACTCTGCTCCTGACTGGACACATCAGGCAAACCAGGGAAACAATGCAACAACAAAACTAATCAACATCTAGGCAATCAAACCAGAAATGAACCATGAACTGTCCCTGTGTGTGTGTGACAGAAGGACAGTGAGGGCAAGGATAAAAGGAATAGGGCCTAAAAGCTGAACAGAGCTCAAAATTAATATTTCTTAACTTACACCTTAACATTTACTTCTACTGTAAATTTAGCAATTTAGCAAAAGAACAGCACTTAATAGTATTTAAGCTAATTTATAACCTATGATTTCGCAATATAAGAGATTAATAATGCTTAACAATATTTAACTTAGGTAAGAACTTATATTAAACATTACAACTTAGCAAAAGAACAACTCTTAGCAGCATTTAACTCAGCTTAGACCTTGTG
Organism: Passer domesticus; assembly: GCF_036417665.1. Taxonomy (NCBI): domain Eukaryota; kingdom Metazoa; phylum Chordata; class Aves; order Passeriformes; family Passeridae; genus Passer; species Passer domesticus. Next base: position 71,382,661 of record NC_087479.1, on the reverse strand, counting down.
ACTTGACCTCACTTGCAGACCTGACTGACTCAGCTATCCAAGGCACTCCAACCCCTCCAAGAGCAGCATTTCTGCCACCTTTCGCCAGCACAGGCACTCCTGTGTGCACACAGACACAAAGAGTCAGTGCAAGGCACCTGTGAGAAATTCCCCTGAGGGCAGGAAATGCTCCCTGTGGATCCTTTGGCATCTCCCCAGTGGGTGAAGGGTTGAGCCTGGAGGAGTGGGGGGATCGGCGCAGGCTCCCTCGTTGTTCAGGATCCCCGAGTGCAGCAAACGGGAGAGTTCCCGGCTGGGAGAGGCCCCACTCAGAGGGAGTCACTGGCCCAGGAGAGCTCCAAGGGGCTCCTTTTGGAGCACTGTTTGTAGGGCCCCAAGAGAGGGGCTGCAGTCACAGCAATGGTTCATCCTGGCCACACTTGGCATCAACAGCTTTCTTTGGCAGTGTGCGAACAGGGATGTTGTGCCACTGAGGGAACAAAACCAGTTCCCAGGGCTGCTCCTACAGCAACCAGGAGCTGGTTGGGCAGCAGCAGTGGCTGGAGCAGACAGTGTTTGTGCTGAGCTGCAGAGGAGCTGAGCCCAGGGGCTGTTGGCCAAGGCTGAGGCCCAAGGAACATTTCTCAGCTGTCAGGGCGGCCTGAGAAGGGGAGGGGGGAATGCAGCAGCACAGGGCCCATGGAATGCATGGACCATTGTGACACTGTGGGGCCCTGTGAGACCAAGGGACCATTGTGACACTGTGGAGCTTTGTGAGACCAAGGGATCACTGTGACACTGTGGGGCCATGTGAGACCAAGGGACCATTGTGACATTGTGGGGCATCATGGAAAATTGTGGAGATAATTGTGACGTTGCAAGGCCTCATGGGGCCACAGAGAGACCATTAAGACTCTTCACAGCCTCATGGAACTAGGAGGCCATTGTGACATTGTTGGGCCCCATTGAACCAAGGTGTTATTGTGACACTGCAGGGCCCCATAAAACCAAGAGGACACAGAACGGGTCTGGCTGATTTGGCCTCTCATGGGCTGCCTCACTGCTCCAGCTGACCTTGGCATGTTGAGGGGCTGTTGTTATCTGCTGCTGAAACACTGGTGCTCCGTGCTTTCCTTCCCAGTGGAAAAGATCTCTCCTTCCTCTCCAGGCACCCATGGACAGAACTGGGGTTTCACCTCCAAATTTCCTTATATCCAGGGATTGTTCCTACAGGAATATTGCTAGGCAACTCTGGCTGGCAGTGGTTCCACAAGGGTCAGCTCTCATTTGTTCCCAAAAAGCCTGGGGAAGGCTCCATGCTTTCCTGCCTGTTGGAATGAAATATCCTGCTTCTCCAGGCACCCATGGCCAAGACTGGTTTTCCAACTCCAAAATTCCATACATACAAAGATAGCTCCCAGAAAAAATCTGCCATTACTGATAAGTTTGGCTGGCCTTGGCCTAGTGAGATTCACACCTGCCTTCCAAACATTGGGGCTCTGTGCTTTCTTTCCTATGGAAAAGAACTGTATTTGACATCCAGGTGCCCACAGCCAGAATTGGGATTTTAACCTCCAACACTGCTTTAGTGTGACCGACTGGAGGAGATTGCTGGCTGGAAACATTTCATGTGTGAGAGAGGAAGAGGCAGGTCCACCTTGCCCTGCCCTGGAACCCCAGCACTGCCCTGCCCTGTGTCTTGGTTTGAAAAGACAGGAGACTGTGAAGGAAGGCAAAAGCCTCCTGTGAAATGGAGAAGGTAAACCCCCTCCCTCCGAATTATCACAACTTCAGAATTAAAAAGGGCTCTCAGGCAAAGATATGGGAACGGGAATAACAGTTCTTTACTAGGAAGGAAAAAAAACTAAATAACAATGTAATTTAGCACAAGCAAAAAAACCCACTGGCAGAGTGAGAAAAACCTGACACCCTGAGAAGTCAGGGTGCTGATAGCAGTCCAGCCAGATGGTGGCTGCTCCTCCTGGAGCGGCGATGTGCAGAAGGGTGTAGATGCCTTCCGAAAATGCGGCGAAGGAGCAGCTGGGCCTTGGTTCCTGATTCCTCTGGGAAATCCAGCGAAGAAGGCTATCTGTGGTCTCAGAAATGCTTTTTTTATGGTGGCAGGGATGCTTGGCTCCTCCCTCTGGGTGGAGCATCTCCCAATGGGATGATGTAACTAATCTTACCAGCCACAGTGAGTAATTCAATAGCCCATTAGCAGGAGATTATCCTCCTGGCAGTGTCATTGTTCTTGAAAGACATAAGAAAAACTGCCTAACCCCCAACAGATGGCAAAAAAGAATACATGCTTATTTTACAAGCCAGGACATTATATAGCCCATTAGCAGGAGATTATCTTCCTGGCAGTGTCATTGTTCTTGAAAGAGATAAGAAAAAACTGCCTAACTCCCAACAGATGGCAAAATAGAATACATGCTTATTTTACAAGCCAGGACACCCTGCAACCCCAATCCCCCCAGAGCCTCTATCCCAGCCCAGCAGTGGCTGCCAGTCCCTGGCACAGCACAGGCAATGCTCCACAGCCACCTCTGCAGCCCCCAGCCCAGCTCCTGAGTGACCAAATGAGCTCAAGTCCCACCTGGGGGAAGGGCCCAGCAAGACCAAGGGGTATTGAAGGCTGACCACAAGGCAAGCACACATCTTGACCCCACCTCCTCTTGGAATTTCCATCTGAACACTGCTGGAACCCAGGAGTTGGGAGCTGTGTGTGTGCTCCTCTGAATCTTTTTCATCCTTCTTTCTTTCTAATTCCCTCTTCTTGAAAACTTTGATGAACATTAAATTGAACAGACTTAGAGTTTGTGAAGTTGAATGGGTCAAGGTAATGCTTTGAGAAGTGTTTTTTTGTTGACTGATGGGATATTAAATCTTTTGCCAAAGTTTCTTTGATTTTCTAAATTTCCCTGTTAAGGCAGTTTTGTTGTTTGAGCTCTTCAGGATTTGTTTTAGTATTTCTACAATACATCCAAGTCAGAATGCACAACTAATTGTAATTCCTTTAAAATGTCTCATTGAGAGTGTTGTTTGGGGGATGGGAGTCAGGGCATGTCTGTCCTGCTTGGCACAGCCCAGGCAGGGCTTTCCCAGCCACATTCCACACTCCATTGCCCAGCTGGAGCCGCTGGTGCCTCTGAGTTCTGCTGGCCCAGCCCCAGGGACGCTCTCCTTGTCTGCCCATTCCCCCGCGGTCTCTGGGCAGGGATGGCCTCAGTGGGGGCTGCTGACATCCTCAGCAACTTGGAGGCTGCTGCTGGATTTCACTGCTCCAGAGGCTTGTTCAGCCTTCAGCTCTTCAGTGCAGGAATTCAGTGTCCCAGGGCTCATTAACATTGAGAACCCCTTAACAAGCTAATCCTCTGGGGATAATTTATTTAAGTGTTAAAATACTTTGTGGTTAATTAGACAGATTTCAGAAGCCTGTTCAAACTGAATATATTCTATTTAAAACGATAGTCAGAAAGCAATTTTTAGGTCCTGTTTAGGTTTTTTTTCCCTGTGAATACATTGATATGTGCAATCTCCAATTGTCATTGAATCCAAGCACCTCCTCATGCAGTCTGAACAGATATGAAAATCAAGACCCTTCATGGCTGACAATCAATCAGACTCTGTCCTTACCCCCACCCCACCATTTCCCCCATCCAAGCCCTGGCACTCAGAGCAGCCTTGTGCAAATCTGAACTCCCTCCAGCCCAGGCTGGACCTGCAGCTTTCAGCTCCTTGGCTCCAACTCCCACCTGCTTTCCTTGGAGAAGGAGCTGCCTGAGACACAGAGGGATGTTCATTGATTGTCAGCCAACAAAGCCAAGGGAAGGCACAGCTCCATCCAATGCAAAAGTCTTTCTTCTCCCTGGCTCTGCCCTGCCCCTGATCCCCACAGCCTGTCCTGTTTAATTCATCCCTCCTTTGCCAGGGACTTTCTGGGATAAGGGAGCTGTGCTCTGGCTGTGGAGGGAGGCCCAAGTGCAGCCACTGGAGTGGGAACCACAACTCATCAGTTTGTGGCCTTTGAGGGACCAGGAACTGGTGAAAAGAAACCAGAAAGGTTTCTTTTCATGGCCAATATAAAAAATGTGAACATGATAAAATTTAATAAATTGAATAAACATGAAAACCCTTCCCTGAACTCCTTGTGACAGCAACATCTGACATGTCCACCATCCACAAGGGATTGCCATACAGGAAGGATTTTAGACAAAGACATAGGAAGAGGTGATATAAAAGATAAAAAGACAACTAGAGATGCTGACTAAGAAGGTAGTTAAAGTTTTGAAAAATTGGGCAACTCTCTGATGCTCAAAGCATGAAGCCAGTCAAAGGACACACATCAGAATGACCAGAGAGCAGCTGCATGAGGAAATCTTGGAGCAAGGGGAAGGACATAGATCCAGCTGCTCTAAATGAAGAGATGTCCTTAAACATGGCCATTTAACCAGGAGGAGGGAGTAAAGAAATATTAGACTGAATGTTGGTGGCTCAAATAGAGGGGAAGGTCAGAATTTCTTCTCCTGCCATCAGCAGAAGAATCCAGTAGATCCAGGAAATTCCTGTTCCTGGTGGGAAAATTTTGCCTTTTCTTAAAAGTACTAAAGTGACCCAGATAATAAAGGTTTGCTTGTATATTATCAAACTAACAGGTATTTGCACCTGTGCCCCTTTCCAGGCAGACATCTGTTGTGTGCCCATGAACAGGCAGTGCCACTTGTGCCCTGAGGTGCCCAGCTGGGATTGGATCTCTCAGAGAGCACCTGAGGGAGAGCAGAGCACCTTGCAAGCTGCAGGTCCCTGACAGCCCCGCAGGGCTCCTGTCCCATCAACATCTGCTCTGCTGCAGTCTGAAACAGGGCCCAGCATGGTGCTGTTATATATAAGAAGCTTGACGAGGCCAATACTCAAGCAGCAATCAATTTATTAATTAATATGGTAAAGTATGAGCAATACAGCACTGGGTACAGTGGGGGGAATTTTCCCTCCAACTGCACACTGATAGTTGGGGCTTCCAGATATTTATAGGGGTACTCAAGCTTTTTCAGCAGTTTCTGTTCCCCTTTTTTACGTCACAATTCTATACACTAGTATGATTTAGTTTTTCTCAGGATGTATCCCAGAAAGGAGTATCCCCATATGGTGGGGTCCAGCTTCCAAAAGAAGAAAGAAGTCTCCCAGCTGGTGAGGTCCAGAGTCCAGATGCAGGTTCACCTTTTAATTGCAAGAACTATAAATCTCATACCAGTCATGTCCAGCTTCCTTTGGTGGAAACTATCAATCCTTGAGTCGATGTTCATCTTCCTTTCTCCAGCTGCTTTCCAATATTTTTTTAAGGCATCGAGATAAGCATGTTTCCTTTTGATATATTCTAAAGCTATAGTTTCAAAGATCCTTACTACAAGCAATATTCTAAAATTATACTTTAAAAGGTTATTATTGCAAAACTCTTTTTAGCTAGAAGCAGAAAGTTCCTGTCAAGCAGCAACATCCTTAAAGCTTTAATTCGAATGCTCCTAAATCAACTTAAGACTTGTAAAGGTTAATTGGAAACAAGGATAGGTTCAAAGGCCTTCTTCCATGCTTTACTTCCTCAGTTATTTATTAGAATTGTCTTTATAACTGTCCCATGGTCAATTTCCATACATATCACAATCACAGATACACAGGTTGTCTGTGTGTACCTGACACAAAACACAGCTTGGTTTCCTGAGACCTCTTCCCGATTTCTTTCTCTCCCTCTCTCCTTCCCATTTCTTGTTCAGTTCAATCCATGTTCAATACAATCCTTAGGTTGCGTTCCCACGGTTTCATTCGCACCTTCACTAGGGCAGAGGCGTCTCTCCCTCATGGGATCCCAACCCACGGGCTGGGTGCCTTCCCACCGCAATCGTTCCGGGATTCTGTCAGGGACTCACTTCCCTTCTTCCCTCTGCTTTCAGCTGGGAAGGTGCTGGGGTTGGCTGTTACTTGTCTCTGCCCCAGCACGGGAAAAGGTGGTTCTAGACAGGCCACGCTTTCGAAGAAGGAGTCTGGACTCTTGCTTTTTGGTCTTCAGTTGCATTTATTGTTTCTTATCTACAAAGTTTTTCTGTCTGTCCAGCCAAGGTCAGATCAGCAAGACAGCCAAGGGCACTCTCTCCCGCCCACGGGGCAGTTGTCTCTTTTATAGTGAAAACTACGTATTAGATATTTACCTTTAATTTCCAATGCTTTTCACTCTTGTTGGCAAGTGCACCATCACTATGAACCAATCCACACATGCCAACATCATCCTGAATATGGATGCCAAGGAGAAGAAAGAAGAAGGACAGGGCACGCCCAAATCCCTCCATCTTGGGATTCCTGACCCCCATGTAAAGGATTCCAAACCCCCCTGTACAAGGTTCAAAACCCCCTGTACAGTGCTCCAAAATTTTTCCCTTCACCCTGTGATTCCTACTACTATGCTACTTAAACTTTTGTGGCCTGTAATTCTTCATATAAGGTTGGCAATTTGCTCCATGAATTAAGATCGAATTTCCAGGTGTCTTTGGCTTCCTGCCAGGGTCTCCGAGCCCCTGCCAAAGTTTTGAGACATCCAGGGCATCCAGAGAGATGTCCTGGGTTCTGACAGGAATGTGCTGGAAAATGCCCAGCAAAGCCACCTTTGCTGTGTACTCCAGGAGCCCACAGAGCTGCTGGACCTTGTCCCCTGGCCCTGCACAGCTCCTTGGGGGGCACGGCAGGAGCAGCACCCTGGGAGCCTCGGGAATGCCCCTCTGGGATCCATGCCACACAGTCCCAGGGGCTGGAATTCCAGTTCCTAGCCAGGAAAACATGTTCCTGCCCTCAAAGGCAAAGTCTTCAGAAGGGGCCAAAAGCCAAGTGGAGCAAGATCCTACAGTGACATTTCACTGCCAGCCTTCATAACTTCACCCATAGCTGTTGTAGCTCGTGCATTGGGAATTAAATCAGGGCAGGGTCTTTGGTGGGAGCTGCCCTGGGTCAAGAGAGACACTGAGAGAGAAACAGAGCAGGCAAAGAGAGGCAGGAGAGAAAGGAGGACACAAATCCAATCAGCTGAGAAGGTGGCACTTTGAAAAGCACCTTCTGTGGTTTTCTCAGAGGCAGCTCCTGGCAAGGGCAGCGCTGCAGAGAGACAGCTCTGGACAGGAGCAGCTCCTGTTCACAGCCCAGCAGGGCTGGGGCACTGCCAGGGCAGCTCAGGGACACCAGCAGGGCACAGCCAGAGCTGACAGGGGCTCAGCACTGGCAGGGGCTGGGGGATGTCCCAGAGGGGGCTGTGTGACAGTGGCACCTCTGTGGCTGTGTCATAGAGGCACAGAGCAGCTGTGATGTCAGCAAGGGGCTGTGTGACAGCACAGAGTTTGTTGTGTGAGGTCACAGATTGGGCTATGTCATCACAGAGTTTGTTGTGTGAGGTCATTGAACAGCTACAGAGTCACAGAGGGGACGGTGTGACATCACAGAGCAGGCTGTGACATTATGTCATGGCTATATGACACCATAGAGCAAGCTGTGAGGTGAGAGTGTGTGCTGTGACATTACAGAGTGGCAGTATGACATCAAAGAGAGGGGTTTGTGACATCACTGAAGGGTTGTGACAGCACAGAGCTGCCTGTGATATCATAGAGTACGATGTAAGGCCATGGTACAGCTTCTGCCATTATTGAGGATGGCTCTGTGACCTCAGAGAGTGGGTTGTGATATCACTTGCTGGCTGAGTAGCATCATAGAGCAGGCTGTGACATCACAGAACAGACTGTGATGTCACAGGGTGACTGTGGATATCACCAAATCTTCTGTGACGTCATATGGTATCACAGAGTGATATCCCAGCACTAGCCCTGTGGTATCACGAAGTGGCTTTGTGATATCACAGAGCAGGCTTCAACATCACAGAGTAGGCTCTGTGACATCATAGGCTGGATATAATAGAATGGATTCTGCCAACACAGTGTATTTGTGTGACATCACAGACCAGACTGTGACATCACAGAATGGCTGTGTGACATCCCAGGGCAGGTTGTGTAATATCACAACATTAACTGTGACATCATAATGTGGGCTGTGACATCACAAATGGTCTGTGTGCCATCACAGGGGCTTTTTGACATCACAGGAGCTGTGTGACATCACAGAGGGCTGTGTGAGGTCACTGGGGAGGTCACTCTGCCCCAGCCCCCCCTCACAGTTCCCCCAGAGCAGTCCAACGCTGCTCGTGCACAGCGGGGTCCCCTGTCCCCCCGGGTCCCCCCACCCCCGGCGCCGCAGCCTCCCCCAGAGGATGTTCCATGAGATCGACCCCAGAGCCTGACACGGGGAGGGGGGGCCGGGGCCCTGGGGGGTGGGACAGGGGCACAGGGACCCCCCAGCAGTGTCTGTGTGTCCCCCAGGGCCAGAGCCTGGGCCAGGGCTCCTTCACCCTGCTACAAACGAAAGCTTGAGAAAAAATCCCCAGCAAGGGATCAGCAAAAATCAGATTTAATATTAAGTGACAGCACCACAAAGTTCTTTGGCAAGTGACATTCTTGACTGGACACTTCAGGCACAACAAAGAAACAAAGTATCAACAAAACCAAACAAAATCCAGCCAATCAAACCAGAAATGAACCAAGAACTGTCTCTTCGTGCGTGTGTGACACAAGGACAGTGAGAGCAAGGATAAAAGGAATACAGCCTAAAAGCTGAACAGGGCTCAAACTGAACAGGACTTAACTTATACCTTAACCTTAACTGATACCTTAAACTTCACAAATTTAGCAAAAGAACAGCACTTAATAGTATTTAAGCTAAGTTAAAACCTATGACTTAGCATTTTAAAAGAGGAATAACACTTAACAATATTTAACTTAGCTTATAACTTGTATTAAACTTAGCCTAAGAACAACTCTTAGCAGCATTTAACTTAGCAAAAACTCATGACTTAACCTCAATTACAGGCCTGACTAAGTCAGCTATCCAAGGCACTCCAACCCCTCTGAGAGCAGCATTTCTGCCACATTTCCCCAGCACAGGCACTCCTGTGTGCACACAGACACAAAGAGTCAGTGCAAGGCACCTGTGAGAAATTCCCCTGAAGGCAGGAAATGCTCCCTGTGGATCCTTTGGCATCTCCCCAGTGGGTGAAGGGTTGAGCCTGGAGGAGTGGGGGGATCGGCCCAGGCTCTGTCCTTGTTCAGGGATCCCTGAGTGCAGCAAACGGGAGAGTTCCCGGCTGGGAGAGGCCCCACTCAGAGGGAGTCGCTGGCCCAGGAGAGCTCCAAGGGGCTCCTTTTGCAGCCCTGTTTGTAGGGCCCCAAGAGAGGGGCTGCAGTCACAGCAATGGTTCATCCTGGCTGCACTTGGCATCAACAGCTTTCTTTGGCACTGTGAGAACAGGGATGTTGTGCTACTGAGGGAACAAAAACAGTTCCCAGGGCTGCTCCTCCAGCAACCAGGAGCTGGTTGGGCAGCAGCAGTGGCTGGAGCAGACAGTGTTTGTGCTGAGCTGCAGAGGAGCTGAGCCCAGGGGCTGTTGGCCAAGGCCGAGGCCCAAGGAGCATTTCTCAGCTGGCAGCATAACATAAAGAATACTTGCTTATTTCAAATACAATACCTGCTTGTAAGTCTTAAAATACAAGGCACAGATCTCCATTATTAAGCTTAGAACTTCCTAATATCTCACTAGATATACTTCTCTGGAGCTTAGGGAGTTATTTTAGCCCAGCGTTAATACACAGACCATTGTTCTATTTGTGCTTATTTGTGTACTTCTTACATAATTTTCTGCTGACCTATCTTATGGCTACTGCTTAGCTCTAATCACAGTTCTGCTGTCTCTGAGGCTTGCCATTCGCAGCTTTCCCAAAACCCTCTGATTTTATGGATTCCTACACAGAGGAGCTGAGCCCAGGGGCTGTTGGCCAAGGCCGAGGCCCAAGGAGCATTTCTCAGCTGGCAGGGCGGCCTGAGAAGGGGAGGGGGGAATGCAGCAGCACAGGGCCCATGGAATGCATGGACCATTGTGACACCGTGAGGCCTTGTGACACCAAGGGACCATTGTGACACTGTGGGGACCAGTGAGACCAAGGGACCATTGTTACACCGTGGGGCTTCATGGAATCATGGAGAGCACTGTGATATTTCACTCGCCTCATGGAACAGGGGGACCATACTAAAGCTGTATGGTTCCATGGAAGGTAGGGACCATTGTGACACTGTGAGGACCCATCTACAGAGGGTCCATTGTGACACCAAGTCTCATAGAACTGTGGAGACCATTATGATGCATTGGAGGGGTCATGGAACCAAAAGACCATTGTGACACAGTTGATGAGTTCTCCTTAGAAGTTCTGGTTGTAGATGCGAGGAGAAATGAGGTTAGAAATGGTAGGTAACAGCCTGTCCCTCATGATTCTGTCTTGCCACAGACGACAAAAGCAACAGCCGTCTCTCCCCTGGCTCCTTCTGCTCTTGGACAAAAAGCCAAAAAGGAGCAAAGTGAGCAGGACAACCACATGCGTCCAGCTGTGCTCACAGCACAGCCCCATCATTCCAAGAGACTAAGTGCCTGTTGTGGGTGCTGCTGCCTTTAGTGCAAGGCAGAGGTGCAAGTTTCTGAGCAGCCAGCACTTGCTGTTGCTGGCCGAGGATGCCGAGTGCTGGAGTCCTGCAGGATGTAGCCATTTCCTGCAGGCACTGACAGCTCAAAATTGGCCTTTAACCTGTCATGCTGAGGCACCGAAGAGCTGGGGGCTCTGGATGACCCTTTGGCTGCCTGACTCAGTGAGGCTCTATCTCTGGGCTTCTGCAGTGCTTTGGCCAAGGGCACACATGGCAGTGCTGGAGATCCCAGGGCTATGTTGGTTTTTCCATCGTGGAAAGGTGTGGTTGGCTTGTGGCAGTGTTCTGCAGTATTCCTGAGGAGTTCTTCACTCGTACAGACTCTTTTGGCCCAGCTGTCTTTTGGCTTTTGATAAGCTGCAAGGAGATGACTGCGCTGTCCCTGAAGCTGTGGGGGGCCATTTCTGTCCCGTGTGGCCAAGGAAAGGAACCGCGCAGTTGCGAAGCCTTCTTGTCAGGCAAAAGGCAGAGGCAGCGAGTTTCTGTGGATCTGTTTCGCGGTGAAGTCTGCAGCTTTGGAAAGTGCCTTGGAGCCTGGAGTGGGGGTGAAGCTGCAAGTCCTTGAGTGCGGTCTTGTGTTGCTCTGCACAGGAGGGACGTGTTGAAATGGAGGATACAGTATTTGAAGTCAGATGGGCAACTTTTTGGCTGGCCAGCTGCGTGGGCCAAAAGGAGCCAGGGGTGCTGCCCGTCCAGAGCAGCTGAACGTGAGGCAGCGTGTGGCCAGGTGGCCAAGAAGGCCAAGGGCAGGGTGGCCTGTGTCAGCAGCAGAGGGGCAGCAGGAGCAGGGCAGTGAGTGTCGGCCTGTGCTGGGCAGCGCTGCAGCCACAGCTGCAGTGAGTGCTGTGTGCAGCTGTGGGCCCTGTGAAGCAGAACGTCACTGAGGGGCTGGAGCGGGTGCAGAGAAGGACACAGGAGCTGGGCAAGGGTGTGGAGCACAAGCCCAGTGACGAGGTGCTGAGGGAGCTTTAGCCTGGGCAACGGGAGGCTCATGAGGGGACCTTCAGCTTCTACTCTCTCCACTGAACTATTTTAGCCACTTTTTGTAGTTACTTTTTCCCCCCTTTTTTTTAACTGCTATTTTGTCTTTGCTTGGAGAATGAGGTTTCTTCATTTTCTTTTTTTCCCATCCATGATGCTTTTCCTCATTATTTTCTGCCCTTTTACAGGACTGGTACTGGTTCTGCTAGAATTTTAATTTCTAAGGTGTCACTGCTGTAGAATGAAATAGTTTTGCATGACAAGACATCATTCAGTGCTAGCTCCTTGGTGCAGATGAAACTGTGTATTTCTTGGCCAGCCAGTATGGCATTTTGAGATCACTTTCAGGTTATCAACGCCTGTGGCTTTTTGAAGCCCAGGGAATCAATTTGTTTTGTGTTCGGGAATTGAGCAGGATATCAATGGCCTTTCATTCCAACTGGTCCTCAGAGATCAGAGGGGCTGGGAGGGGCTGGGCAGCATTTCTGATTACAGCCACTTCAGCAGTGTCAGTGTGGTTGAGTCCAAGAGAAGAACTTGCTCAAGCACAGATGCAGAAAGAGTGCAGTTCTCAGTGCAATGCTCTGGGTCAGATCGTTTTCCATAAGTACCTACAAGCTCCAGATTCCCCAAGAGTGTGGTTTATTGAAGCAACAGGACAGCAATCTCAGGATTGCTGCTGAGTGGGGGCACTGCCTACCAAGTTTTGATGTGAGAGAGGACAGTAAAGACAGATTATAGTAGTGAGATCTACCTGTCTGTCTGTCTGTCTGTCTATCTATCTATCTATCTATCTATGTAACTTTTACATAATTGAATCTTCCCATCTCTGGGCCAAGGATGTTGGAGGTGCAAACCTCACCTAAAGCATCCCTTTCAGGAGAGGATTAGAGACATGTTCCGTGTACCAGTTCTGAACAGGCAGAGATGTTTCCCCCTCCAGATATGGGTTTTTTCCCCTCAAAGCTGTTTTCCTCCTCTGGCCTCTTCTGCCCTGAAGTCCCCACTTAATTTTTTTAATTTCTGCTTGTCCTAGTTAGGTGGAACAATTCCATGGTTAGGTGCTGTTTGGTGACTCTGGTCATACATGCATTACACGACACACGGTTTCCTTCACTGGCATCCACTGGGGTGTGTAAGTGCATTTGTTAATTGGGCCTTATGAGAGTGAGAGTCTCTGTTACTGCTGGTCAGAATTCTCAGTTGACAAAAGAGGGAGAAAAAACACCTTGGTCCTCTTCCATATACTGACGTGGCTGTAGAGGCTCTGTGACATACATCAAAGTATCTTTGCATGCATCCCTATCTCCTGAATGACGAGGATTTCTAACAAGAGTGTAGACGTCAGGAAGGCAGGAATGCTGGTGCAGGCCCGAGGAGAACGTGAACTGCAGAAGTGTCTCTCACAAGGAGTGAGCTCAGCCAGGAAGCCACCTGCAGAGCCAGGATGGAGCTGTGGGACAGGGCTGGGTGTCAGTCACTACTGAAAGACAAAGAGGACATGGCAGGAGCAGAGGGAGGCACTCACCAGAGCCTTGAGGAATGCCACACCTTCCCTGTCAGCTGCCTGACAGGCTGTTGGAGCTTCAGTCCCAGATGGCCCCTGATTGTAGTGCCAGGATCACTTTGGAATCTGTGCCTCCCCACGGGCAGAGAATGACCCAGGAGAGCATCAGCACAGTGCCTTGGGAATGTGTGAGCCCATCAGCCTTTGAGTCTTGGCTCACAAATATCACACAGGAAGTCAAAACCCATCGTCTCTTGCTTTCTGTGCAGGTTCTTGTAGAGAAAGAGCAGGAGCAGACTGCTTATCAAAGATGCCATGCCAGGCTCAGGGAGAGCTGTTCCCAGCCCGAGAGCAGGAAGAGCAGCTCAGGCCACAGGTGGAAGAGCCACAGCAGAATGGCCAGGTAAGCCTGACTGGCCAGGTGACAGAGGGAAGGGCAGGAAGAGGGACATAAAATTGAGCTCTTGGGACTGAGGAGGCCAGGAGTCCCACAGGCACTGAAAGCACAGAGCCTTGGAATCTGCAGAGATCAGCACTGGGACAGGAGGTTTGCAGTGGAAGCAGAGGTGGGTAGGGAAGCAGAAAGACGTGGCTGAATAGATGTGATTTTGAGGCTGCAAGAGGAAAAAGCTGAGCCTGATGGCAGCTCCCAGTCACTTGCTCTGCATTTGTGTGCACAGGACATCAAGGCAGAGCCACAAGCAGAGCTGCCTGAAGCTCAGAGTGCCATCATGGCAGTGAAGAGAAAGAACAAGGAAGACATGAGAAGAATTCAAGAGAAGATGAATCTCCATCAGCACAGGGGTGACCAACAAAACCAGGTGAGAGAAAGAATGGCAGCCACTCCACTCATGAAACTTCCTCTCCATTGTTGTTTACAAACCATCAAGGAAGATGTGCAGGCAGAGCTGCAGGAATCTGAGGCTAGGAACAAGGCAAGGGAGAAGAGGCTGGAAGAAGAAATGAAAATCATCAGAGAGAAAGTTAATCACCTCCCTCAGGCTCTACAAAAGCAAGGGAGTGAAGGAGGGACAGCCACTGCAGTCACCAAACTGATGCTTTCTGCCCTTCTTGCCTTTCAGTGCAAAGCAGCAGGGAGTGGGGCCGTGCCTCTGAGTGCCATCCTGCTCTAGTATATATCACAGTTACTCTGAAGGACATTTCCTGCTGTGCTGGATCTCAAGTGCTGCCCTGGACAGTGGGACTTGTTCTTTGGCTTTTGGCCAGCAATCATCCAAATTGATTCCTGCTGGCATGTTCCTGCTCTCTCTGTTTCTTTACAGGGGGAACATGGTGACCCAGATGGAGGACTGAAACAAGCTGTCTGTATCCCTTGTAAATTTGTTCTTTCCCTTTGCTCACAGTCAATGACTCTTGGCTGATAGGGACAAGCTGTAGTCTCTGATTGCTTTGTTCTCTGACTTGAGGTGCAAGTGTTGACATCTCACCTGGCAGACCGCAAAGACTTCCAGAAAACAACTGGCAATGAAGGGCCCCAAGGTTGGTGTGAGGCACAGGAACTGTCCCCACCAGAAGTGCTACAGGTTCAGCACACCTCCATGGGCTCTGGCACTAAACCTGCTGCTGCAGCAGCGTTACCTGGGGGAATCTATTCTGTTGAACCTGGGAATTCGAGCTGGGGCAGTTTGTTCATCTCCAGGTCTGACAGCAGCATGGCTGCTCCGAAACCGGAGATTGAGAAGTACCTGGAGATACTGGGTTAGTGTGGCGTATTTCTTGTCTGAGGGACAGTGTACTCTGTGCAGGTGTCAGCACAGCTGTACCAAATGCTCCTCCTGAGTCTGGTGTCCCACTGGGGACATTCAGGACTCCCCAGAGGAAGTGCTGTGCTCTGAGGCAGCGAGGGAGCGCTCTGAGTGTTCCTGCTGCCTCTGAGGGCAGCTTGGACTGGCTTGGCTTTGCCTGAGCTTCCCTCTCTGCTAAAGGCTGAAGCAGCAATTGTTCTTGAACCAGATGAAGGCTGTGGACTAGCAAATCATCTGGACAAGTCCTGTGTGCTAGTGGCCAAACTGAACACAATTTTTAGCTTCTTAAATTCTCCTTAGATTCCTGACTCCCAAATAGTCATCAGAGCAAACAAACCTCACAGAAGTTGACTGGTTTTGGAGTTTTGTCTTTTTGGCTGGGGATTTATTTTTGTCATTTTGGTTGGGGGGAAGGGTTGTTGTTTTGTTTTGCTTATTTTTGTGGGGTTTGTTTGTTTGTTTTCTTTTGGTTTGTTTTTGCTATTGTGGTTGTTACTATTGTTACCCAGCTGACCACAAAGGGCTCAGAGTCCCTGACAGTGGGGCTGCCTTTTGTATCTCCTGGAAGCTCGGATCTCTGCTTAAAACTGAGCATCTTCTATTTTGTTTCCCTCAGAGAGAATGGTGACCATGGAAAACCCTGTGATTAAATACACAGAAAGGGGATGTATTGGCAGCGGGTGAGTCCAAACGCAGTTACTTCTGCACAACCATGGGCCAGGAGGTTTTCTGGTGGAAATGTCTACCCAGCATGAAGTCAGGCCAGCTGGAAACATCTTCACACACTGGGGATAGATTGTCCCATCTCTCAGTGCTGCTCAGAATTTGTGAGTGTGCTCAGAGTGCTTTGTCAGAGACATCTTCATGCTGCCGAGGTCTTGCCTGCATCAAGGAGCAGGACCTGGAAGATCTCCTTGTCTCTCAAGTGTGGGACAGCTCTGTGTTAATTTCTTTAGCATTTCTGTATGTCTCACAATCATACTGACACACTAATGAAAAAAGAAGAATCTTGCTTGCCTGAAAGGGCAACCCCCTTATCAAAGCTGTCAGGTTACAGTTCTCAGGAACATTTCTTTCCCATGGTTTGCTGAAGGAAATAATCTGTGGTTAGGATAGGAACCACACAGTTTAGAAACTGAAACCCAAGATGAAAGAATAAACTCCCTTTAGGAGCTGAGGCAGTGAACCCCAGTGCTTCAGGAACAGGCGCAGTGCCCATGCACTTGAGAGGAAAATGCATCATCTGTCTTCTGGCAGAGCCCTCCTGCATCCTGCAGGTTCTGGGCATTTGCAGGAGACATCTCCTGTGTGGGCTGGCTTTCACTCCAAGAGCTAAACAGCTTCTCATTTCACTGCTTCTCTTTTGTTTCTAGGTCTTTTGGAGAGGTGGTTAGAGCACTCAAGAATGCCACAGGAGGAGAGAGAAATGTCAACAGCCCTGTGTTTTTTGTCTAGAATTTCATTATTTTCATGAAAACATGCATTCCCATCTGCACATTTTTGTGTTTCTAATTATTCATATACCAAAATACTTCTTTTTTAACTCTTTATTTATTGCAGTTGGTAATTTTTATGTCCTCATTCTTAAAAAAAATCCACAAGCCATTTTAGCCTCTGGCTCTCAAAGGTCGTTTCCTACCTGTCTGTTTTAAATCAGGGCTACAATTCTTTAATGGAATTGAGACAGGTCCAGGAAATGCACACCAGGCACACCAGTGATTCCTCTTGTAGAATGTCATGGCCCTGTCATAAGCCTCTTTTCTTTTCTTACCCACGCCCCCCCCCCCCCCCCCCATCAGCTCAACATTTAGTTGCAAACTTAAACAAGATGAGCAAAATAACAACATAACAACGCTGTTGTGGGCCTTTGGGATCACCCTTGCTGATCTTTCTGCTTTTTCAGTTGACCAAGGCTCTGATCCAGGCAAAGATATTTCACTTAGTGACACAGAACCATTTGGCTGGAACTCTGCTGATTTCTAGTAACAGCTGGAGGCCTGGATCTCCACAGGATGCTTTGGCTGTCCCAGGCTTTGTTGGCTTTTGGCTGCAAATACCATTGCCCTTGCTTTCTTATCCAGACATACCATGGCTTGGCAAAAACTGCCCAGTGGGCCATATTCCAAAGGCAGTTTGGGCTGGAGTTTGTGAAGGAAGGAGACCCTTATCCAATTGCAAACCACATTAAAAAATTTGTAAAAGAGAACTTCCCATCCTTAACAAATAACTGACAATTCAGAAGTGGACACAGAACTTATGTACAGAATGAAAAGGAAGGGAATTTTCCAATGGAGCTGTGGTTTCTGTAGTTTTTATTCTGACTCCCACTCACAGATAGCACTGGAGAAAGTCATGTCTTCTGCCTGCCATGAATTGTTTGGCTGCAACCATCAGAGGCATCAGGCTGGAGACAGGCTCGGCTGATGTTAGGAACAGGAGCTGCCCCAAGGAGAAAAGAATGAATGAACTTGTACCTCCCAAACCCATCTCCCCACAGGCTCCAGCAGGATTCCTTTGGTTCTCAGAAATACAACAGATATAGGGCTGAGAAGACCATTTGGATCTATGTGATCATGCCCAAGACCATGCTCATGCTGTTTGGGTTTTGCCATTTTTCTTTTCTATGTTTTCTGTATTCTTTGCACATATATTTGTAGCTCTGTGGGCTACTCTATTAGTGACTAGTTTTCCCAATACTTTTCCACGGCCTTTCCCTAAGCAGAAAGACAAACTTCCAGAGCTCCAAGCACTACCGGGGGGAGGTAGAAGGCCCCAGTGCTATCTTGGTTCTTCCTGGGACAGACCCCTCCAGGCAGCTGGTGGAGTCACCATCCCTGCAAGTGTTTCAGAAAAGACTGGACGTGACACTAGGTGCCGTGGTTTAGTTGAGGTGTTAGGGCATGGGCTGGACTCCATGATCTTGAAGGTGTCTTCCAACCCAGTGATTCTGTGATTCTGTGACTGAGGGAACTTTCCCTGCAGCCCTGGAAAGGGCTCTGGGAGCCCTTGGCCAAGGACGGGGATCAGGGCTCAGGGAAAAGCAGCAAAGGGCTCAAGGCGAAGGCGAGAGGGCAGAGCTGCCACAGCGTGGCCCAGCAAGAGCCTCATCTGCTCCTCCTCAGGCCGCACCATCCGCGCTGCCGTTTGCGGCGCCGGCGGCTCCTCTCGCTGCGGTGCTCCAGCGCGTCCCGGGGGCCGGGCCCGTCCTCTTCGGGAAGCGCCGGAGCCTCGGAGGCGAGCGGCTGCTGCTGCGGCCGGGCGGGGAGAGCTGCGGCCGCGGCCAAGGCACGGCGAGCTGCCGCTATGGCCGGCTCCTGCCGCGGCTCCTGCCCGGCGGGCACAGACACGGCCGAGGGCTGCCCGGGAGCTCCGTGCCGGTCCGCAGCGGGCCCGGCCGGGCTGCTGCTCTCCGCAGCCTCTGCCCGCCGCTGCCGGCCCCGCCGCACTCCCGCTGCCTCTGCCGCAGCCGGGCCCACACGGGAGGCGGCACATTCCGGCCGGCTCGCAAAAGCCCTGCCTGCAAACCCCCCGCATGGCCTCGGCTCAGGCACAGGCTGCCGGCATCCTCGCAGCTGCGAGCCGGGCCTGGCCGCTGCCGGCCTCGGGCAGAGCTCCCGCCTGTGTCTCCATGGCCGCGGCTGCTCGGCACAGCGGGCTGAGCACAGCCAGCGCCAGGAGCAGCTCTTCACGGGCCCGGGCTCCGGGCACTCCGAGCTGCAGGCAGCACAGAAAAGGGCTCTTTGTTTCACCTCCTCTTTCAGTGCTGCTAAGAATGTAGCCTGCAGCAAGCTGAGAACACCAGAGCACGGAGCCCTTTGCAGGCAGGGCTGTGTCTGCTGGAGGGGCAGAGGGAGCCCAGCAGGGATCAGACACAAACCAGCAGGGCACTGAGGAGCCCCTGTGGTGGCAGTGAGCAGCTCCGGGCTCTGGGCGCTGCTGCTGGCATTTTCTATTGAGCCATCTCCAAGGTCTTCTCTTGTGCTCTGTATTTCTAAGTGTCTTCCCTCTTGCTTCTTGGTTTTGCTTGTCTCCTGCACCTTCATTTCCCCAAATTTTCCTACCCTGTCAGCAGCGACCCCCATCCACAACTGCCTATGAAATATGAACCAAGCAGCTGGTTGTTCTACACATCAGCAATGTGTAGAATCCAATGGCTCAGGAATTCTTATGTCAGGGCCCTGTCTGTGCCTTATGCTTGTCAGCACCTCCTTCTCTGTGCAAAAACTAGTGATGAGTGGAGGTTTTTTGCCTAAGAGGTCCTGAGAAGCAAATGCTGTGCTGGGATTCTCATGAGTGGATCCATTAAGTTCATTGCTGGGAAACACAAAAGAATGCCAAGGCAGCAGATCAGCTGGGAGCTGGTCACTCCCTGCAAAGGGCTCAGGTATGATGTGGGAATACCACGTTCCAGGGTGGGCAAGAAGGATCAATGTGCTCAAGGTGCAGCTGCTGACGTTTGGGTTCACCTGGAGCACAGTCAGGGGTGGTGAGCACTGGAAGATCCAGCTGCAGTCCCCATCCATGTCCCTTTCAGTGATGGCTTGAGCCTGGATCCAGAGCGCCCTGGGGGGCTCCTGGGGCTGGCTTTGCACTCAGGGTGAGGATGGCCAGGAGCCACTGAGGCCGGCAGTGGGGACCAAGGCTGGGGCTCGTGGCCTGGCAGGTGTGGCTCTGGGGGCTGGGACATGCCAGGGCATGGCTCACTGCCACTGTCCTCCAGAGCCCTGGCTAGCTCTGTGATGCTCCAGGGGCAATGGCGAGAGCAGGGAAGTGGCTAGACTGGGGTTTTGCCTGAGGCAGAACCTCTAAGCCAGCCCAGCAGTAGAGACCCTGGAAGAGCCACGAGCACCGAGTGAAGGAGGCAGAGGAGGCTCTTCTGCAGTGCAAAGTCCAGCAAATTTATTAGGAGAGGCAAGGACAGGTTACACAGGACAGAACTGCCAAACGGGAACACAAGCCGAGCTCTCGCTCGGCTCTTGCTGTCTGCGAAGGTGCTGCGAGCTGTGGTGGCTGCACTCAGCCTTGGCTGGGAGGATGATCTGTTTTTAAAAACTCTTAAAACAGGGCGCAGGCACCATATAGTAACCAATAAATGAGTCTCAGGGTGTGGTTTTGAGGACTGCAACAAATCAGAACAAGGGGAGGACAGAGGGTTGGGATAGGGATTGGATCTTAGGGTGAGGGACAGGGAACTTTCTGGAACAAAGGGTAGGGTTTGGGCTGATGGACAGGGCAAAGGGGCCGGGTTGTTTTGCCAGACAGGGAAAAATCTGGGAAGGAGGGAGGGGATTCCTGGAGGGACAGTTGGGTAGGAGGGCATAAGGCAGGGGAGAAACTAACTGTGATAACTCGGGGAACACCTGAACATACGACAAGCTAATAGAACATTGGACTCAATAAACTAACACGCCGCAACCCAGGAATTGAGGCTCTCAGCAGCTGCGAGGTGGCAGTGTTAGAACACGCAGCAGCTGGGGGAAGCCATCTCTCAGCTCTTGCTGTGTGGGAAGGTGCTGCGAGCTGTGGTGGCTGCACTCAGCCTTGGCTGGGAGGATCATCTGTACCAGGGAGAGCAGAAAGCTGCCATGGTGAGCAGAACATGCTCAGAGCACTGCAGTGCAGAGAATGATACTG
This sequence comes from Passer domesticus, assembly GCF_036417665.1. Lineage (NCBI taxonomy): Eukaryota > Metazoa > Chordata > Aves > Passeriformes > Passeridae > Passer > Passer domesticus. The sequence goes on along the minus strand of NC_087479.1, from coordinate 71,362,180 downwards.
CCCCTGAAGTGCAAAAAGCGTGAAAGTGTAGAATTCTGTGCAGCACTGTGGTACAAATTTTCTCTTCTAGGACATGTCCCTTTTTGTATTCTGTAGACAAATTATCAGGATTTATAGAATACATTGGGGCTTTTTCATAAGGGTTTTGGGAGAACTCTCAAGTTTATTTTTATTTGTATTTTACATCCAGCATTTATACGGATTTTTCTTATTGTTCTTTTGTAAGTATTTAGGGAACAAATATGCAAGCATTTTTAATCCCTTGGGATATTGTGATTTGTATCCTCAGAAAGAGAACCTTGTTGAACAAGTGTGAAGACACCAAGACAGGGAAAATAGCATAAAAGTGTTTTAAAACAGGGCATATATTGAGGACTGCAGAACTGAGTAATTCCTCCAAGGGGGGAATTAGCAAGGTATATTACCAAGAGTTATTGCCAAGATACTTCCTGAAATCAAGGGAAATGTGACCTGCAGCCATACAAAGTACAGCCAAAGCAAATGAAAACCCTTTGGAAAAGAGGGAATGTTGCCAGTGATATCAATCTGCTGGGATAACTGAGGGATGCCCACCATCCTTGCACTGCATACCTCAGTATCTGCAGTGTGCTTTCTTCCAATTTCTGTCAAGTGAAAAAGCAGCTGCCATTGCTTTATGTTAACTTCAGTTCTTAGGAGAATTACCAAGCACCATAAATGTTTTTTGTAGCTGAGCAGGACTTGAGTTTCCCAAAATCTTCTACAAAGCAGAAAGGAACCACACAGTTACTTCTGCTGATGATAGTGAAGGGTTTCGTGAAAGGAGATGTATGAGAACATTGCATTCTAAAACTTCCACATTCAAGAAAACATGAGTGCACTTAGAATAAAACATACAAGGCTAGCATAACATCAGAACAGGATAAAACGAAATTACTAGACAGGAAGTGATGTATCAGAAATTAAATGTTTAATTTCTGATACATCTGCATGCATTTGCAAGCTAAAACAGAAAAAGAAAGACAGATAAAAAGGAATGAAGGTTTTAAAATTGCACTGTGCAGGAGAGTAAACCACCAGTGTAAACAGAGCTGAGAGATTCAGCTTGGAGTTGTATTAGAGTGGAATCCATTCACTGAAGGTTTCTGGTGCACACAAGTGCACCAGACTGAGATAAAAAGGAGCAAAGTTTAATTTCTGAAAGCCATTTAGATTCCTGGAAGCATTGTCTAGAGATCTAAAAAGCTAAAGCCTCAGAGAATCTGAACCTAAAACCTCCCCAAATCAATTGATAAGGTAGGATGGGCACATCTCTGCTGTTTTCAGAGTCAATGAAACTGACAAGGAGAGTCTGGAAATTAGGAATGCCAACCCAGATTTTATCTGCATTACTTTAAGAACACCTTAATAAGGCACATTAGGAACTCAACACTAACATTCTCACTCTGCTCTATTTACTTTACTTTGAATACAGGCTGGTGGAAGGAGAGATCTGGCTTTAATTTCTCCCCAAGTTACCTGTTGCACTTTCAGGTTAGGAGTACACGTTAAATGCAGCTAATCACTCTCTCTATCCATGAATATTCCACTAGTGAACTGACATATAGAAACATCCTTCTTATCTTTGTACCTTCCTAAGTGGTGCCCTAATGAACTGGAGACTTGCATAAATCACACAGAACATCTCCAGAATTGCTGAAATGAACATTTAATTCCACTACAAGGGGTTCTGAGAAAACACTCCACAGGATCACTGAACAAACTCAAGCTTGGAAGAGAAATATTCATTTTAGCACTGATCAAGGGGAAAGAAAAAGAAATGCTGCAAAAATTCCAAGTGGAAGATAAGGAGAAAGACAGGGAGCAGAGGAAGAACAAGGCCCTGTCAGATGAGCGGTGGAAGGTAACTTTGTGCCCCAGCGCTGTCAGAGGACGTTCCCTGTCATTGGTGCAAGCAGCTGGAGACAGAAATACTGCTTGATTTGGGGGCCACAGTCTAGGTAAGTGCAGAGGTGGTTCAATAACGTGACATGAGGGAGTTCCCCCAGAGCAACTGGGATGCCTGAAAGAAGTGAACAGCTCACCACAGCCTGGCCCGCTTGGCTGCTTTTCCTTCTGACCCTCCTGGGGAGGCTCTGACATTTCCTCTTCCCTGATGGAAGTGCAGCTGCTGCCAAGGGAAACGTCCCCATACTGACTCAGTGTTCCCTTTGCTTCCCACATGTCCCATCTGCTGTCCCTGTCCAGGAGAGCTGCTCTGCATGGGAGGAGGAGACCGAGGGAGAGCCTGGGAACATGGGGGGCTGCAATCCCTGCTGATCTGGTTCTGTTTATGGATGGGTAGAGTTAGACTTGGATAGTTACAAGTGTAGGGATATTTACATACATTGAATGATATTTGTATAGATATTATGAACGTGTATCTAGTTGCATTTATGGATGTATGTTATGTATGTATATATATGTGTTTGTGGGTGTGTAAACATATATAAAAACATAGATATGTATGCAGTTATATATATGTGTACCTATGTTCACTTTACGTCCCTGCTTTGTTATATTCACATATGTGTACAGTTGTACAGCTCTATAGTTCCACTGTTACAGTTAGATGGATTTTTCTATTGGTACACTGATATTTGTATTTATAGATAGGATTCTTAAGAATATGTTTACATATGTCTTACTATATGTCATATGTAACACTTAATATATATTTACACTGCACATTGTTGTGGTGTATTTAATTCTATTGAAACGCGTATGGATTTGTACAGTTCTGAAATTGTGTTCATTTAGTTCTAGGCCTAGGGTTATTTAGAGAGGAATATTGATATTCCTGTGTTTGTGTATGGGCTGTTCAGTTGTAGTAATTTGTAATCAATTTAGTTGTTAAGCTTTGATTGATATTTGTTTCTAATTAGTGTTTGTAGAGTGTTTCAGTACATTAGGTTTTTTTAACTGTATTTGATATTTGTAAATATTTACATTGCATGATAGTAGGAAAAAATTTGTTTTGCAACCTTAAATTGATATTTGTATGTTGACATCGCCAGTGTAGCAATTTATAAAAATTTCATTTTTTTAACCTAAGTTGATTTTTGTGTATTTATTTAGTGTTGCAGCGCTGCAGGGTGGTAGAAATGCTGCAATCTTCTTGGAGGCGTCTCCTTCATAAGCCGCTCAGCGGAAGGCCACGAGAACAGCCATTTCCAGTCCATGCACATGCACACGCCACAGACAGCTCAGCACAGGAAGGCAGGAAGGGTCTTTGCATGGCATATTCCAGCAAGGGTTTTACTGTATCCAGCACGCCAGAGGGACCAGAGACAAAAGACCAAACCATGTGGTCTGCAGGACTTCAGTGTGGGGTCAGTGACCGGTGACCTGAGGGCACAGGGGCGGGCACAGGGCAGGGCCAAGGGCAGCAACCTGTAGGGGGATGAGGGATGAATAATTGGGGTGGGCGGTGTCAGCTGGCCAGTGGGGGAGGCAATCTGATGTGGATTGGCAGAAGTGCTGCAGAGCGTCAGGGGTTAAGTCTTCTCTATCAGCCTAGGTTGGGAAAACTCTGTGATATGATCTTCCTTGAGGGGGAGGAGTCAGAGGATTCCACAATTCCCCTGTTTTTTCTTACTATGAAGATTTCCCCAGTGGATCTCTGCAGACACTTAACTAAACAGGGAAACATGAGTAAAAACAATGATTGCAACCCGAAAAATTCCTCTAACAAATGATGAAACCTATCCTGTCAACCCCCATTGTCTGAAAAGTTCATTGATGCCATCTGGGTTCTTCTCAACTTTTAAGTCCTTTACTTGCTCCCTCAGCTCTGGATGTTTAGATGGATGGATGTTGGGTGTGAAGAAATTTGAAGCAGTACATCCTTTCAAAGTTGTGGCAGCTGTGTCCATGGTGACCAGTGAAAAGTGTATTGCTGCTGGTTTTAGAGTGTTACATGCTTGGTGTTATTAGCATTTGGTAGCAGCTCAGTGCTTAGGAGGTAGCACTGGTTTGCTTACTGAGCAAGCACTTTCGATTCTCTTAGCATTTGTTTTAAGTTTTTGCAGCATTAACCCCAGGGACCAATATTGAGGCTTCTATTTTCTTTTTTCTGCCTCAAAAATCAATATTGTTTCTGCAGCCAGATTTGAACTGATGGAAAAATCTCTTGTGCTTAATTTTTTTGGTCACGAATTATGGTAATGCTAGGTGCTAGCAGAGCAGGTTTCCCCAAGTCACAGGGTGTTTTGACCATGGCACCATTTATTTGCTGGTGGGGAGTAAGGTTTCCAAGAGGCTTCATGGGAGAACAGGGCTCCCTCAGAGGTAATTTCTCAGAGAACAACCTGTAAATAGAATACATTGGCAAGAAAAAAATTAAATTGTGATAGGCTGCAAGATTTAGTAAAGATTGAGTATTTGCAAATTTCAATTCACAGATTTGTTACATCCAGACTACACAGAGAGACAAAACTGTATTTAGTTGCACATCCTTTTAGTAAGGCTGTTAGAGGGTTTTACCTCTCTGCTTTCCAATGGTTTTAAAGACTTGATATTCTTAAGACAAATTTACTGGGGTCTTCCAACTACCCTTATAAAAAGGAGACACAGTTGTGCTGTTAGAATATAACAGAATGTTGAAAACTGAAAGCATTCTTAAAAGCTTGCAAAAAATAACTATAAAAGAAGCTATGCCTTCTTAAAAAAAATTATTTTTATTTTATCAGATGACTTGCGTGTGTTTGAGCAATTGCACATTGGTATATATCTTTGCATGAAATTCACACATGTAGAACACAAAGTCTTATAAACTTCTGAAGATGCTGCAGCTGCTGAGGTTTGGGTTCACCTGGAGCACAGTCAGGGGTGGTGAGCACTGGAAGATCCAGCTGCAGTCCCCATCCATGTCCCTTTCAGTGATGGCTTGAGGGTGTCTCAGCCTGGATCCAGAGCACCCTGGGGGGCTCCTGGGGCTGGCTTTGCACTCAGGGTGAGGATGGCCAGGAGCCACTGAGGCCGGCAGTGGGGACCAAGGCTGGGGCTCATGGCCGGGCAGGTGTGGCTCTGGGGGCTGGGAGATGCCAGGGCAGGGGTCACAGTGGGAGCTGTGAGCAGGGGCACAGCCAGATTGGCAGCTGAGTGACATGGTTCTGCTGGCTGTGACATCACAGAGGAGAGGTCACACTGACCTCTGTGTCAGGAGCAGCTCTGGGCAGTTGGATTCTGGCAGCCAGTGAGTGCACATGCAGGGAAAATGCTGGTCTGGACGGGGGCTGGGAAAGGTGCCCTGGGGATTTAAAGCCAGAGTGAGAGCTGGGACCCTCAGGGCAGGGCACTGTCCCCAGGGCTGAGGGAAGTGGGGCTTGGGGCTCTCAATGTGGCAGGTGCCCAGAGAGGCTCTGGGGACATTGCAGGTGTCACCAGCTCCCTGGTCCCTCCCAGCCAGACATGCTGAGCCCCCTTTCTCCCACCAGGCCATGTCTCCAACACTGGCCTTCATCCTGGCCCTGTTATTCACCCCCAGTGGGTTGAAAGCAGACATGAAAATTGATAAAGATGCGGTCAGGCGGATCCGGGAGCGCGAGGAATTTCTGCATCGGGAGATGACTCGGCTCCTGCGGGAGGTGGATGACAACAATTCCATCATGGAAAGCCTGCTCCTTTCTGTACGACAGCTGCTGTGGCTGCCTTGGCTGACCATAGCTGGGCAGAAAGGGAATCCAGCAATTGAAAGGAATGAAGCTGAAAGGATGCAAGAGCGCAAGGAGTATCTGCAGCAGGAAATGACTCGGCTCCTGCAGGAGATTGATGGCAACAATTCCATCATGGAAAGCTTTTTCCTTTGTCTATGGCAGCTGCTGTGGCTGCCTCTGCTCCCTCTGGCCTTCTGGCTGGTCACGAGATGGAAGTGTGGCTCTGCCAGACACAGCACGCAGGAGGAATCCATCAGCAAGATGAATATTGTCAGGGTGAAGTTCAGCAGCAAGGAGAAGGTGAGTGAGCATGAGAAGGACAAGGGTGCAGACAGGGGTGGCAGCATTTTGGCTGTGCCCAGCCCATTCACCAATGGGCAGATCCAGGACAAGGCGGGAGGGGGCTGTGAGCAAACTGATCTCATTGGGAATGTTCCTCCTCATTTCTGTGGGATCAAATTGGACAGTCCCTAAAGGTCACTACCAAGCCCAGCTGTTCTGTGATTCTGTGATTCTGCAGCAGGGCCTGCCCAGCACGAAGGTGCTGCAGGAGCTGGTGGACGAGCTCCTGGGTGTCTGCTGAGTGCTCTCCTGGAGGAGCTTCATGCCGGAGCTGCACCCAGCTGCCGGGACGGACACCAGCCCTGCAGCCTGCAGCGTCCAGGAGAGCAGCAGCAGCTACCTCATGCTGGTCATCCTGCGGCCACCCCCCGGCCACTGCTTCAGCCCGGAGAGCACCAAGCGGCCGCCAGCCAGACGCATCCGTGTGGCGCTGGAGTGCCTGTGCTCCGGGGAGCAGCTGCTGGGGCACACGTGCTTCCTGCACGCCGCTGGTGGCCAGCTGCCCACGGATCAGGAGTGGTACCTGCTGGACACCCTCTGCACGGGCTCCTACTTGGACCTGCAGAAAGTCACCCGCTGGGTGCAGATGTTGGTGCTGTCGGCCTGGCCGCTTCTGCCGCAGTCGCGCCACTGCCAGCTCACGGCGCTGCCCTCCAGCAAGTCCTGCAGCTTCCGGCTGAGCGGCGCCTCTGGCCTGCACTGCAGCATTGAGATGGCTCTGGCCGTGCAGCTCGGCAGCTCAGGGGCCTGCCTGAGCCTTGAGTAGGCAGCAGCCGGCTCTGCCAGCAGCACCGTGTGGGCCAGAGAGCTGCCACCTCTCAGACTCACTGCCGCGATGGCGCTGCTGCTGGGGTGACTGCATTGCAGGCAAAAAGGAGTTGGGGAAGGTGAAGGGAACCATTCCTCATGGGACATTTTTTGTTTTCTGTTAGGATTCTTTAGTTCCTTATTCTGATATCTGAAAAATGCAGCCAGACCATAATAATTCTAAAACCTCCCAAGGCAGAGCTGAGAAGGTTAACATGATTTCAAATACGTAGAAGTTTATGGTGAGAAAAATTAGACATCCATAGGAGTTTTCGTATGCCACCTTTTTTTTTCCATTAAAAAAATAAAATATAGTTCTTTGACTCATATTTGGTCTCCCAACATGTCACTTGTGATGAGAATGCAGACAAGTCACAAACATTAGTAAATTGTCAATAGAAGCAACTGTGGTGGCAATTCAAAATTTCATTGGCTCTCCCCCAGCTCCATCTCAACTCCAGGAAGGTTTCTATAAACAGGAAAGAGAAATTTGGCCCACTACATACCCATTATGAAAAGGAAGGAAAAGCCTCCTCTATGTAAGCCAAAGGTGACAGAGTCTAAGTGAAAAATTATTATCACATCTCGATTTAAAACTGCTGGCAGCTGCCCCACTCCCAGACTGGTTGTGCTGATCTTCAGCAGGGAAGTGGGTATGTTCCTATAAAAAGAAAAAAAGACAAACTTCCTGGTTAAAACCACCCTGTGAAACTGCATCAACTCCGGGATCTGTAGGGCTGGGTCCTAACTTGTATTGCGTGAAGTGCTCGCTGCACTGCTCTTGTTACTTTCCCCAACTTAATGACTACTATTACACTAATTGCAAGCATAACTTAGCACCAGCAGAGAACCTCCTCTGTTGGGGTGCATTAGTTTTAAGTTGGTTTATTCCTGTGCCCCCCATTCCTGTTTATGGTTCTGCCCGGGCTCTCTCTCTCTCCCTCTTCTAGATCGCCCCGTCAGTTGCACTTTTCCCCTCCCCTTCCCTACGAGTTATCTCTCCTAATCCCTCCCTGGCTGCCTGTCTGTTATTCGGTGTCCACACCCTTCCATCCAGAACCTTCTGCCTTGGACATTGAATGATTGGACCAGGGGTCAGGGTTCAACCCTCAGTTTATTCCCACTGGAGATCCGAGATGTTTGTTACGTGTTATTCCCTCCTCTCAAAAATTTAGATTGGTCATTGTATTCTGGTTATAAGGCCCTGCCGGGCATGCCTTTTTGTCCGCGCACGACGCACTTTCAATAAAACACCTTCCTTTTCCCTGTCGGCGCGGTCCTGTCTTTCTCCTGTGGGTCGCAGCCCGGCTCCTCTCCAAACGGCTCCGTGGATTCTCGCTCTCCTGAAGGCATTCCGCCTTAAGCACTCTCCCCAGGAAGTCTCCCAGCGGGAGGGTGCCCTTCCCCCCTCAGTACTGCCGGCGGTGCTGGCCGCAGCTAGCCGGGAATCCAGAGACTCAGAGGCCAGCCGCCGCCGCTGCACTCCTCTTTGTCTTCCTTCCGGGTTAGAACAAAACAAATTTGAAGAGGAATAGTCCCTGAAAATTTGTTCCTCTACAACTCCGAGGTGATCCATACCAATTCTGTCTAAGAGACAGCAAGAGACAATAAACTCTTCCTGAAGCTCTTCTGTGGTCATGGCTGAGGGAGCTTTTCCTGCAGCCCTGGAAAGGGCTCCAGGGGCCCTTGGCTGAGGATGGGGATCAAGGCTCAGGGAAAAGAACCAAAGGGCTCAAGGGAAAGGCTGAGAGGGCAGAGCTGCCACAGCGTGGCACAGAAAGAGCCTCATCTTTTTTTTTTTTTTCTTTTTTTTTTCTTTTTTTTTTCTTTTTTTTTTTTTCTGTGAGGGAATGAAACCAAAGAAATTGGTCTCAGCATGCCTTCTGGGATGGCAGAGATCCCCACACATCAAACCCTAAGGGAATCTTTACTAATTAGACAAATCTTGCATATATCCTTCACTTGCAAACTGTTTGAAAATTGAGGCAAAGGCTTAGGGATGCCAGATGAGAGTAATGGCCTCATTCTAGTGACTGCATCTCTGTGCACTTTGCAAACTTGCAGAATTATTCCAGACAACTTAAAGAATGAAAGAGATTTTGTCTCTCCTATCTGCTCCCACGAAATCCCTGATGTTTCATTTTGTTCAGTGTCTTTTCTTTATGGTAAGGACAAGAGTGCGCCTAGTCAAGAGCACATTGCTATGGCATTTTTCCAACAGGCAAAAATATTCCTGTCTTCTGCTCACAGATTCTAAAGAAGAAAGAAAATCAGAAAAAAAAAAATCAGAGGTTTTCAGAGGTCTTGGGAGGAAAAACAAATTTGTGAGAGTACAAACTCCGTCTTATCACTTGATCGTACATGGGTTTTGCCAGTCCATCTGCTTGGAGAAAGATTCACTTTGGGAAGTAGTTTTCAAAAGTATTCCTTGGAATTGAGGGGCACAATGTCACAATGCATCCCTCTGTGATGTCACAGCCCACTGCTCTCTGACACCAGCCTCCAACCCCTGTGACAGCACAAAAGGCATTGAAACTCCTTGGAACCCCAAGATAAGCAGGGAGAGAAGGTGAGGTCACAATCCAGCAATGCCTGATGTCATCATCCAGAGGTTGGTGACATCAGAGTCCTCTACCCTGTTGTCAGAGATGAGGTAATATTTTGCTGAACCCAAAAGGTTATTAGGTAAAACAATGAAAGTTGGTTCTGTGTGTTGTTATTTCTGGTTTGGATTTGCTCCAGTTAATTTGTTGGGTGCTGCTGTGAGCTGGGAAAGCAGCCAGGTTAAAGACCTGACCAAAAAGGAAGTAGGATCAGAGGAATGCGGACAGAAAAGTAGGCGGTGAGGAGAGAATAGAAATTCTCAAGTACCCAGGCAATGGGAAAGGGGACAGGGATTGCCCCTGGCCAGGAAAGGGGATAAAATATAGTGCTTGTTTTGGAGGGTGTGTGTGTTTGGCTCTTGGGGGAAAGAGGGCATACCTGCAGCTCAGGTGAATTGTTACTAATAAACAGATTTCTTTTGCCTCCACTACTTTGTGTGTCCATTTATTTGTATCTAAAAGTTCATTTCTAACACTGTGATGACACAGCAGGCCTTCCATCCGTGCAGGCTCATGTTGTCAGAGATAAAGGAAATCCTGTTTCCTAGTTTCAATTTCTACATCTCCATGATGCTCTCCCTCAGCCACCTGCATCACATCTCCCTGGCCCTGTCTCTAATGCCTGCTCCTGACACCTTGCCATGGTTTCCTGGGAACAGTCCTGGTCTCTACTCACAGGGCCTCTGGTCTCTCTCCCTGGGAGCGGCCATCACATCCAGGCCTTCCAGGCCAGGCCCTGTACAAGGTTTTGTCCCTTTTGGTTTAAAGGTCAGAGTTTGTCCTCTCTGCAGCCCTGCTGGATCGAGGGTGATGGGCACAAGGACACTTTGCAGCTGTGTTTAGGGCTGTGGGACTGTTCAGCCTTGCTTGCTCAGTAGAATGGATCCTGTCCAGGGGGCTCCAAACCCAGGAAGGAATTCTCTCTGCCTTTTGTTTTGGCAGCAGTTCTTTCATCTGCACAATGACAAGGCCAGGCCTCCATGCTGGCAGCACCCCTGAGGTGACAAGGACAGCATGTAGGCCCCTGAACAAAGGAAATCTGCAAATACACAAAGGGTGCCCCAGGGGTGCAGCTCGACTTTTCTCCTCCTGCCTTTTCTCCTCCATGCTGGCAGCACCCCTGAGGTGACAAGGACAGCATGTAGGCCCCTGAACAAAGGAAATCTGCAAATACACAAAGGGTGCCCCAGGGGTGCAGCTCGACTTTTCTCCTCCTGCCTGTGCTGAGTTGTCCTCCCCACCTGAATCCTGAAGCCTGGGAAGGGCACTGAGCCAGCAAGGTGCAGTCTGACACTTCACTGCTGACCAAACAAGGGCCCCTTCCCATTGTTCAAGCTGCAGAACTGTGGGAAGAAGGGAAAATGTGTCTGAATCAGGGCAGCCAGGCTGCCAGCAGGGTCTTGTGGGCCTCGCTGTGTTGTTGTGGGACACCTCGTAGGAACTGACCAAGTGAGGGACAGCTGGAAGCTCGGCTGGAGGAGAAGGTGGGGATTTTTCAAAGATTGGGATGCTGCAGTTAAATGTCCCAGTTCAAGGCTGCTGCTGATCTCAAACTGGGAGGGGCTGTTGACTCTCTTAAGTGACAAGACGCCATGCAGAGAGATGCAGAGAGATTGGAGCCTTGGATTTCCTGTGGGAAAAGGTGCTGCCCCCATGGCCCTGGGCCCAAGGCTGTGCCCCACAGGACATGGGTGCCACCCGTGGTGGGGCACGAGGGGAAGGCTGAGGAAGCAGAGCCCAGAGACTCTGTGGGGGAAATAACAACTATTTCTTTCTTGTCTCTGAAATAAGGGGCTGAAGGAGCCTTGCTGGTGCTACTGGCAGGGGGGGCTCTGGCAGGGGTGGGGAGACTCCTCAGGGTCTGGGGCCTTTCTCTCTCTGCCATGGTCAGGGACACTTTCCACTAGACCACATTCCTCAGACCCTCATCCAGCCTGACCCTGAACACTGCCAATGATGGGACATCCACAACATTCACAGGCATCCTGTTCCTGGCTTTCACTCCAGCAGAGGGGCAGAATTCCCTCCCTTGACTTGTTGGACATCCCTGTTTAGGCACAGGTACAGAGGGGTGTCAGGGCTGCAAGCACACAGTGCCAGCTCATATCCAGTATTTCCTTTCTCAAGGATGGCCCAGTCCTTCTGCACAGGGCTGTTCTCAATCCATCCATCACCCCTGCTGTTTTGCCAAGTTCTGGAATATACCTTTCTAAAGAGGAGGCATTTCGCACACTGGGAAAAAACTTGTAGGTCTAAGGAAAGGAGGCTGAGCCAAGTGGTGGCATTGAAATACAGGTGGGGTAGAAATTCCTCCTTGAGGAGAGGAATGGTTTGCAGGTTTGGATGCAGAATGTAACATTTGGGAAGGAGAAAAGGGCACAGAAATTGAGGCTTTCAGCAGCTGCGAGGTGGCAGTGTTAGAACACACAGCAGTTGGGGGAATCCGTCTCTCTCATTCAGGTTCTTGCTGTGTGGGAAGGTGCTGCGAGCTGTGGTGGCTGCACTCAGCCTTGGCTGGGAGGATGATCTGTGGAAACTCCCCCATGGATCACCTGATGGAGAGACCCCTAAAAAGTTCTGTGCCAGGATTGAGATGAAATGGGACTTCTGAGTTTTCAGTCTTCAGGTTGTTGATTTTTTCTCTTATCAACAGTTCAGCACACTCTCTGCACACAAGACTTAGTGTACAAAGAGAGATGCACCAAAAAGTCACAAGACACACAGGTTCGGAGTCTTTTAAAATTATTTTGTCCAATTAACTCTTAGAACATATTTATTTTTACCTTTCTATCAGTAATTATTTGTCTGTTCACGCAACATCTGCATTGCAGCTCTTTCTAACCAATCACTCTGTGCTTGCAACAGTGGAGAAAAGGGAGTAGATGAAGAACAAGGAGATCTGACAACGCCCAAAACCACTCCATCTTGTGTTCTATCTGCCTCCATACTAAAAACCCAAAGTTTTTTACCCTTTGATAAACTACGCAACTATCTATTTCATACACTCATAGATTCCAATTCATCCCAAAGTCTTGGAAGCTTTCTCCATGGATGAAGGTTAAAAGCAGTGTTCTCCTGGGGATCAGGATATATCATGACAGGCAGAGAAACATTCCCCTGTGCCCTGGGTTCTGACAATGATCTGCACGAGGGGAGAGCAGAAATCTGCCATGGTAAGCAGAACATGCTCAGAGCATTGCAGTTCCAAGAATGATACTGCCCCTGAAGTGCAAAAAGCTTGAAATAATATAATTCTGTGCAGCACTGTGGTACAAGTTTTATCTTCTGGAACTTTTTGTATTCTTTTTGTATTATGTAGATTAATTATCTGGTTTTATAGAGTACATGGGGTTTTTTCTTAAGGTTTTTGAGAGAATGCCGAAGGGTTTTTTTTGGTTTTGTTTTTGGTTTGTTTTTTTTTTTTTTTTTGCGTTTGCCTTTACATTTGCATCTTATATCCAGCATTTATACAGTTCATTAAAAATTGCTCTTTTGTAAATACTTAGATAAAAAATACCCAAGCACTTTAAGCTTCTGGGATATTGTGATTAATATTCTTAGAAAGGAAACCTTGTTGAACAAGTGTGAAAACACAGAGAGAGGGAAAATAGCATAACAGTTTTTTAGAACAGGGCATATAATGAGGACTGCAGAACTGAGTAATTCCTCCAGAGGCAATTTCTTCAAGAGCTGCCACGATACTTCCCTTAAATCAAGGGAAATGTGACCTGCAGCCATACAAAGTACAGCCAAAGAAAATTAAAATCCTTTGGAAGAGAGGGAATTTTGCCAATGACATCAATCTGTCCGGAACACTGAGTCAGTATGGGGACGTTTCCCTTGGCAGCAGCTGCACTTCCATCAGGGAAGAGGAAATGTCAGAGCCTCCCCAGGAGGATCAGAAGGAAAAGCAGCCAAGCGGGCCAGGCTGTGGTGAGCTGTTCACTTCTTTCAGGCATCCCAGTTGCCCTGGGGGAACTCCCTCATGTCACGTTATTGAACCACCACAGCAGGTCCAGGGCCTGCAAGGCTTCCTTGGAGGCCACAAGCCTGAGCTAGGAAATGCCAAGTCATGATGACTGAGCCTTAGCAGCCCCTCTCTTCTGCCTTTCGGACCCTGCTTATCTCTCTGTAAGCCCATAGGTCACTTTCCCTTGATCCTTACTCTTGGACAATTTCCAAAACTCCTGTAAGGTATATAAACCCCAACTTCTGCCTGGTCTAGTAGAAGAGCTGTCACTGAGAACCTTCATAGAAGACACCAATGAAGAATTCTTTGGAACGTCACACAGCGCTTCCCCTCTCTCTCCCAGTGTCTGCTGTGGCACCAGCAAGCTAAAGAGCTGAAATCACAAAGAGCTGATAATCACTAAGAGCTGATATCACTTGAGCTTGCTTAGGTTGCCTGCGGCTGGCAGCTGCTTGGGAACTCAGACGCTGTGCTGAGCACCACTGAGCTATCCTGGCCAAGGCAGCCCACCGGGCACAGCCCGGCTGGAAGCCCCCTCAATAGTCCTCATATGATTCTTTGGGGTCTGTCTTCAACATCCAATGTCCTTTTTAGGTGGCTGTTCCTCACCCCCACTTTGCACTAAGCACAGTATCATTTTTTGCACAGTAACTTCTGCTTTGTCAGCCTTGCAGAAATGAGCTGGCATCCTGCTTGTGTTTTGAATGACTTCTGTCTGCCAAAGAAGTTACATCCTTCATCCACTTCTTCAAGGCTGTGCTGCTCTGTTCTGTGGTCCTTATCAAGTGCCCCCTTTTCTTGAGACAAATTTCCTTATGGGAACTAGTTTCTAAATAGCTATAATTTCATCTTACAGGATAAGGCACTACAACAGCTACAGACCGATGTTTTAACCAAGTCCAGCTGGGTAACCATGAAGTAAGCTTGGCCCAGATTTCTTCAAATCCCAAGGAAATGTTGTCTTGAGCTAAGAGGCTTTGGCTCTTTTGATTCTGGAATAATGTATCCACTATTTTATCCTATCCATTTCAATGCAGCAATATTGTCTAGAGAAGTTGAGAAGGCCCTGCTTTGGCTGTAGCAGAACAGCTTCCCCAGCCTTTCAAGTACACCCAAGCCCTTGGTTGGAACTTATGCACTGGTATGTCCAGTCCTGTTGGTCTGGAGATCGCCACTGCTCGCTGTAAGTCCTGTAAAGTTTTGCTAAGAGAAATGAGGTAATTATTCAAATCAACCTCTCCTTATATGTGTGTGTTTCTGGAAATGTGTGGTACTTGGTAGGGTCAACCATACAGCAGCTTACAGGGCCAGATTTTGCTGGTGCCCCATGTCTGAACCCTAATTCAAAGCAGAGCCACGGGTAAGGCTTGGAACCATGTCAAGGAGGTTTCCTGACATATTTTACCCAAGTTCAATTGGATTGTATAATTCATTCTCTCTCCTTTGCCCCTAGCTTGGGGCCTATAAGGAGCACAAAGATCCCAAGCTATTCCCAAGGCTTTCCTAACCTCTTGTACCTCTTCTGCAAGAAAGGGGGAACCTCTATCTGATGACATTCCCAAAGGTACCCCAAATCTAGGTATTATTTGATTCAACAGTATTTTAGCCACTTCCCTAGACTGATTGGTAAGACAAGGGAAGTCTTCCAGCCACCCGGAAAAGGTATCCACCAGATCTAGGAGAGATTTTTACCCCCATTTTCTGGGAAATTCAGTGAAATCTATCAGGCACTATTCGCTTGGAACACTTCCAGATGGTATGGCTCTTAGCACTACATTGTGAGCTGTGCTACAGTTGTCTCTTTTACAAATGATACACTTTTGGAGTCTTGATTGTACAATCTGAGCCATTTCACACCCAGTTACAGATTTTTGCAAATGTTTCCAAAGTTTTTTAGTACTCCAATGAGTGGCTTTGTGTTTGCAATCCATTTTTTCACACAGGAGTGATTCTGGGACTACTCTTTGCCCAGCTGGGATAACTGTCTAACCCTGTGGATCAAATCACAATTCTACAGTTGCAGTTAATTGACAGTCCCTAGCATTATACTCTGGTTTTTCTAGTTGGAGAGGTATCTCTGGCAAGGATATTAAAGATAAAGCTTTGTTTTCTAACATGTCTTCTTCTGCAGCCTCGTTGGCTAAATGTTTCCCCAATTCCAGTTTGGTCTTATCCACTTGGTGTGCTCTGCAATGCCTGATGGCAACTTCCTCTGGTTTCTGGATACTTTCAAGTGTACCGAGATTTGTTTTCCATTTTTGATTGATATGCCTTGAGAGGTCAAAAGGTCCCTTTCTTTCCAGAAATCCCATGTGCACGTAGCACTCCAAAGGTATATTATGAATCAGTTCAAATGTTAACTCATTTTGCTCTACTCAATTCCAAAGCTCGGGTGACTGAAATTAGTTCTGCATTCTGGGCTGGAACATCAGAGGGGAGTGCTCCCGATTGGATTACCTCGGGCTGTGGAGTCACTGTGTATCCAGATGTTTGGATAGGAAGATTGAGGGCATGGTCCTGTGAGAGAGCAGCTGCTCCTGCTGCCCGCTCTGCCTTTGGCATCTGATATGCTGCAGGTGTGGCAGCTGCAGCAGGATTTCCTATGGGAAGAGGCAGCACTGCTGCCATGGCCCTCGACTGCAGGGGCCCTTGGCTGTGCCCCCAGCACAGGAGTGTCACCCACAGTGGGGCACAAGGGGAAGGGGAAGGGCATCAGGAGGGAGAGAAACCAGTGTCTAGGGAGTGTGTGAGGGAAATACCAATTGATTTCCTTTTCCTTGAGTAAAGAGTTGCAAGAGCCCTGCTAGAGCTGCTGGTGGCTTGGCCTCTTGCAGGGCTGGGGAGAGCCCTGGGGCCAGGGCCCCTCCTCTTTTTGGGACACCGGGTCTAGCTGGGCAAGCGGCCCCTGTTCCAGCCAGGAGCAGAGGTGCTGTGCCTTCTGCCCTGGGCACAGGGACCTGCCACTGTCACCAGCTCTTTCCACAGCTCGTCCTGATGCTGGGCCTGCCCTGAAGGGATGGGCACAGGAGGGGAGTGGCTGTGAAACCCAGGGCGGGGCTTTCACATTGCCTGCTCTCAGTGAGTGTCTGGAAATGACAGTTTTCCATCTTCTGCCAACCAAGGCTGCCAGTGTTTCTGTGTTTGTATTGATGAGAAGGGTAGAGTGTGGGTTTGTGGTTTCATGGAGAGCAAAGCAGTGTCTGAATTCAATTGATTTCAATTTTTTCTTTCTTGGTATTTTGTCTGTGAAAATCTGAAAATCAACGACATCTTTTTGGAATCTCCTGTCTGTGACCTCAATACTGGCCGAGTGACCTTCAGAACCTTGACCTGACTAAGCGAGTGCATGAACTCTTTTAGCTCTTTTTAGCGGGAGAAAATAAACCAAACCCAAACCTGTTTCCTGAATCTTTGGAAAATCTGACTTATCCAAGACAGTATAATTTGGAACATACAGATTTTCTGTTCATCATTCATTCAGGCGCCTGTGAAACCAGACCATTAATGCTCTCTTCAAAGATTTAACACAGCTGATTGACACCAAGTCGCTTGAAATTTTGGCCTCAACTTTCAATGATATTTTAAATATGAGAATTTTAATTTCAGGGAGGAGGAGAATGCATTTGCACAGTTCCATTACAGGTTTTTTTTTCAACACACAGATTCTCTCATTTCCCCTTCTGTAGCCTTAAGCATTAAAGTCAACCATCTGCTTTGGAAATGCAGCTGAAATGTAACTCTTTCTGCTATTTTGCTAAAGTTTTTTTTAGGGGCTGAAAATGTTCAGTTGTAATTTGCTTTATAGAATTCTTTGTCACTGTGGGATTGGAAAAAGTTCACAGAAATTTCTCCCATCTTACATTTTAAAATAATTGAAAATGTTATTATAAAGACAATTTGGCAATATTTAATTTTTGCTTCCTGTGTAACTTTATTAAATCTGTACTTTAAAACAAGTGTTACCTAGCAGGCTTTCAGTTCAATGACAGCAGTTGCTTTTCAGCAGGCTGATTTTCCTGTAGGACTAGCCAAGGAAAGTAACTTAGGAAACTGAGTTTTCCACATTGTTGCAGTGTAGGAATGGTATTCCCCAGTTGAGTACTCACACTGATATCCCTCAGAGCACGTGCCCCTCACTGACTTCCCCACCACTTTCCCTGTGGCAGGATGGAGAGAAGAGCACAAATAGGTAAAGATCACGGGTTGAGATAAGAACAATTTACTAGAAAGAGCAGTGAAAAAAGAACACAAACGGTAATAACAACACTAAAAGGAGAGCATACAAGAGGCGAACGAGTCACATGTGATCGTTCTCCACACAGAACTTGGCACAGCCTGTGACTTGCAGCACACAGGTGGAGGAAGAACAAACCCTTCCATTTGCCCCTGCCACGTGGCAGGTGGTATCCAGTTACCCCAAGGTCCTGGCCGTGCTCCTCCGAGCTGCTGCAAAGATCACCCTCCTGTGTGGAGGATCACCCTCCAGGACACAGGATCCTTCCTGCGGGTCCTGGCTCTTGCTCTGGGTGACAGACCCCCATGGCATCTGCCCCGGCAAAAGGGACTTGAGGACAACCGCTCACTTATTGACATCAGCCCCTCTGCCCCCGCCCCAGCTCCCTTTTTGCCTCCAGAAAACTTTGAACAGAAGTAGCACTTAAGTGCAGTTCTGCACATCCTGAACTGGCAGAAAGGTGACCCACGTGTCGCTGTAGGCACATGTGCAGCAAGGACAAAGAAAGTGTTTGAGGGGCTGGCTCTCAAGGCATTCACTCATGCAATAGGAGCCCTGTTTCTGAGAGGCACAGCCAAGAGTGGAGCAGTCAAGCGTGGAGAACGGGGGATCTCCTGAGCCAGGGAAACCCTGGGGAACAGAGAGACGCAGACACCGGGCAGACCCCAAGTGACACCTGCTGCTGGCGCACAGGCACCGCGGGGACACGCACACTTTGGGGTGAGCTTGCTGTGCTTTACTGTAGTATGCAGCACACAGGCATTCCGTTTCTCAGAAATCATTAAATATGTATAAATTGCTCGAGTCTGCACAGTTAGTTTCTGAGGGTCTAGCTGGGGATCTTTAGAGACCCTGCGTGTTCACTGAGCTTTTGGACTTTTGTTGACCTTTCATTGTGGTCTTCCATATAGTAGTAATTTTCATTTTGGTTATCTGAGCTGCAGAATGTGTTCTTGAAGAAACTGTATTGCTCTGGCTTGGCTTGGGGCATAGAGGGTTTCAGAGCTTTCAGAGTTCTACTACCCACTCCTTCCTCCTAAGCTATTTGCAACAATCCCTCACAGAGATCCTTTCAAGATTTGTCTTGGAAGTCTCACTTCTAAAACTAATTTTCTTTTCTAGGATAAGAATGTTTGTTATTACAAATATTTGCAAAACATCTCCTGAAAGCTGAAATACAATGAATTATCATACAGAAAAAAATGCAAACAGCCACAATTCCAGCATGGGTTATAAATACTTCTGTAAGCCTTTAAAGGTCTGGTAGTCATGAGGAAAGCCAGTCCCACCTAGAGTGGGGACTTCTAGTCTTCTCCCATTCTTACATCCATTTTTCTGATTGATGATATGCCAGATTGCTGCATATCAAATCAACAGCATTCTTGTAACAAATTCAGTAATTTGTAACCTTTACTCAGGGTTCAAGGCAGTAGCTGCCTTTAGCACCACGTTTTTTTTTTTCCAGGAGTACCACCTGTTACTTTCAGTTTCTGTTCAGGGATAACCAGTGACCTCCTTTTTGTGCTGAACCAGACGTAACCATGTTGGGCACATAAACTATCACTTTTCTTTCCCATTTATTTTCAAGTATATTCTATCAATCAGGACCATGGTGGTTCCTGCTCCGAGGTGCATTGACCATGCCTTGAGTATATTTTTTAGTTATTTTTTGAGAAATATGCCCAAAATACCACAGGGTTTCTTCCTTCGTTCCCATTCTTTGAGCTAAATATGGGGCTACTGTGCAGGGCAAAGGCACTCGTGGATGAACAGTGCAAAGGTTTTCATCAAATCTGGTAACTCCAGAGCAGGGGTTGTCATCAATAACCTTTAAAAGGTATGGAAAGGCTGCTGAACATTCGAGTCCAGTGTAACAACCTCCATGGATTCCTTTCATGGTTCATACAAAGGCTTTTCCAACAGTCTGTAACTGGGGCTCCATATCCAGTCATTCCCAAAAGGGCACGCAGTTCTTTTACAGATCTGGGCTCTGGTGTTGGACAAATTGCTTCCTCCCTTTGTGTCCCCAGACTACACTGTCCTTGTGAGTGTGGCAGCCAGGAGATGAGACATGGGTAGATATAGACATGGACTTCAAAACTAACACAAGATATGATTGAAAATGAGCTTTGGATGGTAATATTCAACACATATTAAACAACATGTTTTATTACTTCTCCCTGTAATGCCTGGACAACTTATGGCTGGCACTTATTTTTGTTGCCAGCTTCCTGAAATCTGGAATAATCCTGGGTATGGGGGAAATGACAACAAAACCATCATAAATTGAATATAAAATGTTTTTCTACCATGTGTCAATAACTTCAATGGCCACTTGCAGTCAGCCTGTAATTGTGATCAGAGCCAGAGCTGGCTGTTCCATGTCAGCTCCTCCTGCAGAGGCTGTGGGGGCCTGGGCATGCTGCTGGCTTGTTTCCTTTTAGGAGAGAGGGTTGAGGAAAGGTCGGGCGGTTTTGTCAAAGAGATGATGTTTGAGTGACCGTGTACGTGCTGGAAGCCTCACAGACTGAAGGGCCCAGGACAGGAGTGCCCAGTGCTGGGAGGGCTGCACCTTGCTGCCCTGGTGAGAGGTGTTAAGCTGCTCCTTCGCCTCCGAGAGAGCCAAGTGCAGCACGTTAGAGCAGAAACCCTTCACTAGGCCTGGTTTGCACAGCTGCAGCACCTGGGGTTGGTGGAGTGCCCCTTTCTGCACTTGGAAATGGGCTGAGTCAGTCATGGGCCAGGGCAGGGCATTCCCCACCTGTGCCCATTGTGAATTCCCTCTGCCCCAACTGTGACACGTCCCGCTCCTCGGTGACATCCCGCCCAGCCTGGAACATGGAACTCCCCGTTTCCAAGGACACGTGGCCATTGTCACCGGCACACGGCAGGACCGCTCAGACCCTTCGGCGGCTGCAGCCAGAGCGGAGGTGTCAGAGGGACAGCGAGTGTTGTTCCAGCTTTGGTGGTTCCGGCACTCGTTGTTCAAGAGGCCGATCCACACACTGAGTGGAGGTAATTATTTACAGCTCTGGGCAGAAAGGGGGGGCTCAGGGGCAAATTCACAAAGCCAGCACCACAAGAACCAGAGTGTCTTAGTATTTATACAGTTGAGCAAAGAAAGGAATTAGTGTTCATTGACTGCAAGTCTCCTAGTTATTTTTATAATTAGTATTTTGTCTACTGTTAGATAATTTCCTCTCACTTCTCATGGTCAATAGTCTGCATGCTCAGTCTCCCCCTTATTCACAGTGAGAGGTTTCTGGAGTGGGTGGCCATGGTCTGCTCCTGCTGGAATGGCCTTTTACCCTGTCACAGCTGATGCAGCACAGTTGCTGTGTTGGCTTTATCAGTTTGTTCCTTTTCTCGGGGGTTCTGCCAAATGTCCTTGTGTCCATAAATCCGGCATTCTTTGTGTCCACCATCAGAGGTGCATCCTTCTTCCCAAGACTTGCTAACCTCCCCTGTGCCTGAGGTCACTGAAGGCTGTCAAGCCCTACACCTCACCAAGGCAATTGAGCCAACAAGTAACCTGCCTTTCAAAGGCTGGGCCATCCCTTTGAGCTTGGTGGCTGCTTCTTGTTTCATGGAGGTGATCTCCCTTGTTCTTGATGAGCCTGGAAAGCCACCAAGGCCAAACATCCAGGAACACATTTTGCTAAGAAGGATTTTGCATTTTGCAGCCTTTGCAGCAGGATCAGTGTCTGTGGCAGCGGGAGCAGCCGAGGCAGAGCGGGATGGCGGAGCTGCGGGCCTGGGCAGGATCCAGCGTGTTCCGCAGGGCCCCAGCGCGCGCTGCGTCCCGCAGGGCCCCCAGCAGCACTGCCGTGCCCGTCAGGGTGACCCAGAGGCCCCAGGACCAAGAGGTGAGGGGCAGCTGTGGGGCTCTGCGGGCTGGCAGGGGTGGGGGCTTGGCCATGGTGTTGGTGTCAGGTGCTGCTGAGCCCGCGGGACCTGTTGGGCAGGGCTGGGGCCCCACGGCTGCTCCAGGGCCCCTTGGAGCAGCTGCCCGGATGGGAGCCACTCACAGGGATGACACACAGGAGGTGCCAGAGGAAGTGGGAGGTTCTCTGATGGATGTGGCACTCAGGGATGACACTGAGGAGGTGCCAGTGAAAGTCACATGTTCTCCATGCTGGGACACTTGGGAAATTCATGCCTGGGCATGGCTCTTGGCCACAATGCATGGATTTCTCATTGTTCCACGTTGTACTGCACTCACCAAACATGTCAGGGTAAAGGAAACTCTCTAACAGTATTTTCTAGTATTAGGAGGATGTATTAGTATATTCCCAGTTGTGATGCCTAGTGGAGAACTCCAGCCACATGCACATCATTTTCAATGCTTTTCCACTCTTTGATACAGTTTTAGTAAACATAGAAATTAACTTTCATTGGTTCTAAATTTCAGTTCCACTAAATAATATTCTATCTTCTATTTGGGATTGATGTCTCCTTTCTCATGCTAATTAGTCCACATTTTCCAGTCCATTTGTCATAACTTTTTAGATACAACTCAGCCAGTTGTGCCTTCAGAATGAAGCAGTTGGATGGCAGCAGTTGTTTTTGTTAAAAAATGTACTTAGGCTGAAAAAGATTTTACAGATTTTTAAACTCCACTGGAATGTGACACAATTTGTACTAAATGATTACATCAGCCAAGTAACCCCAATTTTGGTATATCTGTCTTACCAAGGAGAAACTGTTTCCACTTCACATCTATTCAAAATTGCATCTAGAGCTGAGGAAAAGAGAAAGGGTTTTCATGCCTCTTGAGAGTTGAAATTCACCTCATGCAGATGAAATTCTTCTTGGAGCTGACTCCACGATGTACTTCCATAGTGCCGGATAAATCCCAGTGTTGGGTCCTGCCCCGAATTCTTAATCTTTTTGTGAACCACTCTCACCTGGATTGTTAGCTGAGCACTGACCAGTTCAACTGTACTCAGGCACTTGATTTCAAGGGAAGCCTGTGCCTATAAATTCCAGCAACTGGGAAAAGATGACTTGCTGCTTGAAGGCTTGGCTGCATTAGAGGCTAAGTGAAGGTTGCTCTCTCAGGGCACTTTTGTAGCTGGCTGCTTTCAGAGGGAGAACTGTGTCAAAGCATCCCTTTTGAGTGATGGGACAGCAAACCTTTGCAAGTGCAGCTCTTGTTTAAAATGAAGGGCCTAGTTAATCAGCAGTAGTGGAGAGTTGGCTGAAGATTTTACAGAAAATTTCTTCTTCCTTTTAGCCAAATGCCCGCGAGGTGTTGCACAATGGAAGTGTGCAGGATGTCAAATTGTATAACCCACTTGGAGGTATGGCTGCTTTTCATATTTTGCTCAATGCCTGTAAGATTTTCAACTTGGCAATTCATTTTTGCAGTATATTCTTGGGACCGGGGATGTCTTGTGTTCAGAGCTCTCAGCTGGAGGTGGTTTGGCCTCAGGTCAGCCTTGCAGTCTCTTGTCAGTTCATTCAGGCACTGGTTTGTTTTCCCCTGAGAAACCTGCCAGTCCTTCCTTGTTCCCATACTGCTTGATGGGCTGGAATTTGGAGCATGGATGTCATGGTTTGGACCCACTCCGTGTACCTAATTTCACTGCCTTGGTAGCAAATGTGTTGGTTTTGCAGTACCTAGGCACTGCCATTATCCATTAAATTTAATTGGAAATTGAAAGAAAATGACCTTGAGGAAGTCGCACAGAGAATTTCATAAGGTCAATATGGGAAACTCTGCTTGATTTAATTTTTTGTCTTGGTCATTAATAAGTCAGTGTTGCCACAATACTGTGTTGGGTTCTTTTCAAGGATATTGGAAGGAAGGCATTGATGTCATCTTCCCAGCAGATTCCATCACTTTCGACAAAGCACAATGTGCTTAGGTGCTGCCATTTGTTGTTAACCTGTTCTGAGTGCTGTTTCCCCAAGGAGCCTGGCTCCAGGCAGACACCAGGTGCACATTCCCCTTGCAGGCACTCCGTGGTGCTGCCTGCAGCAGTGAGCTGAGCCAGGTACAGCCAGCTGCCCTGAGAAGAACAGGCTCTCACCTGGCTGTGGCTGCGGTCACCTGCCTGCAGGGACATCCCTGCCCCTGCACGTGCAGCTCTTGCTCTGCCTTAGCCTAGTGCAGAGCATTTTGAGGCAGCACCATAGTGATACAACACTAAACTTCTGAATTTCTCATTCGGGACATTCTGTTTCACATGTGAATGAAGATTTGTGTGATTCTTGGTGGTGGTCTACGTAAATCCTAAGGGAATATTTAACATTCAGTAGCTGGGTGTGAAGGCTGGCAGTAGTGAGTCAATTGTGGAACTTGGGGCCACTTCTGCTTTGGGCTGGCACAGAGAATCTCAGGTGGGACATGTCTGATTGCTGGTAGGGTACAGGGTGCCTTTGCAATATGATCCATTCAGTAGCAGTTTGGGACTGGGCTTTGTCACAGAATCAGTGAATATGCCGAGTTGAAACAGAATCACTGAAGGATATTCAAGATCAGCTCTGTTCCCTGGAATATCCATCATCATTTAAAATCAACTTTTTTGCCTTCTCCCAGCTTCCCATTTGACACTTCTTTTTCTTTTTTCCATTCCTTTGGGAAAACAAGATGATGTGAGAAGAGCCAAAGCAAATGCTTCATGTCCTGCCCCTGGGAAAAAGAGAACAAAGCCCATGAAGCCTGCAGAGAGTGAACAGAATCCTTGCAGTGCTGTTTATCGCCGGCCCTTCAGGGACAGGGTGATTCATTTGCTTGCTCTGAGGACTTACAAGAAGCCAGAGTTACTTGCTCGCTTGCAGAGAGATGGAGTCATGCAAAAGGACAAGGGCACCCTTGGGAAGATCCTTCAGCAGGTGAGATTGTGGAGTTGATGTCAGCAATTTTTCCACCACACTAATATTTTGTTCCTAATTGTCACTTGTTATTCCACTGTTTCAATTAGATAGTAATGAGCAAGTTAGGAAATGCTCCCTGTTAAGTTTTTCCATCAAGTTTATCCAGAGGTCTCAAGCTGCAAGTCCATGTGACAAAAAGAAAGCAAACTTCAAACCTTTTGGGCATTGTTGTTTTGCTAGAATAGCTGGTAATGAGTAACACTTTGTAATGTTGCTGCTCCTCATGCCTTATTCCTTCCCCTGTCTTTTCCATGCATTGTTTAACTGCTTCATGGAGTAACTTCACAGGGGTTCCTTGACTGGGGGAAATGGTTTGTCATGGCACTTAAAAGTTCCTGGGATAAGTTGCAGAGCAGAGAAATTCAGGAACTGCAGAGGCCAGTATCTCATTTGAATAGGGTTGGTGGCCCATCAAGGGCACTTGGCTTCTGCTGGGATCTGTGGGGTTTGCCTTCCAGGAAATATTGTTCCAGACAAATCCTCCATGATAGAGGTGGTAGCCAAACTTTGAGCAGAGGGTTTCTTTGCTGTCACGTGGATTAAATCTCCATCTTTTGGAGATTTAAAAGTCTTTTGGAACCTAATCAAGGGAGGAAAACTCAACATGGCTACACTTTCAGTTGATCCCACAGGGACTTTTAGGAACTCATTTCCTGAACCTATGAAGTTTGTTGCTGGGTTGCCCAGGGCAGTGGCAGGGTTTTTTCACCCTGAAGACATTCACAATATTATGAGAGCCATGTTCTGCCATCTCAGCTGAAGTAGTCCATTTAGATTTCAAGTTGATTATAAATTTTCAATGCCCAGCCCCTTAGAAGGTAAAGGATGAAAACATTTTCTCCTATTCCATTGCAATGTTTGAGGAGAGTGCCTTGGAGGCAATGTGCTGGATGAGGTGTGAACTGCCTCAGGGTCTGAATTCTGAAAGGGCTGTGTGAGCAGCCCTGCACCCTGAAATGCCCTCTCAGGCTTTTGTGGACATCAGAGCAAGTGGGGGTTTATGTTGTATAAATCTCAAATGGGCAGTGTGAGCTTGCTGAGATCTGGTACACACACACTTGCCTCCCTTCCAACACAACCTGAGTTCTGCTTCTAGGAAGTGAATCCCTGATTCTGGGTATCTTTGTTACTTTTATATTTTTTACATCTGTGGAGAAATGTACATCAACACAGACCTGTATTATAAATGTCTACCACGTCTTCAAGGAGAAAAATCAAAGTTGTGACAGATGGTGGCAGTGTATTAGATGAGTTATTCAGCGTGTTGCAGGGATCAGATTGATGGAGACGTTCCAATGGGCTTTTCTATTGAACTCTGAGCAGGTGTCAGCTGATGAAGTCTGAACCAGCACTTTTGATATCAATGCTCTTGAGGTTTTACTCCATCATTTTACCTTTATAAGTAGACTTTGTATTTGTCTTGAGGAAGGTATGAACCACATTTCTTTTCAAAGGAATCATCAAGGCATGTGCACGACCTTCTCATGGCAGGACTTTGCTGGAATGAAGTCTGGCCCTGCCACATGAAGAGGGACTCTGGGCCTCACTCCCTCTCCTTACACATTGTGGCACTAAATGTTGTTTTCAAATGAACGCTTGCCAGATATGAATGGAGATGCTTGGTTGTTTCCAATTGGTGAAGCATTAATATGGCTTAAAACTCATGTGATAGAGGAATAATTCAGCTCTGTGCAAAAAGACATTGTTGAGTTCAAATTGGGTGCTCAAAAACAGCTGTTCAGCAACAATCATATTTCTGTAGTGTGCATGCAGCAATCATAATGAAGACTAGTTTTCTGAAATGTCTGCCCATAGGTAGCCAAGTGGAATCCAAAGGAGAATTCCTTCAGTCTGAAGGAACATCTATTTCACACCCTTCAGACTGATTGGCCTGGCTACACTGACATAGACAGAAAGAATTTGAAGTTAATACTTTCTGGGTAAGTTCAGTCTTTGGGAGAAAAGGAAAAAAAGGCTCTGGATATAAAGCCAAGATTCTTAGAATATGCTGAGGTAGCAGGGACCTGCCAGGATCCTGGTCCTGCACAGGACACCATGAGAATCACACCCAGTACCCAAGAGAGTTGTCCAAACACTTCTGGAAGCCTTTCTGCAGTGACCACTGGCCTGGGGAGCCTGTTGCAGTGCTCGAGCACCCTCTGGGCCATGAATGTTTTCCTGATATCCTGCCTAAAGCTCCCTGAACTCAGCTTCATGCTGGTTCTTTGAGTCCTGAACTGAAGGTCTGTTTTCCTTGCATGGAAACAACTATGACAGTTGCTATTTAGGCTTTTTAACATGAACTATTGGATCATCCATACAGAAAATCAGCTCCATCTCAGAACACCACCAACACCAGCCAAGCGACATCTCTGGGACCTTCTGAGAGAGACACTCCAGCAAGACCTGCTCAGGTATTTTGTGCATTTTTAATATTCTGGACTGTATGGTAAATTTTAGCAGACTTGCTGGTGGTGTAAAAGCTGTGATGTCAATGTGCAGGATCTTCCCTTTTGGGAAAGACTTTGATGGAGCTCCTGAATGGGAGTGTCTTTCTCCCAAAGCATTTTAGCTCCAGACTTGAAGTAGGACTTGCTAAGTGCTAAGATGAGAAAGGAGGGATGAGATAGAGCCTGTATTTACCTGCAGTACTTGCTGGTTGGAATGCTCTTTTTAGTTAAGAAAGATGTGTTTTCAACCTTGGCCAGTTCAGAAATGCTGCCTTTTCAGAATGGGAGCAAAAGCTGACCCTGCTCATAGGTTCATGAATGAATTATGTTTTTCTTGTTGCAGAAACGTCCTCTGGCTTCCGACTTGACCAGTCCTGTGACGAGCAAGAAGAGGAGAATTGGTCACCGGCCCAGTCATGTCCAGGCAGCAGCTGGTGGCCTCTTTTCTTCCTTCCTTTTGCCTTCCACATCTCTTTATCCTTTGGACATGTCTCCAAGTGTTGTCTCCGTTTCCCCCACCACCCATGTCGTACAACAAACAGAGAAATTTCATCTTTCTACCATCCCAGCACCTGTCAGGGTGGAAAAGGAGATCCCCAATTCAAATGGGAAAACAAATGAACTGGGGAGGCTGAAGCAGTTGCAGCCCTTGGATTTCGATGAAGGTATTAATGTGCTGGTTTCCCTGACTCCTGTGTGCATAACTGTGGTGTAAAATTTGGTTATTAAGTGAAGATTAATAACCCAAATTAAGGTGCAACTGCCACCCTTTTCCACAGTCAACAGTAAAAATATTATTGAACAGGAAATGCAAAACTAGGCAGACAGAAAGAAATAAGAGAAGACAGGCAGGGTGAGTGGAAGAGAGAGACATTCAGCAGGAAGATATCATCCCGACATGGGCCCTCTTTCATCCAGCCACTCCTTCCTCATCCTTGGTCTTCTCGGTGGTGGGGGTTCCCAAGTCTCTCTGGAGGTACCACCTTTATACTGACCAAGATTGGGGTATCCACAGGGTGGTCACAGCTGTCCCTACATCTTGGGCTAGAAGCCATGGAAGCAGTGATTTTCCACAGTCTCGGCAGTTTATGGAAATACCAAAAGCTGCAAAAGCTACAAAAACCTATAAAACCTGGGCTGTGGTTTCCTGGAGTTCTACTTTGAACTACACTGTGAATTCTTCTTTATGCCAGCTGCATAATGTCTTTCTTCAAGAGCTGTGGAAGTGGTACAGACTGAAATCAACATTGAAAAGCTAAACAGAAATGCATAAAGAACACTTGATTTCTGATGACAGGGACACAGGCAGTAGGGCAGAGTTCAGTTGCTTTGTTAAAT
The DNA here is from genome assembly GCF_036417665.1 of Passer domesticus. NCBI lineage: Eukaryota > Metazoa > Chordata > Aves > Passeriformes > Passeridae > Passer > Passer domesticus. The sequence continues at coordinate 71,333,879 of NC_087479.1, read as the reverse complement.
CTGTCGCTTGTCTCTTTTGGAGGTTGACCTTGCAAATTCCAAGTTGGGTTTGGCGTGGAGGCAGGTTTAGAGTGTGCAGATGCCTCTTGCAAGTGCTGGTGTGCTTGTAGAGACAGGTGCTTTGAGATGGTCTTCCCACATTTCTTCTGGACATGCACACGGCACCTGCAAACCTTGGGATGCCTTTGAAGGATTTCTGCTTGAATCCATAAACACATGAGCAGCTTTTAACAGGAGGCAGTAACAAAATTCTGCCTAGCTGGTGAAGGAAAAATCTGTTCTGTGTTTCAAGTTGGGGCTTAGGCTGAAGCTTTTGTGTGGACTGAGCCATGAGAGCAAATGCACTTTTGGAAATGAAATGCTCACAGCAAAGGCAAGTTGTATTGAACATGCTCTGACTATTGGTATTTCTGTCCACTTTTATTACCACTTCTACACTTCCTTTTATACTTCTGCTATACCATGTAATAGTTTGAACACTAAAATCAACAAAAGCAAGTGGAATGTGACACGAACAGCTCTTTCCTCAAGATTTAAAGCTCAGGTGGCCTAAAGGTTGGCAAGAATGGCTGAGTTTGAACATGATTCGTTTGGGCCCCTGGAATTGGCAGGGAAGTGGGGATAAAAATATGGCATGAGAAGAACTCATCTTTTTTCTTCATTTTTTGTTAGAACTTCGATGTTGGTCTCTCTCAAGCTGTTGTCTTTTGTGAAGCTGCATCTGTTGCTGCAAGAATTGAATGGCTCTGCAGATGACACCTCATGCTTTATATATGAGAAAATATATAGCTGGGGCTAACACTGTGGGAATGCACAACCTGTAGGATAAAGTGGCCATTCCCTCTTTCTAAACCCCAGGACAGGCTACTGTGGAAAAGGTTGTGTGTGTCCCATTAATATATGTTACTGCTTCTTCTGAATAATTTATTGTGAAAAGAAAGCACTGAAGGACTTTCTCAAGACTGTCCAATGGGGATCTTTTGGCCTTTTAGTGATGTCCTGATGAAGAGTGTCAAAATTCTGCTTTTCTGCAGGAACAAGAAAAGATCCTTCCATTGCCTCCACATGCTCTGCAACAAGCAACCAAGCAGACTACTTGAGGTGAGTAAAATAGCAATTCACTCTTGCCACTCTCAGTGGGGTGCAGTGTCCATCTCTTTGCTGTACTGAAAGGATGAGTTTGAGCAGGTTTTGTTGGGCCTCCAAGGCTCAGAGCAGAGATGAACACCGAGGTGGGTTAGGCCCGGATGGGCCCTCCCTTCCGGCAGTGCAGCTGCACAGGCTCAGCTGCAGCAGTGCTGCTGCATCCCCTCATGGCATTTGCAGGAGAGGAGGGAGAAGTGTGTGTGTGGTATAAAGCCCTGGAAACTGCTCGCAGCTTGTGTCAGGGCAGTGGTGTTGGCAGGGGCAGCCAGGCCTCCTGCAGCTCTGGGGCTCTGGGGCAGCTGCGGCCTTTGGAGCAGGCGCGGCAGGGCCCCGGCTCACATTGCTCCGGGACCGCCCAAAATGGGGAAAGGCATCTGTGGTTTTCTTTTCAAAATTATCCTGCTAGTCAGGTGTATCAGGCCTGGCATGCATCCTTGGCACAGGATGTTGTCTGTCCTGCTACTGAATTTCAACTTGTTAGCAATTTACTGCTTGTCAATATTAATCTCAGGGTGGTTTGAAGGAATTGATTCCGATGTGGAGGGAGTTTTTGTCATCCAATAAGAACCAGACCTTCAGGCCCAGAGGAGCAGAAGCATTGAGAGTGAGAGTGCTGGGAAGTGGCATCTATTATTCTCATTGCCACTTCATCTTGGATTTGTATCATGAGCTTGATAAACCTCACACCTGCTGATTTGAGGGAGAAGGGAATGAAGAAAGTTTGACTCCCATCAGTGGCTTTAAGCATTAATGAGTTTTGCCCTCCTGAGGAGCTGATGTGCTTTGGGTATTTCTTCTTGTAGTTTCTGACTTGACTAGAGGTTTTTTTTGTGGCTTTGTTTCCTTTTGTGTGTTAGAAATGCCTCAGTTCCCAGGTCAGTGATGTAACTGCTGTCCACTAGAAGAATCAAATATTATCATTAACTCTGCTTGCCCTTAGACAGGCAAGAATGTAGCTCAAAAGTCCAACTCTGTGCACTCAACTCCATTAATACATTCCTTTACAAAAATATTTTGCAAATGAATTTTCGCAGTCATATGTAACTTAATTAAGTTTTTCCAGCATAGGAATAGATTATAATTTAGTAATGTTTCTTCTCTTCCTGAAGCTGCTGTGTTTGTTTTTCCTTTGACATTTGAAATGAGGGCACATAATTTCTAAATGTGCTCCTGCTCATGAAGGAAACCTCTACAATGTCAGCGATTTTGAACTAGAAATGGGCCACATAGAAATGTGGCAGATTCCCAGATCTACCTGACCACATTCTCTTCATGCACACGAGCTTGAAAGCAGAAACTCTCAGTCCCAGAGCCACTGCCTCAAAGCTTGGGTGTCTGTGTTTGACATTACCCTGTGCTTGGTGTCAAATTATATGTGTGTTTTATGGAATTGAAACACACTCAAATGTTCTCTTAGAGTTCACTCAGAGAAAAATGGTCTCATTTTTTCCTTTAGAAAATATGGAGCCATTGTCTCCTTGGAGCAACGCCAGCACTACAAGGATGACTTCAATGCAGAGTATGAGGAATATCGGAATTTATATTTTAAGATTGACAAGACCATCAAGAAATTCAGACAATTTCAGGAGCAATGGAAGTCTCTGACTCCAGGCTCCAAAGCTTATCAGGTAAAGAAGGATAAAACCATGAAGACTGTGCTTCATCATATCAGTGTTTTGGATTCCCTGGAGCTGCTCAGTGAGACAAAGGGAAACTGTGGAACTGGCAAATATGCTCAGACACTGCTTGGGCTGGGTCTGATTTTGGCAAGTCCCTGCCCAAAAGCCCCGGTTTGAGCTGTCTATGAAGAAACAGTTGTCCATGAGAGGTGTCCCAAGCAGAGTCTTAGAGCATGGGCTGCTTCGGGTGCCTATTGAGAGGCTTAATTACAGATCTTGGGTGATGCTGGGAGATGGAGATTTGTTTTGCAAACCTCCCAGAAGAGTGGTGGCTCACAGAGAAGAAAATCTCTAGAATCAGACTGAGTGTACTTTTACTATTTTACCAAAGTTTGCATTTTAAGGTGGTAGTGAAACATTCTGATTGGTTTTTTTGGTTGTGGTTTTTTTTTTTCTTGAAGATGCTTCGTCATCGAATCCTAGCAGATTATCAGCAGTTACAACAGGTACGTGTGACACCAGACCTGCAGGGCCATGGCAGCTGCTGACTCTGCCTCAGGGCTTTCTTAAAGCAAAGGACATCAGATTCTAAACTCTGCAGAAGTGTTTGCATGCCCTGATTTTCTTTTGCTTTCTCCTTCACAGGGTAGCCCCAGCTACTCTGAAATGAGGAGCAGGTGCCAGTACCTCCACAAGAAGCTGGCCCATATTCAGAGCTGCATTTCTGAATTTGACCAGCAGTGAGTGGAGTACTGGCACCAGACATCTGCTTCAGCCTGGTGAAATCTGTGACATCTGGATTTTTTATTTCAATGAGAAGATTAGGTTTTTAGGATTATTTAAGTTAGTACAGATTCATAGGCTATGTTAGCACTTTGGAGTAGATTATTTCTTAAAAATGTAGGATTAGTTCAAAGAAGTTTAGTAATTTTAAGAAGTTGGAAGATGATAGTATTGACTATTAACAATAAAGAAATCTCACTATTGGTAATTCCTTCTCTCATTGTTGCTTGTATCATATTTGGATTGGGTTTCTTCTGGTCACTTGTTTTCTTCAAGTCCTAACTTTGTCCACTGAAATAAATTTATCAATAGAGGGCACTACCTCTACTATGAAGTTGTGCTCATTTTAAGTAAAGATTGTGGCAAATGGACATTCTTTATGATATTATAGAATTCTTTATGGTTCTTGTTAATTCAAACTCCTTACCTAAAGTGGTGGAAGGTCTAGAAGTTTGTACAACCCTGTCCCCAAATGACCTTGTTGTGGAGGGTTGCAGAGGAGCTCACATGGGCTGCTCTAAGCTGTCAGCTGAAGCAGCTCCCAGGACTGCTTGTAAATCATGGCCTCCCCTTGTCAGTGAGCAGAGGAATATCCAGTTCTTTTGCAAGTGGTATGTTAAACACATTTACAAGTGTTGGAGGCAAGGTCCTTCAATGGGTTTTAAAGAGAAGTTGGGTTCAAGTGTCCCTATGCAAACACTGTCCCTTTTTTAGCACTTTCAAAACTAGTCTGTAACACCAGTCTTTCTAGAGAGATACAGATGTTGATTCCTGCACAGACCTATGAGGACATTGAAGACTAGATCTTCTCCTAAGTTTCCTGCCATTTATTTATTCAGCAGAGAAGGTGAAGATGTTACCAGCAATGTTACCAGCAAAGTTGCTTTTTGGAGAGAGATGAAATTGACTGAAGGAGGATAATATTTGGGAACACTCAAAGGTGGCTGTGAATGCCCCTTTCTTCCTTGCAGAGCATTCTACAAATTCCTCCATTGTCCTCAAGCCAACGATGTTGAGTCCCTGTACCTGAGAGCCCTTGGGGTGTTTTGTGATTGAACACCTGAGCCATTGTTGCCCTTCTGTTCTCCTTCAAGCCAAGTTGAAGAAAATGTCACCTCCTAAACCCGGAGACTTGGGTCCATTTTTGCCTGGCTCAGGGGGTGCTCCTCCAGCTCTGCAGTGCAGCAGCCCCAGGGACGCTGCCGTGGGGGGCATGGGGTGAATTGTGCTGGGGTGCCTCCCCTGGGCCTGCTGGCTGCTGCTGCTTGACAGAGCGTGCCAGAGTGCTGCTGCCCAGGGTGGGCTGACACTGAGGACTTTTCATGGTTACCCCTTCATGACATATCTTTGCCTTGATGGGATTTCTTCTAACTCACTCCACACTGCATTAGAAAGTTTTATTTCCATGCTTAACAAATTGAGGCTTCAAATTCTCATCTATATTTTCCCTCCAGTCCCTTATGTGTTGGGGCTGGCTTCCCTTGGGGGCAGGTGTATCAATGTACTGATCCCATCCCCTTTTATTGCTGCAGGAGTGCTTAGGAACACTTCAAATGGTCCTTTCCACTTTTCTTTAGGTGGCTTATTGCTCTGCTTTCTGACATAAGACACAGTTCCCAGGTTGATGAGGAAGTGCCTGAGACACTAGGGATGGTCAGAAATTTGTGGAAAGATGAGAGCACTTTCCACAAAGATGATAAAAAGGGACTGAAATTATTCCTATCATAAGACTTTCTCTAGAAAGGATTGGAATTTGTAGTGCCTTCCATAGAGCATTTCCTATGGGCTCACTTTTTTCTTTAGAAGCCACTGGAATTCTGAACCTCAAGAGAGCCAGGGGAAGCACTGGTGGCTATTTCAGTGTGTTTCCCTGGCCACTTTTACTCATTTCTGCTTTTAGACTCTGATTTGTTCTCTCAGCCTTGCTGCTGGGAATGACCTCCAGGGGCTGAGTAGGTCCCATTTAACTGGGAGTGTTTTACATAACTTTTGCAGTTTCAGCTCTGAAATGAGAATCTGTATCTGATGACATTCCAAAAGGACTCAAGGAATCCCAAATCTTAGTAGTTTTTCTTTTATTATTACTTGAGCTAATTATTTAGGCTTCTTGTTTTTGTTGTTGTTGTTGTTTTGGGGTTTTTTGTGGTTTTTGGGGTTTTTTTGTGCTGTTGTTTTTTGGTTTTTTTTTTTTTTTTTTTTTTTTTTTTTGTTGTTTTTTGGGGTTTTTTTTGTGACAAGGAAAAGCCTCTGGCCATGCAGAAATTGGTTCCACAAACTGTAGAAGGATTGCTGGCTGAACAATGCCATGACATTCTCCTGTGGGAACTGGACAACCTGGCCTGCAGTTTACAGAGTTACTCTGTACTGTCCCCAGAACAAGACAGACCATGTGCTGTCCTCAAACAGATACATCAAGGAAGAAGGAGCATTGTGCCCAGATGAAACCAAATGCCAAGCACATTGTGGGAACCCCTGCAGAGGCTCTGGCTTGGTGGCAGAGGCTGTCACAGCACTGCCAACAGCAACTGTGCAGCCAGAGCCGCAGAATTTGTCACTGCTGGCCTGAAAGTGCCAGCCCTGGATGGAAATGTCAGCAGGAGCTCATGCTCTGCCTCCCCGTGCTGACAAATCCCTGGAATCCCTCCTGCTGTGCTCTGTGGCAGCACTGCCAGAGGAGGCAGAGGATGTGACACATCCTCAGGGACACCTCGGGCTGGCTCTGCAGCAGGACCTTCCCTTGGCCCATGCTCACTTCTGCAGACAGCTATGGCCATGATCCTCAAACACTCCTTGCTTTTTGGGGCAAATCCCTTCAGCTTTGCTCATTTAAGGCTCTGCAAGGGGCCAAAGACTTAACCCTCTTTTTCTGAAAAAGCAGATGGTGGGCAGTTCTTCAGCCCATGGAATTAAAAATAAATTCTTTTGACCCAAGTAGCCTCCAAGCACATATTTTGGGAAGGAATTACTTTCCCACACATAGTGCACTTTCCCTCTTTTACTGCTAACAAAATCCCAGTGTTTGATACAAACAGCCCCAGGATATGTTCATGAATAGCTCATCAAATAGCTCACAATCAGCCCCTTGAGAAAAGCAAAGTGTGCTTTCTAATGTAACCAGTTAGTTTGAGTTTTGAATGTTTTGCATTTGCAACTGAAGCCCTGTAAGCAATTCTAATTGTTGTCAGTAGGTGAGATACTTCTGAACAAAATCAGTTTTACCTGGCATTTCCTAATGGATAATAGTCATACAAAAGAATGGATGTTTGGAGAGTGTGTTTTTATAATGTCGTATGTTCAAGGTGGGACACACACAGAGTGTACAACATCTCTCCTTTATACTTTTCTTTTATAAATACATAGTTCTAAGAAATTATAATTTTTACTTGGCAGGAAAGGTCAAAGACTCAGTAGTAAACACCTGTCAAGCCTCCTGGACCTCCGTTCTGGCCATCCACAGTCATAGGGTGCTACTTCAAATTATTTTTTTCAGTCAACAGTAGCAGACATAAGCCCCAAGGCACCAACCTGCCCCCTTTCTGTATCATCAGCAATAGAAATCAGTTTTAAATTATCAGAATTTCCAATTCCCAAATGTCAAAAATTATGTATTTTCACATGCAAACTATGATGACTTTTGCTGATGTTTGTAACATTTCACAGGGCCAAAGATGATTTGGATTTCTGAAGTTTTACAAAATAGAGATACAAATGTCATAGAAAGCACAGCAAGGATGAAGGTTTAATCACCCTGAAAAACCCTCTCTGGCTGAAGTGTCCATAGAATCACAGCTTGATCCAGAGTGCACCGATAGCACCTTACCCTGTCCATGAGCCATCCTGGAAATGCAGAGCATGACAGCTCCAAGTCTGGTTCCAGTGCCCGTTCTTATGCACAATTGTCTCCAAAATCTGCAGCAGCACAAGCCAAGGTGAGGGCAAAGCCCATTCTGAGGATGTCTTGGGGACCCTCCACGCCTGTTCCAAGCACACAGGGATAGCAGGTTCTGCCACAGCAGCAGAAATTACATTATGTGTTAGTAAATGCAGCACTTAGAGTAGCAACTAAATAGTCCTATCTCAGAGTTAAATGTTCAATTCTTCATAAATGCAGTACCTAAACCAGTTAACTCCCACCTACACCCCAGACATCCACTTATACCTGCTTGTGTAAATTGTATTTTCCACTCCACTGCCTAGCCCTTCTCTCAGCACAGTCCTCAAGCCCTCAACCAGGCACAAGCCAACTTCTCACCTGGCTGTCAGTAATTACCAAGCACCTGCTGGTAATTACCTGAGCACCTGCCCCACCCACAGCAGCTGTGCAGGGCCCTGACTGCTGGGAGAACAGGCTTGAAATGCAGACCTGACCCCGCACCACAAAAAAAAAAAAAAAAAAAAAAAAAAATTGCAACCTTTCTGAACAATTTCAGACTAGTAAAAGAGCAGGACATAGAGAGACTTGTTTATTCCCTTTATTCCCTTCAGGCCAATCAGAAAAATTTTATATCCTTCTCTATGAAGGGAAGTCATGGCTTTTTTTTGGAGCAGAAGCATGTTTTATCAGCCCACTTTCCTTCCTCGTTTGTCCCTGCTCCCCACGAGGCCACTCACTAGGCATATATAGAAATACCTGTGTCTGAAAACACATCTACATGAGTGCATGACTTGCACTGCAGCAGTTGAAGGCATTGTTTTTATTGCACAAAGATCACAAACCTGTTCTAGAAGAACTGTAGAGTTCTTACTATGGAGCTGTAAGAACCCTGCCAGCACATCTGCTGCTAAAGCAACAATTCCAGCTTTGCAGTGGCTTAAGCGGGCTGAGACAGAATTGTTGCTCCATCAATGCATAAACCACAACAATGCAGTGGGGACAAGCCTTTGTTCCAAGTTTGACTGAAGCTTTGGGAAGCAGGTTTGCCTGCAGAGGGCACACAGAAGCATGACACCTTTGCCTCCTATGCACCTACAATTTCTACACCATCATTATCATTGCTCGGGTGACTGAGCAGCTGACAGTGTGTGACAGATTGTCTGTCATGTACAGAAAGTCACAGAAAGAAGAAGGGAGGGATAAAACATGGAAGATCACAATGCAAAAGATGTTGAAGGAGTGTGGCAAGGATTGAGGATTAAGAGACAGAAATAAGAAGAGACCATACCCCTAAACTGTCAAGTGCTGAGGGGAAACTGCAAGTACTTGCATATTTGAGCTCATCACCTGGACTTGCATGCCTTGTCCATATTACCATTATTTCACTAATTTTTCTTCCTGGACAAGCTGCCAGGTCCCCAGTACCAGTCCTACCTCCCTTCCAGCAGTCTCTGTCTGGGCAGAGTCAAAAATAGATCAGGGGTTACCTGTTACTCCATAAGCATTCAAGACAGCCAAAGAGCTTCCAGGAAAAAGGCCATACTGAGTGCCCAGGAGAAAGAGATTTTAAGCAAGTGGAAGAAGGAGGTATTGATTGAGGATCACAGTTATGTTGAGGTTTAACCTTTCAAAGGTTTGTTTCTTTTGAAAGAGAGATTTTTGGAGCTCCCTTGAGTTAGCAATATGAATTAAGTACTTAAATTTTAGCTTGCAGAATTATGTGTTGAATTTTACCCTTTTACTTAAGAAACCTCTGTCATAGTACAAAAATAATAGAAAAATGCAAATATCAGAAGCTTCTTGCATAGAGAACAATACTGGGAGAAGACCAAGGATGCAGAAACCCAGATAAAGGGGCTCCTCTGTCTCCAAGCTCATCAAGACCGACAGACGTACTCAGATAAGCACCAAGGGACCAAAGCACACGCGCAAAGGAGAAAAGTTGAAAAGTTCAGCCATAAGGATGACCACAATCTTTGGCCTCAGAGACCACCAAAGACTCCTATGTGACCCCCACCATGAACAAGGCATGTTCAGAAGGGCATGGATCTAATTATCATGCCAGGCGAGGACAGGCAGGGCCAGGGGTTGAATATGCATGAAAAGGTTGAGCAATGTCATCTATATGGAGCACCTTTGTGAATAAAAGATGGGGCTCAGACCAGGGCTCAGGGCACAAGTTTTCAGGAGAGCTGTCTTGCTTGTGCCAGGTGCTGACAATACAGACCCACTTCATAACTACATCAGGTTGTGGAGTCTATTTATTCCACCTATGGCTTCACTTTTCTACTGAAAACTGCAGGTGAGAAAGCCAGGCAGAAAAGGGAAGGAGAAGCCACGTAAACAAACCCATAGCTCTATACAAGGACAGAAGCAGATTTCATCTTCACCAGGCTCAAGAGACTTGAATTTGCTCTGGCATTCTTCACATTCATTCTCCTGTGGAAGAGCACGGGGCTCCCATTACCTGAGAGGAAACGTGCTCTGATCCTGGCTCAGGCACGGGCTGTACAACCTGCGGCCAGTCCCGTGCTGGTGTGGCTGGAACAGCTGCGCTGTGCTGTGAGCTCAGGAGAATGGAGCTGTGGCTGCTGCCACCCTTGGCTGTGTTTGGGAAGCAGAAGGTAGGAACATCAGTCATCTGTTGTGTTTGACTTTATTGTTATTTAAGATTGTAGTAAATACTGAGCATGAGCTGGGGTCCAGATTGTAATTGCACCTACCTCACTGGGGGCTCCTGGGGAAGCAGTTTCCTTGAGAATCAAGCTCCTCTCCTCCAAAGGCACTTCCCCAAATGTCTGCATTTCCCAGAGAACACCAACACACACTTAAGAAACCCTGGCAAGGCTGAATTCCTTCTGCTCCTTGCAGCACAGGCACTCCAGCTCGAGCTCATCTTCCTTCCCCCAGCTCTGTGTCACTTCCTTCCCCACGCCCATGCGTCGCTTTGGGCGTGCAGCCCCGGGTCCCTACAAACACGAGCTGCCGCTGCCTCTGCACGTGCCTGAACTCCTGCCTGCGCTCACGGCAGCAAAACCAGGCTGTTCCCAGCCAGGGAGCGGAGCCCTGTTCCCGCAGGAGGCTCTGCTCAGCCTCTTGCAGGACGCTCCGCTGTGCACGCAGCACTTCTCCTGCCCTCCCAGAACACTCCTGGCACAGCAGAGCACAAGCTGGCCGGCTCTGGGCTCAGCACACCCCAAACACAGGCACAGGAAGACTCAGCCGCTGTTTTGCAGCCATGCCCAAGACAGCTGGGAAGGGTCCCCTGCCTCTGGTCTCACTTGGCTGGCTTTCTGACTGGGCCTGAGGCAGGGGCTGCGATTCCTCACTTGTGGGGAGAGCAGAGCTGCCAGAAGCGCACCCAGCCTGCAGGCACTGCCTGACAGCGCTGCGGCCACTGGGACGCTCGCGCCTCTGAGTCACAGCCACTGCACTGCTGCTGCTGCTTCATTTGCTTTGAGGCACACCCAAAGCTCACTGTCAGGCCACCATGGTCTCTGGTTCTGCCCTCTTCCTGTCCCTGTGTGTGCATGGAGCATTGCTGTGCTTTCAGGAAGCTCTTGGGGAGAACTTCCAGCACCGCAAGCTCCTCTGCCCTCGGTGGATGTTTGCCATGGAAGAGCATACTCAGGCTGGCTCTTCTAAATCCCAGGGTTCTTGTTCCCTTCAGCGTACTCAGCACGACCTTCAACTCCACAGTGCTGTGCAACTGGAGCAACAGGACAGGGACCTTTGCAGCCTGAGCTGCCCTTGTTCCTCTCTGCCCATGCACAGACGACGGCATGGAAGAGAACGGCAGCAGGGCCCTGCGTGTCCCCGGGCTCAGGATTTGTGCTGCTTTAGCTCCATGGACAGATCCACGAGTCAAATGAAAAAGACAAACTGTTTAATAAGGGAAGGCAAAGCGAAGGGGTGAGCTGGGAGGGAATAAAGGGGATGGGCAGGGCCTGTGGGCTGGAGGGAGGGAGCTGCCAACAGGGAGGGAGATGGCAGCAGCTCCTGGAGCTTGTCACAGACTCAGCCGTGACCAGCAAGAGCTGGGCCTGGAGCTGCAGCTGGTCCCCTCTGCTCTGCAGGTGCTCCCATCTGTTGCTTTGACTTGGACCCCTGGTGCGAGGACACGAGGCTTGACTCCATGTTGATCAGAAGGCTGATTTATTATGATATATATTATACTAAAACACTACATTATAACTATACTAAAAGAACAGAGAGAAGAAGATCAGAAGGCTACAAAGACAAGAATAGAACAGGAATGAATAACAAAAATCCTGTGACTGCTCACAGCCTTGGCACAGGTGGCTGTGATTGGTCACTGATTGAAAACAATCCACATGAACCAATGGAAGATTCACCTGTGGCACTCCACAGCAGCAGATAGTTATTGTTTACATTTCTTTCCTGAGGCCCTCAGCTCCTCAGGAGGGGAAAAATCCTAGCAGAGGCTTTTTCACTAAAAATCCTGGCAACATCTCACCCTTTTAAATTATTAAATTAAATAGAAAAAGAAATGTTTGCAATCTCTTCTACTGGGCCCTTGCAGAAGAGAGAACAAGCACCTCTTGAGGTTCATCTGTTGCCAATCAAAATCTCAATCATCTGCTGATGTGGAATGTTCAGGGAAATTCTTCACCTATCAAACATTAAATTATATCATATCACTATAACAATCTTAAAATATAAAAAAATGCAAAAAACTCATGCAGAGAAAGTTCATTGTTTCAAGTCCAAGCAGCTGAGTTTCAGGACAGAGTCCATGGACTGAAGATGTTCTTCTTTGACATCTCTGGAAGTCCCCTTTGGTCCTGAAACAGGCTTGCAGAATTCTGAAACAAAGAACTGCTAAAGAAAACAAGAATTATGAAAAATTAATTGACAGTCATGAAACAATTCAGAGAAAATTCTGGAATGCCCTGGCCACAGCCCTTCATTGAACCACTTGGGCTGAGGCTAACTTTTGGCTTTTCAATGCTTTTGAGCTGCTAGCTCTTTCCACTTTTCTTTATAAATTTTTTTTTTTTTTTTTTTTTTTTTTTTTTTTTTTTTTGAAAAGAAGAAGAGTAGCAGCAGCAGAGGGTCTCTAGGACCCTTGGGTGGCCCTGGTCCTGGTGGATGGACCAGAGAACCCAGACCTGGCTCACAGAATGGTGGCCCAGGTCCCTGTGGGGAAAGCAAAGTCCCCAAACCCAGCACTGGACAAGGCAGTGGCCCCGGCCCATGAAAATGAGCCAAACGGCCCAGAACCAGCCTGTGAGGCGGGCTCTGCATGCTCAGAACCTGGCAGGACCATGCTGCCAGTGTCTTCAGAGCAGAAATGACCCACTGCTTCCTCCCCCCAGCAGCACCGGTGCACACCGGCAGCTCGAGAAGAGAAGCTTTCTCAGGAATTGTCATCCCAGATCTGAGGGTTTCTTGTCCCCAGAGCAAGCGAGCAATGCTGGCTTTGCTCTGTTTCTCTTGCTCCTGCAAGGCAAATGGCACTGCTCCTGCTTTCTGCCCCTCGGCACCACCCCCATCCCCACTGGGCTGGGAACCAGAGGCAGATACCACAGGAGCCAACTCCCCCACGCCGCTGGGGCGCTCGGGGGGAGGCAGGCACCCCAACCCCCAGGGAGAAGCCCCCGACCACGCGCGAAATGACCCAGAAACCATACTGATTTTGAACACAGCCAGCCGAACTGCTCCTGCAGTTAGCTGGCGGGCCATGCCCCCTCCACGGAAGGACAGGCTCTTCGCAGGGTCTGATGCGACTGACGGAGCTCCGGAAACCTGCGGGACAACTGGGGTGGGTGGTGCGGGCAGCACGGGCGCTGGTGTCGACTCTTGAGTCGATCCCGTGGGCTCAGCACCATTCTCGGCAAGCTCTTGCACTGCAATTGGATCGGCAGGGAGCGGCGGGACAGGCGGGGGCGGCGGGCTCGGAACGGGGTCGGCCCGCGCAGGCGCCGCCTGCACCATTGCGAATTCAGTTGCCGGCTGGGATGCAGAGAAAGAAGAAGACACGGAGGCAGCTCCTGCAGCTCCCGGGAGCAGCAGCACAGCCGGGGAATCACTGTTGTTGATCGCGCTGCCTGGCAACAAGGGCGGATCGGCGGGAGGCGGTTCCGGGTGCCGCGGCGCAGGCGCAGTCATCAGAGCCGGCGGAGCTGGCCCGGGCGGCTGCGGGGCCGCGGGCGGAGCCGGCTGAGGCGGAGCCGCGGGGTCCGGCGCCTCCCGCGGGGCTGGCTGAGGCGGAGCCGGATCCGCTCCCTCCCGGGGTGGGGGAAGCGGAGAGTTCCGCGGCGAAGCGGGCGGGGCCGGCTCCGCATCCCCCCCAAGAGAAGGAGCGGGGGTGGAAGGCAGATCTGTTTGCTCCGAGGGAGCAGAGAAAAACTTTTGCTCAGCTGTGGGCTGTGCGGGGGGGCTGCAAACCCGCGGTTCGTCTTCTTTGAGAGGCTTCTTTCGTGCTGAACCTGGCGGGGACAGCAAGCGACTGCGCGCCTGAGCCAGGATGTCCCTCGCATTGTGCAATGTTTTCAAATTAAAAAGATAAATGTATATGTGCACTAGAAACACCTCTGGGTACCCAACACCCTGGCCTAGTGCCCAATGAAAAGCAGCGTCCATGAGCTCCCATAAATCGAAATCAAGGGAGTAGACGACATTTGTAAAAAATCTATGAAATTTTGCCCATTTGAAAAACTCATAACAATCTCTCTCCCACTGACGATAAGGAATTCTGTTCCTGTGTCCCCATCTGCACCAGAATTTAATAACTTTCTCCTCTGACGCAGTAAACGGAACCTGAGCTTCTGAAGGTACCTTTTCCCAACTTTCCTCCCACCTTTTGCGAATGGCAGGATCTTCAGAAAGGGAAAAAATAACAGTACCTTTAGACAGTGTCCTTGTGGATCCAGCTGTGCAGCTCTGCTGCTCTGCGGTCTCTGGACACAATCTCCAGGAAAGTCCAACAGGTTCTCCTGTTCGCCTTGGCTGTGAACTCTGCCCATCTTCAGGGTCTCGTTTCTTCAGCTCCAGGCTAGATTCCATGGTCACTCTTGGGGTGACCATCAGTTTCACACGTCCAGGGGTCACCAATTGTTGCTTTGACTTGGACCCCTGGTGCGAGGACACGAGGCTTGACTCCATGTTGATCAGAAGGCTGATTTATTATGATATATATTATACTAAAACACTACATTATAACTATACTAAAAGAACAGAGAGAAGAAGATCAGAAGGCTACAAAGACAAGAATAGAACAGGAATGAATAACAAAAATCCTGTGACTGCTCACAGCCTTGGCACAGGTGGCTGTGATTGGTCACTGATTGAAAACAATCCACATGAACCAATGGAAGATTCACCTGTGGCACTCCACAGCAGCAGATAGTTATTGTTTACATTTCTTTCCTGAGGCCCTCAGCTCCTCAGGAGGGGAAAAATCCTAGCAGAGGCTTTTTCACTAAAAATCCTGGCAACACCCATCTTCAGTGGGAACTGGAGGTGGCCAAAGGACACCAGTTGTTCTGATCCTGCAGATGAAGTTTGGCAGATCTCCTGGACACGGAGAGCAGATGGGACATCTGGGAAGCAAAGGGAACACTGAGTCAGAATGGGGACGTTTCCTTTGGCAGCAGCTGCACTTCCATCAGGGAAGAGGAAATGTCAGAGCCTCCCCAGGAGGGTTAGAAAGAGAAAGCAGCAGAGCGGGCTGGGCTGTGGCGAGCACAGCCGCGGCGGGACCGTCCCGCAGCCCCGGCAGCCCGGCAGAGCCGGCACAGCTCCCGGGCCCTGCCGGCACAGCTGCCTTGCCCAAGGACAGCCCCTGTGCCAGCCGGGGCAGCTGCGCTGAGCAGCCCCAGCACGGGCAGGGCCCACGGCCACAGCCCACGCCAGCCTCAGCCCCACCCTGCCTCCCCGGCCCTGAGGCCTCACCCGGGCTCTCTCCAGGCTGGCAGCAGCAGGGTCCTGCTCACTGCTCCTGCTGCTGGCACTCAGCTTCTCCCTGCTGGCTCCTGGCAGTCTCCGGCTGTCCTCGTAGTCTTCCTTACAGCTGTGGCAAAAGTGGAGGCTCTGGAAATGGTTCCAAGGCCTGGCAGAGCTGCAGTCCCAGAGCCCTCTGTGCTCCCTGCTGGCCCCTCCATCCCCTCAGCCCCACCATGCTCTCGGCAAACCCCCAGCCCCCTTCAGCTTCTTCAGCCCCTCACAGTCCTCTCACTCCCCTCAGTCCCTTCTGACCCATCCCGTCCCCTTAGACCCGCCATCCCCTCAGCCTGTGCCACTTGCCTGTCACCTCAGTGCCACCATGGGCCTCGGCTGCCCCACAGCCCTCAGCCCCAGCAGCAGCTCAGGGTCAGCCTCCCTTCAGCGCCACCGCCCCCTCAGCCCCCTCAGTCTCACCGTCCTTCAGCAGCTCCTCAGGGGACAGTGCCTGGGGCCACTGGCAGCTCCCAGCGCTCCAGGGACACCCGGGGCTGGAGCTGCTGCTGCGCCCGGCCCGGCCGCCAGCTTGGACCCAGCCCAGGGAGAGGGGACAGAGCGGGCACAGGGGGAAAAGCAAGAGGTGAAAAAGGCAGCCATGGGGGAAAGAAGTAAAAAATGCATCCTAGACCTACACAAACATCAATCTATTCAGTAAAACACTCATATTCCTCTTACTAGATAACTGTGCGCATTTACAAATATAACTTCATACATATATATATTTTTTACTCTACTTATATGTAAATTTAACTTTGAAAATCTATAAATATAATTACATATATAGAAATATAATTATATCACTTCTGAAACTCTATACATATCCACATTTAACTATACAGATTTATAAATATATGGACATATAAACAGAACACTATAATACATAAATGGAACTATAAGCATTGATAAATGGAACCAAAGAAATCTCCAAATATATCTACAAACAGAGGAAGTCTACCTGTCCAATGGTCACAGGCTCTCCTCTGTCTCTTCCTGCCATGCAGGGCAGCCCTCCTGGAGATGTTGGTCAGATGGCATCTGGGAAGCAAAGGGAACACTGAGTCAGTATTGGCCTCTGTGCACCTTTCCCTTGGGCAGCAATTGTCCTTCTACCAGGGACTGTCAGAGATGGCCTGAAAGGCAGACTCTCACTTGGCAAGTTGAAGCCTGCTCTTCAAAGAACAGGGATCATTCCAAGTATTCAGAAGCGTGTTTCCAAACACTGAAGTATCTCAATAAAATCTCAGCCCTCGTAGTGCAAAGGGCACCCAGGAGAGCTTGAAACACAGACAGCCCCAGCTGCCACAAAGAAGCCCAGCCTTGTTCTTTCTCTGTGCTGACAGAGAGACCTCAGTCCCCACTGAAATGGCTGAAGCTCAGGGCTGCTGGCAGCTGAGTCATGAACCAGCTCCATTACCTGGCATCTACAAAGTGCCGTCTGCAGCGAGCAGCAGCTGCTCCAACTCTAGCATCAGCTCTGGCAGGAAGAGCTGGGAGGGACAGAGCTCCCCACGAGGCCTGCAGGCTGCACCAGCTTGGCTAAGGAACGGATCCAAAGTGCTCCCTCTGTCCTCTTAGGTCTCGCTAATCAGGGCTCATTCAAGCTTCTCCTTTTTTTACTGGATTTACTGTGATTTTTCAATCGGTTGGCCTCTGATGCTCTGCTCCTTGTTTGGCTTGTGGGTCAGGACTGATACCAGCAGACTGGTACTACTTTTAGGCAGTGATTTGGACTTCTACCCTGAGTCCTTACTTCTCTTTTTTTCCCCTGTTCCTTCAAGAGTCGCTCAGCCTGGCCTCCCCTGTCATCCTGCAGCAAATTTATCCATGGACATCAGCACAAAATTGGGACACCCAGCTTGGTGACGCAACTCCTACCAGGTCAGGTTTATTCCCTGCTCTCTTGACGCGGAGCAGGAGGTCGGGGCGGTCGCGGCGGAAGCAGGGGCTGCTGTAGTGCAGCCAGCCCCCGGCATCGCCCGGCGCAGCCGTGCCGAGCCAGCCCGGCACCTTGCGGAAGCTGTAGCGGTAGAGCTGGTGGACGAAGCTGCGGAACTGCGCGGCCCTGAAGGGGCGCGGCACCGGACCCGCCCCAGAGCCACCGCCCCTGCAGGCGGGGCCCGGGCCGAGCAGCTCCCGCTCGAAGAGGGAGCAGTCGACAAGCAGCCCCTGGGCCCGGCTGTCCCAGCGCACAGAGCGGACCCGGGGGCTGTTCACCAGGCGCCACAGCTTGGCAGGGTGGCTCCTGGGGCTGGCCGGGCACCGCACGGCATGGCAGGGAAGGGCAGGGCAGGACTCAGCAGGCAAGGCAGGCAGGGAAGGGCAGGGCAGGGCACTGAGAGCAGCGGCGGGCTCTGTCCCCACGCTGCATCCCGTGCCTGGGTCACCATCGGTGACAGGGAGGAAGGACATTGCTCTGGCTTGGCTGGGGAAAGGATGAAAAGGGGGCATTAGAAAACATTCATTTGGTCTCCTTTTCAGCAGACTAGCTCTTTTTATCTCACCATGTCTGCCAGTCTTTGGCAGAGTTGGCACATTTCTCGTGATTTGGAGTCAGCTACAGCAGCAGGAAGGGGCAGCAATTTTGTCCGCATTGTCATCCAAGCTAAAGTGCTGGCCCATGGATGGATGTTGCTTTACCCAAGGAATGCCTGGGCAATAAGATAATGTTGCCCCATCACCCTCCCTGGTTTGCCCCCTCCTACTTCACTTTTTTTTTGGTGCCGAGGCAATGAGGAAATTCTTGAGTTATGCTAAAAGCTGTAGCTGTGCTGAAAGAAGCATTTATTTTGTAGCAGGGGATGCGAATGAGGCACTCTCTAGAAATCAGCAAATTTAGCAGAAAAAGCTAACCGCAAATGGTAACCACTGGCTATTTGAGCAGACAGTCTTGTAGACTGTGCAGAAATGATAGGTGAGAAGTTCATGCCTGAGGAAGCCTTCTGAGCCTTCATCCAAAATGACCAGCAGAAGAGTGATGACCACCTTGTGCAGAAACTGCAAGTGTGCCATGAGGGCTTTTTAATCATGTAATTAGAAAATATGCTATGAGATGAAGGTTAGGAAAGTATAATGTGCCCATGAAGTAAAAAAAAGTATAAAACTAGTACTGTGTGAAGAACGGGCGAATGATTTTGTGGTGGAGCTTCCCCCTCACTGCTGGTGATGAACAAACAAATACCTGCCCTATGGGCCCCACACTATGGAGCACTGTTTTATTACCTACTTTTTGGGCACCAATTAATGGCCTAGAGTTGTGGGGAACTCATGCTGGTGTCTTCCCAGATGGTGATGCACTTTGCTTTCCTCAGGAATCACCTCTTCCTCCACCCATCTGGGAGAGTTCCAATGCAAATGCCTCTTGCAGGCACCTTTTGTCACTGTAGACTGACAAAGGAGACCTTGCAATGGAGAGAGACTCCCTGGAGCTGCTGTGGAGAGCTGAAGGGGGAAGCTTTGTCCCTCAGCTTTGAAGTCTTGTTGGGGGGCCGCTTGTGCTCTGGGGGACGCACACCAATGATGTTTATCCAAGCCCTGCAGGTTCATTCCTGAGCTTTCTGACACGCCACAGAGACTTTGGGGTTGTCATGTTGTCCTGGCTTGTAAAATAAGCATGTATTCTATTTTTGCCATCTGTTGGGGGTTAGGCAGTTTTTCTTATCTCTTTCAAGAACAATGACACTGCCAGGAAGATAATCTCCTGCTAATGGGCTATTGAATTACTCACTGTGGCTGGTAAGATTAGTTACATCATCCCATTGGGAGATGCTCCACCCAGAGGGAGGAGCCAAGCATCCCTGCCACCATAAAACAAGCATTTCTGAGACCACAGACAGCCTTCTTCGCTGGATTTCCCAGAGGAATCAGGAACCAAGGCCCAGCTGCTCCTTCGCCGCGTTTTCAGAAAGGATCTACACCCTTCTGCAGATCGCCGCTCCAGGAGGAGCAGCCACCATCTGGCTGGACTACTATCAACACCCTGACTTCTCAGGGTGTCAGGTTTTTCTCACTCTGCCAGTGGCTTTTTGCTTGTGCTAAATTACATTGTTATTTAGTTTTTTTTTCTTCCTAGTAAAAAACTGTTATTCCCATTCCCATATCTTTGCCTGAGAGCCCTTTTAATTCTGAAATTGTGATAATTCGGAAGGAGGGGGGTTACCTTTTCCATTTCACAGGAGGCTTTTGCCTTCCTTCACAGACTCCTGTCTTTTCAAACAAGACAGGCTTCATGAACAACAGACACATCTTTCTGACCCCCCAGATTTGACCAGCACATCAAATATTCCCTGCTCACAACTGCCCAGCTTGGCAGGAATTCCACAGCTCCACCAGGCTTGCTGCTGCCTCAGGAGCCATCAGCATCCATCCCCAGCCCTGCTGCTCACCTCACAGACATGGGGGGGTGTTGACAAAAATGTCCCCAAGGTCCAGAGTATCACAGCTGAGTTCAACCACGGGTCCTTGGCCTTCCCCTCTGAGGTGCAGCCTGCTCTCACGGCCTGGGGAGAGATGTCCATTTCAGAACAAGCATTCCCTCTGTTACACTGTCTTTTCCAGCCTGCCTCAGTGCTAGTCCCTGACTCTGAGCTGGATGCAACCAGCTCCTGATGCTGCAGGACAAGATATGGACCCATCTCTTCCCTCAGCAGATATCCCTTGGGGCTGACTTCTAATTCCTAACCCATTCCTTGGGCTGGTTTCCAATTGGAGCCACCAGCTGGCTGAGTTTCAAACATCTCTGGGGTCCTGGAGTGGCAGACCAAGAAGTAATGGGTAGAAATTGAAGGAAAGGAAATTTAGGTTAGATATTTGGGATGACATTTTTTCCTGTGAGGGTGGTGAGACACTGGAGCAGGTTCCCCAGGGAAGTTGTGCAGGTTCCAGCCCTGCAAGTGTTCAAAGCCAGGCTGGATGGGGCTTGCAGCTACCTGCTCTGGGGGGAGCACACACGGTTCTGTGGCTTGACATGGTGATCAAAGTCTTGTCAAGCTCCACAGAATTTGTGCTCAACCCAACGTTGACATCCACAGCTTCTCCATGGAGGTGTGTGTGGATTCTTTCTTTACCTGGAACAAAGCAAAGGGGAGTCTTTGCTCAGCTCACTGGCTGATGGAAGCACAAGGAACACAGCAAACCACAGGTCACAGAAGGAAGGGTCACAGTTTTGAGCTGAATGAGCAGTTCTGTGGATCAGTCCATTGATCACATCCTGACAGCTCTGTGTGGAGAGCGTGGGGATGTCCGGGCAGCTCCTGCAACACCTTATTTCTGAGTGTGTTTGTAGAGCTGTACAGTGGGATTGGTCCATGTGCTCCGGTGACAAAAAAATAAAATAAAAGGGCAAAGTAAAGATTAGTAAAGTACAGAATAGTTTCTACATTAAGACTGAATGGGATTCCTCAGCCTAGAAATCAAATGGGAGATAGATGTGAGAGGTTTGCAACAGCAAGAACAGCCTGGCAAATGGGGACAGAGAAAAATTTGTTTTGATTTGTCAAAAAAAGGAACGTGAGGGCCTGAAACTGTTGTTAGACAGAAACTACATATATGTGTAAGGGCCACATAGGAAAAGGCTCTGTGACAAGCCAGTGGAGAAGCAGCATATGGGACAGAGGTGTGCAAGAAATCCATTGCATTGGAGACAGTCTGATGGAGAGCTCACATACAGCACTGCTCAGGAATAAAAGAAAACTTCACCCAGGCACAGCCACATGGCAGTGGAGGATCAGGGATCCTCCTTCCTCCACTCAGCAACTCCCAGCAAAACAGGAGTCCAAAATCTTAGCTTGTTAGAGGGGATCCACTTTCTCAAGCCCCCAAACACCAAGGAGTTCTCAGTTTGCTTTGGGGTGAAGCTGAGCAGGGGAGGCACCTCTGGAGGGAATGGAGGGGATGGGACAGCAGGGAGCCGTGGTGCAGAGCTGTCCTGTGGCCGGGCAGGCCCAGCACTCACCTGTGCTGCAGCACACTGCCAGGCACCCGCAATGGTCACCGGCCGTCAGCGCGTGGAATCCCACTGTCACCTGCACGGTGCCACCAGCGCCCAGAGCTCCCGTGGCCGGAGTCATGGAGAAAGGACTGCAACACAAAGAGAGCCATCAGGGCTGGCCACACCTGGCCGTGAGATCCCTTCTGCACTGCAGCTCGCCTCAGCTCTCTTGGGGTGAAAAAGGCATATTAGATCATTGGCTCCTCGCAAATATTAAAATGAATCCTGAATGTGTTGTGTTGGAAAGTTATTTTGTAGTACAGTATGAATCCTTTTTAAGTGGAGTGTTAAATATTGTTTTCGGCTATAACGCAATATCAAAATAGAAACTATGTGATGTAAGATACTTTTTCTAACTAGCTCAAGAAATGGATAAGATAATCAAGAAATTCTTTGCACAGAGATAACAGCAACAAGACACCCAAAATCCCAAGAGAAGAATTATTGCCTCCTCACTGGGGAGAACCAGACTTTGTGGGGACCAAGATGACTGATTTACAAGATGAGGGGGGAAGATGACAATAAACAGAAAAATCTCTAGTTTGAAAGGAATGTTTGCATCATGTATGAGATATATGAAGATGCAACAGGCTATTGCTTTTAAGAGTTAATCCTTTGTTAGCAAAAATGTTCTGTGGCAGAGCAGAGCACCTAGATATCCATAATTCCTTGCTTTTTTATTGTCCTAACTTTGATTGTCCAAATTCTTATTTCTCTAGTTTTTATTACTATTTTTATAACTATTTTATTACTATTAAACTTTTAAAACTTTAACACAGGTGATTGGCATTTTTCACACTTGGGCAAGCAGGGAGCAAACCGACCACAGTCAGCAGAAGACAGGGCAGGGTCAGAAACAGCCATGGAGCCACTGCTGAGGAGATCCAGCTCTCACAAGATCCTGTGGGTAAAATGACCTCAGCTCCCCATACTCTGCATCCAGCTCTCTGCAATGAGACTCAAGGCTCCTACTACCAGCAATCCCATCAGAGAATGGTTTGTGAAGAGCACAGAGAGGCTTCAGAGCCATCTGCATGCACAACTGGACAATGAGTACTTCAGGAATTTCTCTTCTCCTTAAGCTTTTCCTGCTTATAAACCTCATCTCAAGAGGTTCAAATGTTACAGCACTCCCTGTCCTGGGATATTACAGCCTAGTAATCAGACAGGGAGAAGGAACTTTTCCTTGAAGACCAAGGACTTATAACTGTTGAATTTGCAGTGTGGTTCTTTGGTGTGTTTTACCTTGAAAACATCCTGATTTAGCCTAAAAAGGGCACATTTTAGCAGTACTTCAATGAAAGCTACTCTAAGAAAGGGAGCAGTCAAAACTCTGAAAGAATGCAAATGCAGATTAGAGAAATACAGTGACATGGAAACCCAAAAGGAGGATGCCATTTCCAGCTTGAAGGATCCAATCCCAGCTCAATGAAGCACCATGAACAGGAGCGCATCAAGGAAGCAGAACAGGAGGTTTCTGTGTATTTTCCAGCAATGCACTCTAGGACTGTGGGTTGTCATCCAGGCTGGTAACTGTTTGCTTGGCCCAGCAGAGAAACTCTGTGCAATGTGTTGGAAATAATTATGCAGATGTGTTGGTGCACTTTGGATTTAACGGGAGCAATCAGGACTGGTCACCAGGTGAACAGCTCTTGCCTGACAAACACAAGACTCTCTGCTTTGATGCTCAGGGAGAGCTCAGGGGAAATGTGCTTCTGCCCAGCAGCTGCTGGCCTTTGTGCTTTTGTACAGCCCCACTGAGGAAACAAAAGTTCCTGGCCTTGGTGCTTTGCTGCTGCTCAATCTGTCACTTCCAAGTGTCGTCTGGGGACTTGGTGATGAATGCATCACACACAAAAATAAAGAGAACATCTGCCAAGCTGAACTTTGTTCACATCAGCAGTGATGAACTTGCTTCAGGTTCTGCTCATGAAGGACCTATTGCTGCGATGATGGGCCTGACCAGTTCCCATTACCACTGGTGAGAACATCCCTGCTGGCTGAGGGAGAAGCCTTAGGACAGCAGTGCTTATGTGCTGGATGTGAGGCTTTGGAGAGAGGGGTGGAAAGACAGGCCCCAGCAGCCCCAGAGCTCCTGCATGTGCTCCAGGGGTGATGCCAGGGCTGCTGCAGCTCTCTGCTGGGGCTCGGGGGGATCAGTGCCTGCTCTGGGCAAGGCACAGCATTTTGTTCTTATTCTTCTGCCAAAAATTTCACTGGAACAGAGAAGCTGCCAGTTAAGGGAATCCCTGGCCACACTTCAGCACTACATTCCAATCCATTCCATCCCATTCCATTCTATGCCATTCCCTTCCCACTGCTGCCCCATGTTACATGCTCCTGCCCTCAGATGG
Source organism: Passer domesticus (assembly GCF_036417665.1). NCBI lineage: Eukaryota > Metazoa > Chordata > Aves > Passeriformes > Passeridae > Passer > Passer domesticus. The sequence continues at coordinate 71,310,152 of NC_087479.1, read as the reverse complement.
CAGGATGGCAATAACACTCTTGGGGGAGACTTCAGGGCTTGCCTGAGAAAGAAGGTATCTTCTTCTTTTCAAATTATCAGGAGAAGAGGATCCAGCCAAGTTCAGGACTCAGTTTTCAGGAATGAAAAACCAAGTGCAAATCAGCCCCTGCATTTCCTACATCCCACCCCGGGCTGTACCCACCAGACTCCACTGTTCCTGCTGTAGCAGTCATCTCTCACACAGACCTGGCTCCCCAAGACCCAAGGACACAAGCTCTACAGCTGAACTTAACTCCTCTGAATTTCAGCCAACATCACTAAGCTGTTGCCTGAGCCCACAGATAGAAGAGCCGTGAAGGAGACATTCCTGACATTGTAATAACCAAATGAAAATACCAGTGCCAATAGATGGGGCTGACAAGCTAAATTTTTGGCCTTTTATCTGTGAATTGTGAGCTGTTCCTTAAGATAGTTCTCATCCTGTTACATCTACCGTTTCAATGAATCACTACTGCACCCTGACAGGCACTACCGCACTACTGACAGGCAAAAAAGATAAGGTATGGAGAGGGGTTTAATAGGTTGTTTTCTTCTGCTGTTTAACTAGGGCCCTTTGAATGTTTGTTTCCTTGCACGGCATCTAAAGGCAGGTCCAGATCTCCCAATGGCACCTGCCAATCCCCAGACACTGCTCTTGCTTTGAGCAGTGTGTCTGCTCAGATGATTGCCAGAGGTCCCCTCCAAAAGTTATTCTATACTTTTATCTTCTAAATCAGCCCAATTGCTTTTCAAATATTCACTAAATGTCTCATATTTCCTACACACCATGTGCAAGTACCCATGGGCATGTGGTATATTGATAGGCATTAGAGGAGCTCGACCTTCATGGAAGTTCCCAAGGAAGAATTCATGATCTTTTGTCAAACACTTAAACCAAAATGAAAAAAAACAGCAGAAACACAGGAACTTCAGAGTATTCAAAAAGAAATCTCAAGGAAAAGGGGGCACAACCTTATTCAGAGATTTAAATCTCTGTTTGAAATTTTAAACTGGCTTTCAAAGGTTCATCATGGAACACAAGAGGTGACTGATGCCCTCCGCTGACAAGGGAAATCAGATCAGCTTCAGGAACAGGAACTGCACTGGCTGCCTGCAGCACAGCTCATGTTGGACATCTGATGCAGGGATCCCTGGAAAGCCACGTGCCTGTGGCCTCCCAGAGAATGGCTCTGTTTGGCTGACAGTGCTGAGAAAGCATTTCAGAAGCTGCTTGTGCTCAGGAGGGTGCAAGCCAGCTGCCAACATGTTCCAGCAGCCTCCAGGAAAGCTGGGACAGAGAAAGCTCAAAGGCTGCATCCTGCTCAGAAGACCAAAAGCGAGAGCAGCTGCCATCCATCCTGCTCCCTTCCAGCCAGGGCTGCAGGGATGCTCAGGCTTCTTTTGTTGCTCTTTCCCAGCCCTGTTATCACCCAAAGGTGTTTTGCACAAGGACAGATCCTCACCTCTGGGTGCTCAGCTGGAAACGAGCTTCCAGGTTCCCAGAGTTGCGGAGCAGCAGAGTCTTCTGGCTGCTGCTCTTGACTGGACACCTGGAGAAGTCCAGCTGCTCAGGGAAGTCCAGGACAGCTCGGGCAGCAATGGCCCGAATTGGCACCACTATCCTTCCCCTTGTAGTGATGCAGGTGAGCTCGTGGGAATAATCCTGCAGGAAAAGAAACTGCCTCAGCACAGGGCATTTAGTGCTGTCCCCATGGCAGAAGAAAAACCATTTCCTATAACTCTTCACGGGCATCAATTTACCTATCCCACCCTAAATGAACATTAAGCTCTACTAATATGTCACATTTTAGAGGCACTAGCGCACTTTGCAAAACCTATCTTAGTGGCATTAAGCTCTTCTGTCACTTGGTCATCCAGAGAACTGCCCTAGGCCACCATCAATTTTACTCTAAATTTTAATGATGTTCAGTAATTCCTAAGTCCCTTCTAAGGAACATGGAGCTAGGGAACACAGGACATTCCTCTTTAGGTTTCTATATTCCCACTGTTTGAGAATAGGACAAAGTTAAACTGACTCAAAGCAGCAAAAAAAAAAAGATGAGAAAACAGCTGCACCCAAAGAGCTCCTGCACCTCTGGCTTGGTGTAGAAACATAGTTGGCTCAGAACTCCCCTCCAACTTTGCCTCTCCAACCAAGTCAGGAGGAGAACAGTGGTAACAGTGCTAACATTGCTTTCTAGCATGCTGTTGGAAAGAGCCTCTCTTTGTTTCCCTGCAAGGCTTCCTCCCTTCCATGCCATGTCCTCAACCCTTCTGTATGAACAAGCCCCCAGATCACAACACTGACCCCCCAGATCCCAGCACTGAGATCAGACTTGCCAGGGCCTCAGCACTGCTGTTCAAACCTGCACACAAAAGCACCTTTGGCACGCAATGGGTGCCAGCTGACAGAGCAAGCACAGGGACAGGCATGAAGACAAAGGCACAGCAGTGTCACTGCCATGGGCTCTGGGCTCACAGCTCTGCCTGCAGCTTGCACCTGCCCTACACCAGCTCCTGCAGGCAGCTGTCCAAGTCCCCTGCAGCTCAGCAACCTCCTGCTGACCAAGGGCATCCAGCAAAAAAAAAACCTGGCAAAAACCTACTAAAAACTTGGCAAAATATTCAGAAAACCTGCCAAAAACCTTCTAAAAACCAACCAAAAACCTTCTAAAAACCCGCCAAAAACCTTCTACAAACCTGCCAAAAACCTTCTAAAAACCTGGCAACAGTGTGCCTGTGCCTGTGCCAGGCCGGGCTCACGGGCACAGCACATCCTCTGCCCTGGCCCTGCAGCTGCACCATGCTCACTTGCGCTCTGGGACAGCACAGCTGCAAGGCTGCAGAGCAGAGGCTGGGAAAAAGCACCGTCCTTGCTCCAGCCCAGGGGGATCCAGGGAAGCTGTTGCCAGCCAGGAAGGAGGAAAGCTCTCTGACCTCTTTGTTCCTCATCATCATGAACCCCCTTCTGCTGTACCTAGAGATGGCCCAACATCTATCAACAGCCCTCTGTCATTTTCATCCTGTTCCCTGTGCATCTTCCCTTGGCAATGCTCAGGGATGTGCAGGGAGGGGAAGCAGAGCCTGTCAGGCCTGGCTGCAGTGCCTGGCAGCCCGTGCCAAGCTGGGACTGGCTGCAGGCTGCCTGCCCACAGCCTGGAGCCAAGCTCCCAGCATGGAATGGGCTGCACCCAGAGTGCAGGGAAAACAATGGCTTTGCAGAGAATTCTGTGCTTGGGCTCCTCCAGGCTCACCTTGTTCTCCTCGGGGCTGAAGCGGATGGCACAGGGGCAGAGGCGCCTGCTGGCACCGTGTGGTACACACCCCTGGGCCACGCCAGCTGGAAATAAGGGCAGCTCTCCATGCACACCTTCACCAGCCGAGGAATCTGCAGCAAAGACATCAAATGATGATTTTGACACTTGTGCAAACAGGACGACAGGAGACCTGTCCCTGCCCGGCTGACATCCCTCCTTGACCCCTTTTCCAAAGCCCTTCCAGCTGAGCAGGTGCAGGCACATCATTCACAAGGGTCAGCTGGAGTCCCTTCTCTCTGGCTCCAGCATTTTGGCCAGGGCCAGCGGGGCAGGGCCTGGTGGCAAGGAAGGACCAAGCAGGTCAGCACCAGCAGGATGGAGACAGAGCACCTGAATCAAGTCATCTGCACATTCAACAAGGCCAAGAAACCTGCTGGCTTCTGCCTGCACTCAGCCATGCAGTCATGTTCCAGAGGGGGAATGTGCTCCCTGAAAGCAAACCAGCACATTCTCCTGGAGGAAGGAAGAAATTCCCTTCTAGCAGATCAGGTTTGGGTAGGCACATTCTGGGGATACAGTCATGCAGGCAGACCAGCAAGAGAGGAGACCAAACACTGTGGCCTTACTGGGAATAAAAGCAAACCTGAAAAGCCAAAGAAGGAACACAACAAGACAATCCCTAAAACAAGGAGATGGCAAAGAGAATTTAAATGGGCAGTAAAGCAGCAAGGAAGAATCATAAAACCATGAGAGCAATCATCTTGTCAAAAGTGACAGAAACACAGACAGGCTGTGCCTATGGACTGTGGGCTTCAAAGGCATTTTCTGCCTGGAGAAACATGACCAGCACTGACTGACACTGTGCTTCCAGTATGAAAAGCCAATCTTGGCTCTCCAGGGCTTCTTGCTGCCTATGCAGGCAAGCTGGGCTGCTGGGCATTCCTGCCTGCAGCCACAGGCCAGGGTCTGCCCTCTGGCATTCACAGACACAGCAAACATGCATTTTTTAGCACACTGATATCACCAACCCCTGAGCACCAAAATAATCTCAACAAGTCTAAACCGGATGATTTGGACTCCCTCCTTTCTGTTCCCACCAGCCTACCCTTGGCACAAGGCTCATCTAAGAAAAAGTTGCCCTGACTGAAATTCCAATGGTCTCTGTTTTCCTTGTTACACTGGAACACAACTGCTGACATTTTTCAACTTTTCCCCTCTCAACTCTCTTGGGAAATTGCAAAACCATCACAATTTCTTCAAGTGCAGGTGGAAACCTCCAGGAGCACATGGCTTTGCATGTGCTGTGGCTCTCCAAAGGGAAAGCAGAGCACCGTGTTGCTCTTGGAAAAGCTGAGCAGAGCGGGATGAAGCTTAGCAGGAGCCTCAAGTGGCACCTAAAGGGCTCCCACTGCTTCTGCTACATCACTCTGATTCCAGGGCTGTTCCAGAACACGTTTCCTGCAGTGCCAAGGCCGTTAATGAGAAGTGATTCCAGCATCAAGTGGAGCAGACTCAGCCCCTGAGCTCTGACTGTGAGCTGCACAAAGGGAGCCCAACAGGCTGAGAGAGGCAGAGATTCCTACCAGGAGCCAAGATTAACCAAGGACACACAGGAGGTGCTATAGACTCAAGGCAAAGCTTGAGAGCAGGTCAGAACTGTACAGGCCTCAACATTCCTATCAATCCACAGCTTTCAACAGAAGGAAACTCCTTTGGGATAGACACCATCAATGCATGGACAAAATCAGGGCACAATTCCCAGCACAGGAAGATTTCCATCATCTTGCAGAACAAGGGGCTGAGACATTTTCTCCTGCATGTGCTGCAGCAGATAACTTGCTTTGCTGCCCACTTGGGCAATGACAGCACTCTCCTCTTCTAGCACAGGGTTCAAGCTCCAGGTGCCAGCACTTACCTTGTCCTTATTCGTCACAGACAGCACCATTTCAGAGACCTCCCGAGCCACGAAGTTCTGAAACACCATCTCTGGTGGGGAAACCTGAAACAAGCTCTGTTTCGGGGCAGCTGACGGCAGCTGGAGAGGCGAGAGAGAGCAGGGACAGCTTCAGCTGCTGGGAGGAAGGCTCATGAAGGACAATCTTACACTGACCCCCAGTGAAGTGCAGACTCTGGGGGAGCACATCTGCCCAGGACACACTGGGCAAACAGTGGCTCACCCACCTCTGCTCTGAGCTGATCAAGAACTGCTTGGTCAGCTTCCAGCAGGTTCAAGCCAAGCTACTCTTTTGATTTCTCCAGCTTTCCTTCTCCACAATGCCAGGCAGCACTTTCCTTAAGCACAGCCCTGTGCCCCCTGGGGCACGGCCTGAGCACTCATGCAGTAAGTAAAACCCACAAATTTACATCAGACTCTATGGGAAACAATTCTGGGATGTCCTTTACTCTGAGACAGGGAAACTGAGGCCCACACAACTGCAAATTTCTGTTTGGATCTAGAACTTAGGCCTCAGGATGACGAGAACAGTACCAGAGGAGGTGTCAGAGATGAGGTGACATTTGGCTGAAGCCAAAAGGTTATGAAGTGAAAGGATGGAATTTGTTGGTTCTGTGTGTTGTTTGTGGGTTGGATTTGTTCAGGTTGGTTTGTTGGGTGTTGCTGTGAGCTGGCAGAGGGACGGGGTTGAAGACCTGACCAAAAGGAAGGAGAATGAGAGGGGAGGGGACACAAAAGTTGGTGGTCAGAGAGAAGGGAAGTTCCTGAGTGCCCCTCCAAGGGGAAAGGGGACAGGGACTGTCCCGGCCGGGTACAAAGGGGATACAAAGATTGCCATTTTGTTGGAGGCTGTGTTTGCTCCTCTCCAGGGGCAAGGAGACACACACGGCTCAAGTGAATTGTTACTAATAAACAGTTTTCTTTTGCCTTGATGATTTTTTCCTCTTTCTGTGCATTTAAAAGTTACTGCCTTTCTAACAGAGGTAAAGGCAAAAACAAAGTACAACAGAAGTCAGGAAAAGGACAAATGAGGTGAATGCTGAATGTGGATAAGGTTCAGTTATTTCCTCAGCAACTTGGGTAAAAGTGGAGTTGGTATCTCCTTTTCCCATGAGCTTTAACTGGGTGCTTTCTTGTCATTCTTGCTATCTTATTTAATGCCATTGTAGAGGCACGTCTGGAATGACACAACAGCAGCAAATGCTTCTGGAGCAGAGACATTGCTTGGAGAAGACTCTGCCCTGCTTTGTCTGCCTTCTGCAGCCACACTGCTGTCACTGCAGAGACACCAGCAGCTCTCCTGTGTGACTCCAGGGCAGACACAGCCTGCTGAAGGGAGTGCCTGCAGCACACTGTCCCTTACTTGTGCCCTTCCCTGGGGTGTTCCCAAGGCCCCTCTCCAGGCCAATCCTTAACCAGTGTGTTCCATGCCTCTTGCTGCCCATTTCCTGCTCAACAGCCCACCTGGCTCACCTGCCCCTTTGGACTGTGCTTTCTACTGAGCCAGTCCTGCCACAAAAGCAGCTTGAAACACACCTCTAAGCAGGCACTGAGCACAGAAAGCACATCCACTCCCCTCTGCCCAGGGCCACTCCCCTGCACATCTGGCAGCCTGCAAAATCTAACACCCTGTCAGGGTCCAGCACATTGTTCCAACCCAAAGCAGGAATGCAATTGGTTTTGCTAAATCTGAAGGAATTCCTGCAGGTCCTCGGCCTTCCAAGGCCAACGCTGCCACTGTGGAGGGAATCCTGTGACCCCGAGCGTTTGATGGTGACCACACCAAAGCAAGAGGTGGCTCCTTCAGCAGGAGAATGGCACATGGCAATGCTGTGCCTTTGTGTCCCCAGCCTTCCCCCATTGTTTTAGCAATGGCAGCCACACTCCAGCACAGCCCAGCAGCTGCAGCAGAGGTTATCTGTGTTGGCTCAGTGCACATCAGGACTCCCAGTCCACCACTGCCAGCAGCTTGCAATGACAACAGCACCTGGACACGGAGGTGTTTTGCTGGAGGCAAGCCTGTCACAAGCACACACCCTCTTCAAACTTCCCATCAAACAGAAAGGAAAAGAGCAGGAAAAGGCTACCTTTGGACCAGTCTTGCTCAGGTCTATACATGGGCCAGTTCTGGGCAGAATACTCCCCCCAGTGCTGGCCTCCTTCTTTGTGCTGAGAAACTTCTCCTGCTGGAACTTAGAGGGAAGCAGCTGAAAGGAAACAAAAAAAAACAAACAAAAAAACCAAACAAAAAACAATAACAAAAACAAAAAACAGCAAGAAGTGTTGCCAGGATTTTTAGTGAAAAAGCCTCTGCTAGGATTTTTCCTGTCCTGAGGAGCTGAGAGCCTCAGGAAAGAAATGTAAACAATGGCTATCTGCTGCTGTGGAATGCCGCGGGTGCATCTTCCATTGGTTCATGTAGATTGTTTTCAATCAGTGACCAATCACAGCCACCTGTGCTGGGGCTGTGAGAGTCACAGGATTTTTGTTATTCATTCCTATTCTATTCTTGTCTTTGTAGCCTTCTGATCTTCTTCTCTCTGTTCTTTTTAGTATAGTTGTAATGTAGTATTTTAGTATAATATATAACATAATAAATCAGCCTTCTGATGAAAATGGAGTCAAGCCTCGTGTCCTCGTCCAAGGGGTTGCAGTTTAAGCAAGAATTGGTGACCCCTGGACGTGTGAAACTGATGGTCACCCCAAGAGTGACCACGGAGTCCAGCCTGGAGCTGAAGAAACGAGACCCTGAAGATGGGCAGAGTTCACAGCCAAGGCAAACAGGAGAACCTGTTGGACTTTCCTGGAGATTGTGTCCAGAAACCGCAGAGCAGCAGAGCTGCACAGCTGGATCCACAAGGACACTGTCTACAGGTACTGTTATTTTTTCCCTTCCTGAAGATCCTGCCATTCGCAAAAGGTGGGAGGAAAGTTGGAAAAATGTACCTTTGGAAGCTCAGGTTCCGTTTACTGCGTCAGAGGAGAAAGTTATTAAACTCTGGTGCAGATGGGGACGCAGGGACAGAATTCCTCAATGTATGTTGGAGAGACGGTGTTATGAGTTCTTCAGATGGGCAAAATTTCATAGATGTATTACAAATGTCGTAGACTCCCTTGATTTAGGTTTCTGGGAGTTCACGGACGCTCTTTTTAGGTGGACAATAGTCCAGCGTGTTTCATCCCCAGTGATGCATGCAGTGCACGTACTGATTTATGGCGTTATCTTGAAATGGGGACGGGCTGCGGGGGACATCATGGCTCGGGAGCGCAGTCGCGTTCTGTCCCCGCCAGCTTCGGCACGAGAGGAGCCTCTCAAAGAAGACGAACCGCGGGTTCGCAGCCCCCCCGCACTGCCCACAGCTGAGCAAAAGTTCCGCTTCGCCGCGGAACTCTCCGCTTCCCCCACCCCGGGAGGGGGCGGATCCGACTCCGCCTCAGCCAGCCCCGCGGGAGGCGCCGGACCCCGCGGCTCCGCCCGCGGCCCCGCAGCCGCCCGGGCCCGCTCCGCCGGCTCTGATGACTGCGCCTGCGCCGCGGCACCCGGAACCGCCTCCCGCCGATCCGCCCTTGTTGCCAGGCAGCGCGATCAACAACAGTGATTCCCCGGCTGTGCTGCTCTCCCCGGGAGCTGCAGGAGCTGCCTCCGTGCCTTCTCCCTCTGCATCCCAGCCGGCAACTGAATTCGCAACGGTGCAGGCGGCGCCTGCGCGGGCCGACCCCGCTCCGAGCCCGCCGCCCCCGCCTGTCCCGCTGCTCCCTGCCGACCCGATTGCAGTGCAAGAGCTTGCCGAGAATGGTGCTGAGCCCACGGGATCGCCTCAAGAGCCGACACCAGCGCCCGTGCTGCCCGCACCACCCACCCCAGTTGTCCCGCAGGTTTTTGAAGCTCCGTCATTCGCATCAGACCCTGCGAAGAGCCTGTCCTTCCGTGGAGGAGGCGTGGCCCTCCAGCTAACTGCAGGAGCAGTTCGGCTGGCTGTGTTCAAAATCAGTATGGTTTCTGGGTCATTTCGTGTGTGGTCGGGGGCTTCTCCCTGGGGGTTGGGGTGCCTGCCTCCCCCCGAGCGCCCCAGCGGCGTGGGGGAGTTGGCTCCTGTGGCATCTGCCTCTGGCCCCCAGCCCAGAGGGGATGGGGGTGGTGCCGAGGGGCAGAAAGCAGGAGCAGTGGCATTTTCATTGCAGGAGCAAGAAAGACAGAGCAAAGCAAGCATTGCTCGCTTGCTCTGGGGACAAGAAACCCTCAGATCTGGGATGACAATTCCTGAGAAAGCTTCTCTTCCCGAGCTGCCGGTGTGCACCGGTGCTGCTGGGGGGAGGAAGCAGTGGGTCATTTCTGCTCTGAAGACACTGGCAGCATGGTCCTGCCAGGTTCTGAGCACACAGAGCCCGCCTCACAGGCTGGTTCTGGGCCGTTTGGCTCATTTTCATGGGCCGGGGCCACTGCCTTGTCCAGTGCTGGGTTTGGGGACTTTGCTTTCCCCACAGGGACCTGGGCCACCATTCTGTGAGCCAGGTCTGGGTTCTCTGGTCCGCCCACCAGGACCAGGGCTACCCAAGGGTCCTAGAGACCCTCTGCTGCTGCTACTCTTCTTCTGATGAAAAAAAAAAAAAAAATTAATAAAGAAAAGTGGAAAGAGCTAGCAGCTCAAAAGCATTGAAAAGCCAAAAATTAGCCTCAGCCCAAGTGGTTCAATGAAGGGCTGTGGCCAGGGCATTCCAGAAATTTTCTCTGAATTGTTTGATGACTGTCGATGGATTTTTCATGATTCTTGTTTTCTTTAGCAGTTCTTTGTTTCAGAATTCTGCAAGCCTGTTTCAGGACCAAAGGGGACTTCCAGAGATGTCAAAGAAGGAACATCTTCAGTCCATGGACTCTGTCCTGAAACTCAGCTGCTTGGACTTGAAACAATGAACTTTCTGTGCATGAGTCTTTGCATTTTCTTATATTTTAGGATTGTTTTAGTCATATGATAGAATTTGATGTTTGATAAGTGAAGAATTTCCCTGAATGTTCTACAGGTGAAGAATTTCCCTGACCATTCCACATCAGCAGATGATTGAGATTTTGATTGGCAACAGATGAACCTCAAGAGGTGCTTGTTCTCTCTTCTGCAAGGGCCCAGTAGAAGAGATTGCAAACATTTCTTTTTCTATTTAATTTAATAATTTTAAAGGGTGAGATGTTGCCAGGATTTTTAGTGAAAAAGCCTCTGCTAGGATTTTTCCTGTCCTGAGGAGCTGAGGGCCTCAGGAAAGAAATGTAAACAATGGCTATCTGCTGCTGTGGAATGCCGTGGGTGCATCTTCCATTGGTTCATGTAGATTGTTTTCAATCAGTGACCAATCACAGCCACCTGTGCCGGGGCTGTGAGAGTCACAGGATTTTTGTTATTCATTCCTATTCTATTCTTGTCTTTGTAGCCTTCTGATCTTCTTCTCTCTGTTCTTTTAGTATAGTTGTAATGTAGTATTTTAGTATAATATATAACATAATAAATCAGCCTTCTGATGAAAATGGAGTCAAGCCTCGTGTCCTCGTCCAAGGGGTTGCAGTTTAAGCAAGAAAGAAGCTCAGAAATGTGCTTGTTCAGAGAGGTTTATCTTGAGCAAGTGGCTCTGGTGAATAATTTGCGATCACAGCCACTTGGGCAGTTCTGGAAGCCCTGGAAGTTACTTGCTGAAATACTTAGTACCAATCAATTAATAATACAGAGTGCAATACACACACTCCAACCACATGGCTGTGTCCCATTAGACTCTCTGTGATCTGATGTGACATGTTTGGGGATTTCTGCTCTTTGGCCATTTGTTTCCTCTTACGTTTCTCTGCATTGAGGCAATGCCCTTTTCAGAGAGTGGGAAGGAGCTCTCAGAACTGCCCCAACTCCATCCCTGCACAACACTCACAACTCACAGCCAGGAGACAGCACTGCTGGCTGAGTCCAAGAGAAGCAAGAAAGAAAAGCTGTACCAAGAGGGAGGTGCACAGGAATGTGTCCAAGTTTTTCCTCTCTCTGTTAATGAGCATTTGTTTTCTTTGTCTGGGCTGACAGAGCCCTCCAGAGAAGAAAACACAGGGATCTCCTTGCCAGAGCCTCAGCACTGGGGCATCTTCAGCCCAGTGAGCTCCAGACAGCAAGGGACCTTGGTGGCCCTGACTGCAGTGCTGCCTGCAGGGCTGGAGCTGTGCCCACCCAGGAGCTGAGAGAGAACTGCTGCTTTGGGAGCTCTTCTGGCTGGGACCAGCCGTGGCTCTCAAGGCTTTGGGCAGAGTTTGAGCTCTCCCCCCCACATGCCCAGGTGCCCAAGGGCAGGTTGGTCACAGCAGCACAGGGCAGTGCCCAGCCTGACAGAAGGAATTCCTGTGGCAAAGGGCAGGCACAGAAGCACATGCTGAGGGCTTCAGCTGCACATTGGTTTCACTTGGCTCCCGTGGCATAGCCAGGCAAGGCGCTGGGCTGTCCCTGAAACATCACACAGTGTTCCCTACTGCACCAGGACAGCCCCCACCAACAGCAGCACGGCACAAAGAGCTGGGCAGGGGCTCTGCAGCTTCCCAGTACTGCTGGACAACAGGGGCAGGGACACCAGGGACACCAGGGCACTTGCCAGCCTGAGCACAGCCCCAGTGGCTACTCACAGTGTTAGGCTGCAGTCTTTCCCTCAGCAAAAGACGAGGTGTCGGTGTCTTTTTGGGAATCCAGAAGCCATTCTGAAGGGAGGGTGTCACAGAGGAGCAACAAGGCCTCAGCAAAACTGGAAGGAGCAACAATGGAACTCTGAAAATTCAGAACCCAATTCATGGCAGACTCAAGGCATACACTGCTGCTAAACATTTTATATCATTTGAAAGTAGCTAAGTGCTTGCTTGGCATAAGTAGCTAGTATTGTTAGGCCTCTAGTTGGACTTTATTTGGACTAGATGGCTCCCTTGTGCAATTCAAAAATGGATCTTGCTGAAATCTGGAGCTAAAAAGCTGAACATTAATAATACTTAGAACAGACAAAGCTGTAGCTTAAATATTACTTAAAACCAGCTTGAGTGGATCTCCTCTTCTTTAGGCTAAACAACCCCTGCTCTCTCAGCTGCTCCTCACTGGACTTGGGAGAGACTGCAGTGTTATGGCTCATGGCTTAAATATTGCTACAAAGGACTTTTTTCCAATTGTGACAAAACTGTACAAAGAAGCTGAGAGCACCCAAGCCCACCCTTCCCTGAAAATGCCTCCTGACTGGAACTTGAGACTGGGAGTTAAGGCCCACATGGGAACTTGAGGCAAGATAAAGGTGACACTATTGCCCCATTAGCTCAGGTCTCGGGAGAAGTGAACAAGGCCAAGGGAGAAAAATAGATCCACACCATAGCCACAGCCAGCAGCTGTCCTGAAAATCAGCTCTGTCTGCCTTCAGGCTGGGCAAGTCACAGCCACAGACTCCTCTGCTGAGGCCAGGTTTGCACACACACCTCCCATCAACAGAGGGGCAGGAGGAAATTTTGGGTCTGTGGCACAACCGCTGGTAAGGGGCAGTGGACACCCATCCTCCCTCACACAAACTGGCTCAGCTCTACAACCCCCACCCCCAGAAGGCCACATCCAGGGGACATTCCCATCAGGGGCAGCTCAGGGGGTGTCATAGCCCATCAAAGACCCCCAAAGTGCCCCCAGAGTCATTTCTGAGGCCTTGCACCAGATGACTGCATGGCATGCAAAGTAACACAACAGATCCGAAAATCCACAGCCCAATTCATGGCAGACTCAAAGGATATACTGGTGCTAACAATGTATATTATTTGAAAGTAGCAAAAGACAGAGCCCAACTTGCCCTTCCCCAGGGAGGTACCTGGGCTGTCCCACCTTGCCCAAATCTGCATTCATCCATTGGAGTCTTACATTTTGCGAAACCTCACCACAGAGAAGACCAGAAGAGGATTGAATGGGATGGGATGGGATTCATGGAATGGTGATCTTTTCTACTAAATCTGTCTCTGTCACTCTCTTTCATGCCCCCTTCCCATCAACCTCCGTCCCCCCCTCCTTTTTCTATTTCTTTCTCCCTCTCTCTTCCTCACATTTACTGTTACATAAAATCCAGACTATCCACTTTGGCAGATGGTCTCATTTTGCACCTTAATTCAGGGGCACCTCCTTAATAATTTTAATAACCAGATCATAACAACCCACTGAAATTTGAACAGAACTCACTCACCTATAAGTAGTTTAAATAAATACTACAGGAAAAACTCTACAGACTAGTGTACTTAGGAAATGTTGCATTTGTTCAGTGAGCAAAAAGCACCATCAGTAGACCATCTATTGTTCATCCCCTCAGCTGTACATGCCACCATCCTGTATCTCCCTGTGGCATTCTCTTTCAGAGCACAGATGGGACAAAACCAGAAAGTACAATTTGAGTCAATCTTTACCTTCAAAGGAAATTCAGGACTCCCTCGCAAAGACCAATGCTTTGCGAGTTCCGGAGTCGCTCACAGAGACCAATTCTCTGCCAATTGACAGCAGTGGCTGACAGAAACCAATGCTGTGCCAACAACTGCCGTGGCAATGGCCGAGTGCAGCCGCCTGAAGGCGCCGAGGCTGCGAACGAGCAGCCAGGGCCGAGCTCTGGCGCTGAGGCCGCGGCGCCGGCACAGACGCTGAGGGCCCGGGCACGGTTACCAGGCAACCACGGCACCGAGCGCGGGGCCGGGCCAGGCTGCACGCATTGCCAAAGGACATTGGCACTGTCCCTGCTGACTTGACTCGTGTGTTTGCTGCAGAGCCTTTCTGTAGCCAGGAAAGTTTAAAATGTGCTGACAAAGGCAACTATGGCAGATCAGTACACTGCTCTTCGTACAGCACCAGGATTCTATCCTGGCTGGAGCCCAGGAGGGGCTGAGGCAGATGCAAAGGGGCTCAGCCTGGAGAAAAGGAGGCTCAGGGGGCCCTTCTGCCTCTGCACAACTCCCTGACAGGAGGGACAGCTGGGTTTCGGGCTGTGCTCCCAGGAACAGGCATAGGAGCAGAGGGAACAGCCTCAGGCTGGTCCAGGGCAGGCTCAGCGGGGATGCTCCCCATGCCCTGCCCACAGACACAGTGGCTGCCCTGATGCCAGGCTGGGGCTGGGCTGGATGGCCCCGCTCAGGGACACGCTGCCCGCAGGGGGCCTGGATTGTGCTGCCACAAGCACCAGCCCTGGCCTGCCCTGCACTTGCCTGGGGCCACACCAGCCCTGCCAGCCCTGTCCCAGCTCCTGGGGCCCAGCTGGGCCCAGTGCTGGCAGCAGACTGCAACTTTGCTTCTTCCTTCCTTCCTTCCAGGACTGCTGGAGATGACGGCCGTACATATTACGCCTGTGTATATATGTTTGAAAAGTTAGAATATTTTTGTAAATATGTTCTTAGGTTAGTAGTTCTCTGTAAATATGTTTTGAAGATTGTTACTCCATAGGATCCCATGGAAATATGTGCGGTAGATTGTTGTTGTTGTTGTTATAAGGATTGTTGTAATGGAAGGTGTTCTGTAAATCCTCGTGTTTGCCGATGTTCAGCAAATAAATAATGATTCTTTATAAAACTTCACTTCTCTTTCTCATTCCTTTGGGCACTGTCAGAACCCTGGATGTCCCCCTGACCATCCTAAATGATTCCAGCCCCAGCCAGGAAGCTTTAAAACCCTGGCAGGGGCTTCGGAGACCCTGGCATGTAGCCAAAGACCCCTGTGCCTTTGAATTTAACTCATAAAGCAAGTTACCACCTTTATGTCAAGAATTAAAAGTCACAACAATTTAGATAGTCTAGAAATAGTAATCACAAAGTGAACGGAAAACATTTAGAGCACTGTACACAGAGGTTTTGAACCTGGTACGAAAGAGTTTGGAATTCTCTACATAGATAGAAAAATTTGGGCGTGCCCTGTCCTTCCTCTTTCTTCTCCCTAGCATCCATATGAAAGACGATATTGCCATTCACAAATTGGTTTCAAGTAGAAAGTCACTATCTAACTTAAGTAATAGGTATTAAAACATTCTTGTAAACATAGTATAGGCAGGTTTTAATATAAAAGATAACACCAACCCGAGAGGCAAAAAGAGTGCCTTAAGCTGACCTGCCAAACAAACCTCAGCAGGCCAGACAAAAAATGTTTTAGACAAAACATAAAAATCAACCTTAAGAGCGTGCAGCACATACTTCTCAACTCTTCCTTCGACAGCTAAGTTAGAGAAAAAGAGACTTCTAACATACCTCGAAATCCTCTCAACCAAAGAAAACCCAAGAGGCACAGGCAGCGTTTGCACCGTTGGGATTTCCACTTGTTCCGGGATCCCGGGGCTGGAGCTCCCTGGGGCTGCTGCCACGGCCACCCCGCGGCTGGGGCTCCCTGTGCACAGGGGGTCCCACTGACACCACTGCTGCCGCTGGCCACTGCTGCTGCTCCTGGGCTGGGGCACAGCCGCATCCCCAAGACCTGAGCTCTCACCAGCACAGAGGGGGCTCTCACTGCACTGGCCCCTGCAGCCATGCCACCAAAGCAAGGCAGGAAACTTTCAGCCACCCTTCCTGCTGCAGCCACAGCCACTCCTGGCTCCAGAGCCGCCATCAGCCCACAGGGATGCAAAATCCACCTGCCCGCTCTCAAGGCCTTGACAGCCTTGGCAACTGTGGCACCTGCATCTGGGCTGCTGCAGGGGCTGATGTTTAAGCCTTGCAGCCTCCAATGGCTCCGGGCTCAGCTTCCCACCCTGATCTGCACTGCCCTGGCTCCGCATTGCTCAAGAGACAAAAGCCAAGCCAGGGCATCCTCACCCTGCCCAAATTGCTGAATTGACTGCAGTCCTTAGGACCTTCTCCACTTTCAAAGAACCTCTTCATTTGATCACTGATTCGGCACATGTCTATGACCTAGTGCAGCGGGCCGAAAATTCCATTTTCAAAGACATTTCTAACCCCAACTAGAGCATTTGCTTTCCCCTTTCATTTCTCTTTTGTCCCACAGACAACACCCACACTATATCATGCACACAAGGTCTCATACCACCCTTCCTGCATTTATAGTAGGCAATGCTAGAGCAGATGCCTCAGCAATGCTTCTCCAAACCTGCCTACGGAATGTTTCTGACCAGGCTAGGATCCGCCACCACTTCTACCATCAAAACATTCCTGCACCGCTCAGCATCTTTAAAATTACCCAAGATCAGGCAAGATTCATGGCAGCCACCTGCCCAAATGGTCAGCAACGTGCCTTTGCTTCTGTCAGAGCTGCATTCAATCCAAGAGGACTAAAGACTCTCCAGATCGGGCAATCACACATCACACACCAAGCCCCTTTTGGGAGACTAAAATACATCCCCGTCTCAATCCACACCGACAACGCTGCGGTTTCTGCCCCTGCCCATGCTGCTGAAAAATCAAAAGATGCTATAAAACGTTCCTTTTTAGCCTTTTCCACCTTCCCTGTTCCACAGGAAATTGAAACTGATCACGGTCCTGCTTATACCTCCCACTGATTCCAACCATTTTCTGACCAGTGGGCTACAAAACATGTCACAGCCATACCACACTCTGCCACAGGACAGTCCATCGTCCAGAGGGCCCACTCTTCCATCCAAAGGATCCTTGATCAACAGAGACAGGGAGTCCACATATTATCTCCCATTGAGAGACTGGCCAAGGCCCTTGATGTGCTCAACTTTTTGAACAACTCCCCCAGTCATCAGGCATTTTAGATTTAATTGGCAGCCCAATAAAAAGAAAAGCCACCTGTCTTGATCAAAGACCCTGAATCCAAACAAATTATGGGCCCTTTCCCATTCATTACTTGGGAGGGAGGATATGCTTGTGTCTCTACAGCAGCAGGCCCAAGACGGATCCCAGCAAAAAACATCAAACTCTTCTGCCAATGTCCATGCAAACACCAGAGCCACCATCAGAAAAACAGAACAAAAGCCTATGAGAGACAGCAGCAGCCTGGAAAAGAAGAAGAAGGACAGAAGAAGATCTCCTAAGCAGTGTGGACCACACACACCAACACCAAGAGAGCTCAGACACCACTAACTGCGATATACCGCTTAACAATTGGAAAAACTGTATTCTAGCCTTGATATTTGATTCTTCTCATAAGCTGACTTCAAACCCTTGCCTTACAGAAGAGAAAGTTTAGTGGGACCAGAATTTCAGTTTCACATTGCAATCTCCCTATCTCTATACTTTCAGGCAACCCAAGCCTCCACCCACTACTAAATTAGCTAAAGTCAAAGGATGCTGTCTTTTCTTGCCACTGCAGCAGGAAGCTGGATGCTCCTAACTATGCCACATGCCTTCGCATGGGTGGTTCCACAGCCAAGCCACAATTTCTTGCCCATGGCCACGCATGTCAACCTCTTCTCACATAGGGACTCAGTATACCAGAGCGGCCAGCTGCTCACAGATCAAATCAATAAGATCCAGACAAAAGGCAACAACGACTGGCTCACTGGACTTTTGAAAGACTGGGGCATGAAAGGCTGGCTTTCATCTTTAGCCAAGACTGTTTTGTGGGCTTTGTTTCTTGTATTCATTGTCTTGGTTATTCTATCCAGTTTTGCTCAACGCTTGCAAAAGTCCATGGCAGAAGCCTTCATTCTTGATAACAAAAAGGGGGGCAGTTGTGGAGGCCCAGGGGCCTCTCATTGCAACTGTAATACCTTAGGGCAAAGGGGACCAAGGTGAAACAGAGAAACCCCTCTGAATGCAAGGCTCTCACCCATGGCCACTTGCAGCCTCTTGCAATCCGCAGGTTTTGTTGCTATCACCCACTTCAACTGCCATTTTTTCCTTAGATCTACTCTCCAGAGAATGTTCTCTTCTCTCTTCTCCCCTGCTGGTCCTGGCTTCACCCCTTCTCCCCCCCAAATGAAACCCTCAGACCCCAGCCTCATTTTCTCTCTGGCCCTGGACCATCTTCATGGCAATGCACAGCGTTTGGAGTTCCACACAAAGACCCGTCTCTGGCCTCATTCATCAGCACTTGAAGCAAGTGTGCTCCGGCCTCTGGGAGTGCAGCTCGCTCACACGGGCTCACTGTGGACACGCCGCAATCACACAGTCATTGAGTGCACCAGAGAACCTGGCCTCTAATAAAAGGCATGAATGCCACAGCCCACCCAACCCAATGCCTTGCATGTCTCTACTTTTTCCTTCTTCTCTCATCTCTCATGTCACTTTCCCCATTTCCTCTCTCTGGCAGCTTGGCTTCTCTCTCTCCTGGCTGCAGCTTCAGCCACATGTGTGACACTGCAGGAGCAGCCTGACCCACAAGGAAGTGGGAGAGGACTCTTTGTCAGCAACTGAAGTCATAGAACAAGGGGGAATGGGATGAAACTGCAAGAGCTGGAACCCATTCCATGATGGGAAGAAGTTCTTTCCTGTCAGGGTGCTTGTCCCTGACACAGGGACCAGCGCAGAGAGGCTGTGCATACCCCATGCCCACCAACATCCAAGGCCAGCTTGGACAGGGGCCGCAGCAACCTGCTGTGCTGGGAGGCTGCTCAGCTTGGAACCAGATGGTCTTTAGGGTCCCTTCCAAGCCAAACCGTTCAAGGATTTCATCATTCCACCATGCCCACCTCCCAGTGTGGAGCGGCCCTGAAACTTCTGTGACATCACAGCTCCCACAGTGTTCCAGGTGGAACGTCCAGCACCTGGAAACCACCACAGCAGACACTCTGCCTGCTGCCAGCGCTCAGTTGACGCTCGCTCTGCGCTCTGCCCGTCAGCACTCAGCTGTTGCTGCTGCTGCCTGGCCTTTTCCTGCTGCCTGCTCTGGAGCACCAACCCCAGCAGGATGAGCACTGCTGCGCCAGTGGAGGTACAGTGTCATTCCAGGGAGGGGGCAGCCTGCTTGAGCAGGATGCAGCCATGTAGGAATGGATGGTGTGGGACAGGAACCCCACTGTGAGATTGTGCTGTCTCTTGCAGACTAACAGAGACACTGTGGTGGCGATGGAAGTGGACATGGTGCTGAATGAGGAAGAGATGATGGAGGTGGACATGGAAGACCAGGTTGAGGAGATGGAAGTTGATGAGGAGGATGACATCGAGGCGATGGAAGTGGATGAGAAGGATGAGGAGGAGCCCATGGTCCTTGGATGAAGATGGAGCCCCACAAGTAAGACAGGCAGATGCTCCCCATGCCCTGCCCACAGACACAGTGGCTGCCCTGACGCCAGGCTGGGGCTGGGCTGGATGGCCCCGCTCAGGGACACGCTGCCCGCAGGGGGCCTGGATTGTGCTGCCACAATCACCAGCCCTGGCCTGCCCTGCACTTGCCTGGGGCCACACCAGCCCTGCCAGCCCTGTCCCAGCTCCTGGGGCCCAGCTGGGCCCAGTGCTAGCAGCTGACTCCAGCTTTGCTTCTTTCTTCCTTCCAGGACTGATGCAGATGAGGGCCGTACATATTACGCCTGTGTATATATGTTTGAAAAGTTAGAATATTTTTGTAAATATGTTCTTAGGTTAGTAGTTCTCTGTAAATATGTTTTGAAGATTGTTACTCCATAGGATCCCATGGAAATATGTGCTGTAGATAGTTGTTGTTGTTGTTATAAGGATTTTTGTAATGGAAGGTGTTCTGTAAATCCTCGTGTTTACCGATCTTCACCAAATAAATACTGCTTCTTTATAAAACTTCACTTCTCTTTCTCATTCCTTTGGGCACTGTCAGAACCCCGGACCTCCCCCTGACCATCCTAAATGATTCCAGCCCCAGCCAGGGGGCTTTAAATCCCTGGCAGGGGCTTCGGAGACCCTGGCATGTAGCCAAAGACCCCTGTGCCTTTGAATTTAACTCATAAAGCAAGTTACCACCTTTATGTCAAGAATTAAAAGTCACAACAATTTAGATAGTCTAGTAATAGTAATCACAAAGTGAACGGAAAACATTTAGAGCACTGTACACAGAGGTTTTGAACCTGGTACGAAAGAGTTTGGAATTCTCTACATAGAAGTCAAAGGTTCTAAGATAGAAAAATTTGGGCGTACCCTGTCCTTCCTCTTTCTTCTCCCTAGCATCCATATGAAAGATGATGTTAGCATCCACAAATTGGTTTCAAGTAGAAAGTCACTATCTAACATAAGTAATAGCTATTAAAACATTCTTGTAAACATAGTATAGGCAGGTTTTAATATAAAAGATAACACCAACCCGAGAGGCAAAAAGAGTGCCTTAAGCTGACCTGCCAAACAAACCTCAGCAGGCCAGACAAAAAATGTTTTAGACAAAACATAAAAATCAACCTCAAGAGCGTGCAGCACATACTTCTCAACTCTTCCTTCGACAGCTAAGTTAGACAAAAAGAGACTTCTAACATACCTCGAAATCCTCTCAACCAAAGAAAACCCAAGAGGCACAGGCAGCGTTTGCACCGTTGGGATTTCCACTTGTTCCGGGATCCCGGGGCTGGAGCTCCCTGGGGCTGCTGCCACGGCCACCCCGCGGCTGGGGGTCCCTGTGCACAGGGGGTCCCACTGACACCACTGCTGCCGCTGGCCACTGCTGCTGCTCCTGGGCTGGGGCACAGCCGCGTCCCCAAGAGCTGAGCTCTCACCAGCACAGAGGGGGCTCTCACTGCACTGGCCCCTGCAGCCATGCCACCAAAGCAAGGCAGGAAACTTTCAGCCACCCTTCCTGCTGCAGCCACAGCCACTCCTGGCTCCAGAGCCGCCATCAGCCCACAGGGATGCAAAATCCACTTGCCCGCTCTCAAGGCCTTGACAGCCTTGGCAACTGTGGCACCTGCATCTGGGCTGCTGCAGGGGCTGATGTTTAAGCCTTGCAGCCTCCAATGGCTCCGGGCTCAGCTTCCCACCCTGATCTGCACTGCCCTGGCTCCGCATTGCTCAAGAGACAAAAGCCAAGCCAGGGCATCCTCACCCTGCCCAAATTGCTGAATTGACTGCAGTCCTTAGGACCTTCTCCACTTTCAAAGAACCTCTTCATTTGATCACTGATTCGGCACATGTCTATGACCTAGTGCAGCGGGCCGAAAATTCCATTTTCAAAGACATTTCTAACCCCAACTAGAGCATTTGCTTTCCCCTTTCATTTCTCTTTTGTCCCACAGACAACACCCACACTATATCATGCACACAAGGTCTCATACCACCCTTCCTGCATTTATAGTAGGCAATGCTAGAGCAGATGCCTCAGCAATGCTTCTCCAAACCTGCCTACGGAATGTTTCTGACCAGGCTAGGATCCGCCACCACTTCTACCATCAAAACATTCCTGCACCGCTCAGCATCTTTAAAATTACCCAAGATCAGGCAAGATTCATGGCAGCCACCTGCCCAAATGGTCAGCAACGTGCCTTTGCTTCTGTCAGAGCTGCATTCAATCCAAGAGGACTAAAGACTCTCCAGATCGGGCAATCACACATCACACACCAAGCCCCTTTTGGGAGACTAAAATACATCCCCGTCTCAATCCACACCGACAACGCTGCGGTTTCTGCCCCTGCCCATGCTGCTGAAAAATCAAAAGATGCTATAAAACGTTCCTTTTTAGCCTTTTCCACCTTCCCTGTTCCACAGGAAATTGAAACTGATCACGGTCCTGCTTATACCTCCCACTGATTCCAACCATTTTCTGACCAGTGGGCTACAAAACATGTCACAGCCATACCACACTCTGCCACAGGACAGTCCATCGTCCAGAGGGCCCACTCTTCCATCCAAAGGATCCTTGATCAACAGAGACAGGGAGTCCACATATTATCTCCCATTGAGAGACTGGCCAAGGCCCTTGATGTGCTCAACTTTTTGAACAGCTCCCCCAGTCATCAGGCATTTTAGATTTAATTGGCAGCCCAATAAAAAGAAAAGCCACCTGTCTTGATCAAAGACCCTGAATCCAAACAAATTATGGGCCCTTTCCCATTCATTACTTGGGAGGGAGGATATGCTTGTGTCTCTACAGCAGCAGGCCCAAGACGGATCCCAGCAAAAAACATCAAACTCTTCTGCCAATGTCCATGCAAACACCAGAGCCACCATCAGAAAAACAGAACAAAAGCCTATGAGAGACAGCAGCAGCCTGGAAAAGAAGAAGAAGGACAGAAGAAGATCTCCTAAGCAGTGTGGACCACACACACCAACACCAAGAGAGCTCAGACACCACTAACTGCGATATACCGCTTAACAATTGGAAAAACTGTATTCTAGCCTTGATATTTGATTCTTCTCATAAGCTGACTTCAAACCCTTGCCTTACAGAAGAGAAAGTTTAGTGGGACCAGAATTTAAGTTTCACATTGCAATCTCCCTATCTCTTTACTTTCAGGCAACCCAAGCCTCCTCCCACTACTAAATTAGCTAAAGTCAAAGGATGCTGTCCTTTCTTGCCACTGCAGCAGGAAGCTGGATGCTCCTAACTATGCCGCATGCCTTCGCATGGGTGGTTCCACAGCCAAGCCACAATTTCTTGCCCATGGCCACGCATGTCAACCTCTTCTCACATAGGGACTCAGTATACCAGAGCGGCCAGCTGCTCACAGATCAAATCAATAAGATCCAGACAAAAGGCAACAACGACTGGCTCACTGGACTTTTGAAAGACTGGGGCATGAAAGGCTGGCTTTCATCTTTAGCCAAGACTGTTTTGTGGGCTTTGTTTCTTGTATTCATTGTCTTGGTTATTCTATCCAGTTTTGCTCAACGCTTGCAAAAGTCCATGGCAGAAGCCTTCATTCTTGAGAACAAAAAGGGGGGCAGTTGTGGAGGCCCAGGGGCCTCTCATTGCAACTGTAATACCTTAGGGCAAAGGGGACCAAGGTGAAACAGAGAAACCCCTCTGAATGCAAGGCTCTCACCCATGGCCACTTGCAGCCTCTTGCAATCCGCAGGTTTTGTTGCTATCACCCACTTCAACTGCCATTTTTTCCTTAGATCTACTCTCCAGAGAATGTTCTCTTCTCTCTTCTCCCCTGCTGGTCCTGGCTTCACCCCTTCTCCCCCCCAAATGAAACCCTCAGACCCCAGCCTCATTTTCTCTCTGGCCCTGGACCATCTTCATGGCAATGCACAGCGTTTGGAGTTCCACACAAAGACCCGTCTCTGGCCTCATTCATCAGCACTTGAAGCAAGTGTGCTCCGGCCTCTGGGAGTGCAGCTCGCTCACACGGGCTCACTGTGGACACGCCGCAATCACACAGTCATTGAGTGCACCAGAGAACCTGGCCTCTAATAAAAGGCATGAATGCCACAGCCCACCCAACCCAATGCCTTGCATGTCTCTACTTTTTCCTTCTTCTCTCATCTCTCATGTCACTTTCCCCATTTCCTCTCTCTGGCAGCTTGGCTTCTCTCTCTCCTGGCTGCAGCTTCAGCCACATGTGTGACACTGCAGGAGCAGCCTGACCCACAAGGAAGTGGGAGAGGACTCTTTGTCAGCAACTGAAGTCATAGAACAAGGGGGAATGGGATGAAACTGCAAGAGCTGGAACCCATTCCATGATGGGAAGAAGTTCTTTCCTGTCAGGGTGCTTGTCCCTGACACAGGGACCAGCGCAGAGAGGCTGTGCATACCCCATGCCCACCAACATCCAAGGCCAGCTTGGACAGGGGCCGCAGCAACCTGCTGTGCTGGGAGGCTGCTCAGCTTGGAACCAGATGGTCTTTAGGGTCCCTTCCAAGCCAAACCGTTCAAGGATTTCATCATTCCACCATGCCCACCTCCCAGTGTGGAGCGGCCCTGAAACTTCTGTGACATCACAGCTCCCACAGTGTTCCAGGTGGAACGTCCAGCACCTGGAAACCACCACAGCAGACACTCTGCCTGCTGCCAGCGCTCAGTTGACGCTCGCTCTGCGCTCTGCCCGTCAGCACTCAGCTGTTGCTGCTGCTGCCTGGCCTTTTCCTGCTGCCTGCTCTGGAGCACCAACCCCAGCAGGATGAGCACTGCTGCGCCAGTGGAGGTACAGTGTCATTCCAGGGAGGGGGCAGCCTGCTTGAGCAGGATGCAGCCATGTAGGAATGGATGGTGTGGGACAGGAACCCCACTGTGAGATTGTGCTGTCTCTTGCAGACTAACAGAGACACTGTGGTGGCGATGGAAGTGGACATGGTGCTGAATGAGGAAGAGATGATGGAGGTGGACATGGAAGACCAGGTTGAGGAGATGGAAGTTGATGAGGAGGATGACATCGAGGCGATGGAAGTGGATGAGAAGGATGAGGAGGAGCCCATGGTCCTTGGATGAAGATGGAGCCCCACAAGTAAGACAGGCAGATGCTCCCCATGCCCTGCCCACAGACACAGTGGCTGCCCTGACGCCAGGCTGGGGCTGGGCTGGATGGCCCCGCTCAGGGACACGCTGCCCGCAGGGGGCCTGGATTGTGCTGCCACAATCACCAGCCCTGGCCTGCCCTGCACTTGCCTGGGGCCACACCAGCCCTGCCAGCCCTGTCCCAGCTCCTGGGGCCCAGCTGGGCCCAGTGCTAGCAGCTGACTCCAGCTTTGCTTCTTTCTTCCTTCCAGGACTGATGCAGATGAGGGCCGTACATATTACGCCTGTGTATATATGTTTGAAAAGTTAGAATATTTTTGTAAATATGTTCTTAGGTTAGTAGTTCTCTGTAAATATGTTTTGAAGATTGTTACTCCATAGGATCCCATGGAAATATGTGCTGTAGATAGTTGTTGTTGTTGTTATAAGGATTTTTGTAATGGAAGGTGTTCTGTAAATCCTCGTGTTTACCGATCTTCGCCAAATAAATACTGCTTCTTTATAAAACTTCACTTCTCTTTCTCATTCCTTTGGGCACTGTCAGAACCCCGGACCTCCCCCTGACCATCCTAAATGATTCCAGCCCCAGCCAGGGGGCTTTAAATCCCTGGCAGGGGCTTCGGAGACCCTGGCATGTAGCCAAAGACCCCTGTGCCTTTGAATTTAACTCATAAAGCAAGTTACCACCTTTATGTCAAGAATTAAAAGTCACAACAATTTAGATAGTCTAGTAATAGTAATCACAAAGTGAACGGAAAACATTTAGAGCACTGTACACAGAGGTTTTGAACCTGGTACGAAAGAGTTTGGAATTCTCTACATAGAAGTCAAAGGTTCTAAGATAGAAAAATTTGGGCGTACCCTGTCCTTCCTCTTTCTTCTCCCTAGCATCCATATGAAAGATGATGTTAGCATCCACAAATTGGTTTCAAGTAGAAAGTCACTATCTAACATAAGTAATAGCTATTAAAACATTCTTGTAAACATAGTATAGGCAGGTTTTAATATAAAAGATAACACCAACCCGAGAGGCAAAAAGAGTGCCTTAAGCTGACCTGCCAAACAAACCTCAGCAGGCCAGACAAAAAATGTTTTAGACAAAACATAAAAATCAACCTCAAGAGCGTGCAGCACATACTTCTCAACTCTTCCTTCGACAGCTAAGTTAGAGAAAAAGAGACTTCTAACATACCTCGAAATCCTCTCAACCAAAGAAAACCCAAGAGGCACAGGCAGCGTTTGCACCGTTGGGATTTCCACTTGTTCCGGGATCCCGGGGCTGGAGCTCCCTGGGGCTGCTGCCACGGCCACCCCGCGGCTGGGGGTCCCTGTGCACAGGGGGTCCCACTGACACCACTGCTGCCGCTGGCCACTGCTGCTGCTCCTGGGCTGGGGCACAGCCGCGTCCCCAAGAGCTGAGCTCTCACCAGCACAGAGGGGGCTCTCGCTGCACTGGCCCCTGCAGCCATGCCACCAAAGCAAGGCAGGAAACTTTCAGCCACCCTTCCTGCTGCAGCCACAGCCACTCCTGGCTCCAGAGCCGCCATCAGCCCACAGGGATGCAAAATCCACTTGCCCGCTCTCAAGGCCTTGACAGCCTTGGCAACTGTGGCACCTGCATCTGGGCTGCTGCAGGGGCTGATGTTTAAGCCTTGCAGCCTCCAATGGCTCCGGGCTCAGCTTCCCACCCTGATCTGCACTGCCCTGGCTCCGCATTGCTCAAGAGACAAAAGCCAAGCCAGGGCATCCTCACCCTGCCCAAATTGCTGAATTGACTGCAGTCCTTAGGACCTTCTCCACTTTCAAAGAACCTCTTCATTTGATCACTGATTCGGCACATGTCTATGACCTAGTGCAGCGGGCCGAAAATTCCATTTTCAAAGACATTTCTAACCCCAACTAGAGCATTTGCTTTCCCCTTTCATTTCTCTTTTGTCCCACAGACAACACCCACACTATATCATGCACACAAGGTCTCATACCACCCTTCCTGCATTTATAGTAGGCAATGCTAGAGCAGATGCCTCAGCAATGCTTCTCCAAACCTGCCTACGGAATGTTTCTGACCAGGCTAGGATCCGCCACCACTTCTACCATCAAAACATTCCTGCACCGCTCAGCATCTTTAAAATTACCCAAGATCAGGCAAGATTCATGGCAGCCACCTGCCCAAATGGTCAGCAACGTGCCTTTGCTTCTGTCAGAGCTGCATTCAATCCAAGAGGACTAAAGACTCTCCAGATCGGGCAATCACACATCACACACCAAGCCCCTTTTGGGAGACTAAAATACATCCCCGTCTCAATCCACACCGACAACGCTGCGGTTTCTGCCCCTGCCCATGCTGCTGAAAAATCAAAAGATGCTATAAAACGTTCCTTTTTAGCCTTTTCCACCTTCCCTGTTCCACAGGAAATTGAAACTGATCACGGTCCTGCTTATACCTCCCACTGATTCCAACCATTTTCTGACCAGTGGGCTACAAAACATGTCACAGCCATACCACACTCTGCCACAGGACAGTCCATCGTCCAGAGGGCCCACTCTTCCATCCAAAGGATCCTTGATCAACAGAGACAGGGAGTCCACATATTATCTCCCATTGAGAGACTGGCCAAGGCCCTTGATGTGCTCAACTTTTTGAACAGCTCCCCCAGTCATCAGGCATTTTATATTTAATTGGCAGCCCAATAAAAAGAAAAGCCACCTGTCTTGATCAAAGACCCTGAATCCAAACAAATTATGGGCCCTTTCCCATTCATTACTTGGGAGGGAGGATATGCTTGTGTCTCTACAGCAGCAGGCCCAAGACGGATCCCAGCAAAAAACATCAAACTCTTCTGCCAATGTCCATGCAAACACCAGAGCCACCATCAGAAAAACAGAACAAAAGCCTATGAGAGACAGCAGCAGCCTGGAAAAGAAGAAGAAGGACAGAAGAAGATCTCCTAAGCAGTGTGGACCACACACACCAACACCAAGAGAGCTCAGACACCACTAACTGCGATATACCGCTTAACAATTGGAAAAACTGTATTCTAGCCTTGATATTTGATTCTTCTCATAAGCTGACTTCAAACCCTTGCCTTACAGAAGAGAAAGTTTAGTGGGACCAGAATTTAAGTTTCACATTGCAATCTCCCTATCTCTTTACTTTCAGGCAACCCAAGCCTCCTCCCACTACTAAATTAGCTAAAGTCAAAGGATGCTGTCCTTTCTTGCCACTGCAGCAGGAAGCTGGATGCTCCTAACTATGCCGCATGCCTTCGCATGGGTGGTTCCACAGCCAAGCCACAATTTCTTGCCCATGGCCACGCATGTCAACCTCTTCTCACATAGGGACTCAGTATACCAGAGCGGCCAGCTGCTCACAGATCAAATCAATAAGATCCAGACAAAAGGCAACAACGACTGGCTCACTGGACTTTTGAAAGACTGGGGCATGAAAGGCTGGCTTTCATCTTTAGCCAAGACTGTTTTGTGGGCTTTGTTTCTTGTATTCATTGTCTTGGTTATTCTATCCAGTTTTGCTCAACGCTTGCAAAAGTCCATGGCAGAAGCCTTCATTCTTGAGAACAAAAAGGGGGGCAGTTGTGGAGGCCCAGGGGCCTCTCATTGCAACTGTAATACCTTAGGGCAAAGGGGACCAAGGTGAAACAGAGAAACCCCTCTGAATGCAAGGCTCTCACCCATGGCCACTTGCAGCCTCTTGCAATCCGCAGGTTTTGTTGCTATCACCCACTTCAACTGCCATTTTTTCCTTATATCTACTCTCCAGAGAATGTTCTCCTCTCTCTTCTCCCCTGCTGGTCCTGGCTTCACCCCTTCTCCCCCCAGAATGAAACCCTCAGACCCCAGCCTCATTTTCTCTCTGGCCCTGGACCATCTTCATGGCAATGCACAGCGTTTGGAGTTCCACACAAAGACCCGTCTCTGGCCTCATTCATCAGCACTTGAAGCAAGTGTGCTCCGGCCTCTGGGAGTGCAGCTCGCTCACACGGGCTCACTGTGGACACGCCGCAATCACACAGTCATTGAGTGCACCAGAGAACCTGGCCTCTAATAAAAGGCATGAATGCCACAGCCCACCCAACCCAATGCCTTGCATGTCTCTACTTTTTCCTTCTTCTCTCATCTCTCATGTCACTTTCCCCATTTCCTCTCTCTGGCAGCTTGGCTTCTCTCTCTCCTGGCTGCAGCTTCAGCCACATGTGTGACACTGCAGGAGCAGCCTGACCCACAAGGAAGTGGGAGAGGACTCTTTGTCAGCAACTGAAGTCATAGAACAAGGGGGAATGGGATGAAACTGCAAGAGCTGGAACCCATTCCATGATGGGAAGAAGTTCTTTCCTGTCAGGGTGCTTGTCCCTGACACAGGGACCAGCGCAGAGAGGCTGTGCATACCCCATGCCCACCAACATCCAAGGCCAGCTTGGACAGGGGCCGCAGCAACCTGCTGTGCTGGGAGGCTGCTCAGCTTGGAACCAGATGGTCTTTAGGGTCCCTTCCAAGCCAAACCGTTCAAGGATTTCATCATTCCACCATGCCCACCTCCCAGTGTGGAGCGGCCCTGAAACTTCTGTGACATCACAGCTCCCACAGTGTTCCAGGTGGAACGTCCAGCACCTGGAAACCACCACAGCAGACACTCTGCCTGCTGCCAGCGCTCAGTTGACGCTCGCTCTGCGCTCTGCCCGTCAGCACTCAGCTGTTGCTGCTGCTGCCTGGCCTTTTCCTGCTGCCTGCTCTGGAGCACCAACCCCAGCAGGATGAGCACTGCTGCGCCAGTGGAGGTACAGTGTCATTCCAGGGAGGGGGCAGCCTGCTTGAGCAGGATGCAGCCATGTAGGAATGGATGGTGTGGGACAGGAACCCCACTGTGAGATTGTGCTGTCTCTTGCAGACTAACAGAGACACTGTGGTGGCGATGGAAGTGGACATGGTGCTGAATGAGGAAGAGATGATGGAGGTGGACATGGAAGACCAGGTTGAGGAGATGGAAGTTGATGAGGAGGATGACATCGAGGCGATGGAAGTGGATGAGAAGGATGAGGAGGAGCCCATGGTCCTTGGATGAAGATGGAGCCCCACAAGTAAGACAGGCAGATGCTCCCCATGCCCTGCCCACAGACACAGTGGCTGCCCTGACGCCAGGCTGGGGCTGGGCTGGATGGCCCCGCTCAGGGACACGCTGCCCGCAGGGGGCCTGGATTGTGCTGCCACAATCACCAGCCCTGGCCTGCCCTGCACTTGCCTGGGGCCACACCAGCCCTGCCAGCCCTGTCCCAGCTCCTGGGGCCCAGCTGGGCCCAGTGCTAGCAGCTGACTCCAGCTTTGCTTCTTTCTTCCTTCCAGGACTGATGCAGATGAGGGCCGTACATATTACGCCTGTGTATATATGTTTGAAAAGTTAGAATATTTTTGTAAATATGTTCTTAGGTTAGTAGTTCTCTGTAAATATGTTTTGAAGATTGTTACTCCATAGGATCCCATGGAAATATGTGCTGTAGATAGTTGTTGTTGTTGTTATAAGGATTTTTGTAATGGAAGGTGTTCTGTAAATCCTCGTGTTTACCGATCTTCGCCAAATAAATACTGCTTCTTTATAAAACTTCACTTCTCTTTCTCATTCCTTTGGGCACTGTCAGAACCCCGGACCTCCCCCTGACCATCCTAAATGATTCCAGCCCCAGCCAGGGGGCTTTAAATCCCTGGCAGGGGCTTCGGAGACCCTGGCATGTAGCCAAAGACCCCTGTGCCTTTGAATTTAACTCATAAAGCAAGTTACCACCTTTATGTCAAGAATTAAAAGTCACAACAATTTAGATAGTCTAGTAATAGTAATCACAAAGTGAACGGAAAACATTTAGAGCACTGTACACAGAGGTTTTGAACCTGGTACGAAAGAGTTTGGAATTCTCTACATAGAAGTCAAAGGTTCTAAGATAGAAAAATTTGGGCGTACCCTGTCCTTCCTCTTTCTTCTCCCTAGCATCCATATGAAAGATGATGTTAGCATCCACAAATTGGTTTCAAGTAGAAAGTCACTATCTAACATAAGTAATAGCTATTAAAACATTCTTGTAAACATAGTATAGGCAGGTTTTAATATAAAAGATAACACCAACCCGAGAGGCAAAAAGAGTGCCTTAAGCTGACCTGCCAAACAAACCTCAGCAGGCCAGACAAAAAATGTTTTAGACAAAACATAAAAATCAACCTCAAGAGCGTGCAGCACATACTTCTCAACTCTTCCTTCGACAGCTAAGTTAGAGAAAAAGAGACTTCTAACATACCTCGAAATCCTCTCAACCAAAGAAAACCCAAGAGGCACAGGCAGCGTTTGCACCGTTGGGATTTCCACTTGTTCCGGGATCCCGGGGCTGGAGCTCCCTGGGGCTGCTGCCACGGCCACCCCGCGGCTGGGGGTCCCTGTGCACAGGGGGTCCCACTGACACCACTGCTGCCGCTGGCCACTGCTGCTGCTCCTGGGCTGGGGCACAGCCGCGTCCCCAAGAGCTGAGCTCTCACCAGCACAGAGGGGGCTCTCACTGCACTGGCCCCTGCAGCCATGCCACCAAAGCAAGGCAGGAAACTTTCAGCCACCCTTCCTGCTGCAGCCACAGCCACTCCTGGCTCCAGAGCCGCCATCAGCCCACAGGGATGCAAAATCCACTTGCCCGCTCTCAAGGCCTTGACAGCCTTGGCAACTGTGGCACCTGCATCTGGGCTGCTGCAGGGGCTGATGTTTAAGCCTTGCAGCCTCCAATGGCTCCGGGCTCAGCTTCCCACCCTGATCTGCACTGCCCTGGCTCCGCATTGCTCAAGAGACAAAAGCCAAGCCAGGGCATCCTCACCCTGCCCAAATTGCTGAATTGACTGCAGTCCTTAGGACCTTCTCCACTTTCAAAGAACCTCTTCATTTGATCACTGATTCGGCACATGTCTATGACCTAGTGCAGCGGGCCGAAAATTCCATTTTCAAAGACATTTCTAACCCCAACTAGAGCATTTGCTTTCCCCTTTCATTTCTCTTTTGTCCCACAGACAACACCCACACTATATCATGCACACAAGGTCTCATACCACCCTTCCTGCATTTATAGTAGGCAATGCTAGAGCAGATGCCTCAGCAATGCTTCTCCAAACCTGCCTACGGAATGTTTCTGACCAGGCTAGGATCCGCCAACACTTCTACCATCAAAACATTCCTGCACCGCTCAGCATCTTTAAAATTACCCAAGATCAGGCAAGATTCATGGCAGCCACCTGCCCAAATGGTCAGCAACGTGCCTTTGCTTCTGTCAGAGCTGCATTCAATCCAAGAGGACTAAAGACTCTCCAGATCGGGCAATCACACATCACACACCAAGCCCCTTTTGGGAGACTAAAATACATCCCCGTCTCAATCCACACCGACAACGCTGCGGTTTCTGCCCCTGCCCATGCTGCTGAAAAATCAAAAGATGCTATAAAACGTTCCTTTTTAGCCTTTTCCACCTTCCCTGTTCCACAGGAAATTGAAACTGATCACGGTCCTGCTTATACCTCCCACTGATTCCAACCATTTTCTGACCAGTGGGCTACAAAACATGTCACAGCCATACCACACTCTGCCACAGGACAGTCCATCGTCCAGAGGGCCCACTCTTCCATCCAAAGGATCCTTGATCAACAGAGACAGGGAGTCCACATATTATCTCCCATTGAGAGACTGGCCAA
The DNA here is from genome assembly GCF_036417665.1 of Passer domesticus. NCBI lineage: Eukaryota > Metazoa > Chordata > Aves > Passeriformes > Passeridae > Passer > Passer domesticus. Next base: position 71,277,943 of record NC_087479.1, on the reverse strand, counting down.
GGCCCTTGATGTGCTCAACTTTTTGAACAGCTCCCCCAGTCATCAGGCATTTTAGATTTAATTGGCAGCCCAATAAAAAGAAAAGCCACCTGTCTTGATCAAAGACCCTGAATCCAAACAAATTATGGGCCCTTTCCCATTCATTACTTGGGAGGGAGGATATGCTTGTGTCTCTACAGCAGCAGGCCCAAGACGGATCCCAGCAAAAAACATCAAACTCTTCTGCCAATGTCCATGCAAACACCAGAGCCACCATCAGAAAAACAGAACAAAAGCCTATGAGAGACAGCAGCAGCCTGGAAAAGAAGAAGAAGGACAGAAGAAGATCTCCTAAGCAGTGTGGACCACACACACCAACACCAAGAGAGCTCAGACACCACTAACTGCGATATACCGCTTAACAATTGGAAAAACTGTATTCTAGCCTTGATATTTGATTCTTCTCATAAGCTGACTTCAAACCCTTGCCTTACAGAAGAGAAAGTTTAGTGGGACCAGAATTTAAGTTTCACATTGCAATCTCCCTATCTCTTTACTTTCAGGCAACCCAAGCCTCCTCCCACTACTAAATTAGCTAAAGTCAAAGGATGCTGTCCTTTCTTGCCACTGCAGCAGGAAGCTGGATGCTCCTAACTATGCCGCATGCCTTCGCATGGGTGGTTCCACAGCCAAGCCACAATTTCTTGCCCATGGCCACGCATGTCAACCTCTTCTCACATAGGGACTCAGTATACCAGAGCGGCCAGCTGCTCACAGATCAAATCAATAAGATCCAGACAAAAGGCAACAACGACTGGCTCACTGGACTTTTGAAAGACTGGGGCATGAAAGGCTGGCTTTCATCTTTAGCCAAGACTGTTTTGTGGGCTTTGTTTCTTGTATTCATTGTCTTGGTTATTCTATCCAGTTTTGCTCAACGCTTGCAAAAGTCCATGGCAGAAGCCTTCATTCTTGAGAACAAAAAGGGGGGCAGTTGTGGAGGCCCAGGGGCCTCTCATTGCAACTGTAATACCTTAGGGCAAAGGGGACCAAGGTGAAACAGAGAAACCCCTCTGAATGCAAGGCTCTCACCCATGGCCACTTGCAGCCTCTTGCAATCCGCAGGTTTTGTTGCTATCACCCACTTCAACTGCCATTTTTTCCTTATATCTACTCTCCAGAGAATGTTCTCCTCTCTCTTCTCCCCTGCTGGTCCTGGCTTCACCCCTTCTCCCCCCAGAATGAAACCCTCAGACCCCAGCCTCATTTTCTCTCTGGCCCTGGACCCTCTTCATGGCAATGCACAGCGTTTGGAGTTCCACACAAAGACCCGTCTCTGGCCTCATTCATCAGCACTTGAAGCAAGTGTGCTCCGGCCTCTGGGAGTGCAGCTCGCTCACACGGGCTCACTGTGGACACGCCGCAATCACACAGTCATTGAGTGCACCAGAGAACCTGGCCTCTAATAAAAGGCATGAATGCCACAGCCCACCCAACCCAATGCCTTGCATGTCTCTACTTTTTCCTTCTTCTCTCATCTCTCATGTCACTTTCCCCATTGCCTCTCTCTGGCAGCTTGGCTTCTCTCTCTCCTGGCTGCAGCTTCAGCCGCATGTGTGACACTGCAGGAACAGCCTGACCCGCAGCGAAATGGGAGAGGTGAAGGAGTGTAGGGGGATGCCCCCAATGAGAGAGGGACAAACTAGCCTTTGTCCCCCAAAAAAGGAAGGAGGCCCAGAAGTTTCTCCCAACGATCAGGTGAAAAGACACCTTATAGGACCCCAGAGACTTCACTAAAACCTTGGGGTCACCTAATTGGATGAGAGCCGAAAGATCCCGCCTGGGCCATCAGGTAGAAAAAGAGAGAACAAAAGAACCACGAGGCTTTTGTGAAGGTGTTTTACCAGGAGCAGACCTCTGTACCTGGATCGAATTTTCTGTTTATTGTTTTTCCTTTTATTAAACCTTTTTGTTTCCAACACTGCAGCAGAAGCCATCCTGCTCATTATTTGCCTCCAAAGGTAATAGCCAAGCTATCCTTTGTGTATTAAGTTCTCTTTTAAAGGCTCATAAAACCCTGGCCCGACAAAACAGAACTTAATACGTGGCGCCTGGACAGAATTTCTCATATTGAGGAAGATGGTCTAGGAATTTTTGATTACCTCAATCAAAATAGGACAATTTTCCTTGGTATTTGCGTTTTTGGGGAAGCAGGCCTGCACTTGAGTTTTTTGTCGCGTTTAAAAAGAAAACTCAGAAGAAGAGATTTGAGGTTTAGAGGGAATCTCAAATCGAAGCCTCATACCGGTGAAGAAGAGGCTATAATTCAGACGGGATGGGAGCAAACGGCCCACACCCTCAGAGGATACTGTGGATCGGCTAAGCTGAAACTGTTGCACCCAGGACCCGGGAAAAAGTCTATACCAAGAAGGACGACCAGAAGACTCGGTGAGTTTCACCATGGGGAATCGGTTGTCAGTAGCTGAGCAGGAATTTTTTTCGTATTTTAATTATAAGTTGGAAATCCAAGATATTCAGTTTGACAAAAAACAGCTTAAAAAGCTTGTAAAATGGGTCTTAAAGGAGTTCCCAAACTCAGATATGTCTCAGAAACTCGATCCAGACTTCTGGGATTCAGTTGGACTGAAATTATATAACACGGAAAAGAACAAGAAGTCCAACTTAAAGCTGCGTCCAATATTCAGGACGGTATTGAAATTTGTAATAATGGAAAATGAAAAGCAAGCAAAGACCAGGGAGAGGGCAGAAGGCAGCAGGACAGAGAAGACAGGAGAAAGCGAAGTTCTGAGGGGACCCAAAAACCTTCCTTTATCCCAGCCGAGAAACCCCGGTGGAGAGGCCGGGAGGCAGTCAGGCCAGCTGCCCCCCCGCCTGCCTCACCTCCCCCATCCCGAGACAGGGGGGAGCTGACCAGCCCTGGCCAGGCTTGTCTGCAAAACCCGTCTTCCAAAAACCCTACCAGACTGCAAAGTCCTCTATATCTCCTCTCAAAACCTTGCTTTGGCGTTCAAAATCGGTGAATTTTGACAGTAAAACTGAAAAAAGCCGAGCCGATAGTATCCAGTCTGAGAACAACAGAGCACGTGGCAATCGCCATTATGGCCCCGAGCCCACCTCTGCCCTTCGTGGGCGTGGCTCGCCATCCTCCTCGGGCTCCCAGCAGTCCCTGGGTGGCTCGTCCCTGAGCTCCTGCCCATCAGAGCAGGGACACGCCCCTTTTTTAGGCGGTGCCCGGTCGGTGTCCCTGCCCCTGCTCCCCGCCCACAGCCCGGGACGGCACACCCCCTCCCTGCCGAGCGTGGGAACCGGAAGTGATGCGCCGGAACTGACCCTGTTCAAAATGGCAGCGCCCATGTCTGATAACTTGCCGGAACAAAAAACAAATTATTCCTATGCTCCACAATGTAATTTCAAACAATCTAAGGAAGAGTTTAACACACAGGGAGTCACAGATACCTGGCAGAGGATAAGAAAGGATGCAGTTCAGGAAGGAGAGTGGGAAATTGCATCGAAATTGAAGGTTTTTCCTGTGAAGTACACAGCAGGTCCGGGACCGAGGGGAACATGGCAACAAATTAACTTTGCTGAGTTAAAAGAGATTTGCAAAGCCTCTCGTCTGTATGGTAGAGATTCTGCCTATTTCAGAAGCCTATTACAGGCCACCTTCACAGCAAACATATTCACTCCACATGATCTAAAACAGCTTTGCACATCCCTGCTATCCCCAACAGAATTTTCTCTGTGGGAACTAGCACGGAAACGTTTGTTAAACGACCTTTTAAGAGGTTATGCAGGAACTCCAGCTACTGCAAATTTGACTATAGATCAGCTCTCAGGTGAAGGAGCTCATACAGATCCTCAAACACAAGCCCGAACTCTTAGTAGACAAGTATTGCAAGATATCAAAGAAGCAGCAAAAACAGCTTTGTTACAGGTCCCTGATGGCAACAAACCAGAACTAGATTTCACAGAAATAAAACAGGGAATAGATGAGCCTTATATTAAGTTTTTGGACCGTTTAAAAATGGCATTAGAAAAGCAGATTCCAATAGACCGAGCCAGACAAGAGTTATTAGAACGGCTTGCAATTTCTAATGCAAACCCAACCTGTAAAAAGGCATTACGTACATTACCACAGGATCCTGAGCCCACCCTGACACAGCTAGTAGATGCTTGCAACTGCCTGGGCACCCCTGAGCATGCAGCAGCCATGCAGGCAGAAGTATTGGCCAGTGCCATCACAACAGCTCAAGAAAACACCCTAAAGCAGCAGGAAAAAGCAGTAGAAATGCAAACACAAACCCTAGCAGAAGCTTTAATAGCATTCAAAGGTGCAATTGAGAACCAACAAATTCCAAGGGACTCATGCTATTCGTGTGGTCAGAGAGGTCATTTTAAAAGGGGATGTCCTAGGACCCGCAGAAGGCCATTGCCAAGAAACAGTGGATACAGAGGTTTCTGTCACAATACTAACAGCTTTTACCCAGCACAGGGTTGTTCGTGCCATCTGCCGGGAAACGTGCAGTCCAGCACGGGGCAGTGGCATGCCATGACACAAGAACCACTGCACCAGAGGCCAGAGATCACCACAGGCCACCAAGTTCAGAACTGCAACACATCCTTGCAGGACTTCCGACCACAATGTCCCCAGGTACCAGACTGGAGCTGTCTACAGCCCAGCCAGTGATGCTAACCAATGCTATTGCTCACACAGTGTCTACAGGACAGCTGGGACCTGAACCACAACCACGTCAGTTCTTAATAGTGGGAGTGAACAGATCCCATGCAGAAGGGTTTTATGTCATTCCAACTGTGCTGTCTGTCACCTGTTCACAGGAAATTACAGTCTTAGCTTTGTGTCCAGACCCTCCATGTTTTTTACCCAAAGGGTTAACCATAGCGCAAGCTTTCCTCCTACCAGAGTCACAGAACAACACAGCTGTCATCGCTTGGACCAGGCTCATCAGCCACGGGCGGCCTCAGCTCACCTGTGTCCTGAAGCACCTCGGGCAAGCCATCACCCTCACTGGCCTGATAGATACCGGAGCAGACGTCACTCTGATATCGAGATCGAAATGGCCACAGGACTGGACCGTCGTGCCTACGCTGGATCAGCTGGCAGGTATTGGTGGTCACTGTGAGAGCTTTCGAAGCTCGCACGCAGTCACATTTGAGGGGCCTGAAAGTCGTGTTGCCACCACAAGACCATTCATTGTAGGAGCTGATATAGTTCTTTGGGGATGGGACATTTTATCACAATGGCATCTCAGGTTAGAAACTGGATTTTAACAAAAGCTGTTGATGGACATAACACTTTAAAACTTACATGGACATCTAACACACCCATTTGGGTCAGCCAGTGGCCCTTACCTGAAGAGAAACTTGCTGCTTTAGAGCAGTTAGTGCAGGAACAGTTAACCAAAGGTCACTTAACTCCAACTACTAGTCCCTGGAACACTCCAGTTTTTGTAATCAAAAAGCCAAACAGTGGGAAATGGAGGTTGTTACAGGATCTCAGAAAAATTAACGAAGTAATTCAAGAAATGGGTTCTTTACAACCAGGTTTACCCTCTCCTGTTATGATTCCAAAAGATTGGAAGTTAACTGTTATTGATTTAAAAGACTGTTTTTTCAATATTCCCTTGCACCCAGACGATGCACCAAGATTTGCATTTTCCATCCCATCCATAAATCAGCAAGCACCTTTGAAAAGATACCATTGGCTTTCTCTTCCACAAGGCATGCGCAACTCGCCGAGTATATGTCAGTGGTATGTTGCAAAAATACTTTCCTCAGTTCGTGCACAATATCCAAATTCTCTCATATTACATTACATGGATGATATCTTAGTAGCAGCAAAGGACCAAGCATCAATGCAGGAGACAACAGATCAGGTCATCTCAGCAGTGGAGAAAGCAGGACTCACTGTAGCAAAAGAAAAAATACAGACACTTCCTCCCTGGAAATATTTAGGATACAGGATCACAGAACAAACGGTAACTCCGCAGCCACTCCAGCTAAGGACAAATCCAAAGACCTTGAATGAAGTGCAGCAGCTTGTAGGCACTCTGAACTGGCTTCGTCCACTACTAGGCATTTCAAATCAGGACTTGGCTCCTCTGGCAGATTTGTTAAGAGGAGACACAGCCTTAAACTCACCGCGAGAATTCAACAAAGAAGCTCAAAATGCTTTAGAGAAAGTGATGAGAGCCATCCAGTCACGTCAGGCTCATCGGTATAATCCTAACCTGTCTTTTTTGTTTGCAGTTTTAGGGGAGAGTCCACAACTTCATGGTTTGATATTCCAGTGGGATCTAGAGAAGAAGAATGCACAAACAACTGAGCCACGGATAGAAGCAAAGACTGTTTTCTAAGTTTGCATTAGTTAAAATTGTTTACAAGAAAGTTTTGCACTGAAAAAGTTCTGTAGTTATTGTTGTGATAAAAAAGTTGTTAAACCTACCTCTATGTAAAAGTCACACATATAGCCAGAAATTTGAAGCCTACCTGTAAAAACACTTCACCAAAGTTAAGATAGAGAATTGGCAGCAAAATTTAAAAATTATTGGCATTCTAATCTATACTCCTTTCTCCTCTTTCTTTCTAAATGTATAGTAAAGGGTGAGATGAAGGAGTGTAGGGGGATGCCCCCAATGAGAGAGGGACAAACTAGCCTTTGTCCCCCAAAAAAGGAAGGAGGCCCAGAAGTTTACATGGGCACCAAATTCCCAGTGACTTCTAGAGTGTGAAGGTGCAGGGGCCCAACACTGGAACTGTAATATCTCAGGGCAAAGGTGACCAGGGTCAGAGAGAGACACCCCTCTGAGGACAATGGTCTCACCATCAGCATTTGCAGGCTCATGTTAATGTAGCAGCCTTCATTGGTATCACCCAGTCCAGCTGCCCTTTTTTCCTTATATGTACTCCCCCTAGAATGTTCTCCCCTCTCTTGTCCCCCATTGGTCCCGGTTTACTGCAATGCTCCGCCCCTGTTACCTCATTGGTTCCCCAGTTGGCTGCCCCTCCTCTGCACCACCTGTGCTCAGTTCCCATTGGCCCTTGGCCCTCAGACCCGCCCCTTTCCCCCCTTATCAAACCCTGTGTCCTCAGCCCCATTTTGTCTCTGTGCCTGGACCCTCTACATTGCAATAAACTGTGTTTGGAGCTGTGCACACAGACCCATCTCTGGTCTTGTCCATCAGCAGGTTAAGCAAGCGTGCCCTGGGCTCTGGGAGTGCAGGTTGCTCACAGGGGCTCGTTGTGGATGTGCTGCAGCACTAGAGATGGACTTGGGCAGGAGGAACCCCCTAATCCAGTGTGCTTACACATTGTATTTTTCCCCAAACAGGATTTCTCATTCCCAAACCTTGGCCGGATGGAGGAGGAGGCTGTGAGGAAGAGGAAGAAGCCCTGGAACATGCAGGCAGGTGAGGAGGAAGTCAGTGCCCCTTTCCCTTTCTCATCTGCTCCATCTCCCAGCCCAGCATGGCCCCTGGCTGCAGGACAACCCCACTTCTGACATAGTCCTGCCAGGAATGGACTGGGGGGATCTCCTGCCCCTCCCTCTGGAATGGAGGCAAATTCCATCCTCTCCTTGTCCTTCCTGCCCCAGAAAAGGAGCTGAGGACGGAGAGCAGGGAGGAAAAATCCCCACAGAAGAACCCCATGGAAGAGGCTGTTCTGAGCAGCTCGACAGCACAGGAATCCAACAGAGAGGAAAAGCCCCAGAGATCCCACAGGACCAGGGGCTCCAAACCCAGCCCAGGTTGCTCTGAGGTGGACAGACCCACCCTGTGCCAGGAAGGTGGACAGAGCTTCAGGCAGAGCTGGTGGCCCATGAGCAGCTTCATGATGGGGAGAAGTCCTACAGGTGTTTGGAGTGTGGGAAGAGCTTCAGGAAGAGCAGCACCCTGATCCGCCACCAGAGGATCCACACTGGGGAATGGGCCTACGAGTGTGGGGAGTGTGGGAAGGGCTTCAGGTGCGGCTCTGAGCTCGTCATCCACCAACGCATCCACACTGGGGAGAGACCCTGTGAATGTCCCCAGTGTTGGAAGAGGTTTCACACCAGTTCCAATCTCCTCCTTTGCGAGCGGATTCACACCGAGGAGAGCCCCTTCCGCTGCCCCGACTGCGGGAAGGGCTTCAAGTACAACTCCCACCTCATCACCCACCGGTGCATCCACAGTGGGGAGAGGCCCTACGAGTGTCGCCAGTGTGGGAAGAGCTTCACCCAGAGCTGTAACCTGAACAGACACGTATGGAAGCACCGGTAAGGCAAGCCCTGCAAATGTCCCTGCAGGGAGAGCTTCGTGCCTGGCTCCAGCTTCATACCCAATTGGAGGACCCACATTGGGAAGAGACCTGTGGTCCATGTTCACTGTAATCCATGCTGGGAAGACACCTGTCCCTTCTCCTGCCCCTGGCAATGACATGATGTGGGATTGAAGAACATGAGGATCTGGCTGGGGCCATGTAATTATATTCACTCCCTCCTCAAGTCATTGCCAGAGGCAGGAAAGGGTCTCTCTCTCCCTGAGGAGAAGGGTGTCCTTCCCAGGCAGGAGGAAATAAGTGGCCAGGATGACCCAGTGAGTTGTGTTTTGGTTTTCCCTGTAAATAGGGTTTTTTTTCCCTTCAGTTACCAGTATTGTTTCTGTTCCTGTTTGTTCTTTATCTTGTTGCTGTTCCCAGTAAATTGTTCTTATCCCAGCCCAGGATCTTTGCCTTTTGTGGTTTCCATGGGAGGTGGGAGGGCAGCGAGCAGCAGCGTGGTTTTAGCGGGAGCAGGAAATTGGGGAATCCCATTCCTGAACCCCAGACTGTGGAAAGCGAGCATCCCAACTGGTCCCAGCCCTGGTGGCCATGGCAACAGCCTTGGGAGCGGGTCCCTGGCTGGGGCTGTGGGAAACTCTTCCCTCTGGTGCCCAGGGACAGGACTGGAGGGAACGGCTGCAGCTGAGTCGGGGCAGGCTCAGGTTGGATCTCAGGAAAAGGTTTTTGCCCAGAGGCTGCTGGGGCACTGCCCAGGCTCCCCAGGGAAGGCTCCCAGCTCCAGGGCTCTCTGAGCTCCAGCAGCGTTTGGCCAGCGCTGCCAGGCCCAGGCTGGCATTGTTGGGGTGTCCTGTGCAGGGCCAGCAGTTGGATTCCAGGATCCTGATGGGTCCCTCCCAGCTCAGCCAGTTCTGTGGATCTGGGATCCCATGACCCTGGGGATGGGGGGGCTGCCAATGGTTGCCATGGCAACAGGCTCTGGCTGCAGGCCTGAGCTGGTGTCCATGGCAACCACCCCTGGCATGGGGTCTGCATGGAGCTGCCAAGGGACTGAGCATGGCAACAGGGGCTGGGGATGGTTGCCATGGAAACTGACCATAGCAACAGGGGGCTGGGGATGGTTGCCATGGAAACTGACCATAGCAACAGGGGGCTGGGGATGGTTTCCCGCCAAGGATCAGATTTGTCACAGGCCTTCAGAGATGTTCCATGGGGACATTTCAAGAGTCTTCAGGCTGTTCGAGAGCTGGAATGTCACAGGCAGAGACAGGGGCTCCATGGACACCTCCCAGGGGTTTCTGGAGATGGTAAAGAGCCCTGTGGTCAGAGGCAGTCACAGTCATTCCACGGTGACATCCCAGGGCACCTTGGGCTGCAAAGGCACCGATCTGTCACAGACACTCATGGGAGCTCCACGGTGACATCCCAGGAGTCCCCAGGCAGCCAAAGATCCAGAATACTCCAGATAGTCACATGGTTTCCTGTCATGGGCAGAGTGGGAGCTTCAGGCAAAAGCTTTAGTTCTTTTTTTGAGAAACTCCTGCTGCGTCATGAGGTGGAGAAATGACACCCAACAGCCACCATGGATCCTCAAACCCCTGCAGGGGCCCTAGACTTCTAAAATTCCTTCTAAGAGCGGAGGATGGGAGCAGCTGGATCCAATCCCAGCCCCACACTGTGCCAGAAGTTGTAAAAGATTGGACAGGTGAAATTGAGCTTCAATGCAATTTGTCCCACGGGATTAACGATGGAATACCAGATAAATTTACATAAATACAGCTCTGATTAGTTGTGATCATGATTAGACAGAATGGCTTATTTACACCACAGAGTAATTTTTTTAAAAAAGAGTTATTTATTCCACAGTATGGAAGCTATAACAATTATTAGAATATTCTGCTCTAGGAAGCAATTTTGATGTCAACAGGGCCTGGCCGGAGCTGTTGGAGCCCATTGCAGGCAGAGCCTCCTGCTCCAGCAGGAACTGCCTTTCCTGTGCCATCAGCAGGGCAGGTCCCGCTGCAGGAAAAGCCCCAGGCCAGCCCCAGCACAGGGAAGGGCTCGGGCACAAGGGCAGAGTGCCGTGCTGGGAGCTGTGCCAGGCAGAGCCTGAGGCACCAAAGGCACCTTGGCAGCAGCAGCTGCTTGCAGGGCATGGCCAGAAGCCTCCCTTGGCAGCCCGGTCTGGTGGCCAGCACTGCAGAGCTGCTGCCTCAGGGCTCATTTCTGCCTGGGCTCTGAAAAGCCACTTCTGCTCCAGGAGCCTTCATGGGAAGCCATTGGCCCCAGCACCTTGGGGACAAGATATTCATGACAAAACTCCTCATGCCAGCAGAGACACGGCAGGGGCAGAGGAAAGGGGAGAGCCAGGCCCAGGGGACAGGGCTGCCGTGGTGATGGCTGTGAGGTCACTGCCCCTGCAGCAGCCTGGCTGCCCTCAGCAGACATTCTGGCCAGAAGCGTTGTGAGGGCACCCAGCACATCAGAGAACCCACAGAACAGGAATTCTGTTCTTGGGGATGAGAGGGTTTCACTGGGTCAGGTTGCATAAAGCTCCTGCTCTTGGACAACTTCTGGGGTGAGGCATCCTCTTCTCTGGAAGACCAGTTGAAGTTTTGTGCCACTCACATAATTTCCTCCTTCCATAATTGTAAAATATTTTCTTCATTCCAAAAAATGTAGTTCTGCCCTCCTTCAGTCTAATGGTATTGACCCTTGTTCTGTCACTGTAAGATTTAGGAGAAAATAAATTTGACCACTTTTTTTCGATTTTCACAGACCTTGGTGAGAACCCAAACATCTCCCAAGATGGCATTTGGACGGCTCATCACATAACCAGTGGGGAGAGGCTGATGACTCTAAGCTCAGTGGTATGGAGACTGAGAACAGAACAGGAGTAGCCTGAGAGGGATTGAAGGGTGGTTTCAGAGAGGCTGGTGCTCTTCTTCATTGTATAAAACAGCCAGAGAAAGAAATAATGGCACCAAAGGTGAGGAGCACCCCTCCCCCGGGAGGCAGGGACTCTACCCAGACAGAGACCATCGGGTGAGGGATGTGGCTTAAAGAAGATTCCACTCCTCCATACTGTGGGGCGTGCCCCTGCAAGCCCGGGAAAAGACACTCCACCCCATCTGGTCATATAAGGAATGGTGGCAAAATGTTCTTCCTCTTCTTTACCCTCATTGGTTTTTAAATTCTACTGCAAAGTCCCCACGTTAGATTTTTCCATTGGTTGTCCTCCTTGATCCACCCCTTTGCTGTCCCCTGCTACTTCTGCTATTGGACCCTGAGGCTAAAACTCCACCACTAAACTCATGACCCTTCCCCCTCATTTCTTGTCTTGGGTCTTGGCAAAATTAAGGATCCTGGGTTTTGCTAAACAAGATCTATTCTGTTGCCTTCCTTTTCCTGTTGGTCATCGGTGGTTGCCTGAGGTCTGAGACTCCAGGGCCTCAGGGAGTTTTTATTCCATTTCTTTTGGCAGAACGCAACACAAGGGCAGATGGGGGGGCCCAGACTGGACACCAGGAGAACGGAATTTCCCTGCCAGGGCAGGGCTGTGGTGCAACACGTCCCCCAGAAGGAGTCTGGGTCAGCCCAAGGCTTTGTGTGGGCAGGCAGTGGCAGGCAGGAGGCAGAGCTGTCAGCAAAGGAAGGGGCCAGCCAGGTGGGGCAGCCGGGGGATGAGGACAGCCTGCAGGGACAGAGGCCAGGGCAGGGACACCGTAGGACAGCCTGGGCTGCACAGGGCACAGGGATGGGCAGCAGCTGCAAGGCCCTGACAGAGCCAACCTGGGCAGCGCTTTGGCCATGGCTGCTGGCCCTGGGCCTGAGCCAGGAGCAGGGGACAAGTGGCCCTTGCAGGCCTGGGGCCTCATTGCCTCCTTGTCCCTGCTCAGCAGCCTGGCAGGGCCTGCCCCATGGTCCTGCCCTTGGCATTGCACATCCCCACATGCCAGTGCCCATCCCGGGAAGAGCCCTGAGCAAGGAGGGAGGGACAGGATCTGCCTGGCCAGGGGCTGGGGCTGAGGCCTTGGCCCTTTGCATTCCTGAAACACATCCAGGTTTGCTCAGCACCAGAGACACCTTTCCCTTGCTTGTCTGAAGCTGTCATCACTGCCTCCAGTGTTCTGCTCTGACTGGAACCTGGGGACACTTTCAAGTAAGTTGTGTCCCACAGTGGGACTCATTTAAAGTTAAAGGAAGTTTGGACTTTGATTTTGAGTGCTGAGAAGCTTTTTGAGCACACTGCGAGGGACTGAGTCTGATGAAACGAGCACCAAATCTCCGAGAGGGTCATTAAAGTCCTGGTGGTGTGTCTGTGCTGCTGAGCTGGGCCGGGCTCCTGGCCCAGAGGCAGCTCCTGGCAAGGGCAGCGCTGCAGAGAGACAGCTCTGGCCAGGAGCAGCTCCTGGGCACAGCCCAGCAGGGCTGGGGCACTGCCAGGGCAGCTCAGGGACACCAGCAGGGCACAGCCAGAGCTGACAGGGGCTCAGCACTGGCAGGGGCTGGGGGATGTCCCAGAGGGGGCTGTGTCACAGCAGCACCTCTGTGGCTGTGTCATAGAGGCAGGAGGAGCAGCTGTGATGTCAGCAAGGGGCTGTGTGACAGCACAGAGTGGGCTGTGTGTGGTCACAGATTGGGCTATGGCATCACAGAGTTTGTTGTGTGAGGTCATTGAGCAGCTAGAGCATCATAGAGGGGTAACTGTGTGACATCACAGAGCAGGCTGTGACATCATGGTATGGCTGTATGACATCATAGAGCAGGCTGTAAGGTCACAGTGTGTGCTGTGACATTACAGAGTGGCAGTATGGTATCACAGAGAGGGGTTAGTGACATCACTAAAGTGGTTGTGACATCACAGAGCTGTCTGTAATGTCATAGAGTAGGCTGTGAGGCCATGGAGTAGCCTCTGCCATCATGGAAGGTTTCTCTGTGACATCAGAGAGTGGGTTGTGACATCACTGGGTGACTGAGTAACATCATAGATCCAGCTGTGATATCATAGTACAGACTGTGACATCACATGGTGACATTGTGACATCACCGAATCTTCTGTGACATCACAGTGCAGCTCTATGATATCACAGACTGATATCCCAGCACTGGCCCTGTGATATCATGAAGGGGCTTTGTGACATCACAGAGCAGGCTGTGACATCACAGAGCATTAGTGTGTCATCACTGAGTTGCCTGTGACATCATAGCATAGGTTCTGTGACATCTTAGAATGGATTCGGCCATCACAGGGTATCTGTGTGACATCACAGAGGGGATGAGACATCACAGAATGGCTGTGTGACATCCCAGGGTAGGTTGTGTAATATCACAACATTAACTGTGACATCATAATGAGGGCTGTGACATCATAATGAGGGCTGTGGCATCATAATGAGGGCTGTGGCATCACAAAGGAGCTGTGTGACATCACAGAGGGCTGTGTGAGGTCACTGGGGAGGTCACTCTGCCCCGGCCCCCCTCACAGTTCCCCCAGAGCAGTCCAACGCTGCTCGTGCACAGTGCGGTCCCCTGTCCCCCCGGGTCCCCCCACCCCTGGCGCCGCAGCCTCCCCCAGAGGATGTTCCACGAGATCGACCCCAGAGCGTGACACGGGGCAGGGGGGCCGGGGCCCTGGGGGGTGGGACAGGGGGACAGGGACCCCCCGGCAGCATCCCTGTGTCCCCCAGGGCCAGAGCCTGGGCCAGGGCTCCTTCACCCTGTTCTGAACGAGGGCTTGAGAGGACTGAAAAAACCCCCAGCAAGGGATCAGCAAAAACCAGATTTAATATTAGAGCAACAGCACCACAAAGTTCCTTGGCAAGAGTCACTCTGCTCCTGACTGGACACTTCAGGCACACCGGGGGAACAAAACAACAACAAAACCAAACCAAATCCAGGCAAATAAAGCAGAAATGAACCAAGAACTGTCCCTGTGTGTGTGTGTGTGTGACACAAGGACAGTGAGGACAAGGTTAAAAGGAATATGATCTAAAAGCTGAACAGAGCTCAAACTTAACAGGACTTAACTTATATCTTAACCTTAATTTCTGCCTTAAACTTCACAATTTAGCAAAAGAACAACACTTAACAGTCTTTAACCTCATTTATAACCTATGACTAAATAATTTAACAGTGGAATAACACTTAACAATATTCATCTTACCTAATAACTTAAATTAAACCTAACAAATTAGCAAAAGAGCAATACTTAGAAGCAATTAACTTAGCTTAGACCTTGTGACTTAACCTCACTTACAGGCCTGACTGACTCAGCTATCCAAGGCACTCAGACCCCTCCAAGAGCAGCATTTCTGCCACATTTCCCCAGCACAGGCACTCCTCTGTGCACACAAACACAAAGAGTCAGTGCAAGGCACCTGTGAGAAATTCCCCTGAGGGCAGCAAATGCTCCCTGTGGATCCTTTGGCATCTCCCCAGTGGGTGAAGGGTTGAGCCTGGAGGAGTGGGGGGATCAGCCCAGGCTCTGTCCTTGTTCAGGGATCCCTGAGCACAGCAAACGGGAGAGTTCCCGGCTCGGAAAGGCCCCACTCAGAGGGAGTCGCTGGCCCAGGAGAGCTCCAAGGGCTCCTTTTGGAGCGCTGTTTGTAGGGCCCCAAGAGAGGGGCTCCAGTCACAGCAATGGTTCATCCTGGCCACACTTGGCATCAACAGCTTTCTTTGGCAGTGTGCGAACAGGGATGTTGTGCCACTGAGGGAACACAAACAGTTGCCAGGGCTGCTCCTACAGCAACCAGGAGCTGGTTGGGCAGCAGCAGAGCCTGAAGCAGGCAGTGTTTGTGCTGAGCTGCAGAGGAGCTGAGCCCAGGGGCTGTTGGCCAAGGCTGAGGCCCAAGGAGCATTTCTGAGCTGGCAGGGCAGCCTGAGAAGGGGAGGGGGGAATGCAGCAGCACAGGGCCCATGGAACCAAGGCACCATTGTGACACTGTGGGGCCCTGTGAGACCAAGGGACCATTGTGACACTGTGGGGCCCTGTGAGACCAAGGGACCGTTGTGACACTGCAGGGCTGCATGGAGCCAAAGGTCCATTGTGACATGGCAGGGCCTCATGTCATCAGTGGTCCATTGTGACACTGTGGAAGCTAAGGAGACCATTGTGACACTGCAAACCCCCATGGTCCAAAGGTCCATTGTGACACATCCCGGCTCATGGAACAGAGTCACGTGTCATTGTGGGGCCTGGGGAACCACGGAGACCATTGTGACAGTGCAAGGCCTCATGGAATCACTGGGACCATTGTGACATTCAGGGCCCTCTGCAACCCAGGAGCCATTGTGACATTGGGGGACCCCATTGAACCAAAGCACCATTGTGACACTTCTGGACCCTCTGGAATCAAATCACCATTAGGACACTTTGGGGCCCCATGGAACCAAGGGGACCATGGTGATACTGCAGGGCCTCTTAAAACCACGGCAACACAGAAGAGGTCTGGCTGGTTTGGCCTCCCATGGACTGCCTGACTGGTCCAACGACCATGGCATGTTGAAGACCTCTTCTCATCTGCTGTT
The DNA here is from genome assembly GCF_036417665.1 of Passer domesticus. NCBI lineage: Eukaryota > Metazoa > Chordata > Aves > Passeriformes > Passeridae > Passer > Passer domesticus. The sequence continues at coordinate 71,262,136 of NC_087479.1, read as the reverse complement.
GAAACACTGGTGCTCCATACTTTCTTTCATATGGAAAAGATCTGTCCTTCTCCTGCAGGCATCCATGGCCAGAATTGGGATTTCATCTCCAAATTTCCTTATATCCAGGGATTATTCCCATAGGAATATTGCCAGGACAAGACTGGCTGACAACGGTTTAATGAGGGTCACCTCTCATCAGTCCCCAAATCTCTGGGGAAGGCTCCATGCTTTCCTTCTTGTGGAAAGAGCTGCCCTGCTTCTCCAGGCAGCCATGGCTGAGACTGGGCTTCCATCTCCAAAATTCCCTAAATTCAAAGACTGCTCCCAGACAAAATCTGCCATTGCTGATAAGTCTGGCTAGTGAGACTCTCACCTGCCTTCCAAACACTGGGGCTCTGTGCTTTCCTTCCTGTGGAAAAGAGCTCTCCTTCTTTTCCAGGTGTCCATGGCCAGAACTGGGATTTCACCTCCAACATTGCATCCTGTGACAGACTGGAGGAGATTGTTGGCTGGAAACATTTCATGTGTGGGGGAGGAAGGGGCAGATCCAGCCTTGCCCTGCCCTGGAGCACTGCCCTGCCCTGCAACCCCAATCCCCCAGAGCCTCTATCCCAGCCCAGCAGTGGCTGCCAGTCCCTGGCACAGCACAGGCAATGCTCCACAGCCACCTCTGCAGCCCCGGCCCAGCTCCTGAGTGACCAAATGAGCCCAAGTCCCACCTGGGGTAAGGGCCCAGGAAGACCGAGGGGTATTGAAGGCTGACCACAAGACAAGCACACATCTTGACCCTACCTCCTCTTGGAATTTCCATCTGAACAATGTTGGAATCCAGGAGGTTGTAGCTCTGTGTGTGCTTCTCTGAATCTATTTTTTTGTTACTGTTGTTTATTATTATCTCTGAATTGTTCCCAATGAATTCTACCTGGATATTTTCAATAAGTTTTCCAGAGTTTGACCAATGCAGAGTTCCAGTGGGGATGTTTCAGAGGTTCTTCCTCTGTTCACACAATCCTGAAATCAGATAGTCCAATGCTCTTGGTGCAACCAAATATCCATTGTCTTTCTTCAGGAATGGACTGTGGGATCTTGGCTCAGAAAAAGTCATTAGTATTGTTGATTAATTCAGTCCTTAAGCTGTTACAGTGCAACAAGTTCACTGAACTATTATCTTTGTTGTATTCATGTATCAGTGTCTAAAGTCATAGCCTTGGCTGAAATATCAACCCTGACATAAGTTTCTGTTGCAAAGACCCACAGATGTTAATTTGTTTACCTGTTCTAAATAATAGAAATTCTTTCAGTTCTAGGCTGTGAATAAAACAAGGCTTGAAAAACAGTTACTGAACGTGTTTTTAATTATTATTATTTAGGCTCAGGTTATCCTCCAACAAGGGCTTAAGCTGAACTAACCTTCTCTACTGACAGTAACTCAAGCAATTTGAATAATTGCATAGATGCTTTTCACAATCACCCACTCCAAGATGAAAAGGTTCAGCCTTCTCTGCGTGATGTCTGTATCAGCCATCTGACACAGAAAGGAGCCTCTCTGAATCACACAGGATCAATCTGAGTGTGCTGCCCTTGCAGCAAATGGGAGCTTTGGATCAGAATGGCCATACTCTGCCAAACTGAGAAAAACCCCAAACTCTCTGTGTGTGCTGAGTGTGCTGGGTAGAAAAGGTGGATGTTCAGTGGTAGCTGCTGCTAAAGCAAAGGTTCTCTTCATTGCTTCTGCTGACCTCTCATATGGCACCTACCCCCTACAAGAAAACTGTGTCAATTAGCCCATTTAACCATCTGAATGGCAGCCTTGGAACTCCAGATCTGTCTCTGTTTAAATACCCCTGCCAGGCAGAAGAGCAGAAACCTATGTTTGCTCTCACTTCCCTTTGTAATTTGGTCTCCTTTTTTTTGTGCTCTTATGATGGTACAGGCTATCCCACAATCCGTAATGGGCAGGGAGAATAAAAGTTAATATTTTCACAATAAACCCTTTTCTCCCATTCCTTTAAAGAAGCATGCATAGTTGAAATTAGTCACTTTCTTGGCTGGTTGTAATGGATTCAAATGGTGAGGAGTACGGAATGAGCTGCCGAGCCCTGTACATCACTGCAGATTTGTCTTTGGGAGCCAGTTGGCTGGCAAACTAACCCTGTCACATAATTATTGACTGAAAATATCCAGACAATCAAGTAGAGATCATTCTCAGGAATGTGATGTCCCAGCATCTTCTCAACATCAAAGATGAGTGTGGGTCCCAGGATTCAATGACTCCAGGATTCCACTAACCTAGCACTCTGGGATTCCATGGCTCTATGACCCCATGGATGGATTTGAGGACTGTCTCCCAGGCAAGGAGGGAATTTTGGTGCCAGTGGGAGGGGCTGCAGTGCAGGGGCACCAACAGCTGAGAGGCAACTGCTGCTGCTGCTGCTGCTGCTTGTGGGGGTGCTGCTGGCAGTGGCAGTGTCCTGGTGCGGCTGAGCATTGCCATCTGCAGCCTGCGAGCTCCTGGGAGCTCAGGGCAGAGCCCACTGACCCAGTTTGACACTGCAGTTGAGGAGGACACGGATAACGGAAAGTGTGCCCATGGAGTGGTTCAGAGCAGGTCTGTGGGAAGGAGGAGGGAGTGAGGATGAATCCCCTGCCCAAGGCTGCCAAGGAAAGGGCTTTGGGAGGGAAAGGAAGCCTTGACCTGACACTAAGCCCTTCAAGGGCCCAGTTGCCCACACTGAGCAGGATTTCATCAGGCTTTGTCTCAAGACAGTGGCAGGGTCAGAAGTGTTGGGAGCAGCTGGAAAGCAGGGCCGTGTATTCCCTCTCCCCAGCCCATTTGGGAACATCTGGGCAAGGTCTCCATTGTCTGCCTGCAGCCAGCTTGGGGGGCCCTTCCTCTCCTCCTCCTGCTTGAGGGAGCGGGCTTGGTTTCCTCTGTCATCTGCAATGCTGAGCTTCTCTCTCATCAAACCTGGCTGTTCAGCATTTGTGTCCCTGTGTCTCATACCTTCCTCCCCTTCCTCCTCACCACGAGCTCATGGAGCCTCTCTGGGCAGCTGGACTTGGAACTTGCAGCAGCAGGCGTGCCCTGAGGAGCACCTCTGGCCTCCAGCCTTTCTGCAGGGCTACCCAGAGCTTTCCTCCCAGTGGAGAGCCTCTTTCCTTTCTCTTCCCAAGGCAATACAGTCTGGAACTTGGCTCTTTCCTCCTTTCTTTCTCTTTCAAGGAAGGATCAGCCATGGCTGAAGGAATCTTCCTTAGGTAACAGGTGCTGATGGCCATTGTCAGGATCAACCAGCCCTCTGGAAAGAATGGGATTCCTCCTGAGGATGACAAAGAAATTGTCCAGAGGATGAAGGAGCGGGAGGTGATCTGATCCTTCGGCAGCACCAGCTGCACCTGGAGAAGGAAATGGCAGACCTGGAAGCCAGGCAGGAGTCTCTGGCATGGCCTCTGTGGGAACTGGAGAGAAAGATCCAATGGCACACATGCACAGTGATTTGCTTGGTTGTCTCTGCCATGTTCATGATCTGGAGGCAGTGTAGGAATGGAGGGGAGAACAGAGAAGAAGAGACTGGCCCAGGGCTCCTGGGGAAAGCCTGGAAAGGAGTGGCCTTCCTGACAAAGCCCTTTGTGCTGCTCAGGGCAATTTGCATCTCAATGGGCAGAACTGGACGATATCTTCCAGTATTTGCATATAGACTTGTTGAATTAGCTCTTAAATTACATCATTCCAGTAAGAAAAACTTGGTGCTTGAAATTCCTTAAGTTCCTTAGGTTAAGAATTTCTTTATTTCTCTGTATTGATTGTTAAATATACTGTACTGATTGCTATAATCTCTATATTGATTGTTAGAAATTCTCCATATTGTTAGAAATACTCTGTACTGATTGTTAGAAATACTTTGTATTGATTGCTGTAATCTCTGTATTGATTGTTAGAAATACTCTCTGTATTGACTGTTAGAAGTACTCTCTGTATTGGTTGTTAGAAACAATCTCTGTTTTCAATGTTATAAATACTAGACTTCCATTAATAAGATAAGATTTAAGCAAAGGAATAAACTTTTCAAAATTGTTTGTTTGCAACCAGATGACTTCCTGTTATCTTTAGCCTCTGGCATTCTCCTTGCACAGTGTGTTCCCCTTACAGGCTGAAATACAAACAGCACAGAAGTAGAGACCCTGTGTGCAAAACACAACTAAGGGTGTGTGCTCCTCTAAATGGACAGACATTCATGGGAGGATGTTTCAGGAAGAGGCTGTGGACATTGTGGCTGGAAAGCAGGGAAGGAACAGTTTAGCATGAGCTTTCCTTCAGCAAGAGGGGAGGCACGCAGAGGAGTTTGTTTCAAGTGAAGTCTGACGCTGTCATCCAGTGCTGGCAAGAAGGGTAGAGCAGAGAAGCTGAGCAAAGGGCCTCAGTGTGTTTAGTGCTGATGTTTGGACTTCAATGATGAGGACAAAACCTTCCTAAACAGAACATTAAATCCCAAACCCATAGAAGAATGCTGAGCAGGTGCATTCATTGCACTCGTGAGTCAGGCAGGGACGAGGTGCGGCTGCTTCTGTCACTGAGTAGTGAGCTGATTAAAAGAGGCTTCAAACAAGGGTGGCAAACAGGAGCAGGCAAACAGGTGTGGCATGGCTCAGAGGGTGTGGCATGTCAGTGTGTGAGCAAACAAGGGCGTGGCATGGCTCTGAGAGTGTGGCATGTCAGTGTGTGAGCAAACAGGGGTGTGGTACGGCCCTGAGAGTGTGGCATGTCAGTGTGTGGGCAAACAGGGGTGTGGCACGGCTCTGAGAGTGTGGCACGGCAGTGTGTGGGCAAACGGGCATGGCATGGCTCTGAGAGTGTGGCACGGCAGTGTGTGGGCAAACAGGGGCATGGCACATCTCTGAGAGTGTGGCACAGCAGTTTGTGGGCAAATGGGTGTGGCACGGCTCTGAGAGCGTGGCACAGCAGCTTGCGAGGCAGTTCATGCAGGCAGGGCAAGCAGGCAGTGTAGCATCCCATGAACTCTCCCATTTCAGCCAATTCCCAAGTCCTCGGCCCTGGCAATGGCAGTAACTACTTACCATAGAGGTGGTCCTGCTGGGGGAAAAGACAGATTCCCCATTGGACTTCTGTCTCACGGATTCCTGGTTTCTCCTTGCCCTGTCCCCTCATTGGTTGGATACCCCTGGCTGTGCCCTTTCCCCTGGAGACCAAGCCCCTCTGCTCTGCCCTTAGCTCCACCCTCCACCCCTTCCCCTTCTTAAGCTGCCTGCTCCACGTGGTTGTTCTCTTTTCATCTGGGTTCCTTGTAGCCACATGTGATACTCTGCTGGAATAAAACCTTGCAAAAAGAGCCTTTCTTGCCTGTATTGCTGAGCCAGCTGTGGTGAGTGTTGAGTGGGGGCTTGACTGTATTGCCTGAATGTTAATTCAACCTGCTTTTCTACAGCAGAGGTTTGTTGGGAACAGATAGTAGGCAGCAGCACCCACCATTCTAACACCTGCATTTTTAAGTCAGGGTTGCAAGTTTTCTTGCTAGTAGGTTTTACTGTGTGTTGTTTGCAGTGTTTCTGTTGGTTGGTTGGTTGGTTTTGGGATTTCTGGTAGTAATGGTTTTTATGTGATCAAAAACTGCAGTTAGTAAAAGTAACCGGGTGGAGCCCTCCAAAAAGGATCCATCTCTCCAAACCCATTCCTGTGTGGAGTGTTTGAGTTTGTCAGTTGTTTCAGGGGGTGTTGGAAGAAATCTGCCTGTGGTGTGAAGATGTGAACAATCTCCTTTCATTGGTCACTGAGCTTAGAGAGGAAGTTGAAAGACTAAGGGAGTATCAGGAAAAGGGAAAGGGAAATAGATTGGTGGAGTTCAGCCCTTCCATCCTTAAGGGAGGCCCACCAAAGACCAAAGGACTCCTATGCCTCCCACTGTATAGAAGAATGCTTGGTAGATGAAGGGGAGTGGAAATGGGTCCCTGCTCGGGGAAGTATTAATAAAAACTCCTCCTGATCCCCATCCGTTAGTCAGGTGCCACTTCAGAACATGTATGAACCCCTGGATCTAGAGAGTCAGACTTAAAAGAAAATTATCTGCCTCCCAATTATGATTCATCTGTGAGAAGGATCACCACTTTTAATATCAAAAAGAGAAGAAGAGTAGTCGTAGTGGGTGACTCCCTCCTGATGAGAGCAGAGGGCCCCATATATCGACCAGACCCACCCCACAGAGAGGTCTGCTGCCTCCCTGGGGCCCGGGTACAGGATATCACTGAGAGACTGCCTGGGCTGATTCAGCCCTCTGATTATTACCATTGTTGACACTCCAGGCTGGCAGTGATGAGATTGAAAAGAGGAGTGTCAGGACAATTAAAAGGGACTTTAGGGCACTGGAACAAGTGGTTGATAGGACAGGGGCACAGGCAGTCTTTTCCTCAGTCCCTTTGGTGGCTAAGAAGAACAGTGAAAGGAATAGGAGAGCTCAAATTATTAACAAGTGGCTTAAGGGTTGGTGTTACCAACAGAAGTTTGGATTCTTTAATCATGCGGCAACTTTTACAGCATCAGGCTCCATCTTTCTGTTAAGGGCAGAAGAATTTTAGCTCATGAACTGGCAGAACTTGTTGAGAGGGCTTTAAACTAGGATTGAAGGGGGAAGGGGATGCTGTTGGGCTGTCTGGAAGCAGGCCCAAGGGTGGTAAGCCTCAGTTAGGGGTGAAATCAGCAGCCCAGCTGATGTGCATGGATACCAGTGCATGCAGCATGGGTAACAAAGAGGAAGAGCTGGAGGCCATGGTCCAACAGCAGAGCTATGATGTAATTGCCATTACAGAAACATCGTGGAATGACTCACATGGCTGGAGTGCTGCACTGGATGGCTACAAGCCCTTTAGGAGAGATGGGAAAGGGAGAAGAGGTGGAGGGGTGCCCCTTTATGTTAGGGAGGCTTTGGACACCACAGGTATTGAAACTAATGATGATGAAGATGAATGCGTCTGGGTGAGAATTAGAGGGAATACCAACAAGGCTGACATCCTACTGGGAGTCTGTTATCGTCCACCCTGCCAAGAAGAAGTGGTGGACAAGTCATTCTATAAGCAGCTAGAGAATGTTTCAGGCTCATCAGCCCCTGTTGTTGTAGGTGACTTTAACATCTGCTGGGAACTCAATACAGTAGAAAGAAAGGCAGTCCAGGAAATTTTTAGAGTGTGTGGAGGACAACCTTTTGTCACAGCTGGTGGGTGGGCCCATCAGGGGAGGGACTGTGTTAGATCTTTTTGTTTTCCAATAGAGATGGGCTGGTGGGAGATGTGGTGGTTAAAGGCTGCTTGGGGCAGAGTGATCATGAAATTACAGACTTTTTGATATTTGGTGAAATGAGAAGGAATGTCAGTAAGACTCTTACACTGGACTTCCGGAGACTTTGGCTTCTCAGGAGACTTATTCAGAAAGTTCCTTGGGAAGCAGCCCTTAAAAACAAAGGAGTTCGGGCAAGGTGGGCATGCTTCAAAACGGAAATCTTGAGGGCACAGGAACCAACTGAAAGTTTCTCTTCATAGCAAACAGACCATGGTTGAACAGGATACAATTTAATAACAATCACACTCTTTCCTGAGCTATGTGCAACGTCCCAGCAGTGTCTGATGAGTCCACCATCCACAAGTGATTTCCATACTAGAATTAATTTCAGAAAAACATATTTCTGTGATAGATATAAAGACAATTAGGTTCTTGTATCAGGATGCTCCCACCAGGCCCCCGGGTGCAGAGCCCGGCTCAGTGTTCTCCATCACCTCCTCACTGGCACTGCTCTGGGCTGGGATGAGGAGCCCCTCAGCCTTCCCTGCTCTGGGCTGGACAAGCCCAGCTCCCTCAGCCTCTTCCCACATCCCAAGGCTTCCAGCCCCACCTTGGAGGCCCTTCCCTAACCCTGCTCCAGCTGCCAGACATCTTTCCTGCCCTGGGCAACCCAAATCAGGCCACAGTGACCTGGATCATTCATGTCCTTGATGTCCTGGTCACACAGCCCTGGCCCCTTGTCCCCATGTCAGGCTCTGGGCTGGATCCTGTGCAACATCCTTTGCTGGAGGCTGTGGCTCCAGGTGAAGTGGGGGGATACCGGGGGACAGGGACCCTGCTGGGCATGAACAGCATTGGACTTGTTGGGAGAAACTGTGAGGGGGAGCTGGGATGGAGTGAGCAACCCAGTGACCTCACACAGCCCTCCTGGGATGTCACACAGCCCCTCTGGGATGTCACAGCGCATTCTTAGATGTCACACAGGTGGTCTTTGATGTCACAGCTGACTCTGTGATGTCATAGTCTTCTCTGTGATGTCAGACCTCTGCCCTGTGATGTCACAGCTAGTTCTGTGATGTCACAGAGGCAGTCTATGATGTCATAGTTCTTGATAACCTCACCTAACGCACTCTGTGATGTCATAGCCCATTCTGTCACCTCATGTTACCAGATGATCAATTGCCTACACCAGGTGAGCTCACACCTGGAGCTTGTTCTCCAAAACCCCAGGCCTATGGAAACCACACCATGCCCATTGTGTGAGAAGGGGAACTGGAAGTTCACCAGCCTCAGTGTCCTGCCAGCTCAGCCAGGCCCACTGGAACATTGGTGTTATAAAATGAGCGCAATGGGCCAGTCGGGTCAATTATATAGCCAATTTATTAATACAGAAAAGAGAAAGCAAATCGCAGCGCTGGGCGGCAGGGGAGTCCTCGCTCCACCAACTGCCGCGCCGAAAGCTGTTCCGTTCCCCTTTGTGTACCCCCCGCTCTCTTAGCCCCGTCGCATTTCCGGTGCTTCTCCGCGCATGTCCGCCCGGTTGTTAGAGGGTCTCCTTCTGCCTCCTGGTGGTCGTCGATGAAGGCCTCTGGTACTTTTCCTCGGCGCCCCCCCCTCTCTGGGAACCTGGGACTGGGAACAACTTGTATTTTGATTAGCTCAGCAATGTTTAGTCTCATATGTTATCGCATGCTAGTTGGCGGTTACTTATTTACATTATGTTTCCTCCTGTTTTTAGTGAACAAGAAGGTCACATTCCCATCACAACCTTATGCTTTCTCCTGTTTTTAGTGAACAAAAAGGTCATATTCCCATCACAACCCCCCCTTTTTTTCTATGTCACTCTTTTTGTTCACTGAATCTGGCAAGCTCCTTTCTGCTGAGCTCTAAGTAGTCCTCTGTGTTCCCATCGCTTAGAGGTTCATACCTCGCCTTAATGAGCATGAGGTGGGCGGCTTCCAATCTTCCCTTTACTACATTAATCAATTTATTAAATATGCAAGGCCCGAAAGTGATTGTTAGGATAAACAATATGAGAGGTCCCGCTATAGTGGACAGGAGTGTGGTGAGCCAAGGGGAGTGGTTGAACCATGATTCGTACCAGTTTTGTTGTGCTTCCCTTTCCCTTTTTCGCTTCTCCAATTGTTTTCTGAGCTCGGCCATGGTATCTATCACTATCCCAGTGTGGTCTGCATATGTGCAACATTCCTCTCGTAGTGCTACGCACAACCCTCCTTGTTGTAGAAACAGTATATCCAATCCCCTTCTGTTCTGGAGTACAACTTCTGATAAAGATCTTACTGATTTGACTAGTCCATCTATTGCCTTTTCGATTCTACTTAGATCTTCATCTACTGAGGCTCTCAAGTCTTTCATACCCCTTTGCTGATTTATTAGGGCAGTTGCCCCTGTTCCTACTCCTGCTCTTCCTAAGCCTAATAGGACGGCTACTGTAAGAGCTGTGGCTGTAAAGGGTTCTCGTTTCACTAAATGATGTTCAGGAGTGATCTGATGTTCGTATATATATTCCTTTGGATGGTATATGATTCGGGGAACTATCACAACCTGTATGCAATATTCGAATGTCTCATTGAAATGAGGTATAGATATACATGGAGTCACTCCCAGTGTATTGCATACCCATTTGGCATTTACTGCAGGGAGAAGCCACTTAGCGAATTTTTCAGACTTGACGGTTGTCATATCTATTTCACACAGATGTTTTTTGTCTGGTGGAATCTTTCCTACGCACCTCCCTTTCCCTGTTACCTGAACTATTGATATCCCTGGGGTTCTGTCCTGGCCTCTCTTCCAAAGGCACTCTCGTGGATTGGTTCCGTTAATCCTCCTAGGTTTTGCTGTAGTTCCTAAAGCTTCATAAAAAGGCGGGTTAACAGTATAGCACAACCAGCATTCATTGGTTAAATTTGGGTTCGTAGTATTGAGAACTCTGAATGTAGCTTGCATCACTTTCCACAGCATACTATACTCCCGAGCGGGTGGAGCTGTTAGTGGCCAATCTCCCGACTGAGTCGGCTTCTTTGTGAGATTTTCTACTAATGAATAATTGCCCCTTTCTCTTTTTCTCCCTTCTTCAGTAATTACGGGGTTCGGCCCCACAGGTTCTGGGTCATGAGGCACTGGCTCTTTTCTTATCAGAAAGTGCCCTCCCCAATCCTTTCCTGGTTCCCATAATCTTGCCCCCCAGGTTTTTCCTGTGACCCAAACTGGATCGCTAATTTTGTCATTGGTCACGTTTATCTGAATGGACTGGCAGTTCCCCCCCGTTGTCACTCCACCGGCAAAATCAAATCGGGGAGGGGTACAGCCCCATGGGTACCATCCGACTCTTATATATGAGTCCCTCCCTCCTCCTGGGGTAAAGCCATGAGCTATAGTTTCACATCCCCAATATCCACAATAAAAGTGTCCAGGATAGTTGCAGTATGGTTTCCCTGGATTCGACGCTGGGCACATATAAAACCCTATCCTATTTAAACAGGGTTTAGCCTGGATAATGTCACATAGCTGACACCTAAAGGAGGGGACTCCTGAAGTTGTAGTTGTTGCTATGACTCGTTGATCTTCCCACCTAATAAGTGACCATTTGAAGGGTTCATGGCTTACGCTGTCCCCTAGTGTTTCCCTGATCAATAACCATATCATCAATATTCGCATTAAAGTTGAGTAACATCCACTGCCAGTATGGGTATGAATAATCAGCCTGTCCAGTTTCACCCTTTCTCCAACTTGAGTCCCTTGGCCCCTTTGATCCCTGCCTGTAAGCTCTATTGGTGCTCCCATTTTGAGAAATTCCATCCTTCTACTAAGTATCCCTCCGCCTTGCTCGTCAACTAGTTTGCGACTAGTTACGAGGGCTGTTATCTTCTCGCGGCAAGGATCTTCTGAGGGATGGAGTTTGCACCTCCTTCGCCTCTTACGAGGGTTAACAGGAAGTCGCACCTGTAGCTGTTGTTTCGCTTGCGAGTTTTACCCTTGCAAGGACCAAGAGACTGGTTAGGAGATTCTAAAGTCTTTTCCCTAGTTATCCCTCCCAATGAGGTTGGCAAGTATTTTCTGGGAGCCCTCCCTCTCTGGCAGTGGACTCACCACAACCTTTTACAAAGTTTATGACAGGGACGGATTGACCCGGCTTTTCTTGATATGTAGGCGTTCAAATTTAGCAATCCAATTATCTAAAGCTGTGTCTGGGTCTATGTCTTTTCCTAGGGGTCCGACTATTGAGGTCCTTATGTGTGGTACCGTATGTCGGCACCTTGCAGTTAGAATACGGGAATTGGCGATCTGTCGGCACTTTTTCAACCAACATTTAATTTGCCACCTTGCCCATTCTAACAAGAGCTGTTCTGGGGTCTCATACACACTCCGAAATTGAGTATAAGGTATTCCGTTCTTTCTTTCTAATACTAGAGCCCAATCTCCCCTCCTAATGTCCTTGCCTGCACACCTCCCGCACCACAAGTGATATATCAACCTTTGTTCTTTCCAATAAACCTTATTACAACCACCGCATTTAAAGGCTACCCATGCCTCACAAAGTTCTTTTCCACAGCTACAGCAGGGACTGCGTTTAAGAGGTCGGAACGAGGGTTCCTCTTGAGGTCCATAAGTTTCAATCCACCAGACCCAATTGTCTGGAGGATTCGCTATGGCTTCTCGAGCTGCTGAGTTGAAGCGTGCCAAACTTAGTAGATACGGCTGCAAAGTTAATGACAGTTTCTGTTGGACCCTCCTTTGGTCCGCTGGTCCTAGCCTTTCCCATTGCTCAGTCATCGGGATGACGGCCCATTTCTGGTGTTTTGGTGAATGTCAGTCTTAGGCCGTCTGGGGGTCCTTTTATTCTCCACTGACAGTTCTGTGGATGCTCAGGAAAGTTGGAAGGGTTCACTGGTCCTTTTACTCGACTAGCGTGAGTCCACCCTTTTTCGGCAGTTCTCACAGCAGTGTCTGTGGTGAGCAGGGTAAGATATGGGCCTTCCCACCTTGGGGTTAAAGGATTTTCCTTCCAACTCTTGATTAACACCCAGTCTCCTGGCTGAACCTGGTGTAATACAAGATTCAAAGGAGGTCGTTGAACCCACATTCCCTTTTCCCACAGTTTCTTTCTGTATTTTTCCAAGGTAACCAAATAACTGTTCAAACTCTTATTACTGATATTGGGGTTTATCTGTACTTTTTCCAAGTTGTAGGGCATTCCATATAGCATCTCAAAGGGGGATAGCCCTGTGTCCGCCCGGGGTTGTGTCCTAATGTTCAGTAATGCCAGGGGTATACACTTTACCCAGGACAATTTAGTTTCTAATACTAATTTGGTTAGCTGTTTTTTTATTTCTCCGTTCATTCTTTCCACCCTTCCCGAACTCTGGGGATGATAAGGGGTATGTTGCTCCCACCTTATTCCTAGGGAGTCGGCTAGATCTTGGGTTACCTTTGAGGTGAAATGCAGCCCTTTGTCTGAGTCTATGGTTTCAGGTACCCCATATCTTGGCACTATTTCCTCTAATAGGATTCTTACTACAGTATGGGCTGTTTCTCTGGTAGTTGGGAATGCTTCTACATAATGGGTAAGGTGGTCCACCATTACTAAGAGGTATCGTGTCCGCCCTACCTTTGGAAGTTCAGTAAAGTCAATTTGTATATATGAAAATGGTCTCTTTGCCAACGGCCGACCCCCTGGGGGCAACTTCCTCAGGTTGCTTCGATTAACCCGTAAACATGTTGGGCAACTCTTGGTAATGTATTTGGCGATATCATGTAGCCCTATAGTCATATATTGGGTTGCAAAGTGGTCTGCTAACCCTTGTGCTCCCCAATGTGTACCTTGGTGTAGTTTATACAGGACTCTTTGGGCTACGGCTTTTGGCAATATTTTCCGCTTATCTCGAGTTACCCATTCCCCATTGAGTTTAGACAGTCCCATTTTCTTCAATTTGTCCTCCTCTTCAGGAGTGAAGACCAATGCTGGATCTTCCTGACTATCCTGCTCCCTTGGTTTTTCTCTCAAGAGCATTTCTCTAGCCGCTGCTCGTTTAGCCTCTTGATCTGCTGCATTATTACCCCTAGTCTTGAGGTCTGTTCCTACTTGGTGGCCTTTCAAATGCACTACTGCTATCCTTTTTGGTCCCCTCAGGGCTTGCAGTACTTCAGTTATCAATTGTTGATGGACTAATCCCTTCCCTTGTGAGTTTACTAATCCCCTTTCTTCCCATAATTTTCCAAAGGTATGTACCACCCCAAACCCATATCTAGAATCGGTATATATCGTTCCCTCTTTCCCTTTTAAGAGCTTCAAAGCTCTTAGAATAGCGTATAGTTCACAGGCTTGTGCTGACCAGGATTTATCTAAGGCCCCTGATTCCACTACTTGTAAGTCTGTGCCCCCAATAATAGCGTATCCTGATTGGCGTTTCCCATCTACCACCCGGGAGGACCCATCTATGAACAACTTTTCTCCTTCGTCTAGCTCTTCTTCTTCCAGGTCAGGCCTAATCTTGGTTTGTTCTTCAATAGTTATTAAGCAATCATGTATTAAAGGTGCTTCTTCTACATTCCCGAACAAAAAGGTAGCCGGATTTTGAATAGCAGTTGTTTCTAAGGTAAAATTTGGTGCTTCTAGTAAAATCCCCTCATATTTCAGGAGCCTAGCATCTGATATCCATTTATCTGCTTTTTGCTGCATTACGCTCCTGATATTATGGGGGGAGAAAACCTTAAGACTACTGTTAAAGGTAATTTTCCTAGCTTCTTCAACTAATAAAGTGCATCCGGCTAACATTTGTAAACACGTAGGCCATCCCCTGCTCACGGGGTCCAAAAGTTTCAATAAGTACGCTACAGGTTTCCTTTTGTCTGCCCATTCTTGGGTTAGTACTCCAAAGGCAATTCCCCCTTCTATATTAACGAATAAATAAAAGGGTCTTTTTAAGTCAGGGAGACTTAGAACTGGAGCATGCACCAAGCTCTCCTTTAATTCTTTCAGGTTTTCTGTATCCTCCTGAGTCCATGTCATCCACCCATCCTGAGTCAATTTTTGGTATAAAAACTTGGCCTTACTACTGTAATTCTCTATCCACTGTCTACAGTATCCTGTTAAACCTAAGATTTGTCTGATTTGTCTCTTGTTCCTGGGGGTTGGCAATGATAGGATAGCCTGCACCCTTTCCGGATCTATTCTTTTCTCACCTTGTCTTAGTGTCCTAAGTACTTTACCTCTTCCTCTACAAACTGCAGCTTAGCCTTCGAAACCTTTAGTCCTTTAAGCCCCAGGAAATTCAAAAGTTTTATGCTTTCTCTTCTTACTCCTTCCTCATCTTTCCCTGCTAACAATAGATCGTCTACATATTGTATCAGGGTTATCCCCAGTTCAGTTTGGTAATCCTCCAAAATTTGTTCCAAAGCTTGTCCAAATAAATTAGGGGATTCTGTAAAGCCCTGGGGTAACACCGTCCATCTAAGCTGTTGTTTTCTCCCTGTCTCTGGGTCTTCCCATTCGAAGGCGAAATAATCCCTGCTCGCTTCATCTAAGGGGCAAGCCCAAAAGGCATCCTTCAGGTCGATTACACTGTACCAATGGTTATCTGGGCTTAGTTTGCTCAATAATGTGTAAGGGTTAGCCACCACTGGGAACCTAGCTATCATCCTCTTGTTTATTTCTCTCAGGTCATGTACTAAACGATAAGACCCGTTTGATTTCTTTACTGGTAAAATTGGGGTATTATAAGGGGACATACAGGGTTCTAATAAGCCTTGTTTGATTAGTCTATCGATTTCCGGTTTCAACCCTTTGCTCCCTTCCAAAGACATTGGGTATTGTTTTATTCTTACTGGAATCTCCGGATTTCTAATGGTTACCTTGAAGGGGGTAATTTCTAATCTGCCGGCACTATCCGGATTATACCATACTTCAGGGTTGATTTTTCTCTCATCTTCTAATCTTAGGGGACACAACTTAATCTGAATCTCCTGTTCTATCACCTTGATTTGAATACCTAATTCTACAATCATATCTCTACCTAATAGGTTATAATCTGATTCTGGTACTAATAGAAAATCCCCAATACCCATCTTGGAGTCCAATTCTACTACTACCTCTTTTATAACTTTAACTTCGAACGGTTCCCCTTTTGCTCCCACTACTGTAGCAGTTTCCCTAGATAACTTACACCCTCTAGGTAATGACTGGAGTGTGGACCTTTCAGCTCCAGTATCAACCAGGAAGGTAATATCCTGGCCCTGGGGACCTACCTTCAATTTTACCAAGGGCTCCCTTTGATGTTTCTGGGTCCCCAAGAGATAGAGCCCCTGACCTCCCTAGTCCTCCTTAAACTCCTTCTCGTCCCGAATCCGCGTCCGACATTCCCTCTTAAAGTGTCCTCTCCGTCCGCAGTAAAAGCACACCTTCAGTTCCTGTTTATCCCGTGGGCTTTTCTGCCCACTCCGCCTCAATTCCCTTCTGTCCTGTTCGGGTCTCCTATCCGTTCCCTGGCTTTCGCGCACTGCCGCCATCATTAGTCGGGCTTGTCTCTTATCTCGCTCTTCCTCTCTCCTCACGTACACCCTCTGAGCTTCTCTTAGCAACTTGTCTAACCCTCTATCTTGCCAATCCTCTAATTTCTGTATTTTCCTTCTGATGTCCTCCCAGGATTTGGAAACGAAGTGTACCTTTAGCACTGCCTGTCCCATCTGTCCATCTGGATCCATTCCTGAGTACAACTGAAAATTCTTCCTTAATCTTTCTAGCCATTCAGTGGGGGTCTCATCCTTTTTCTGTCTTTCGTTAAAGGCTTTATTAATATTCTGTCCTCTTGGGACAGACTCCCTGATTCCCTGCACAATTATTGTTCTGAGGTCTTGCATGTGCACTCTATGGGCCGGGTCCTGATGATCCCAATTAGGATTTTGCAGTGGCCATTTTATATCTGCTGCCGGCCCCTGCGCGTGCTGCGCATCCAAGATGCGCATTCCCTCTCTTCTAATCATATTTTTTTCCTCTGCCGTAAATAGGATATTCAGTATGGATTGTAATTCCTCCCAGGTGTACATATTAGGTCCTAAGAATTGATCTACCCGCTCGGCCACTCCAAGCGGGTCCTCCAGAAGGTGTCCCATTTCTTTCTTAAATTCCCTAACATCTCCTGAGCTTAGGGGCACCGATACAAACCCTATGCCGGCCTGGGGTCCCCCCATAGGCATTTCCCTTAAGGGGTATAAACTTTTCTTGGTTCGACTTCGAGTCATTGGCCCTGTATATTCGGGCCCATCCGAATCCGAGTCTGTCCCTGCTGGTGCATTCGGAGGAGCCTCCGCTGCCTGTGCTTGGGGTGGGAGTACATAAGGAGGGGGTGGTACCAAAGTGTCTTCTGGTCTATTCCCCTTTTTCTTACTCTTATTCCCTTTCGATGTTTCAGAAAGTTTGAAGAGAAACACTTCGGGTCTCTCTGCCCAAACTTTAGCATAATTACTCTCCTCCTGAGCACAGGGGGGTTCTCTACTATTTACCCAGATATTTAAGGTTTGCCTTACCCAGTCTTCTGAAGAGCCAAATACAGGCCAAAACACACTCTTGGAGATTTCTTTCCCTCCCCATACTTCCATGCAATAGTGAATCATTTTAGCCTTATCCTTGTCCCGTGTGCCTGGAAAATGTCGCCAGTTTTCTATCATAAATCCTAAAGGGCTTTCTCTAGGTATCGGAGGGAGTTTCACCTCGGCAGGGGGCTTACTCTTCCCCTGTCCCATTCTTCCGGAGTGCCTTCTTTCACACAATCAACTTTCGCTTCCCCTGGTTCGTGGCCCAAGCCCTCGCGGGTCTATGGGAAACGCACTACTAAGGGTCCACACTCACTTGGAAAGTCTGGCTGCCAGCTCTCCTCTCACGCACCACACACTCGCCACACTCCGGGATCCCAACCCCGCCCGGACGGATCCCGTAATACTTACGCGTCCCGCGTCTTCGTCCGGACTTTGTGCACAAATCTTTTAAGGGGTCTCCTTGGGCCCGCAACCTCCCTTTGCTTTCTCCTTTCCTCTTTTCGGGGTTCGTCGGTCGGGGCCGGGAGCGGGTCCCTCAGGTCCCGGGGCCTCCGAATCGGAGGGGCGCCCCCCCCCGGTATTGAGAGACCTCTCCGACGGCCACCGATCCGAGTCACGGCACCAAGTTGTTATAAAATGAGCGCAATGGGCCAGTCGGGTCAATTATATAGCCAATTTATTAATACAGAAAAGAGAAAGCAAATCGCAGCGCTGGGCGGCAGGGGAGTCCTCGCTCCACCAACTGCCGCGCCGAAAGCTGTTCCGTTCCCCTTTGTGTACCCCCCGCTCTCTTAGCCCCGTCGCATTTCCGGTGCTTCTCCGCGCATGTCCGCCCGGTTGTTAGAGGGTCTCCTTCTGCCTCCTGGTGGTCGTCGATGAAGGCCTCTGGTACTTTTCCTCGGCGCCCCCCCCTCTCTGGGAACCTGGGACTGGGAACAACTTGTATTTTGATTAGCTCAGCAATGTTTAGTCTCATATGTTATCGCATGCTAGTTGGCGGTTACTTATTTACATTATGTTTCCTCCTGTTTTTAGTGAACAAGAAGGTCACATTCCCATCACAACCTTATGCTTTCTCCTGTTTTTAGTGAACAAAAAGGTCATATTCCCATCACAATTGGGGTCCACAACCACCAGGGACCACCAGAGAGACTCCTAGGACAGAAGAACACATGGGTAAAGGGGAGAAGTATGTTAATGATTTTGGGGAAATTATTATCATGTGTGTGTTTAGTCCAGGGCAATCAATGAATATGTGTGCAAAATACAGAATATAAACAGAAACTTTCCTGTGCTCAGCATGCACAGCTTTGGGAGAAGCTATGCTCTGTGCATCTGGCTGAATAAAGAATGCTGCTTCTTAGTGCTACAGTGGTGTTAAAGAGTCTTCTGTTTTACCAAATTGTTGGTAACACTCCTACTGCCAAGGGGAGCTCTGTCTCCTGCTGTTCACAAACAGAGAAGGGCTGGTGGCAGATGTGGGGGTCGGAGGCTGCCTGAGGCACCGTGACCATGAAATAATCAAGTTTTCCATGTTCTGTGAAAGAAGGAGGGGCAGCAACAAAACTTCTGCACTGGAATTAGGTAGGGCAGACTTTGTCCTCTTTAGGATGCTGATTAGAGGAGTACTGAATCAGGTACTGATTTTTTAAGGGAAACAGCCCTTAAAACAAAGGGATCCAGGAAAGAGAGAGATATTTCAAGAAAATAATCTTAAAGGAGTAGGAGCAGCCTGTTCCAGTGTGGCAAAAGTTGAGTTAGTGAGGAAAACAACTGGCCTGGCTACCCATGGAGCTTTTGTGGCAACTCAAAGCAAAAAATTACTTAAAACTCAGGAAGTGTCCAAAGATGATGTTAGGTTATACAAAAAGAAAAGTGGAGAGGTGATGACTCAGTTAGAACTTCATGTGGTGGCTTTTCTATTAAAAAAAAACCAACAGTTTTTGTAAAAAAATAAATGGCAAAAGGAGGGATAAGGAGAACCTCTACATTTTATTGGACACAGTAGAGAATAAAATAACTAAAGATAAAGAAAAGGCTGAGATACTTAACACCTTGTTTGTCTTGATTTTCAATATTAGCACAGATTGTCCTCAGGACAAGTGTTCTCCTGAGTTGGTAGATGGGCACAAGGAGCAGAACAGCCCCTGGAATCCAGGAGGAAGCAGCTGGAGACCTGCTCAGCCACTCAGGTGCTCACACATGTATGGGTTCAGATAGGATCGACCCTAGGGCAATGAGGAGGCTGGTGGATGAGCTCCCCAAACTGCTCTCCATCATTTACCATCAGTCCTGGCTCAGCAGGGAGGTCCCAGAGGAGTGGAGGTGCCAATGTGAGCCCATCCCCAAGAAGGGCTGGAAGCAAGATCTGGGGAACTCCAGACCTGTCAGCTTGACCTTGCTGCCTGGCAACGTTATGGAACAGCTCACCTTCAGTGCCATCGCGGGGCACTCACAGGATGGCCGAGGGATCAGAGCCAGCCAGCGTGGATTCCAGTATCTGCATTGATAGTCTGGATCCGCTGGAGGGTAGGAGAGCTCTGAAGAGGGCCCTGGACAGGCTGGATCCAGGGCCCAAATCCAACAAGGTGAGGTTGAACAAGACCAAGTGCCGGGTCCTGCACTTTGGCCACAACAACCCCTACAGCAATACAGGCTGGGGACAGAGTGGCTGGACATCAGCCAGGCAGAAAGGGACCTGCAGGGACTGATGGACAGCAGGCTGGACATGAGGCAGCAGTGTGCCCAGGTGGGCAAGAAGGCCAATGGCTCCTGGCCTGGATAGGGAATGCTGTGGCCAGCAGGAGCAGGGCAGTGATTCTTCCCCTGTGCTGGGCACTGGTTGGGCAGCACCTTGAGTGCTGTGTCCAGTTCTGGGGCCCCAATTTAGGAAGGACATGGAGGGGCTGGAGCGTGTCCAGAGAAGGGCAACAAGGTTGGTGAGGGGACTGGAGCAAAAGTCCTGTGAGGAGTGGCTGAGGGAGCTGGGGTTGTTTATCCTGGAGAAGAGGAGGCTCAAAGGAGACACGGTGGTGTCAGGGTACAGGTTGGACTTGATGATCTCCAAGGTCTTTTCCAACCTTGCTGGTTCTGGGATTATCTGAAACCACCCTTGGAGCAGTTGCATGATGAGCCCTGGGCCTCCTGTTCAGAAGCTCCAGCAGCCCCGGTGCCTCAGCTTCTCCTGCCAGCCCCAAAGCCCATCCTGTCAGTCCTGCAGAGCCTCTGCAGCTCCTCCTCATTGCCCAGAACAGGGAGCCCCACAGGCAGACACAGCAGCCCAGATGTGCCCCCCTGGCCTGGGGTGCCTCTGGCAATGGAGCAGCACCAGGCACTGCAGGAGCCTGCAGACAATTCCTGCAGCACTTGGAGGATGATCCTGCTCCCCAAGGGACGTTCCTGTGGTGCCAAGTCAGGAACTGCAATGGGGAGTGGGGCCAGAGAGGAAAGGGCAAACAGGAATTGGCTTTTTGCAGGGGAGGGGACAGGGCTGGGCAATAGGAAGAAATCTGGATCAGGGATGGGTAAAGAAAGCAAAGGTGAAGCCAAGGAAATGCTGAGGGCAGTTTGGGGCTGGCTGCCAGGCAGCCCTGGCTCTGAGCAACAGGGTCTGCAGTGGGACAGGAAACTCCCAGCTGATGGGAACAAACTTTCTGGCTGACTGCAGAGGCCAGGACAAAGCTGAGTGCTTTCCCTGGTGTCCCCCAGCCCTTGCTGGCCCCAGGGGCTGATGGCATTTTTGGTCCCTCAGGTGCCTGTCACCACACCAACAGCCTGGGTCTGCTCATACATGTTTTGCTGAGCATTGGCCTGGCCGTGTTCTTGAGAGAGCCTGGGCAAGGAGCCTGCAGCCCCCAGGGCCTGGCCTGAGGCGTCAGCGCTGCCCCAGCAGTGCCCATGGCCTGTCCCTGCTGCAGCCCCGGCACTGCCACCCCCAGGACTGTGCCCGGCCCCGAGAGCACTCAGGCCCTGCAGCAACACCAGGGCCACCAGGGCAGCGGGCAGGGCCACGGCAGCAGCACTGGCAACACCAAGTGCTGCTGCTGCTGCTGGGCACAGCTGCTGTGCCAGCACTGATCTGCCCCAGCTCTGCACACAGACATTGCTGCTGCAGCTCCAGAGAAGGCAACAAAAGGCATCTCTGCAGAAAATGCTGATGGGAGATCCTTTAGCTTGTTTAAAGCCATTGAGAAACCAGTTCTTTGTTGACACAATCTGGTGCCACTGTAAATGAGGAGAGAAACAAAATGAGAAATTGCACAAACAATTAGATAATTGTGTGGACAATATTTAAAATGGGAATCGTCAAAAAAAAATACAAGAACCAAACAAAAAAAGAACCATCAGAGATAACTTTTATTTCAAGCAATTTGTTGAAACTGGCCAGCAGTTTAATGTTTCTGAAAGCATCCATTCATCACTCTCCACACTGCAGCCTTGAGCTCCTGGTTCCTCAGGCTGTAGATGAGGGGGTTCAGGGCTGGAGGCACCACCGAGTACAGAACTGACAGGGACAGATCCAGAGATGGGGAGGAGATGGAGGGGGGCTTCATGTAGGCAAATATGCCAGTGCTGAGGAACAGAGAGACCATGGCCAGGTGAGGGAGGCAGGTGGAAAAGGCTTTGTGCCATCCTTGCTCAGAGGGGATCCTCAGCACGGCCCTGAAGATCTGCACATAGGAGAAAACAATAAACACGAAACAGCACAGTGATAAACTGCTAGTAACTACAAGTAGCCCTGTTTCCCTGAGGTAAGATTTGGAGCAGGAGAGCTTGAGGATCTGAGGGATTTCACAGAAGAACTGGCCCAGGGCATTGCCATGGCACAGGGGCAGGGAAAATGTATTGGCTCTGTGCATGAGAGCAGTGAGAAAGCCACTTGCCCAGGCAGCTGCTGCCATGTGGGCACAAGCTCTGCTGCCCAGGAGGGTCCCGTAGTGCAGGGGTTTGCAGATGGACACGTAGCAGTCGTAGCACATGATGGTCAGGAGATAAAATTCTGCTGAGATTAAGAACATAAAGAAAAAGAGCTGAGCAGCACATCCTGTGTAGAAAATCATCGTGGTGTCCCAGAGGGAATTGTGCATGGCTTTGGGGACAGTGGTGCAGATGGAGCCCAGGTCGCTGAGGGCCAGGTTGAGCAGGAAGAAGAACATGGGCGTGTGCAGGTGGTGGCCGCAGGCTACGGCGCTGATGATGAGGCCGTTGCCCAGGAGGGCAGCCAGGGAGATGCCCAGCAAGAGGCAGAAGTGCAGGAGCTGCAGCTGCCGCGTGTCTGCCAATGCCAGCAGGAGGAAGTGGCTGATGGAGCTGCTGTTGAACATTTGCAGGGGCTGGCCATGGGGACTTGTTCATGGAGAAAGGACAGTGAAGAGATGCCTGTAACTAAAATCAAAGGCATTTCCCATACACCCTCCTCTGTAACCCACACAGACCCTCTTTAGTGTTTACCAGTTCTGAGGTTTTCTTTTTAAGCTTCCCCCATGAATCTCCTGGTATTCTTGGATATCAGAAACTCTCAGCATTTCTGTTTCACTCTGGTAGAACACAGTGAGTTTCCCGGAGGAAAGATTGTGAGTGGAGATTGTAGGGAGATGGTCTCTCACTTGACTGTATTTGGAGTTTCTCTGGGCTTTCACTTTCCTCAGTTGGAGGATTTGTGCACTCCTAAGTTATTTGTAAAGTTCACCAAGTACTGCTGAGAGCAGATGGATCCACCACAGCCCAGCACCACATTTGTAGCCAAGGACTCACAATGCTCATTTCACCAACCCAACTGCATTTTCAGTGTCAGAACACCTCTGCCTTTCCCCATCAATCTTACAACTCAGAGATGCTCTAGGACAGGTTTGCCCCCTGCATTGAAGCTCCCAGCTTGGACTGAAATCTCAGGGAGACTTCCAAGTGTCCTTATGCTGGCACTGGATGAAGGGAGATGCAGCTCCTTCCCTGGCTGCACTGACAGCATTGCCCAGAGCCGGGCACTGGGCACAGCGTCACCCTGAGCCAGCTGTGCCCCCTCCCAGAGTCCCCAGGGCCGGGCAGCTGCTCCCAGCCCTGTACTCTGCAGAGGAACTGGGCCCGGGGCTGCAGAGGTGCCCCACGGCTCTGCTGCAGCTCTGCCTGCACAGGAGGGGCTTCATGCCTTGGAGCCCCGGCCCTGAGGGCAGAGGCTTGGCTGGGGGACAGGAGGGAGGGGGCTTGTTCAGAGGGAGGGGCTGCACTGGAGGACCTTCTGTGGACATCTCTAAACTCTCCCTGCCTCAGCATTTCTCAGATTTGTTTTCTCCCGTTCCCTGATCTTCTCTCTGTTTCCTGGAGATTTTTCTCCTGCAGGTGTTTCCCTGTGCCTCATCTCTCCCTGCCAGCACTCACAGACCCCAAATCTCTGTGCACTCTCCTTGGCCTGACAGAACCCTGTGTGTTTGCAGGGCACTGGCTAAGGCAGGTTCTCTTTGCAGCTTGGAGAAAGGACAGCTCAGACTGAGCCTGATGGGTGCAGCAAAGGTGATGCTGCTGCTGTCCATGGGCAGAGTGGCTGAAAACACATTGGGGATCTCCTGTTAACCTACTGATCACTAAAAATAGCAGTCTGGATGTCTCAGGCACTTGTCAAAATTCATAACAAATAATAAATTCATAACTAATAATAATTCAATAATTCATAACTCAATATAATTCATAATCAACCTTTAATATTTATCTCCCCTCCCTGCCATTCCAAATTAGTACGAAACTGAATAAAAAGTCTTAAGAAATTTCCTTATTTTTATCAAAATCCTTGTCCTGGAAATATTCTATGACTGATCAGAACCCCTAAGCATGTCAGAGCTTCAGGAGCATTTCATGCCCCTGCACCAGAAATATTCAGAGTTGTACTCACAGGGTCTGGAGGCATTGGGATGTTCCAGCTTTAGGAGATGGCTCCAGGAGCTGCAGCTGCATTGTCCTGCAGCCAGAGGTTCCTGTGCCAAGGGCTGGCAGTGATTCTGCCCCAGGCACTTCTCAGCACCTTCCCAGCCCTGACTGATTGAAACTCTCTGTGCCTCTGGGCTGTGCCTGGGTGGCTGCAGGCAGTGCCCCAGCCCTGCTGGGCTGGCAGAAGAGCTGCTCATCAACAGAAACGTGCTTTTGAAACTCTTCTTGGTTACCAGGAGCTGCCTCTGTGCCAGGAGCTCAGCCCAGCTCAGCAGCAGAGACACAGCACAAGGACTTTAATGACCCTCTGGGGCTTTGTGCTCAGGCCCTGAACATCAGTCCCTGAGAGGCAGCTGAAGAAACCTCTCCAGAACTCCAAGTCAGAATCCAACTCCACATTTGCTTGGACTTTTAATGGGTGACACTGAGGGACACAACTCAGAAAGTGTCCCCAGGCCCCAGGCAGAGCAGAGAACTGGAGGCAGTGATGACAGGTGGGGACAAAGAGGAGCCAGGTCTTGGTGCCCTGGGGCACAGCAGCAGGGTCTGTGCCACCAAGGGCTGTGAGGAGACACCTTGTCCTGAGGCCCTGGGGCCTCCTGGCACAGCCCCAGCCAGGCTGAGCACTGTCAGCCCCTTGTCCTGCCCTCAGCATCCCCCCCTAGCCCACATCCCAGCTGCCTGGAAAATCTGCAATCGTCAAGTCCCTCCCATTTTTCACAGCTTTTCCCTCAGCTGTGGTTATGGGCCATGCCAACTTATGGGGTATTAGTTTAAAGATAAGCTGTTTAAAAGCAAAGGTTCTCTTCATCTATTTCTGAAATCATCTTCATCTCTGAGAACAGAGACCTTTTTCTTCTCTCCCTGAGGGCACAGGGTCTCATCACTCTTTCTCTGTTCAAACTTGCCATGGGATCACAGCTACTTCAACATTTGCTTCCTTTAGCATGGACGCCATTGCTGAAGAAGTCATCTCCCCATATTTTCAATGTGTTATTGGGAAAAAGAGAGTCTGATGTATCAATGACATCCTTCTCCTTAGCTTTACAAGAGGATTTAAATCTTCAGATCAGGGCATTTCCTCATAGCTCCCATCGGGTGCTCAACTTCCTCTTCACTGAAGTTGGTGTGTTCGTGTTGCTCCTCTGTGTGCCTGCACTTTGTCCATTTCTCTCCCTCGAGGGAGGATGGAAGCACTGAAAGAGTTAATATCTCTCCCGGGGCCTGCAGATGTTTCTGTGACCTCGGCCGGGCTGGGTCCTTGTGGCTGGAGCTGTTTTACGATGGAGGTTTCTGCAGCGGCTGCGCTGGGGCTGTGTCAGGATGGGCCGTGCTGAGGGAGGGCCAGGATCTCAGCAGCCAGGCCAGAACACAGCAGCAGCACGGCCGGGGCCCATGGCTTCTCCTCCCCCTGCCCGGGGCTTGCGGGTGAACCCCGAGGGTGGCAGAATCTTGGCCGAGCCAGCCCGGCCCGGCTGAGACGGGGGCTGGGCCAGCCTTGTTATCTCTTTGCTGGCCCCAAGGGAAAGAGACCCTCCTAGGCTTTCTCATCTTTAACATGTGTTTTCACAGAGGTGTGTACAGTTTCCTTAGTGGTTTAACAGATTGCCAATTCTCAAAGCTAATTACTGATTGGTTTTCTGTTAGACATGGAGGCAAGTGCTAGCACCTTCTCTTAGAACATGACTTCCACCACAACAGCACAGAGCACAGAGCTCCTTTGTCCATATGTAGTCCTCATGTGCCCGAGGCCTCAAAACCCCTCCCTGGGAGGTTTCTGGGGTCTCTCCAAGGTGTTTTCAAATGAAAACATTCAGCTCAGAGTCTAAGAAAATCACCAGAGGACAGGGCCAGCCTGACCTGGCTGTTTTTGTTTGAGCAATCCTTGGATATATAGAATTTGGGAGATAAAATTCTAATTTTGGCCATGGCATCTGGGCATGAAAGGTGGTTCTTTTCCACAGGAATTAAGGAACAGAGCCACAGTGTTTCAGGGGCAGATGAGAGGTGACCACCAGAGGCCAAGGCTAGCCAGAGCAGGTAAGTTTTTTTCTGAGATATACCCTTGCCCACCAGAAATCTTTTAGGGAGTGTACCAGTTTTGGCAACCGGCATCTGAAAAGATGGATGGTTCTTTTCCATTGCAGGGAAAGCACGGAGCCCCAGTGTTTCAGGAGCTGATGAGAAGCAGCCCTTGACATGCCAAGGTCAGCTAGACTTGTCAGGTGGCCCATGGGGAGACCAAGCCAGCCAGACCTGCTCCATGTTCCCTCAGTTACACGGGGCCCCATAGTGTCCCAATGGTCCCTTGCTTCCATGACGCACTGAGGTGTCCCAATGGCCCTTTGGTGACATGAGGCCCTGAAAGGCCCTCATGGTCTCCATGGTTCCATCAGGCCCCACAGAGTCATAATGATCTCTGGGTTCCATGAAGCCCCGCTGTGTCACCATGGCCCCTTGGTTCCATGGGCTCCAGTGGTGCCACAATGAACCCCTTGCTTTCATGAGGTCCCCACAGTATCCCAGGGATCTCCATGGGAAGGAAAGAACCAAGCCCCAGTGTTGCAGAGGCAGTCACCAGAGGCCAAGGCCAGCCAGACTTGATGGGACTGGCAGATTTTGCCTGGAAGCAACCCTTGGATATACAGAATTTTAGAGGTAGAATCCCAATTTCACACATGGACACTTGGGGGAGAATCTCAGTCCTTTTCAATAGGAAGGAAAGCACAGAACACTGGTGTTTCAGGGGCAGCTAAGAGGCAGCTATGCGAGGCCAAGGCCAGCCACACCTCTCTGTCCTGGTAGCTTTTGTCTGACAGCAACCCTTGGATATAGGGGATTTGGGAGGTGGAATCCCAATTTTGGCCATTTCTGCACAGTTAAGAAGAATGGTTCTTTTCCATAGGAAGGAAAGCACAGAGCTCAAGTGTTTCAAATGGAGATGAGGAGAGAGATGGCTCCTGGGAGGCTCAGCCAGCCATATCTGTTTCTCCTGGCAGCTCTCATCATGGAGGAGTCCTTGGATATATGGAATTTGGGAGGAAGAATCTCAGTTTTGTCCACGGGCATCTTGAGAAGAAGGATGGTTCTTTTCCATTGGAAGGAAAGCACCGACACTCAGTGTTTGGAAAGCAGATGAGACGCAGCCCCCAAGAGGCCAAGGGCACCCTGACCTGTCTGTCCTGGCATCTTTCATTGGGGGGAAATCCTTGGATGTATTGTGTTCTTGAGATGGAATCCCAGATTTGACCATGGGCACCTGGTCAAGATGGATGGGTTTTTTTGTATTGGAAAGAAAAGTGCAAAGTCCAGGTGTTCTGGAAGATGATGAGAGTTGGCCACCATTAAGACAAGCCAGCCAAACCTCTCTCTGCTGGCACCTTTTGTCTAGGGGCTATCCTTGGTCACAGGGCATTTTGGAGGTGGAATGTCAATTTTGGCCATGGGCACCTGGACAGCAAGAAGAGTTCTTTTCATTAGGAAGGAAAGCACAGAGCCTCAGTGTTTCAGAGGCAGATGAGTGCCAGCCCTTAGGAAGCCAAGGCCAGCCAGATTTGTCACTCCTGGCAGCTTTTGTCTCAGAGTTATCCTTGGATATAGGGAATGCTGGAGACAGATGCCCAATTTTGGCCATGTGTACTTGGTCGGGATGGATGTTTTTTTCCCATAAGAAAGAAAAGCACATGGTCCCAGTGTTTCAAAGACAGATGAGAGATGGCCCCTGGATGGCCAAGGCAACCAGATCTGTCACTCCTGGCAGATTTCATCTGGAAACAACCTTTGCATATAAGGAAATGTGGAGAAGGAATCCAAATTTTGGCCATGGGGCCTTGGAGGAGAAGGACACTTCTCTCTCATAAGAAGGAAAGCCCAGAGCCCCAGTGCTCCAGGGACAGATGAGAAGCAGCCCTCGACATGCCAAAGTCAGCTGGACTTGTCAGGTGGTCCCCAGGAGGCCCAGCCAGCCAGACCTGTTCCCTGTTCCCTTGGTTTTGTGGGACCCCAGAGTGTCACAATGGTTTCCTTGGTTTCATGAGGCCCTGGAGTGTCAGAATGTTCCCCCTGCTTCTGCAGTGTCACAATGGCCCCGTGCTTCCATGAGACCTTGCAACGTCACAATGGCTCATGCTCCCACAAAGCCCTGATGTTTCACCATGGCCCCTCGGCTCCATGCCCCCTCGCTGTGTCACAATGGCTTCTCTGTGACACTACAGGATCCACAAGGTCACCACGGACCCTTGGTTCCTTGGGGCCCCGAGTTTCACAATGATCTCCTTGATTGCATGAGGCACCAGAGTGTCACAGTGGCCCCTTGGTTCCATGAGGTTCCGTAGTGTCACCGTGGTGTCCTTGGACCCGCGTTGTCACAACTGACCCCTGGCTCCATGAGGTTCCGTACGGTCACTGTGGTCGCTGTCAGAGGCAGGATGAGATCAATGTCCCGAGACACCTTGGGATGCTTGGAATGCCCATGTGGGGCCAGGGCCGGGTTAGGCCTTGGTTTGTAGTGGGACTTCTTGGGTGGGAGTGGTGAGAACCTTGTAGAGAGCCGGGGAGATAGGGACCCCGATCTGGGACAACTGTGGAAGCTCCCTTCAAGATTTCACCTTTTGGGAACACGGGAGAGGGAAGAGGGGTAGGACGGGGAGAACCACATGAACTGGGGATTAAAGTGTTAACTGCCGGTTGCTTTCTCCATTCCCACCTTGAATTTAAAATGGCTCTTACTTGGTGAAACCAGAAAATGATCTTAGAAAGGGAGGAGTTCCCCGACCGTCCTAATTCTGCCAACTTTGCAATGACTACATCCCAAAAATCGACCCCATACAATTGGCCAGTGGTAACCTCCAGGAAATGAGAAAACA
Source organism: Passer domesticus (assembly GCF_036417665.1). Lineage (NCBI taxonomy): Eukaryota > Metazoa > Chordata > Aves > Passeriformes > Passeridae > Passer > Passer domesticus. Next base: position 71,233,534 of record NC_087479.1, on the reverse strand, counting down.
ACCAAACAATTAACTTTCTTAATTCTCACTTTTTAACATTAACATCCCCACCCGCAAGGATTCCCTCAACTTGGATAAACACTGTTTTCTGGATCCCAGAAAGCCTCGCACCCATGGCTTATGATGTTAAGAGAGAGAACCAATACTCACCACCCGTAAGAAAATATAAAAGGAAAAGGCAGAAAAACCCACACCGGCCCCTGTCAAAAAAGACGGTGGCTGCACAGCAGAGAAAAAGAGGCAAAGGTGCTAAGTTAAAAAGACCTGGCTCAAAGTAAATGAAAGGAACTCAGGATGCCCCGACCCTTCAACAATAGAAAGGATCTGGGGTAGAGAGAGAGGGGAACAAGAAGGAGGTGAGAAGGGGAGAGGACACCACTTACAGTCAGGCGCAGAATTCGACACCACTTCAACTCGGGCCCCCTCTCAGGAAAAATCCAGTGTTAGGTGAACAAAAGACCAAAGGGGGTGGTTCCTGTCAGGGGAAGACTCCTCGGGTGCAGGAGCTGCCTCCTCGAGCCTCCAGGAGTGCCACCCACCAGAGATGGGTCTTCTCCTACTGGAGGAAGCTTCACGGCCAGGTGGTTTCAAGAGGTCACTCCCACAGCAGGTCCAGATGGAGATCTGCAAGAGCCCAGAGTCCACTTTCCACAGGGTCCGGTGATGACCTCAGCCCTCGCACTGGGTGCCAAACATGTGGCCACATGCATCCAAAAGCCCACCTTGAGGGCTGCCCCAGGCTAGCTTTTTAGCATGTGAGTGACAGCGAGGTGTGGGGGGCACTCTCCTCACTTGCGCTTGCAAGGAGAGAGCCTTAGGCACGAATGCCTTGACGGACTCTGGGCCAATGCCAACAGGAGTGAAGAAAGCAGGTTCCGACTTCTGGTGAAACAGGGTTATTGGGAGGAGCAGTGAGATGAAAAGTCCAGGTGCGTCCAGAAGCTGAAGACAGTGGGAAAAGGGCTTACAGCAACTTATAAAGGGAGGTGGCAACAGGGGTGGAGCCTGCCCTCCAACCAATAGAGGAGCAGGAGGGAGTGGAAAAGGAAAGAAGGACACTGCTATGGGACCAATGGGGAGTGACTAGGGGAAGGGCCCCAGCCGCTGAACCAATCACTTGGTGCCCAGAAGAGAAGCTTCTAGATAGAGAGGATGGGTTGCTGAGTGACAGACAAAGCACCAGGGTGCGACAAAACAAAGGATATAATGTTAACTGGGGTAACAGGGGAGGGGACAGGGAGACTGACAAGGATTGCAGGGGAGGAGACAACCTGGGTAGAACCATTACACAACCACAGGGGCGAATGGAACAAACCAACTTACAATATACAACTTAGCTTAAGAACCTGAAAAACACAACACAACAGTAAACAATCTCCATATTGCATTCTACTTTAGCACAACACAGGCACAGCAAGAGAGGTAATAATTATGTTTTCCTTCTTCTCTGCTTGTCTCACAGCTTCAAACATTCACATGTTCAGAAGGCATGTGAATACCACACTCAGGGAGAGAGAGAGAGAGAGAGTCCCTTTCCTGCCCCTGGCAATGACCTGAGGTGGAAGTGAATGTGATGACAGGGCCATGGCCAGACCCTCATGTTCTTCAATCTCACACCACGTCATTGGCAGGGGCAGGAAAATTAACAGATGTCTTCCCACCATGGGTCACAGGGCTCTTTCCAATATGGGTCCTCCAATGGGGGAAGAAGCTGGAGCAGTTCATCAATCTCTTCCTGCAGCTGGGGCACTGGCAGGACATTCCTTACTGGTGACTCCTGGCTGGTCAAGTCAGAGCTCTGGGTGAAGCTCTTCCCATATGTGGGGTACTCGTGGAGCCTCTCCCCAGTGTGGATGTGCCGGTGCCTGACGAGGGTGAATTTCTGCTTGAAGCTCTTCCCACAGTCGGGGCAGCGGAAGGGCCTCTCATCTGTGTGAATCCGTACATGCAGGCGGAGATTGGAGCTGGTCTGAAACCTCTTCCCACACTGGGGGCACTCATAGGGCCTCTCCCCGGAGTGGATGAGCCTGATGAGGTGGGAGTAGCGCTTGAAGCCCTTCCCACAATCTGGGCAGCAGAAGGGCCTCTCATCGGTGTGAATCCGCTGGTGCAGGAGGAAATCTGAGCTGATCCGAAACCTCTTCTGGCATTGAGGGCACTCATAGGGCCTCTCCCCGGTGTGGATGCGTTGGTGGGTCACAAGGGTGGATCTGTAGCTGAACCCCTTCCCACACTCCCCACACTTGTAGGGCCATTCCCCAGTGTGGATCCTCTGGTGGCTAATCAGGGTGCTGCTCTGCCTGAAGCTCTTCCCACACTCCAAGCACTTGTGGGGCTTAGCCCCATCAGGAAGCTGCTCCTGGACCACCAGCTCCAAGCTCTGGCTGAAGCTCTGTCCACCTTCCTGGCTCAGGGTGGGTCTTTCCTTTTCATAGTAGCCTGGGCTGGGTTTGCAGCCCCTCTTCCTGTGGGATCTCTGGGGCTTTTCTTCCCTGTTGTATTCCTGTGCTGTGGAGCTTCTCAAAATGGCCTCTGCTACGAAGTTGTGCCATGGGGTTTTGTCCTCACTGGTCTCCATCCTCAGGTCATTGTCTGGGGGAGGAAGGACAAGAAGAGGATGGGATTTGCCTTCGTGCCACAGGGAAGGGGTAGGAGATCCCCCGAGTTCATCCCTGGCAGGACAGCATTGCCAGTGGTGTTGTCCTGCAGCCAGGGGCCATGCTGGGCTGGGACATGGAGCAAAGGAAAGGGGGAAAAGGGCAGTGACTTCCTCCTTACCTGCCTGGGTGTCCCAGGGCATCTTCATCTTCCTCACAGCTTCCTCCTCCATCTGGGAAAGAGTTTGGGATGGGAAATTCTGTTCTGGGAGGAAAGCAAGAGATGAGTACATTGAGTTTTGTACTGGTTTGAAGGCAAACCAGGGGGAGAGTCTAAGCCAGAATTACAATAAGGTCAACGCAATGATACACTGCCTTAAACTGACAGAGTCAGGATCTAACCCGGCACCCTGTTGGTCCGGGTGGTGGTAGCAGTCCCGTTAAATGGTGGCTGCAGTCCTGTTGCAGTGATGAACGTGATTCTGTCAAAGCAGTGATCCTGTAGAAGGGTCTGATCTTCCTCTGAAGGTCCAGTGGTGCTTATGGAGCTCTTGTGCTCTGGGAATCCAGTAGGCAAGGTGCTCCTGGGGCTGCAAGCCTCAGCTTATATCCAGGTAGGAATACCTGGCTCCTCCCCCTGGGCGGAGCATCCCACAATGGGATGATGTCATTTTACCAGTCCTGCAGGGACACTCAATGGCCCATTAACAGAAGATAGCCCCTGGAGGGCGTTATCAGGGCTGAGTCATGGAAGAGATAAAGAAAACTGCCCCGCCTGTTTATAACAGTTTGTCAAGATGGTCATGGAAAACATGCATTTGGTTACATCTTGCACTGCAACCTGAAACAGTGGGGTAATCCCTGCTCGGGGGGTGAACACCACCCCCCTTACCCAAACTGGCTCAGGTGTAAAACCCTTACCCCAGGAAAGCCACACACACAGGGGACAATGTCACACTTGCCCTGCCAGGGGAGGTCTCTGTCCCCTTCACTACCTTGCCCTACCCCTTCTTCTTTCTTTTTCTCTTTCTTTCCATGTCTCTGTCTACCTCACATTTCCTCTTCAGTAAAATCCACTTTGGATTTGGTCTCCTTAGCACCTTAATTGGGGCAGAAGCATCTCTCTGACAATTTTCTTAACCAGACTGCAACATTATTTGGGCACAGTGAGTTTAGACATTGCCCCCAAGTGCCTTTGACAACAGCATGGTTCCCTCCTCTGAGGAGGTTGTGGTTCTCTCTGGATGAACTCTTGGAAACTTGGATGCAGCTTCATCTGAGCAACTTATGGGAGAACTGCTGAGGAAAAAGGCTGTAGGTGGCTGGGTGGCCAGTGGAAAGAAAATGTTTTCTTGTCCTTCCTTGAAAAGTTTCTTAAAAACACTGGAGGAAAGGGAGCAAATGTTACCAGTGAGTCTGACAAGGTTCATTCACCCCAAGGTGAGGAACACAAGGCTGCTGAAAGTCCCACAAGAAGCCCAGCTCAAGCAGCTAAATTCCTGAATAAATGCCAAATTCACAGGCATGGGGGCTTTGCCAAATGGGAGAATCATTATTCTCTTCATCCCAGTCACCTTTGTGACAGCCCCACAGTGCTTTCTCTTCCTTTTAGTAATCTGTATTGGGCCAAATTCCCACTTTTCTTTTATGGGAACCTGCCAGCAGCTGAGCTGGAGCTGTACAGGAAACCGATGAAACTTGGAATTGCCTCAGAATTGCTTCTATTATCAGTTTATTCATGTATTGGATTTGTTTGCATTTTAATCACATGTGACTTATGGGAAAATCAAATATTCATCAAAGTGATTAATGCAGAGTAAAATTTGATTTCTGCCAAGTTTATTTTGTCCAGTGCCCAGGGAGTGCTTGAGGGGTCTCTGTGCCTCTCACCCTGGGGGATGCTTGTGAGGGGCTTGTGAAGGTTGTCCCTGTCCCTGTCACCCCAGACCATTCCCCAGGGGCTGTCCCTGTCCCTGTCACCCCAGGCCATTCCCCAGTGAATCTCCATCATTCTCACCCCAGGGAATGCCCAAGGGGTCTCCCTCCCTCTCACCCTCTGGCATGGGGTGCTCGGGGCAGTTCTGTCCCTCTCAGCCCAGGGGATGCTCTGGGGTCTCTGTCCCCTTGCCCTGGGTGATGCTCGGGGGTCTCTCCATCCCTTTGGCCTCAGGGAATGCTTGTGCAGGGCTGGGGACCAGGGGCTCTGTGTCCCTCTCACTGCTGAGCGTGCTCGGGGCTGGGGGGGCTCTCCAACCTTCTCATCCCTGGGGAGGCCGGGGGCGTCTCTGTCCCTCTCAGCCCTGGTGTGACCCTGCCCAAACATCATCGGGGTCAGAGGGACAGAGACACCCCAAACCCCCATAAGAGCTGAACCTCGGATCATGCTCGTACCCCCATTTGTCTGTTTAGCCCAGAAATGAGTTCTGTACCTTAAGGCTGGTTCTGAGAGCAAAGGGAGGCAGGAAGAAGCGAGCAGTTTGTTTTACAAACTGCACTCACTCCTCCACATTCCGGCTCCTGGACAGACAGATTGCAGGACAGGGCTCTCCTTTGGTTTTAGTTAGTTTTTAGCTCACTGAGGCAGATAAGTTTCCTGGACTGTGATTTTTCTTTCTCTTTGGAGCTGTTTAAACCTGCTCTGCACTGAACACCCAGAAGGGCACCGATAGCTTGTAACTGTGACCCATTGGGCTGAGCCTGGTCCACGGCATTTCCAGTGCTGGAGGAACTGATAAGAGACTGAGTGAGCCAAGCTAAAGCCCACGGAGGGACTTGCTGAATTTGCCATCTCTTTTGGAGTGGCAAGAGGTTTTATTGTTTAATATTGTTCAGTTCTTGCTGGCTGGTGAATACTTTGCTTGTTAAATTACCAGGTTTTTTCCCCTTTCCTCAAAAGAGATATTTTCCAGATCTGGTTGGGGGAGGAGCCGCTTAAATTTTCTTTCTAGAGGAAACCTCTTTTGGAGGTTTTCTCCCAAATTTGCCTTAAACCAGGACAGGGCGGTAGGGAGAGGAGGGATCCCAAAGTGGCTGGGTTGAGGGGAGGCAGGAGACAGGGACCATGGGACCCCAAAATCCCCCAGCATCCCTTAGAAGGACCCTGGAGAGGGGGGATCCCCAGCACCCATGGTATCCTTGGCAGCCATGAGAGGGGGGACCACCAGAATCCCAGAGGGATGAGACTGGAAATGGGACACTCCTGGTGGCTTTTTTAGATTCACTTGTGCTTTTTGAAGGTTTTTCTGGACAGCAGGTGACTTCTAGAGATGGACTTGGGCAGAGGACCTTCAGCCTCACTGTGCTCATCCCTTGTTTTTCCCCAAACCAGGATTTCCCATTCCCAAATCTTGGCCCAATGGAGGAGAAGGCTGCAAGGAAGAGGAGGATGCCCAGAGACACTCAGGCAGGTGAGGAGGAAGTCAGTGCCCCTTTCCCCCTCTCTCCTGCTCCATCTCCCAGCCCAGCCTGGCCCCCAGCTGCAGGACAACCCACTGCCAACGCTGTCCTGCTGGGGATGCACTGGGGGATCTCCTGCCCCTTCCCTCTGGCACGGAGGCACATTCACAGGCTCTGGGGCAGGAGGAGGAACCGCGGGCAGTTTGGGGTGCGTGGCTCGGCTGCTCCCGGCGCGGTTCCCCTGAGCCCCCGGCGCGGCTCCGCCAGCCCCCCCCCCCCCCCCCCCCGGCACTGGCCGGAGGTTCTTTAACAGAAATGCTGGTAAATTGACCATCTGGAATGACACTAAATACAATTTCAAGGAGCTGCTTGTTTGCTGGGCAGATTGCCGAATTCCACATTGGTGTTTCTTTCAGTAAAACTGCACTTTAAAAGGTCTTAGCAAATTTGTGCTTGCATAAAATTTGTGGCTACCATGGGCTTCTCTCAAAACTAATTTACATAAAATCATGTCACACTTATTACATTCTTTGAATCCCTCCAGTAAATCCATCATGATGTTATTTCAGTCACAGTTTGTTCAACTTTTCAGTGCCTTTTTTTCCATTAAATGCATGAGAATAAGTTAAATTTTGCTGAATGTATAACTTTTAAGAATATTATTTTTTAAATTCTGTGATGTTTAATTTAATGTAAATACAGGATTGACATGATTAAGCAAAGTTAAACTTCATTATTGTTAGATTTGAGCAATGTTAAGTTACATACTATTAATTTGAAATCCTGTTGTTCTGGATTGAAATATAATGTGTGTATTCTATTTGCCATCTGTCACAGGTAGGGCAGTTACCTTCTGTTAATTAGGGAGTTAATTGTACCCCATATAGCCCCCACAGATCCCCAAACACCTGCAAGGACTTCCAAGCTTTCTAAACTCCTTCTTGTGAGAGGAGCCTTGGAGCAGCTGGTTTCAATCCCAGCCCGAGATTTTTCAAGATTTTGTATGTAAAGAATTATAGAGGTCGAATGAAACCTTTGTAGAATTTGTCCTACAGGATTAATGATGGCAAACCAGAGATATTTCTCTAAATATATATTATCGTTTATGGTAATGATTAGACAATATTATCTTAATCAGAATAATTTGCTCCTAAGTATAACATCTGTAACATATTATATATCATATCATATCATATCATATCATATCACATATCATATCATATTGTATCATGTACTAGGAAGTGATTGCAAAGTAACTGTATGAAAGCAAAACCAGTTATTAAGCAGAGATTGATGTCACTTCCTGTGTCAGTTTGAAAAGACACGTGTCTTCTAAGGAAGGCAGGAGCCTCTCCTAAAACGTAAAATATAAACCCCCTCCCTCTGAATTGTTATAAATTTGAAATTAAGGGGCTCTCAGGCAAAAATATGGGAGCAGGAATAACAGTTCTTTATTAGGGAAACAAATAAAAAGATAAAATAAACAATGCAGTAAAGCAAGACAACACTGACAGAATCAGAACACAACCTGACACCCTGTTGCACAGGGTGTTGGTAGCAGTCCAATTGGAATGGTGGCTGCAGTCCTCCTGGAGTGTCAGGTGCGGTTCTGTTGGAGCAGGGATCCTGTAGAAAGGTGTAGTCTTCCTCTGAAGATCCAGTGGAAGAGGCAGCTGCTGTTCCTCTGGGAAATCCAGTGGAGAAAGCCATGCTAGTGTTCCAGAAACTCAAGATTATATCTGGTAGGAATGCTTGCTTCTCCCCTCTGGGTGGAGCATCTCCCAATGGGATGCTGTAGTTCTTATCAGTCATGCAGTGACATTCAATAGCCTGTTATCAGCAGATGTCTGCCCTGAGGAAGGAGTGGGTGTGGAAGAGATAAGGAAAACTACCCGCTTAACAGAAGACAACTGCCATAGAGATGGCAAAGAGAATACAATCTGCTTGGCAATCCAGGACTGTCTCCATTGTGAAACTCAGGGGCCCCAAGGAGCCAAGGGTCCATGGTGACCTTGTGGATCCTGTAGTGTCACAGAGGAGCCATTGTGACACAGTGAGGGCAGATGGAGTCGAGGGGTCATGGTGACAGATCAGGGCTTTGTGGGAGCACAAAGGACACTCCAGGGCCTCATGAAACCAAGGAGACCATTGGGACACTGTGGGGTCTCACAAAACCAAGGGAACATGAAACAGGTCTGGCTGGCTGGGCCTCCTGGGGACCACCTGAGAGGTCCAGCTGACCTTGGCATGTCGAGGGCTGCTTCTCATCTACCCTTGAAGCACTGGGGCTCTGGGCTTTCCTTCCTATGGGAGAGAACTGTCCTTGTCCTCCAGGGGCCCATGTCAAAATTGGGATTCCTTCTCCAAATTTCCTTATATGCAAAGGTTGTTTCCAGATGAAATCTGCCAGGAGTGACAGCTCTGGCTGCCTTGGCCATCCAGGGGCCACCTGTCATCTGCCTTTGAAACACTGGAACCATGTGCTTTTCTTTCTTATGGGAAAAAACCATCCATCTGGACTAGGACCCATGGCTAAAATTGGGCATCTGCCTCCAACATTCCCTATATCCAAGGATAACTCCGAGACAAAAGCTGCCAGGAGTGACAAATCTGGCTGGCCTTGGCTTCCTAAGGGCTGGCACTCATCTGCCTCTGAAACACTGAGGCTCTGTGCTTTCCTTCCTAATGAAAAGAACTCTTCTTGCTGTCCAGGTGCCCATGGCCAAAATTGACATTCCACCTCCAAAATGCCCTGTGACCAAGGATAGCCCCTAGACAAAAGGTGCCAGCAGAGAGAGGTTTGGCTGGCTTGTCTTAATGGTGGCCAACTCTCATCATCTTCCAGAACACCTGGACTTTGCACTTTTCTTTCCAATACAAAAAAACCCATCCATCTTGACCAGGTGCCCATGGTCAAATCTGGGATTCCATCTCAAGAACACAATACATCCAAGGATTTCCCCCCAATGAAAGATGCCAGGACAGACAGGTCAGGGTGCCCTTGGCCTCTTGGGGGCTGCGTCTCATCTGCTTTCCAAACACTGAGTGTCGGTGCTTTCCTTCCAATGGAAAAGAACCATCCTTCTTCTCAAGATGCCCGTGGACAAAACTGAGATTCTTCCTCCCAAATTCCATATATCCAAGGACTCCTCCATGATGAGAGCTGCCAGGAGAAACAGATATGGCTGGCTGAGCCTCCCAGGAGCCATCTCTCTCCTCATCTCCATTTGAAACACTTGAGCTCTGTGCTTTCCTTCCTATGGAAAAGAACCATTCTTCTTAACTGTGCAGAAATGGCCAAAATTGGGATTCCACCTCCCAAATCCCCTATATCCAAGGGTTGCTGTCAGACAAAAGCTACCAGGACAGAGAGGTGTGGCTGGCCTTGGCCTCGCATAGCTGCCTCTTAGCTGCCCCTGAAACACCAGTGTTCTGTGCTTTCCTTCCTGTTGAAAAGGACTGAGATTCTCCCCCAAGTGTCCATGTGTGAAATTGGGATTCTACCTCTAAAATTCTGTATATCCAAGGGTTGCTTCCAGGCAAAATCTGCCAGTCCCATCAAGTCTGGCTGGCCTTGGCCTCTGGTGACTGCCTCTGCAACACTGGGGCTTGGTTCTTTCCTTCCCATGGAGATCCCTGGGATACTGTGGGGACCTCATGAAAGCAAGGGGTTCATTGTGGCACCACTGGAGCCCATGGAACCAAGGGGCCATGGTGACACAGCGGGGCTTCATGGAACCCAGAGATCATTATGACTCTGTGGGGCCTGATGGAACCATGGAGACCATGAGGGCCTTTCAGGGCCTCATGTCACCAAAGGGCCATTGGGACACCTCAGTGCGTCATGGAAGCAAGGGACCATTGGGACACTATGGGGCCCCGTGTAACTGAGGGAACATGGAGCAGGTCTGGCTGGCTTGGTCTCCCCATGGGCCACCTGACAAGTCTAGCTGACCTTGGCATGTCAAGGGCTGCTTCTCATCAGCTCCTGAAACACTGGGGCTCCGTGCTTTCCCTGCAATGGAAAAGAACCATCCATCTTTTCAGATGCCGGTTGCCAAAACTGGTACACTCCCTAAAAGATTTCTGGTGGGCAAGGGTATATCTCAGAAAAAAACTTACCTGCTCTGGCTAGCCTTGGCCTCTGGTGGTCACCTCTCATCTGCCCCTGAAACACTGTGGCTCTGTTCCTTAATTCCTGTGGAAAAGAACCACCTTTCATGCCCAGATGCCATGGCCAAAATTAGAATTTTATCTCCCAAATTCTATATATCCAAGGATTGCTCAAACAAAAACAGCCAGGTCAGGCTGGCCCTGTCCTCTGGTGATTTTCTTAGACTCTGAGCTGAATGTTTTCATTTGAAAACACCTTGGAGAGACCCCAGAAACCTCCCAGGGAGGGGTTTTGAGGCCTCGGGCACATGAGGACTACATATGGACAAAGGAGCTCTGTGCTCTGTGCTGTTGTGGTGGAAGTCATGTTCTAAGAGAAGGTGCTAGCACTTGCCTCCATGTCTAACAGAAAACCAATCAGTAATTAGCTTTGAGAATTGGCAATCTGTTAAACCACTAAGGAAACTGTACACACCTCTGTGAAAACACATGTTAAAGATGAGAAAGCCTAGGAGGGTCTCTTTCCCTTGGGGCCAGCAAAGAGATAACAAGGCTGGCCCAGCCCCCGTCTCAGCCGGGCCGGGCCGGCTCGGCCAAGATTCTGCCACCCTCGGGGTTCACCCGCAAGCCCCGGGCAGGGGGAGGAGAAGCCATGGGCCCCGGCCGTGCTGCTGTGTTCTGGCCTGGCTGCTGAGATCCTGGCCCTCCCTCAGCACGGCCCATCCTGACACAGCCCCAGCGCAGCCGCTGCAGAAACCTCCATCGTAAAACAGCTCCGGCCGCAAGGACCCAGCCCGGCCGGGGTCACAGAACCATCTGCAGGCCCCGGGAGAGATATTAACTCTTTCAGTGCTTCCATCCTCCCTCGAGGGAGAGAAATGGACAAAGTGCAGGCACACAGAGGAGCAACCGAGATCAGTGAGGAGGAAGTTGAGTCCCAAATGGGAGGGATGAGGAAATGCCTTGATCTTGGGGTTGAAATCCTCTTGTAAAGCTATGGAGACGGACGTAATTGATACAGAAGACTCTCTTTTGCCCTATAATTCACTGAAAAATATGGGGGGATGACTTCTTCAGCAAAGGCCTCCATGCTACAGTAAGCAAATGTTGAAGTAGCTGTGGAGGAGATTGCACATGAGAGTAGTTTGAACATTGAAACTGGCAAAACTGATGAGACCTTGTGCCCTCAGGGAGAGAAGAAGATCTCAGAGATGAAAATTATATCAAGAATGGATGAAGACAACTTTTGCTTTTAAATGGCTCGTTTTTAAACTAATGCCCCATAAGCCAGCATAGCCCGTAAACACAGCTCTTGGAAGGCTGTGAAAAAATAGGAGGGACTTCATGATATTCTGGGCGGCTTCTATTTCGGGAAATTGAGAGCCATGAGAGAACTGTTTTGTTATGGAGACGTCTCCATAGCATGAAAGAGAGAATCCTCTCCCTAAGTGAACTGAAGAAAGACTATTCTAGAGGTGGCAAACAAACTGGAATGTTTATGTTTTGTCTCCTTATGTTGTCAGTAAGGAAGAAAAGGTTGTAGGGAGAGAAGTGTTCTGAAAGCTTTTTCCTGATTCTTAATTCTCTATCTTTCAGTTACTACTAATAAACTTATCTTTATACCCTTCTGAAGTTTTGAGCCTACTTTGCCTTTCTCATAATCCTATCTCCCAGCAGGAAATGAGTAAGAATATACTAGTGAGTTCACTGGAAATTAGGCAAAACTGAACACACCACACTAATTAATCCTTCCTCCAAGAAATGTCAAACAGGTGAAACAAAACCACTACAGAAATCTTCCTGATGAATTGCCCAGAGCAGAGGGAAATCAAGGCAGAGCCATGGTCTGTCAGGACTCTTTGATCCTAGTGAGCCCCGTGGTGCATTTGGAGTGGAGCCCCTGAAGCTCAGGGCATGAGAGGAGATTGCACAAAGCTTTCCAGGAGTCCAAGTCAGAAATAAACCCCAAAGTGTTGCAAGGTATGAATGGGTCCCACTGAGGTCCATCCCCAACACAGGCTCCTCATGGATTCCTTGCAGGAGAGAACTAGGGGGTCAGGACGGCACAAAAACCTTTCAAAGATTCAGTGTGGAAAGGAAAATCCAAAGTGCCTTAAAAACCTTGAGTAACTCAAAGCATTAATGAGCCCCACTGAGTGTTAATGCAAACCTCTCAAGGGACTCGTTAAAGCAGATAATTGGGGCCATGATTGCACAAAACTCTCACAGAGTCTGTATCAAAAGGGAAACATCAAGTACCTGAAAATAACTGAAGTACCCTGAAGCATTAATGAGCCCCACTGGATGCTGTTACTGACAAAGCCTCTCCAGGGACTAATTACAGCAGATAATTGGAGGCCATGATTGCACAAACTTCTCAGAGACTCCAAGGCAAAAGCAAAACCCCATGTCCTTTGACACCTGCAGTCCCTGGGAGCATTCAGGAGCCCCCAGGGCCATTCCTGAGCAAGGCTCCCCAGGGACTCCTTCCAGCAGATCCTTGAGGCCACTGGGATGTGGGCTAGGGGGGGATGCTGAGGGCAGGACAAGGGGCTGACAGTGCCCAGCCTGGCTGGGGCTGTGCCAGGAGGCCCCAGGGCCTCAGGACAAGGTGTCTCCTCCCAGCCCTTGGTGGCACAGACCCTGCTGCTGTGCCCCAGGGCACCAAGACCTGGCTCCTCTTTGTCCCCACCTGTCATCACTGCCTCCAGTTCTCTGCTCTGCCTGGGGCCTGGGGACACTTTCTCAGTCGTGTCCCTCAGAGGGACCCATTAAAAGTCCAAGCAAATTTGGAGTTGGATTCTTACTTGGAGTTCTAGAGAGGTTTCTTCAGCTGCCTCTGAGGGACTGATGTTGATGTCCTGAGCACAAAGCCCCAGAGGGTCATTAAAGTCCTTGTGCTGTGTCTCTGCTGCTGAGCTGGGCTGGGCTCCTGGCACAGAGGCAGCTCCTGGTAAGCAAGAAGAGCTTCAAAAGCACATTTCTCTTGATGAGCAGCTCTTCTGCCAGCCCAGTAGGGCTGGGGCACTGCCTGCAGCCAGCCCGGGCACAGCACAGAGAGGCACAGAGGGGTTAAACTCAGCCTGGGCTGGGAGCACAGAGCAGAGCTCACTCAGGGCTCACTAGAGCAGAAATCATCCCAGGTTTCAAACAGTCATTCTCTGGCTGTGGAAGAGAAGCTGCAGCTCCTGCAGGGATCTCCTGGAGCTGGCACATCTCACAGGTTTTAGGAGCTTTCAGGAGCACTCTCAGAGCTGCTCCAGGGCAGGGATGTGGCCCAAGGGCAGGGCTGGCTTTCCCTGCTGCCCCAGCCGAGGCACAGCCCAAGGCAGCTCCTGTTGCCAGGCTCTGCTGCAGGGCTGAGCAGCCGCGGGTGCAGCCAGGGGTGCCCAGGGCTGTCCTGCAGAGCAGGCTCCTGCAGCCCAGGGCGCTGTGCTGGGGCAGGGACTCTGCTGCCTGCCAGGGACAGCTCTCAGCCGGCCCGGGGAGCTGCTCCCAGCACTGGGGAGAAGCTGTCGGGGGAAGGAGCCACCCTGAGCAGGGCAGGTGCTGCTGCTGAGAGGTGCTGGGTGGGGCAGGGCTGCTCCCAGCTCCAGAACAGCCTGGGCACAGCTCCGGAAGAAACTTCCTAAAGAAGGTAAGCCTGGCATTGCTGGAAAGATCAGGAGCTTTCCTGGGAGTGTTTTCAGTTTCCTGCTTGGAAAAGGATGGGAAATTTGGGGTGATGACAAAAAAGATTCTTGCATTTTATACATTTCTTCATATATTCGTAGATCTGTAAATTACTATTATACAGTTATAAAATTATAATCCTTATTTAAATATATTAAACTCTTTATTAACTCTATTAAACTACTATGATATACTTCTATATTTATACTCCTTAATTAACTCTAGTACATTTCCTAACCTTTCTATTAGATTTTAGAACAATAATCTGACTGTCTAAATAAAGTCCTGAAATACTGTATAGTGTTATTATCAGGTAGAGGACCTACAAGGAGAATGCTTTGGTGTTTGACCAGCATGTGAGCAGTCATAAGAAAGAGTGGGGCAAAGAGTGGGACATACTCCAATGGGTTGAGCCAGGGGTGTGTAACCAGGGCAACTGAGTCTCCTATTGGATGTTCCTGTTAAATATCCCGATTATTCAACCTTAATAAATTGTTGAAATCAGGGGCCAGGTGTGCCCCATCCCCACTGGGACACCTGGAAGCTTCCAATAAAGGTCTGGTTTTTATTTTATTGTTCCAACACTGTTGCAAGGGTGTTTTACTCTTTTGATTATAGACCAACAGAGGAATGAGAGGCAGAGCAGGAATTGTAATCCCACAATCACAGAACATTCTGAGTTGAATGAGACATACAGGATCATCAAAGGAATGTTTGAACATTTACAGAGACTCCTGAACTGTAACTTTGGGTGGTCAGTCTCTGCTGGGAGCCTCCCAAAGGGCCCTCAGCCACTCCTCAGCCCTGGACAGCAGCAGCATCCCCTCCGCAGGGCCCAGCAGGGCTCTCCTGAGCTGCCCTTGCCCACCTGCACACAGAGCCTGCCCCAGCCAGGGCCCTGCACACAGGCAGGTTTCTGTAGGGCCGGGGCCAGGGCACACAGGGTGGGATGGGCTCTGTGAGCACTGGCAGGGACAAGGCTCCTCTCAGGAGGGAATGTCCAGGCCCAGGGAGATGCTCAGGCAAGGAGAGGGGGCTGAAGAGAGCAGTGCTGGGGCAGGAGGGCACTGTTGGTGTGTGGGAGGTGCCGGGCACAGCTGGGCACGGGAACACTGTCCTGAGTGCCCGGCTGTCTCTGCCCTGCCCTCTCAGGCACAGCACCACAGCATCTTCTCTTGTTTCTGCACTGCCCTGATATTGTCACTGTTATCTGCTGCTCTCAGGGAGGCTCTGGCATTTGCAGCAGCTGAGTCAGGCACTGCCCTTGGCATTCCTGCCTGGCAGGGGTGTCCATGGGAATGGGGTGTCCAAGCTTCCCTGGGACCTGTGGGGCTGTGGGCAAAGCAGTCCATGGGAAAGGGGAATGAGCTGAGCCCCCTCCCTGAGATCCCATCATGGGCACAGCCGGGGATCTCCTTGCTGTGCCCTTCCAAGCTCTGAGCTGCCCTCCTGGGTGCAAATCTGTGCCAGAGCCTCTGGCAGTTCCTTGAATTTCCCACGGGGAAGGGCAGAGCTGCCAGAGCTGAGGAAATGCTGCTGGCTTTGCCAAGAGAGCTGTGAGTGTCCTTGGCACAAGGGGGGGCGGAGAACTTGCCCAGAGACTTTTAGAGAGGGTGAGACATTCAGGGATTCCTCTGCTCTGGGCAGGGTCTGGTTTATCCCAGGCTGACCTGGGAGTGTGTCTGTGCTCTGATTGCAGCCAAAGGTGCAAAGCCAGGGCAGCTGGGAACAAGCCCATCCAGCCCCTCATCTCCCCTCAGCCACAGGGAATCCTTTGCCTCTCCCATCTCTCAGTGGCAAACTCTGAGTGCATCAGAAATGCTGGGGATTTATGACCTCACACAACCAGGAATGATGCATGGGTAGGAAAACAATTCCTAAAACCAACTCCTGCCATCCTTTAGACTTGGGAATGCAGATGCTACCAAGCCTTTCTGCATCAGGAATGATTCCATTGCCAAATCCTGAATATCCAGCCTTGTCCCTCGGACACATGGCCAAAAACCATGAGCAGTGGGGCAGGGATGGCTCCTTGAGAGCCCCCATGCACAGGCCTGGCTGCTCCTGGCACACTCTGCCTGCTCAACTGGAGCTCAGGCAGGGACCTGGGGGAAGGTTTTCCCAGAGCAGGGACAAGGGTGGGTGAGTCCCAGCGAGGCAGGCACAGGGGACGGCCCAGGTTTGGCTCAAAGCAGCCTGTCCTCACTTGTCACTGTCTTTTCTCCATCAACAGGTCCCCATGTGCAGCCACAGCAAATGTCCAACAGCAGCTCCATCAGCCACTTCCTCCTGCTGGCATTGGCAGACACGCGGCAGCTGCAGCTCCTGCACTTCTGCCTCTTGCTGGGCATCTCCCTGGCTGCCCTCCTGGGCAACAGCCTCATCATCAGCGCCGTAGCCTGCGGCCACCACCTGCACACGCCCATGTTCTTCTTCCTGCTCAACCTGGACCTCAGCGACCTGGGCTCCATCTGCACCACTGTCCCCAAAGCCATGCACAATTCCCTCTGGGACACCACCACCATCTCCTACACAGGATGTGCTGCTCAGGTTTTTCTGAATTTCTTCTTCCTTGGCTCAGAGCTTTCCCTCCTGACCATCATGTACTACGACTGCTACGTGTCCATCTGCAAACCCCTGCACTACGGGACCCTCCTGGGCAGCAGAGCTTGTGCCCACATGGCAGCAGCTGCCTGGGCCAGTGCCTTTCTCAATGCTCTCATGCACACAGCCAATACATTTTCCGTGCCGCTGTGCCATGGCAATGCCCTGGGCCATATCTTCTGTGAAATCCCGGCAATCCTCAAGCTCTTCTGCTCCAAATCTTATTTCAGGGAACTTGGGCTTATTGCAATCAGTGCCTGTTTAGTATTTGGTTTTTTGTGTTCATTGTTTTCTCCTATGTGCAGCTCTTCAGGGCTGTGCTGAGGATCCCCTCTGAGCAGGGACGGCACAAAGCCTTTTCCACATGCCTCCCTCACCTGGCTGTGGTCTCCCTCTTTATCAGCACTGGCATGTTTGCTCATCTGAAGCCCCCATCCATGTCCTTCCCACCCGTGGATCTGTCCCTGTCAGTTCTGTACTCGGTGGTGCCTCCAGCCCTGAACCCCCTCATCTACAGCCTGAGGAACCAGGAGCTAAAGGCTGAAGTGAGAAGACTGATGACTGGATGTTTTCAGGAAAATTAATCTCCTGGCCAGTGTTTGCAAATCACTTTTAATAAATGTCATTTTTGATGCTTCTTATTGTTTTCATTGGGGGTTTTTTTAGTTTAAACATTTTATTAATATTGTCCACAGTGAAATGCCATTCTATGTGCCATTACTCATTTTGTTTCTCTCCACAGTCCCTGTGGCCACAGACTGTGTCAATAAGGGGCTGCACTCTCAGTGGCTTTAAAGGAACGAAAGGATCTCCCAGCAGAGTTTTCTGCAGAGATGCCCTTTTGCTGCCTGCTCTGGAGCTGCAGCAGCAATGTCTGTGTGCAGAGCTGGGGCAGATCAGTGCTGGCACAGCAGCTGTGCCCAGCAGCAGCAGCAGCACTTGGTGTTGCCAGTGCTGCTGCCGTGGCCCTGCCCGCTGCCCTGGTGGCCCTGGTGTTGCTGCAGGGCCTGAGTGCTCTCGGGGCCGGGCACAGTCCTGGGGGTGGCAGTGCCGGGGCTGCAGCAGGGACAGGCCATGGGCACTGCTGGGGCAGCGCTGACGCCTCAGGCCAGGCCCTGGGGGCTCCAGGCTCCTTGCCCAGGCTCTCTCAAGAACACGGCCAGGCCAATGCTCAGCACAGAAAAGCCCCAGGGTGAGCAGCCCCAGGCTGGCCATGGGCAGGCTGGGGGCAAACAGCATGGCTGGGGCTCTGCAAGGGCCCTGGGGGAGACGGGAAGGAGCAGCAGAGCAGGGGCTGATCCGTCCCCAGTGCGCTGCACAGCCCAGGGCGGCGTCCCAGAGCGTCCTCATGGAGCTGCCAACAACATCCCCCCTCTGCAGCCCTGGCCTCTCCCCCAGCTCACAGAGGTGCCCCATCCTTGCAGGCACAGCCACGGCAACGCTGGCTCAGGAGCCCCTGTTTGCATTGCACAGAGCAGGCAGGAGCACCCCCATGCTGCTGCTGTGGGGACATGAACCTGAGGGAGCACAAATGCCATCAGCCCCTGGGGCCAGCAAGGGCTGGGGGACACCAGGGAAAGCACTCAGCTTTGTCCTGGCCCCTGCAGTCAGCCAGAAAGTTTGTTCCCATCAGCTGGGAGTTTCTTGTGCCACTGCAGACGCTGTTGCTCAGAGCCAGGGCTGCCTGGCAGCCAGCCCCAAACTGTCCTGAGCATTTCCTTGACTTCACCTTGGCTTTCTTTACGCTTCCCTGCCACAAATTTCTTCCCGTTGCCCACCTCTGTTCTTTCACCTGCAAACAGCCCATCCCTGTTTGCCCTTCCCTCTGCGGCCCCACTCCCCACTGCAGTTCCTGACTTGGCACCATGGGAACGTCCCTTGGGCAGCAGGATCATCCTCCAAGTACTGCAGGAATTGTCTGCAGGCTCCTGCAGTGCCTGGTGCTGCTCCCTTGCCAGAGGCACCCCAGGCCAGGGGGGCACATCTGGGCTGCTCTGTCTGCCTGTGGGGCTCCCTGTTCTGGGCAATGAGGAGGAGCTGCAGAGGCTCTGCAGGACTGACAGGATGGGCTTTGGGGCTGGCAGGAGAAGCTGAGGCACCTGGGCTGCTGGAGCTTCTGAAGAGGAGGCCCAGGGCTCATCGTGCAACTGCTCCAAGGGTGGTTTCAGATAATCCCAGAACCAGCAAGGTTGGAAAAGACCTTGGAGATCATCAAGTCCAACCTGTGCCCTGACATTGCCTTGTCTTCCCTGAGCCTCCTCTTCTCCAGGATAAACAACCCCTGCTCCCTCAGCCACTCCTCACAGGACTTGTGCTCCAGACCCCTCTCCAGCCTTGTTGCCCTTCTCTGGACATGCTCCAGCCCCTCCATGTCCTTCCTAAATTGGGGGCCCAGAACTGGACACAGCACTCGAGGTGCAGCCTCACCAGTGCTGAGTACAGGGGAAGAATCACTGCCCTGCTCCTGCTGGCCACACCATTCCTGATCCAGGCCAGGAGCCATTGGCCTTCTTGGCCACCTGGGCACACTGCTGCCTCATGTCCAGCCTGCTGTCCATCAGTCCCTGCAGGTCCCTTTCTGCCTGGCTGCTGTCCAGCCACTCTGTCCCCAGCCTGTAGTGCTGCAGGGGTTGTTGTGGCCAAAGTGCAGGACCTGGCACTTGGACTTGTTAAAGCTCACCTTGTAGGATTTGGGCCCTGGATACAGCCTGTCCAGGGCGCTGTGCAGAGCCCTCCTGCCCTCCAGCAGATCCACACTCACACCCAGCTTGGTGTCACCACAGTTCCTTGAGGCCCATGAGTGTCACAATGGTCTCCATGATTCCATGAGGCCTCCCTGTGTCACAATGTCCCTTTGGTTCCATGGAACCCCTTGGTGTCACAAAGTCCCTTGGATCCTTGGGCCCTGCAGTGTCACAGTGGCGCCGTGGTCCTCCAAGTCCCTGCAATGTCCCAATGGATCCTTGGTTCCCTGAGGTCTGGCAGTGCAGCAATGCTCTCCTTGGTTCCCACAGTCTTTTGTACCTCTTACTTTCAGACAATAGAAGAACACCTGGTAGATGATGGGGAGTGGGAGGAGATATCTACTCGAGGAGGTAATAATAAAAATTCCTCCTGACCCCCACTCCCAAGCCAGGTGCCACTTCAGAACAGGTATGAGCCCCTGGATCTGGAGAGTCATCCAGATGATTTAGAAGAAAATTATCTGTCCATTGAGCCTCCCAATTATGATTCATGTCTGAGAAGGATTACCACCTGTAACATCAAAAGGAAAGAAGGATAATCATGGTGGGTGACTCCCTTCTGAGGTGAACAGAGGGCCCCAAATGTGGACTGGACCCACCCCACAGAGAGGTCTGCTGCCTCCCTGGGGCTCAGATATGGGATATAATTGAGAGACTGCCTGGGCTGATTCAGCCCTCTGATTATTACCCACTGCTGATACTCCAGGCTGGCAGTGATGAGATTGAAAAGAGGAGTGTCAGGGCAATTAAAAGGGATTTTAGGGCACTGGAACAAGTGGTTGATAGGACAAGGGCACAGGTTGTCTTTTCCTCAGTCCCTCTGGTGGCTAAGAAGAACAGTGAAAGCAATAGGAGAGCTCAAATTATTAACAAGTAGCTCAAGGGTTGGTGTTACCTGCAGAATTTTGGATTCTTTAATCACGGGGCAACTTTTATGGCAGCTGGTCTGCTTGAACCAGACAGGCTCCATCCTTCTGTTAAGGGCAGAAGAATTTTAGCTCGTGAACTGGCAGAACTTGTTGAGAGGGCTTTAAACTAGGATTGAAGGAGAAAGGGGATGCAGCTGGGCTCTCTGGAAGCATACCCAAGGGTGGTAAGCCTGAGTTAGGGGTGAAATCAGCAGCCCAGCTGAGGTGCACGGATACCAGTGCACGCAGCATGGGTAACAAACAGGAAGAGCTGGAGGCCATGGTCCAGCAGCAGAGCTGTGATGTAATTGCCATCACAGAAATGTGGTGGGATGACTCACATGGCTGGAGCACTGCATTAGATGGCTAGAAACTCTTCAGAAGAGATAAAAAAGGGAGAAGTGGTGGAGGGGTGGTTCTTTATATTAGGGAGGGCTTTGATGCTATGGATGTTGAAAGTAATGATGAAGTTGAATGCCTGTGGGTGAGAATTAGGGGGAGGGCCAACAAGGCTGACATCCTACTGGGAGTCAGTTATTGTCCACCCAGCCAGGAAAAAGAGGTGACATCTCATTCTATAAACAGCTAGAGAATGTTTCTGGATCATCAACCCTTGTTCTTGTAGGTGACTTCAACTTGCCAGACATCTGCTGGGAACTTAATACAGAAGAAAAAAGGCAGTCCAGGAAATTTTTAGAGTGTGTGGAGGACAACTTTTGTTTCAGCTGGTGGGTGGGCCCACCAGGGGAGGTACTGTGTTAGATCTTGTTGTTTGCAAATAGAGATGGGCTGGTGGGAGATGTGGTGGCTGGAGGCCACTTGGGGCAGAGTGATCATGAGATTATAAAATTCTTGATATTTGGTGAAGTCAGGAGGAACATTAATAAGACTTTTATACTAGACTTTTGGAGAGCAGACTTTGGCCTATTTAGGAGGCTTATTCAAAGAGTTCCTTGGGAAGCAGCCCTTAAATGCAAGGGGGTTCAGGAAAAGTGGATGTGCTTCCAAACACTGATCTTGAGGGCACAGGAACAGACTATCCCTGTGTGGTGAAAGATGAGGCAACGAGGCAGTTGCCCAGCCTGGATGGGGAGGGAGGTTTTGGAGGACCTTAAGCATAAAAAGAGGATGAATCATCTTTGGAAGGAGGGTCAGGTATCTCAGGAAATATTTAAGAGGGCTTCTAGAGCATATAGGAAAAAAATCAGGGAGGCCAAAGCTCATTTTGAAATTAAAATGGCGACTTCTGTAAAGGATAATAAAAAATTTTTTACAAGTATATTAATGGTAAAAGGAAGGGTAAGACCAACCTCTGTTCTATACTGGATGAGGGAGAGAACTTAGTAACTGCAGATGAGGAGAAGGCAGAAGTGCTTAACACCTTCTGTGCCTCAGCCTTTAGTGGGAACATGACTTATCCCCAGGACAACTGTCTTCTTGGGTTGGGTGATGGTGCCAGGGAACAGAATGGTCCACCCATTATCCAAAAGAAGGCAGTCAGAGAACTTCTGAGCTGCTTGGATGTTCATAATCCATGGGACCAGATGGAATCCACCCCAGGTTGATAAGGGAGCTGGCAGATGAGCTTGCCAAGCCACCCTCCATCCATCATTTACCAGCAGTCCTGGCTCACTGGTGAGGTTCCAGATGACTGGAAGCTGCCCAATGTGACACCCATTCACAAGAAGGGTGGGAAGGAGGATCCTAATAAATACAGGCCAGTCAATCTGACCTCGGTACCCAGTAAAGAAATGGAACAATTTATACTGAGGGTCATCACCCAGCACTTACAGCATGGCCAGGGTATCAGACCCAGCCAGCAGCGGTTCAGGAGGGGTAGGTGGTGTTTGACCAACCTGGTCTCCTTTTATGACCAGGTGACCCTCCTGGTGGATGCAGAAAAGGCTGGGGATGTGTCTATTTGGACTCCAGCAAGGCCTTTGGCACTGTCTCCCACAGCACAGTCCTGGAAAAGCTGCAGCCCAGGGCTGGGACAGGAGCACTCTGTTCTGCTGGGTTCAGAACTGGCTGCATGGCCAGCCCAGAGAGTGCTGGTGAGCGCTGCTGCATCCAGCTGGCAGCCATGCACCAGTGCTGTCCCTCAGGGCTCTGTGCTGGGGCCAGCTCCGTTCAATATTTTTACTGATGACATGGATGAGGGGATTGAGTCTTTCATTAGTAAATCTGCAGATGACACTGAGCTGGAAGTGTGTGTCCATCTGCTGGAAGGTAGGCGGGCTTTGCAGGGAGATCTGGAATGGTTGGATGGATTGGCAGAGTCAAATCAAATGAAGTTTAGTAACTCCACATCCCAAGTCCTGCATTTTGGCTGCAATAACCCCCTGCAATGCTAGAGGCTGGGAATGGTGTGGCTGGACAGTGGCCAGGCAGAAAGGGACCTGGGGGCACTGGTCAACAGCCGGCTGAACATGAGCCAGCAGTGTGCCCTGGTGGCCAAGAAGGCAAATGGCTCCTGGCCTGGATCAGGAATGGTGTGGCCAGCAGGAGCAGAGAGATCATTCTTCCCCTGTATTTGGCACTGGTGTACTTGGCATTCTTCCTGTGTACTGGTGTACTTGGCATTCTTCCTGTGTACTGGCACTGTAACTTGAGTGCTGTGTCCAGTTCTGGGCCCCCCAATTTAGGCAGGACATGGAGGACCTGGAGCGTGTCCAGAGAAGGGCAACAAGGCTGGTGAGGGTCTTGGAACACACTTCCAAGGAGTGGCTGAGGGAGCTGGGGTTGTTTAGACTGGAGAAGAGGAGACTCAGAGTTGACCTTATCACTCTCTACAGCTTCCTGAAATGTGGTTGTAGTCAGGTGGGAGTCAATCTCTTACTCTGGCAACAACTGACAGAACCAGAGAACACAGTCTTAAGCTCCACCAAGAGAAATATAGGTTGGATATTAGGAAAAAGTGTTTTGCAGAAAGGGTGATAAAGAATTGGATTGGTTTGCCCTGGGAGATGGTAGAGCCACCATCTTTGGATGTGTTTATAAAAGGCAGGATGTGGCACTCGGTGCTGTGGTTTAGTTGAGGTGCGGTTAGGGCTGGGTTGGACTCAATGATCTTGAATGTCTCTTCCAACCCCGTAATTCTTTGATTCTGTGACTCAGTGATCCCAATGGGCCCCTGCCAGCTCAGCCCCTTTTGCAATTCTCACCCTTTGGCTCAGCATTTGTGTCCCCTGCAGGCGCTGGCAGAGCAGTTGGGGACAGGGCAGGAGTGGGGCAGCCCCAGCGTTCCCCTGTTTGTGACACCCCAGTGGTGACAGCCCCAGCATTCCCCTGTGTGTGACACCCCAGTGGTGACAGCCCCAGCATTCCCTCACTGCAGATGCTCCAAGGGAAGCGTCCAGAGCCGAGTCCAGTCCATGGAACTGAGCGGCCACTGCCCAGCTGTCCTGGTTTAGGGCAAGTTTGGGAGACAATCCCCAAAGGGGCTTCTCTACAAAAGCAGATTCAATTGCCCCTCCCCCCTCCAACCGGTTCGGGAGAAAATATCTCCTTGGAGAAAAAGTGGAAAGAAACCTGTTTATTAAACAATAGAAACCAAACCATATTAAACAATAAAACTTCTCACTGCTCCAAAGAAAGCAAACTCAGAACAGTCCCCTCCCCTGGTTGCAGCTCAGCTCACTCAGTCTCTGATCAGTCTCTCTGGTGCTGGAAACGCCGCGGCTCAGGCCTGGCCAGGGGGGCCACAGGTGGAGCTGCCGGTGCTCTTCTGGGTGTTCAGTCTAGAGCAGACTTGAACAGGTCCAAGAAAAAAGGAAAAAGCACAGTCCAGGGAACTTCTTTGCCTCAGCTAGCTAAAACTAACTAAAAGCAGAAAAAAAAAAGGAAAAAGGAGCTCTGTCCGGCTGTCTGTCCATCCGCAGACAACACAGTCCTGGAGCAGGAATGTGGAGGAGTGAGAGAAGTCTGAAAACAAGCTGTGCACTTCTTCCCTCCCCTCTTGACTGTCTGGAAGAGAGTCTTAAAGGTGTAAAACTTATTATTTGGTATAAACAGAACAAGACGATTGGGGATAAAAGCATCATATAGTCAACCCAGGACATTCCACCCCTTATCCCCATATCATCACCTTACTACTAAAACTAATACATATTCTAACTCTACAAACACATACATTGTACATCCAATATACAGCTATACACAGACAATGGTGGTAACATTCAGCAAACAGTGATATTTATACATGGTTCTCACCCAACAATCAGATCTCCCTGAGGTACACATCGTGTTCTTCCATCTTTTTGCATTATCCACCATGTGCAACCTGGTCCCTGAGCAAAAACAACCCCGTGAATGGGTTTGTCTGTACTCGAGGCAGGATTGATCCAAACTGTCTTCCCTAACAAACCCCTGACATGTACCACTGGGACTTTGTCTCCATCTACACTGTGCAAAGGCTCTGATTGGGCAGGGCCCACTCGGTTAGTAGAGCCTCGGGTATTAACTAACTAGGTGGCCTTTGCCAAATGCTGCTCCCAATTTTTGAAAGATCCCCCACCTAAGGCTTTCAAGGTGGTATTTAGCAGCCCATTGTACCTTTCCACTTTGCCCGCAGCTGGTGCATGGTAGGGGATATGGTACACCCACTCAATGCCATGTTCTCTGGCCCAGGTGCTGATAAGGCTTTCTTGAAATGAGTCCCGTTGTCTGACTCAGTCCTCTCAGGGGTACCATGTCTCCACAGGACTTGCTTTTCAAGGCCCAGGATGGTGTTACGGGCAGTAGCATGAGGCACAGGGTAGGTCTCCAACCACCCTGTGGTGGCTTCTACCATTGTGAGCACGTAGCGCTTGCCTTGGTGTGTGTGGGGCAGTGTGATGTAGTCAATCTGCCAGGCCTCCCCATACTTGTACTTGGACCACCGCCCACCATACCATAGGGGCTTCACCCTCTTGGCCTGTTTGATGGCAGCACACGTCTTACAGTCGTGGATAACCTGAGAAATACTGTCCATGGTTAAATCCACCCCTCGGTCTCGTGCCCACTTATAGGTGGCATCTCTACCCTGATGACCTGAGGCATCATGGGCCCATCGAGCTAGGAATAACTCTCCTTTGTGCTCCCAATCTAGGTCTATCTTGGACACCCCTATCTTTGCAGCCTGGTCTACCTGCTCATTGTTCTTGTGCTCCTCATTAGCTCTACTCTTGGGGACATGGGCATCTACATGGTGGACCTTCACAGGTAGCCTCCCTACCCTGGTAGCAATGTCTTTCCACTCTTCAACAGCCCAAATTGGTTTTCCTCTACGCTGCCAATTAGCCTCTTTCCACTTGTCCAGCCATCCCCACAGAGCGTTGGCTACCATCCATGAATCAGTGTAGAGGTAGAGCTTTGGCCACCTCTCTCTTTCAGCAATGTCCAAGGCCAGTTAAACAGCTTTGAGTTCAGCAAGTTGTCTTGATCCACCTTCTCCTTCCGTGGCCTCTGCAACCTGTCGTGTGGGGCTCCAAACGGCTGCTTTCCACTTCCGGTTCATTCCTACCATGCGACAGGAACCATCAGTAAAAAGAGCATATTGTGTTTCTTCCGCTGGCAATTGGTTATATGGAGGAGCTTCTTCAGCACGTGTCACTTCTTGTTCCTCTTCATCAGTGAGACTGAAGTTTTCACCTTCTGGCCAGTTTTGTAATTCTTTCCAGAATCCCAGGGCGATTCAGCTTTCCAATACGGGCACGCTGTGTTATGAGAGCAATCTATTTATTTTATGTAGCACTGGTGGCATGGTGGGTAGAGGGAACCTTTGCTTTGAACATCCACCCCAGTACTGGTAGTCGGGGTGCCAGGAGGAGTTGTGCTTCAGTGCCTATTACCTCTGAGGCAGCTTGGACTCCTTCATAGGCTGCTAAAATTTCCTTCTCTGTTGGAGTATAGTTGGCTTCAGACGCTCTGTAGCTTCGACTCCAAAATCCTAGTGGTTAGCCTCGAGTCTCCCCAGGCACCTTCTGCCACAGGCTCCAGGACAAACCATGCTTCCTGGCTACAGAGTAGAGCACATTCTTCACATCTGGTCCTGTCCTGACTGGGCCAAGGGCTACTGCATGAGCGATCTCCTGCTTAATCTGGATGAAGGCTTGTTGCTGTTCAGGGCCCCAGTGGAAAGTGTTCTTTGTACGGGTGACTAGATAGAGAGGGCTCACGATCTGACTGTACTCAGGAATGTGCATTCTCCAAAAACCAATGGTGCCTAGGAAAGCTTGTGTTTCCTTCTTGTTGGATGGTGGAGACATTGCTGCAATCTTGTTGATGATATCAGTGGGAATCTGACGCCGTCCATCTTGCCACTTCACTCCCAGAAACTGGATCTCTTGAGCAGGTCTCTTGACTTTGCTCTTCTTGATGGCAAAGCCGGCTTTCAGGAGAATCTGGATTATTTTCTCTCCTTTCTCAAACACTTCTGCTGATACAATGATGTCATCAATATATTACAAATGTTCTGGAGCTTCACCCTTTTCTAGTGTACTCTGGATCAGTCCATGGCAGATGGTAGGACTGTGCTTCCACCCCTGGGGCAGCCGGTTCCAAGTGTATTGCACACCTCTCCAGGTGAAGGCAAACTGAGGCCTGCATTCTGCGGCCAGCAGAATGGAGAAAAATGCACTGGCAATATCAATAGTGGCATACCACTTCGCTGCCTTGGACTCAGGCTCGTACTGGAGCTCTAATATGTCTGGCACAGCAGCGCTCAGTGGTGGAATCACTTCATTCAACGCACGGTAGTCCACCGTCAATCTCCATTCTCCTTCAGATTTACACACAGGCCAGATGGGGCTGTTGAATGGTGAGTGGATCTTGCTGACCACCCCTTGGCTCTCCAGCTCTCAGATCATCTTATGGATGGGAATCACAGCATCTTGAGTGGTTCTATACTGTCGACGATGCACTGTGGAAGTGGCAATTGGTACCTGTTGCTCTTCTCCCTTCAGAAGCCCTACTGTAAATGGATTCTCAGACAGTCCAGACAAGGTATTTAATTGCTGGATGCCCTCTGTCACTACAGCTGCTATCCCAAATGCCCACCTCAGTCCTTTTGGGTCTTTGAAATACCCACTTTGCAGATAATCTATGCCCAAAACACATGTGGCCTCTGGGCCAGTCACAATAGGATGTTTCTTCCACTCATTCCCAGTCAAGCTTAAATCAGCTTCACCAAAGTGAAGTCTTGTGATCCCCCGGTCACACCAGCGATAGAAATGGATTCTGTCCCCACATGTCTTGATGGAATTAAGGTACACTGCGCACCAGTGTCGACCAAAGCTTTATACTCTTGTGGTTCCGATGTGCCAGGCCAACGAATCCACACCGTCCAGAAAACACGATTTTCCCTAGCCTCTACCTGGCTAGAGGCAGGGCCCCTCTAAGCCTGGTTATCCTTCTTTCCTTGGGTATATGTCTTAGAGGTTCCTTCAAGGGGATCAGACATGTCATAATCATCATCATACCTGGCAGTTCGGCTATGGGCAACTGGAGCTGCTTTCCTTGTGGTGGAACTTCCTCTCTGAGCCCTGTCTTCCTTCAATTCACGCACCCTTCAGGCCAGAGCAGCGGTGGATTTTCCATCCCATAGCCTCATGTTTTCTCCATAATCACGCAGGAAGAACCACAGCTCAGCTCATGGGGTGTACCTTCTCTCTCCATCTGGAGAACGTCTGCGTTGGGTACCAGAACCTCTGATCTGTACTGCCAAGATTTGGAGAAGGTCTTCTTTAATCTCCTCTCTGAGCTTCTTATGATTCTCCTCTATCTTATCCTCTAATCTCTGCAGACGTGTTTCCACCACTGCGATTCTGGCATGTGTTGGGACATGCACAGCATCTGCATAAGCTCGGAGCTTCTTTGCCATGTCAAGCAGGGTCTCATCCGTGTCATCCCGCTTCATGATAGCTAGAGCAGAAGCATATTCATGTGGCCCAAGTCGTACCAGTTTTCGCCACACCACAGATGTGCATGGTACCAAGTCTGGATTCCTAGTTGTTATGTCATCTGAGAAGATAATCTCCGCCACTGCCATTTCTCTCAGGTGTTGAATCCCTTGTTCTCTGGTCTTCCACTATGTTTGCTGCATGTAGAGATCATCGGCACACAGGTATTTTTGCGCTACATTGTCCAAGACCCGTGCCCAAAGGCTGTGAGGGTTAGCCCCCCTCATCATGCCTTGGTCGATGACAGGATCATGTGACAGGGATCCCAAATGCCTCGCTTCCGTGCCATCCAGAATTGTAGCCTCACCTGCAGCATCCCAAAGAGGGACTAACCAGCTAATTATGGATTCATCAGATAGTCGGGTGTAATCCTTCCTTAGGCCATGCAGGTCCTTCAGGGAGAAGGACTCAATATTGGCTTCTGATCTTGTGCCAGTTGCTTTGACTCCTGATTTTATGTCAGCAAATGTTGAGGGTCCTTCTCCTGCATCATCATAATCATCATCCACTGGTCGATCGGTCTTGTCTGTGCACTTCCCACTTCTAGTGCTAGTAGCAACAGCCATTGGTTGAGGCTTATTGTTTGGTTTAACTGCTGGCTTAGGCTCACTATGTGGTTTAGCTGCTGGCTTTGAGCCTGGGGTGTTGGCTGCAGCCTGAGCGACTGGGATAGCTCTTGATGTATCTCCCTGCCCCTCTTCCTCGGTCTGCTGCCCTAGAGTATCTAGCAGTGTGCGATAAGCATATGCCAGGGCCCAGCTCACTGCAATGATCCTTTTCTTTTTAGGGTCATCATGATACTTCTCTTTCAGATATTTCTCCACCTCAGCTGGGTTCTGAATTTGTTCATGGGGAAAGTCCCAGACTATAGGGTCAGAGAATTCTTTCAGGATTTGGCTCATATTTTCCCATTCTCCACCCCACTCAGGATTCTCCACACGTGCGTCTACTTCTGGGTCAGGGGTCTCATCAGCTCTTCTAGACATCTCAGCCCTGATTCTAGAGAAGCTGCAGACCATATAGAGGAAGCCTACCAGATTAAATACCAGAAAGATGGTCTCTTTAACATTCAGGGGAAACTGAACATTCTCTACAAGTGACATAACAGATTCAAAGGACAAGAAGGAAAGGAAAGGCTGGAAAGCCTCATTCCCTGCTCCTCCTCTAACCAGCTGGGTGCAATTACTAATAAATTCCCAAAACATACTGCTAGAACTGGGATGCAGGATAGGACGAAGAAACCATAAACCATACATATCGTAAACAGACGCCAGTATTTTTGTAAACGCCCTATAAATCATTATCACCAAGGCTAACACAATAGCTAACCTAATCCATGCCCCTTTACCGCAAAAACTACGTGATAGGGACAATAATCCTAGTGACCAGAAAGGTATTGAAACCTCAAAAAGGTCTAGAGACCAGAGCCACATAAAGGCCTCCCCAAGAGACATTACAAATTCAAATAACATGGCTACTGGGTACTTTAACCTACTACACACCAAGCACAACAAACCTACAATCAATAAAGGTTTTTTTTCCACTTTCTCAAGCCATGCATTGGGCGCCACTAGCTGTATTTGACTTGGTTTAGGGCAAGTTTGGGAGATAACTCCCAAAGGGGCTTCTCTACAAAAGCAAATCCAATTGCCCCTCCCCCCTCCAACCGGTTCAGGAGAAAATATTTCTTTGGAGAAAAGTGGAAAGAAACCTGTTTATTAAACAATAGAAACCAAACAATATTAAACAATAAAACTTCTCACTGATCCAAGGAAAGCAAACCCAGAATAGTCCTCTCTCCTGGTTGCAGCTCGGCTCACTCAGTTTCTGATCAGTCTCTGGTGCTGGAAACGCCGCGGCCCAGGCCTGGCCAGGGGCCACAGGTGGAGCTGCCGGTGCTCTTCTGAGTGTTCAGTCCAGAGCAGGCTTGAACAGGTCCAAGAAAAAAGGAAAAAAATCACAATCCGGAGAACTTCTTTGCCTCAGCTAGCTAAAACTAACTAAAAGCAAGTAAAAGGGAAAAAAGGAGCTCTGTCCGGCTGTCTGTCCATCCGCAGACAACACAGTCCAGAAGCAGGAATGTGGAGGAGTGAGAGCAGTCTGAAAACAAACTGCGCCCTTCTTCCCTCCCCTCTTGACTGTCTGGAAGAGAGTCTTAAAGGTGTAAAACTTATTATTTGGTATAAACAGAACAAGACGATTGGGGATAAAAGCATCATATAGTCAACCCAGGACAACCATCTTCATGGCAATGCACAGCGTTTGGAGTTCCACACAAAGACCCGTCTCTGGCCTCATTCATCCGCACTTGAAGCAAGTGTGCTCCGGCCTCTGGGAGTGCAGCTCGCTCACACGGGCTCACTGTGGACACGCCGCAATCACACAGTCATTGAGTGCACCAGAGAACCTGACCTCTAATAAAAGGCATGAATGCCACAAATCACCCAACCCAATGCCTTGCATGTCTCTACTTTTTCCTTCTTCTCTCACCTCTCATGTCACTTTCCCCATTGCCTCTCTCTGGCAGCTTGGCTTCTCTCTCTCCTGGCTGCAGCTTCAGCCACATGTGTGACACTGCAGGAACAGCCTGACCTACAGGGAAGTGGGAGAGGACTCTTTGTCAGCAACTGAAGTGACAGAACAAGGGGGAATGGAATGAAACTGCAAGAGCTGGAAACCATTTGATGAAGGGAAGAAGTTCTTTCCTGTCTTTTTCCTGTCAGGGTGCTTGTCCCTGACACTGGGACCAGTGCAGAGAGCCTGTGCATACCCCATGCCCACCAACATCCAAGGCCAGCTTGGACAGGGGCCGCAGCAACCTGCTGTGCTGGGAGGCTGCTCAGCTTGGAACCAGATGATCCTTAGGGTCCCTTCCAAGCCAAACCATTCAAGGATTTCATCATTCCACCATGCCCACCTCCCAGTGTGGAGCGGCCCTGAAACTTCTGTGACATCACAGCTCCCACAGTGTTCCAGGTGGAACGTCCAGCACCTGGAAACCACCACAGCAGACACTCTGCCTGCTGCCAGCGCTCAGTTGGCGCTCGCTCTGCGCTCTGCCCGTCAGCACTCAGCTGTTGCTGCTGCTGCCTGGCCTTTTCCTGCTGCCTGCTCTGGAGCACCAATCCCAGCAGGATGAGCACTGCTGCGCCAGTGGAGGTACTGTGCCATTCCAGGGAGGGGGCAGCCTGCTTGAGCAGGCTGCAGCCATGTGGGAATGGATGGTGTGGGACAGGAACACCACTGTGAGATTGTGCTGTCTCTTGCAGACTAACAGAGACACTGTGGAGGAGATGGAAGTGGACATGGTGCAGGATCAGGAAGAAATGATGGAGGTGGACGTGGAAGAGCAGGTTGGGAACATGGAAGTTGATGTGGAGGATGACATCGAGGAGATGGAAGTGGACGAGAAAGATGAGGAGGAGCCCATGGTCCTTGGATGAAGATGGAGCCCCACAAGTAAGACAGGCAGATGCTCCCCATGCCCTGCCCACAGACACAGTGGCTGCCCTGACGCCAGGCTGGGGCTGGGCTGGATGGCCCCGCTCAGGGACATGCTGCCCGCAGGGGGCCTGGATTGTGCTGCCACAAGCACCAGCCCTGGCCTGCCCTGCACTTGCCTGGGGCCACACCAGCCCTGCCAGCCCTGTCCCAGCTCCTGGGGCCCAGCTGGGCCCATTGCTGGCAGCTGACTCCAGCTTTGCTTCTTTCTTCCTTCCAGGACTGCTGGAGATGATGGCTGTAGATATTACGGCGGTGTAGATATGTTTGAAAAGTTAGAATTTTTATTGTAAATATGTTCTTTGGTTAGTAGTTCTTTGTAAATATGTTTTGAAGATTGTTAGTCCATAGGATCCCATGGAAATATGTGCAGTAGATTGATGTTGTTATAAGGATTTTTGTAATGGAAGGTGTTCTGTAAATCCTCGTGTTTGCCGATGATCAGCAAATAAATAATGATACTTTATAAAACTTCACTTCTCTTTCTCATTCCTTTGGGCACTGTCAGAACCCCGGACCTCCCCCTGACCATCCTAAATGATCCCAGCCCCAGCCAGGGGGCTTTAAATCCCTGGCAGGGGGTTCAGAGACCCTGGCATGTAGCCAAAGACCCTGTGCCTTTGAATTTAACCCATAAAGCAAGTTACCACCTTTATGTCAAGAATTAAAAGTCACAAAAATTTAGATAGTCTAGTAATAGTAATCACAAAGTGAACGCAAAACATTTAGAGCACTGTACACAGAGGTTTTGAACCTTGTACAAAAGAGTTTGGAATTCTCTACATAGAAGTCAAAGGTTCTAAGATAGAAAAATTTGGGCGTACCCTGTCCTTCCTCTTTTTTCTCCCTAGCATCCATATGAAAGATGATGTTAGCATCCACAAATTGGTTTCAAGTAGAAAGTCACTATCTAACTAAAGTAATAGGTATTAAAACATTCTTGTAAACATAGTATACGCACTTTTTAATATAAAAGATAACACCAACCCAAGAGGCAAAAAGAGTGCCTTAAGCTGACCTGCTGAACAAACCTCAGCAGGTCAGACAAAAAATGTTTTAGACAAAACATAAAAATCAACCTTCAGAGCGTGAAGCACATACTTCTCAACTCTTCCTTCGACAGCTAAGTTAGAAAAAGAGACTTCTAACATACCTCGAAATCCTCTCAACCAAAGAAAACCCAAGAGGCACAGGCAGCGTTTGCACAGTTGGGATTTCCACTTGTTCCGGGATCCCGGGGCTGGAGCTCCCTGGGGCTGCTGCCACGGCCACCCCGCGGCTGGGGGTCCCTGTGCACAGGGGGTCCCACTGACACCACTGCTGCCGCTGGCCACTGCTGCTGCTCCTGGGCTGGGGCACAGCCGCGTCCCCAAGAGCTGAGCTCTCACCAGCACAGAGGGGGCTCTCGCTGCACTGGCCTCTGCAGCCATGCCACCAAAGCAAGGCAGGAAACTTTCAGCCACCCTTCCTGCTGCAGCCACAGCCACTCCTGGCTCCAGAGCCGCCATCAGCCCACAGGGATGCAAAATCCACCTGCCCGCTCTCAAGGCCTTGACAGCCTTGGCAACTGTGGCACCTGCATCTGGGCTGCTGCAGGGGCTGATGTTTAAGGCTTGCAGCCTCCAAAGGCTCCGGGCTCTGCTTCCCGGCCTGCTCTGCACTGCCCTGGGCCCGCATTGCTCAAGAGACAAAAGCCAAGGCAGGGGATCCTCACCCTGCCCAAATTGCTGAATTGGCTGCAGTCCTTAGGGCCCTCTCCACTTTCAAAGAACCTCTTCATCTGATCACTGATGCGGCAGATGTCTATGACCTAGAGCAGCGGGCCGAAAATTCCATTTTCAAAGACATTTCTAACCCCAACTAGAGCATTTGCTTTCCCCTTTCATTTCTCTTTTGTCCCACAGACAATACCCACACTATATCATGCACACAAGGTCTCATACCACCCTTCCTGCATTTATAGTAGGCAATGCTAGAGCAGATGCCTCAGCAATGCTTCTCCAAACCTCCCTACGGAATGTTTCTGAACAGGCTAGGATCCGCCACCACTTCTACCATCAAAACATTCCTGCACCGCTCAGCATCTTTAAAATTACCCAAGATCAGGCAAGATTCATGGCAGCCACCTGCCCAAATTGTCAGCAACGTGCCTTTGCTTCTGTCAGAGCTGCACTCAATCCAAGAGGACTAAAGACTCTCCAGATCGGGCAATCACACATCACACACCAAGCCCCTTTTGGGAGACTAAAATACATCCCCATCTCAATCCACACCGACAACGCTGCGGTTTCTGCCCCTGCCCATGCTGGTGAAAAATCAAAAGATGCTATAAAACATTACTTTTTAGCCTTTTCCACCTTCCCTGTTCCACAGGAAATTAAAACTGATCATGGTCCTGCTAATACCTCCCACTGATTCCAACCATTTTCTGACCAGTGGGCTACAAAACATGTCACAGCCATACCACACTCTGCCACAGGACAGTCCATAGTCCAGAGGGCCCACTCTTCCATCCAAAGGATCCTTGATCAACAGAGACAGGGAGTCCACATATTATCTCCCATTGAGAGACTGGCCAAGGCCCTTGATGTGCTCAACTTTTTGAACAACTCCCCCAGTCATCAGGCATTTTATATTTAATTGGCAGCCCAATAAAAAGAAAAGCCACCTGTCTTGATCAAAGACCCTGAATCCAAACAAATTATGGGCCCTTTCCCATTCATTACTTGGGAGGGAGGATATGCTTGTGTCTCTACAGCAGCAGGCCCAAGATGGATCCCAGCAAAAAACATAAAACTCTTCTGCCAATGGCCAGGCAAACACCAGAGCCACCATCAGAAAAACAGAACAAAAGCCTAAGAGAGACAGCAGCAGCCTAGAAAAGAAGAAGAAGGACAGAAGATCTCCTAAGCAGTGTGGACCACACAGACCAACACCAAGAGAGCTCAGACACCACTAACTGCGATATACCACTTAACAATTGGAAAAACTGTATTCTAGCCTTGATATTTGATTCTTCTAATAAGCTGACTTCAAACCCTTGCCTTACAGAAGAGAAAGTTTAGTGGGACCAGAATTTAAGTTTCACATTGCAATCTCCCTATCTCTTTACTTTCAGGCCACCCAAGCCTCCACCCAATACTAAATTAGCTAAAGTCAAAAGATGCTGTCTTTTGTTGCCACTGCAGCAGGAAGCTGGATGCTCCTAACTATGCCACATGCCTTCGCATGGCTGGTTCCACAGCCAAGCCACAATTTCTTGCCCATGGCCACGCTTGTCAACCTCTTCTCACATAGGGACTCAGTATACCAGAGCAGCCAGCTGCTCACAGATCAAATCAATAAGATCCAGACAAAAGGCAACAACGACTGGCTCACTGGACTTTTGAAAGACTGGGGCATGAAAGGCTGGCTTTCATCTTTAGTCAAGA
Organism: Passer domesticus; assembly: GCF_036417665.1. Classification (NCBI taxonomy): domain Eukaryota; kingdom Metazoa; phylum Chordata; class Aves; order Passeriformes; family Passeridae; genus Passer; species Passer domesticus. The sequence continues at coordinate 71,198,628 of NC_087479.1, read as the reverse complement.
CTGTTTTGTGGGCTTTGTTTCTTGTATTCATTGTCTTGGTTATTCTATCCATTTTTGCTCAACGCATGCAAAAGTGCATGGCAGAAGCCTTCATTCCTGAAAACAAAAAGGGGGCAGTTGTGGAGGCCCAGGGGCCTGCCATTGAACTCTAATACCTTAGGGCAAAGGGGACCAAGGTGAAACAGAGAAACCCCTCTGAATGCAAGGCTCTCATCCATGGCCTCTTGCAATCCGCAGGTTTTGTTGCTATCACCCACTTCAACTGCCATTTTTTCCTTAGATCTACTCTCCAGAGAATGTTCTCCTCTCTCTTCTCCCCTGCTGGTCCTGGCTTCACCCCTTCTCCCCCCCGAATGAAACCCTCAGACCCCCGTCTCATTTTCTCTCTGGCCCTGGACCCTCTTCATGGCAATGCACAGCGTTTGGAGTTCCACACAAAGACCCGTCTCTGGCCTCATTCATCAGCACTTGAAGCAAGTGTGCTCCGGCCTCTGGGAGTGCAGCTCGCTCACACGGGCTCACTGTGGACACGCCGCAATCACACAGTCATTGAGTGCACCAGAGAACCTGGCCTCTAATAAAAGGCATGAATGCCACAAATCACCCAACCCAATGACTTGCATGTCTCTACTTTTTCCTTCTTCTCTCACCTCTCATGTCACTTTCCCCATTGCCTCTCTCTGGCAGCTTGGCTTCTCTCTCTCCTGGCTGCAGCTTCAGCCACATGTGTGACGCTGCAGGAACAGCCTGACCCACAAGGAAGTGGGAGAGGACTCTTTGTCAGCAACTGAAGTGACAGAACAAGGGGGAATGGGATGAAACTGCAAGAGCTGGAAACCATTTGATGAAGGGAAGAAGTTCTTTCCTGTCAGGGTGCTTGTCCCTGACACTGGGACCAGTGCAGAGAGGCTGTGCATGCCCCATGCCCACCAACATCCAAGGCCAGCTTGGACAGGGGCCGCAGCAACCTGCTGTGCTGGGAGGCTGCTCAGCTTGGAACCAGATGATCCTTAGGGTCCCTTCCAAGCCAAACCATTCAAGGATTTCATCATTCCACCATGCCCACCTCCCAGTGTGGAGCGGCCCTGAAACTTCTGTGACATCACAGCTCCCACAGTGTTCCAGGTGGAACGTCCAGCACCTGGAAACCACCACAGCAGACACTCTGCCTGCTGCCAGCGCTCAGTTGGCGCTCGCTCTGCGCTCTGCCCGTCAGCACTCAGCTGTTGCTGCTGCTGCCTGGCCTTTTCCTGCTGCCTGCTCTGGAGCACCAATCCCAGCAGGATGAGCACTGCTGCGCCAGTGGAGGTACTGTGCCATTCCAGGGAGGGGGCAGCCTGCTTGAACAGGCTGCAGCCACGTGGCAATGGATGGTGTGGGACAGGAACCCCACTGTGACATTGTGCTGTCTCTTGCAGACTAACAGAGACACTGTGGAGGAGATGGAAGTGGACATGGTGCAGGATGAGGAAGAAATGATGGAGGTGGACGTGGAAGAGCAGGTTGAGGAGATGGAAGTAGATGTGGAGGATGACATTGAGGAGATGGAAGTGGATGAGGAAGATGAGGAGGAGCCCATGGTCCTTGGATGAAGATGGAGTCCCACAAGTAAGACAGGCAGATGCTCCCCATGCCCTGCCCACAGACACAGTGGCTGCCCTGACGCCAGGCTGGGGCTGGGCTGGATGGCCCCGCTCAGGGACACGCTGCCCGCAGGGGGCCTGGATTGTGCTGCCACAAGCACCAGCCCTGGCCTGCCCTGCACTTGCCTGGGGCCACACCAGTCCTGCCACCCTTGTCCCAGTTCCTGGGGCCCAGCTCTCAGCCCAGCTAGGCCCAGTGCTGGCAGCTGACTCCAGCTTTCCTTCTTCCTTTCTTCCAGGACAGATGGAGTTGACGGCCGTACATATTACGCCTCTGTATATACGTTTAAAATACTTGAAGATTTCTGTAAATATGTTCACATCTTAGTAGTTCACTGTAAATATGTTTTGAAGATTGTTAGTCCATAGGATCCCATGCAAATAAATCCTGTAGATTGTTGTTGTTATAAGGATTGTTGTAATGGAAGGTGTTCTGTAAATCCTCGTGTTTGCCGATCTTTGGCAAATAAATACTGATTTTTTTTTAAAACCTCACTTCACTTTGTCATTCCTTTGGGCACGGGCAGTGTTTGCACAGTTGGGATTTCCACTTGTTGCGGGATCCCGGGGCTGGAGCTCCCTGGGGCTGCTGCCACGGCCACCCCGCGGCTGGGGGTCCCTGTGCACAGGGGGTCCCACTGACACCACTGCTGCCGCTGGCCACTGCTGCTGCTCCTGGGCTGGGGCACAGCCGCGTCCCCAAGAGCTGAGCTGTCACCAGCACAGAGGGGGCTCTCACTGCACTGGCCCCTGCAGCCATGCCACCAAAGCAAGGCAGGAAACTTTCAGCCACCCTTCCTGCTGCAGCCACAGCCACTCCTGGCTCCAGAGCCGCCATCAGCCCACAGGGATGCAAAATCCACCTGCCCGCTCTCAAGGCCTTGACAGCCTTGGCAACTGTGGCACCTGCATCTAGGCTGCTGCAGGGGCTGAGGTTTAAGGCTTGCAGCCTCCAAAGGCTCCGGGCTCGGCTTCCTGGCCTGCCCTGCACTGCCCTGGCTCCGCATTGCTCAAGAGACAAAAGCCAAGCCAGGGGATCCTCACCCTGCCCGCATTCCTACTGCTGGCAGCAGCCACTGGCTCCTGTCCCCTACTCAGGTGACAGCAGGACGGACAGGACAGGCTCTGCTGGGCATGGGGTGGGGGGCTTTGGGCCCTGTGGGTGCTGCTGCTGGGGACCATGGGCCCAACAGGGCCCCCAGCTCAGCCCCTGCCCGGGCAGCTGCCCCCAAAGCCCCACACTCCCCGAGCATCCCCATCACTGGCGGCAGTGGGAAATCCCACGTGTTTCAAGAAAGAAATTCCCCAGAGCATGTGAACCAAGGGTTCCAGTGGGAAAGTCAGCACCAGCTGATGTTTAAAGCACCTTTGCAAAGGTGGCTGCAGGGCAGCTGTGATCTCCCGGGTGTCTGGCAGTGCCTGCTGTGCACGTGAGCCTGTGGGGCTGCTCCCAGTGGGACACAGCACTGGGCTCACACCAGCCCTCAGCCCCTCACAGCTGATCCCAAGGAGCAGCCTCAGAAAGCACTTTCACACCACTTGCTGCAGATATTAAAAAGGACTAAATGTCATTCAAAGAAGCCATGTTGCCAATTTCCTTGCGCTGTCGTGGCATCAGAAGCCTGGAAGGTGGCTCTGAATGTGCACTCAGGGCACTTCCACTGCCATCCCAAAGGGAACCCAAAGGATAGGGCTCTGCTTTCAGCACTGCTGAGATCCTAACACAGCAATGAAGTCTCAGGAAGAGGCAGTCTGGCAGAGGTCCAGGGGCCTGCCATTGGAATTCTAATACCTCATGGCAAAGATGACCAAAGTGAGATACACCCCTCTGAATGCCATGATCTTGCCCACGGTCATTTGCAGGCTCGTGATGATGGAACAGGTTTTCTTGGTATCATCAAATCTGATTTTTCCTTCTATGCGCTGCCCGTAAAACGTTTCCCAACTCACTTGTCTCCTATTGGTCCTAGCTTGCTACAGTGCTACACCCCTGCTCGCCCCCATATAAAACCCTCAGTCCCCAGCCTCATTTTCTGTCCGTCCCTGGACCCTCTTCATGGCAATGCACAGCGTTTGGAGTTCCACACAAAGACCCGTCTCTGGCCTCATTCATCAGCACTTGAAGCAAGTGTGCTCCGGCCTCTGGGAGTGCAGCTCGCTCACACGGGCTCACTGTGGACACGCCGCAATCACACAGTCATTGAGTGCACCAGAGAACCTGGCCTCTGATAAAAGGCATGAATGCCACAAATCACCCAACCCAATGCCTTGCATGTCTCTACTTTTTCCTTCTTCTCTCACCTCTCATGTCACTTTCCCCATTGCCTCTCTCTGGCAGCTTGGCTTCTCTCTCTCCTGGCTGCAGCTTCAGCCACATGTGTGACACTGCAGGAACAGCCTGACCCACAAGGAAGTGGGAGAGGACTCTTTGTCAGCAACTGAAGTGACAGAACAAGGGGGAATGGGATCAAACTGCAAGAGCTGGAATCCATTCCATGATGGGAAGAAGTTCTTTCCTGTCAGGGTGCTTGTCCCTGACACAGGGACCAGCGCAGAGAGGCTGTGCATACCCCATGCCCACCAACATCCAAGGCCAGCTTGGACAGGGGCCGCAGCAACCTGCTGTGCTGGGAGGCTGCTCAGCTTGGAACCAGATGATCCTTAGGGTCCCTTCCAAGCCAAACCATTCAAGGATTTCATCATTCCACCATGCCCACCTCCCAGTGTGGAGCGGCCCTGAAACTTCTGTGACATCACAGCTCCCACAGTGTTCCAGGTGGAACGTCCAGCACCTGGAAACCACCACAGCAGACACTCTGCCTGCTGCCAGCGCTCAGTTGGCGCTCGCTCTGCGCTCTGCCCGTCAGCACTCAGCTGTTGCTGCTGCTGCCTGGCCTTTTCCTGCTGCCTGCTCTGGAGCACCAATCCCAGCAGGATGAGCACTGCTGCGCCAGTGGAGGTACTGTGCCATTCCAGGGAGGGGGCAGCCTGCTTGAGCAGGCTGCAGCCACGTGGCAATGGATGGTGTGGGACAGGAACCCCACTGTGACATTGTGCTGTCTCTTGCAGACTAACAGAGACACTGTGGAGGAGATGGAAGTGGACATGGTGCAGGATGAGGAAGAAATGATGGAGGTGGACGTGGAAGAGCAGGTTGAGGAGATGGAAGTTGATGTGGAGGATGACATCGAGGAGATGGAAGTGGACGAGAAAGATGAGGAGGAGCCCATGGTCCTTGGATGAAGATGGAGCCCCACAAGTAAGACAGGCAGATGCTCCCCATGCCCTGCCCACAGACACAGTGGCTGCCCTGACGCCAGGCTGGGGCTGGGCTGGATGGCCCCGCTCAGGGACACGCTGCCCGCAGGGGGCCTGGATTGTGCTGCCACAAGCACCAGCCCTGGCCTGCCCTGCACTTGCCTGGGGCCACACCAGCCCTGCCAGCCCTGTCCCAGCTCCTGGGGCCCAGCTGGGCCCATTGCTGGCAGCTGACTCCAGCTTTGCTTCTTTCTTCCTTCCAGGACTGCTGGAGATGATGGCTGTAGATATTACGGCGGTGTAGATATGTTTGAAAAGTTAGAATTTTTATTGTAAATATGTTCTTTGGTTAGTAGTTCTTTGTAAATATGTTTTGAAGATTGTTAGTCCATAGGATCCCATGGAAATATGTGCAGTAGATTGATGTTGTTATAAGGATTTTTGTAATGGAAGGTGTTCTGTAAATCCTCGTGTTTGCCGATGATCAGCAAATAAATAATGATACTTTATAAAACTTCACTTCTCCTTCTCATTCCTTTGGGCACTGTCAGAACCCCGGACCTCCCCCTGACCATCCTAAATGATCCCAGCCCCAGCCAGGGGGCTTTAAATCCCTGGCAGGTGGTTCGGAGACCCTGGCATGTAGCCGAAGACCCCTGTGCCTTTGAATTTAACCCATAAAGCATGTTACCACCTTTATGTCAAGAATTAAAAGTCACAACAATTTAGATAGTCTAGTAATAGTAATCACAAAGTGAACGGAAAACATTTAGAGCACTGTACACAGAGGTTTTGAACCTTGTACGAAAGAGTTTGGTATTATCTACATAGATAGAAAAATGTGGGCGTACCCTGTCCTTCCTCTTTCTTCTCCCTAGCATCCATATGAAAGACGATATTACCATTCACAAATTGGTTTCAAGCAGAAAGTCACTATCTAACTTAAGTAATAGGTATTAAAACATTCTTGCAAACATAGTATAGGCAGGTTTTAATATAAAAGATAACACCAACCCAAGAGGCAAAAAGAGTACCTTAAGCTGAGCTGCTGAACAAACCTCAGCAGGCCAGCAAAAAATGTTTTAGACAAAACATAAAAATCAACCTTCAGAGAGTGAACCAAATACTTCACAACTCTTCCTTCGACAGCTAAGTTAGAGAAAAAGAGACTTCTAACGTACCTCGAAATCCCCTCAACCAAAGAAAACCCAAGAGGCACAGGCAGCGTTTGCACAGTTGGGATTTCCACTTGTTGCGGGATCCCGGGGCTGGAGCTCCCTGGGGCTGCTGCCACGGCCACCCCGCGGCTGGGGGTCCCTGTGCACAGGGGGTCCCACTGACACCACTGCTGCCGCTGGCCACTGCTGCTGCTCCTGGGCTGGGGCACAGCCGCGTCCCCAAGAGCTGAGCTGTCACCAGCACAGAGGGGGCTCTCACTGCACTGGCCCCTGCAGCCATGCCACCAAAGCAAGGCAGGAAACTTTCAGCCACCCTTCCTGCTGCAGCCACAGCCACTCCTGGCTCCAGAGCCGCCATCAGCCCACAGGGATGCAAAATCCACCTGCCCGCTCTCAAGGCCTTGACAGCCTTGGCAACTGTGGCACCTGCATCTAGGCTGCTGCAGGGGCTGAGGTTTAAGGCTTGCAGCCTCCAAAGGCTCCGGGCTCTGCTTCCCACCCTGATCTGCACTGCCCTGGGCCCGCATTGCTCAAGAGACAAAAGCCAAGGCAGGGGATCCTCACCCTGCCCAAATTGCTGAATTGACTGCAGTCCTTAGGACCTCCTCCACTTTCAAAGAACCTCTTCATTTGATCACTGATTCGGCAGATGTCTATGGCCTAGTGCAGCGGGCTGAAAATTCCATTTTCAAAGACATTTCTAACCCCAACTAGAGCATTTGCTTTCAGCATTCATTTCTCTTTTGTCCCACAGACAACACCCACGCTATATCATGCACACAAGGTCTCATACCACCCTTCCTGCATTTATAGTAGGCAATGCTGGAGCAGATGCCTCAGCAATGCTTCTCCAAACCTGCCTACGGAATGTTTCTGAACAGGCTAGGATCCGCCACCACTTCTACCATCAAAACATTCCTGCACCGCTCAGCATCTTTAAAATTACCCAAGATCAGGCAAGATTCATGGCAGCCACCTGCCCAAATTGTCAGCAACGTGCCTTTGCTTCTGTCAGAGCTGCACTCAATCCAAGAGGACTAAAGACTCTCCAGATCGGGCAATCACACATCACACACCAAGCCCCTTTTGGGAGACTAAAATACATCCCCGTCTCAATCCACACCGACAACGCTGCGGCTTTCGCCTTTGCCCATGCTGGTGAGAAATCAAAAGATGCTATAAAACGTTCTTTTTTAGCCTTTTCCACCTTCCCTGTTCCACAGGAAATTAAAACTGATCATGGTCCTGCTAATACCTCCCACTGATTCCAACCCTTTTCTGACCAGTGGGCTACAAAACATGTCACAGCCATACCACACTCTGCCACAGGACAGTCCATAGTCCAGAGGGCCCACTCTTCCATCCAAAGGATCCTTGATCAACAGAGACAGGGAGTCCACATATTATCTCCCATTGAGAGACTGGCCAAGGCCCTTGATGTGCTTAACTTTTTGAACAACTCCTCCAGTCATCAGGCATTTTATATTTAATTGGCAGCCCAATAAAAAGAAAAGCCACCTGTGCTGATCAAAGACCCTGAATCCAAACAAATTATGGGCCCTTTCCCATTCATTACTTGGGAGGGAGGATATGCTTGTGTCTCTACAGCAGCAGGCCCAAGACGGATCCCAGCAAAAAACATCAAACCCTTCTGCCAATGGCCAGGCAAACACCAGGGCCACCATCAGAAAAACAGAACAAAAGCCTAAGAGAGACAGCAGCAGCCTGGAAAAGAAGAAGAAGAAGGACAGAAGAAGATCTCCTAAGCAGCGTGGACCACACAGACCAACACCAAGAGAGCTCAGACACTACTAACTGCGATATACCGCTTAACAATTGGAAAAACTGTATTCTAGCCTTGATATTTGATTCTTCTAATAAGCTGACTTCAAACCCTTGCCTTACAGAAGAGAAAGTTTAGTGGGACCAGAATTTAAGTTTCACATTGCAATCTCCCTATCTCTTTACTTTCAGGCCACCCAAGCCTCCACCCAATACTAAATTAGCTAAAGTCAAAAGATGCTGTCTTTTGTTGCCACTGCAGCAGGAAGCTGGATGCTCCTCACTATGCCACATGCGTTCAGTTGGCTGGTTCCACAGCCAAGCCACAATTTCTTGCCCATGGCCATGCTTGTCAACCTCTTCTCACATAAGGACTCAGTATACCAGAGCGGCCAGCTGCTCACAGATCAAATCAACAAGATCCAGACGAAAGACAACAACGACTGGCTCACTGGACTTTTGAAAGACTGGGGCATGAAAGGCTGGCTTTCACCTTTAGTTAAGACTGTTTTGTGGGCTTTGTTTCTGGTATTCATTGTCTTGGTTATTCTATCCATTTTTGCTCAACGCATGCAAAAGTCCATGGCAGAAGCCTTCATTCCTGAAAACAAAAAGGGGGCAGTTGTGGAGGCCCAGGGGCCTGCCATTGAACTGTAATACTTTACGGCAAAGGGGACCAAGGTGAAACAGAGAAACCCCTCTGAATGCAAGGCTCTCATCCATGGCCTCTTGCAATCCGCAGGTTTTGTTGCTATCACCCACTTCAACTGCCATTTTTTCCTTAGATCTACTCTCCAGAGAATGTTCTCCTCTCTCTTCTCCCCTGCTGGTCCTGGCTTCACCCCTTCTCCCCCCCGAATGAAACCCTCAGACCCCCGTCTCATTTTCTCTCTGGCCCTGGACCCTCTTCATGGCAATGCACAGCGTTTGGAGTTCCACACAAAGACCCGTCTCTGGCCTCATTCATCAGCACTTGAAGCAAGTGTGCTCCGGCCTCTGGGAGTGCAGCTCGCTCACACGGGCTCACTGTGGACACGCCGCAATCACACAGTCATTGAGTGCACCAGAGAACCTGGCCTCTAATAAAAGGCATGAATGCCACAAATCACCCAACCCAATGACTTGCATGTCTCTACTTTTTCCTTCTTCTCTCACCTCTCATGTCACTTTCCCCATTGCCTCTCTCTGGCAGCTTGGCTTCTCTCTCTCCTGGCTGCAGCTTCAGCCACATGTGTGACGCTGCAGGAACAGCCTGACCCACAAGGAAGTGGGAGAGGACTCTTTGTCAGCAACTGAAGTGACAGAACAAGGGGGAATGGGATGAAACTGCAAGAGCTGGAAACCATTTGATGAAGGGAAGAAGTTCTTTCCTGTCAGGGTGCTTGTCCCTGACACTGGGACCAGTGCAGAGAGGCTGTGCATGCCCCATGCCCACCAACATCCAAGGCCAGCTTGGACAGGGGCCGCAGCAACCTGCTGTGCTGGGAGGCTGCTCAGCTTGGAACCAGATGATCCTTAGGGTCCCTTCCAAGCCAAACCATTCAAGGATTTCATCATTCCACCATGCCCACCTCCCAGTGTGGAGCGGCCCTGAAACTTCTGTGACATCACAGCTCCCACAGTGTTCCAGGTGGAACGTCCAGCACCTGGAAACCACCACAGCAGACACTCTGCCTGCTGCCAGCGCTCAGTTGGCGCTCGCTCTGCGCTCTGCCCGTCAGCACTCAGCTGTTGCTGCTGCTGCCTGGCCTTTTCCTGCTGCCTGCTCTGGAGCACCAATCCCAGCAGGATGAGCACTGCTGCGCCAGTGGAGGTACTGTGCCATTCCAGGGAGGGGGCAGCCTGCTTGAACAGGCTGCAGCCACGTGGCAATGGATGGTGTGGGACAGGAACCCCACTGTGACATTGTGCTGTCTCTTGCAGACTAACAGAGACACTGTGGAGGAGATGGAAGTGGACATGGTGCAGGATGAGGAAGAAATGATGGAGGTGGACGTGGAAGAGCAGGTTGAGGAGATGGAAGTAGATGTGGAGGATGACATTGAGGAGATGGAAGTGGATGAGGAAGATGAGGAGGAGCCCATGGTCCTTGGATGAAGATGGAGTCCCACAAGTAAGACAGGCAGATGCTCCCCATGCCCTGCCCACAGACACAGTGGCTGCCCTGACGCCAGGCTGGGGCTGGGCTGGATGGCCCCGCTCAGGGACACGCTGCCCGCAGGGGGCCTGGATTGTGCTGCCACAAGCACCAGCCCTGGCCTGCCCTGCACTTGCCTGGGGCCACACCAGTCCTGCCACCCTTGTCCCAGTTCCTGGGGCCCAGCTCTCAGCCCAGCTAGGCCCAGTGCTGGCAGCTGACTCCAGCTTTCCTTCTTCCTTTCTTCCAGGACAGATGGAGTTGACGGCCGTACATATTACGCCTCTGTATATACGTTTAAAATACTTGAAGATTTCTGTAAATATGTTCACATCTTAGTAGTTCACTGTAAATATGTTTTGAAGATTGTTAGTCCATAGGATCCCATGCAAATAAATCCTGTAGATTGTTGTTGTTATAAGGATTGTTGTAATGGAAGGTGTTCTGTAAATCCTCGTGTTTGCCGATCTTTGGCAAATAAATACTGATTTTTTTTTAAAACCTCACTTCACTTTGTCATTCCTTTGGGCACGGGCAGTGTTTGCACAGTTGGGATTTCCACTTGTTGCGGGATCCCGGGGCTGGAGCTCCCTGGGGCTGCTGCCACGGCCACCCCGCGGCTGGGGGTCCCTGTGCACAGGGGGTCCCACTGACACCACTGCTGCCGCTGGCCACTGCTGCTGCTCCTGGGCTGGGGCACAGCCGCGTCCCCAAGAGCTGAGCTGTCACCAGCACAGAGGGGGCTCTCACTGCACTGGCCCCTGCAGCCATGCCACCAAAGCAAGGCAGGAAACTTTCAGCCACCCTTCCTGCTGCAGCCACAGCCACTCCTGGCTCCAGAGCCGCCATCAGCCCACAGGGATGCAAAATCCACCTGCCCGCTCTCAAGGCCTTGACAGCCTTGGCAACTGTGGCACCTGCATCTAGGCTGCTGCAGGGGCTGAGGTTTAAGGCTTGCAGCCTCCAAAGGCTCCGGGCTCGGCTTCCTGGCCTGCCCTGCACTGCCCTGGGCCCGCATTGCTCAAGAGACAAAAGCCAAGCCAGGGGATCCTCACCCTGCCCGCATTCCTACTGCTGGCAGCAGCCACTGGCTCCTGTCCCCTACTCAGGTGACAGCAGGACGGACAGGACAGGCTCTGCTGGGCAGGGGGTGGGGGGCTTTGGGCCCTGTGGGTGCTGCTGCTGGGGACCATGGGCCCAACAGGGCCCCCAGCTCAGCCCCTGCCCGGGCAGCTGCCCCCAAAGCCCCACACTCCCCGAGCATCCCCATCACTGGCGGCAGTGGGAAATCCCACGTGTTTCAAGAAAGAAATTCCCCAGAGCATGTGAACCAAGGGTTCCAGTGGGAAAGTCAGCACCAGCTGATGTTTAAAGCACCTTTGCAAAGGTGGCTGCAGGGCAGCTGTGATCTCCCGGGTGTCTGGCAGTGCCTGCTGTGCACGTGAGCCTGTGGGGCTGCTCCCAGTGGGACACAGCACTGGGCTCACACCAGCCCTCAGCCCCTCACAGCTGATCCCAAGGAGCAGCCTCAGAAAGCACTTTCACACCACTTGCTGCAGATATTAAAAAGGACTAAATGTCATTCAAAGAAGCCATGTTGCCAATTTCCTTGCGCTGTCGTGGCATCAGAAGCCTGGAAGGTGGCTCTGAATGTGCACTCAGGGCACTTCCACTGCCATCCCAAAGGGAACCCAAAGGATAGGGCTCTGCTTTCAGCACTGCTGAGATCCTAACACAGCAATGAAGTCTCAGGAAGAGGCAGTCTGGCAGAGGTCCAGGGGCCTGCCATTGGAATTCTAATACCTCATGGCAAAGATGACCAAAGTGAGATACACCCCTCTGAATGCCATGATCTTGCCCACGGTCATTTGCAGGCTCGTGATGATGGAACAGGTTTTCTTGGTATCATCAAATCTGATTTTTCCTTCTATGCGCTGCCCGTAAAACGTTTCCCAACTCACTTGTCTCCTATTGGTCCTAGCTTGCTACAGTGCTACGCCCCTGCTCGCCCCCATATAAAACCCTCAGTCCCCAGCCTCATTTTCTGTCCGTCCCTGGACCCTCTTCATGGCAATGCACAGCGTTTGGAGTTCCACACAAAGACCCGTCTCTGGCCTCATTCATCAGCACTTGAAGCAAGTGTGCTCCGGCCTCTGGGAGTGCAGCTCGCTCACACGGGCTCACTGTGGACACGCCGCAATCACACAGTCATTGAGTGCACCAGAGAACCTGGCCTCTGATAAAAGGCATGAATGCCACAAATCACCCAACCCAATGCCTTGCATGTCTCTACTTTTTCCTTCTTCTCTCACCTCTCATGTCACTTTCCCCATTGCCTCTCTCTGGCAGCTTGGCTTCTCACTCTCCTGGCTGCAGCTTCAGCCACATGTGTGACACTGCAGGAACAGCCTGACCCACAAGGAAGTGGGAGAGGACTCTTTGTCAGCAACTGAAGTGACAGAACAAAGGGGAATGGGATCAAACTGCAAGAGCTGGAATCCATTCCATGATGGGAAGAAGTTCTTTCCTGTCAGGGTGCTTGTCCCTGACACAGGGACCAGCGCAGAGAGGCTGTGCATACCCCATGCCCACCAACATCCAAGGCCAGCTTGGACAGGGGCCGCAGCAACCTGCTGTGCTGGGAGGCTGCTCAGCTTGGAACCAGATGATCCTTAGGGTCCCTTCCAAGCCAAACCATTCAAGGATTTCATCATTCCACCATGCCCACCTCCCAGTGTGGAGCGGCCCTGAAACTTCTGTGACATCACAGCTCCCACAGTGTTCCAGGTGGAACGTCCAGCACCTGGAAACCACCACAGCAGACATTCTGCCTGCTGCCAGCGCTCAGTTGGCGCTCGCTCTGCGCTCTGCCCGTCAGCACTCAGCTGTTGCTGCTGCTGCCTGGCCTTTTCCTGCTGCCTGCTCTGGAGCACCAATCCCAGCAGGATGAGCACTGCTGCGCCAGTGGAGGTACTGTGCCATTCCAGGGAGGGGGCAGCCTGCTTGAGCAGGCTGCAGCCACGTGGCAATGGATGGTGTGGGACAGGAACCCCACTGTGACATTGTGCTGTCTCTTGCAGACTAACAGAGACACTGTGGAGGAGATGGAAGTGGACATGGTGCAGGATGAGGAAGAAATGATGGAGGTGGACGTGGAAGAGCAGGTTGAGGAGATGGAAGTTGATGTGGAGGATGACATCGAGGAGATGGAAGTGGACGAGAAAGATGAGGAGGAGCCCATGGTCCTTGGATGAAGATGGAGCCCCACAAGTAAGACAGGCAGATGCTCCCCATGCCCTGCCCACAGACACAGTGGCTGCCCTGACGCCAGGCTGGGGCTGGGCTGGATGGCCCCGCTCAGGGACACGCTGCCCGCAGGGGGCCTGGATTGTGCTGCCACAAGCACCAGCCCTGGCCTGCCCTGCACTTGCCTGGGGCCACACCAGCCCTGCCAGCCCTGTCCCAGCTCCTGGGGCCCAGCTGGGCCCATTGCTGGCAGCTGACTCCAGCTTTGCTTCTTTCTTCCTTCCAGGACTGCTGGAGATGATGGCTGTAGATATTACGGCGGTGTAGATATGTTTGAAAAGTTAGAATTTTTATTGTAAATATGTTCTTTGGTTAGTAGTTCTTTGTAAATATGTTTTGAAGATTGTTAGTTCATAGGATCCCATGGAAATATGTGCAGTAGATTGATGTTGTTATAAGGATTTTTGTAATGGAAGGTGTTCTGTAAATCCTCGTGTTTGCCGATGATCAGCAAATAAATAATGATACTTTATAAAACTTCACTTCTCCTTCTCATTCCTTTGGGCACTGTCAGAACCCCGGACCTCCCCCTGACCATCCTAAATGATCCCAGCCCCAGCCAGGGGGCTTTAAATCCCTGGCAGGTGGTTCGGAGACCCTGGCATGTAGCCGAAGACCCCTGTGCCTTTGAATTTAACCCATAAAGCATGTTACCACCTTTATGTCAAGAATTAAAAGTCACAACAATTTAGATAGTCTAGTAATAGTAATCACAAAGTGAACGGAAAACATTTAGAGCACTGTACACAGAGGTTTTGAACCTTGTACGAAAGAGTTTGGTATAATCTACATAGATAGAAAAATGTGGGCGTACCCTGTCCTTCCTCTTTCTTCTCCCTAGCATCCATATGAAAGACGATATTACCATTCACTAATTGGTTTCAAGCAGAAAGTCACTATCTAACTTAAGTAATAGGTATTAAAACATTCTTGCAAACATAGTACAGGCAGGTTTTAATATAAAAGATAACACCAACCCAAGAGGCAAAAAGAGTACCTTAAGCTGAGCTGCTGAACAAACCTCAGCAGGCCAGCAAAAAATGTTTTAGACAAAACATAAAAATCAACCTTCAGAGAGTGAACCAAATACTTCACAACTCTTCCTTCGACAGCTAAGTTAGAGAAAAAGAGACTTCTAACGTACCTCGAAATCCCCTCAACCAAAGAAAACCCAAGAGGCACAGGCAGCGTTTGCACAGTTGGGATTTCCACTTGTTCCGGGATCCCGGGGCTGGAGCTCCCTGGGGCTGCTGCCACGGCCACCCCGCGGCTGGGGGTCCCTGTGCACAGGGGGTCCCACTGACACCACTGCTGCCGCTGGCCACTGCTGCTGCTCCTGGGCTGGGGCACAGCCGCGTCCCCAAGAGCTGAGCTCTCACCAGCACAGAGGGGGCTCTCACTGCACTGGCCCCTGCAGCCATGCCACCAAAGCAAGGCAGGAAACTTTCAGCCACCCTTCCTGCTGCAGCCACAGCCACTCCTGGCTCCAGAGCCGCCATCAGCCCACAGGGATGCAAAATCCACCTGCCCGCTCTCAAGGCCTTGACAGCCTTGGCAACTGTGGCACCTGCATCTAGGCTGCTGCAGGGGCTGAGGTTTAAGGCTTGCAGCCTCCAAAGGCTCCGGGCTCTGCTTCCCACCCTGCTCTGCACTGCCCTGGGCCCGCATTGCTCAAGAGACAAAAGCCAAGGCAGGGGATCCTCACCCTGCCCAAATTGCTGAATTGACTGCAGTCCTTAGGACCTCCTCCACTTTCAAAGAACCTCTTCAATTTGATCACTGATTCGGCAGATGTCTATGGCCTAGTGCAGCGGGCTGAAAATTCCATTTTCAAAGACATTTCTAACCCCAACTAGAGCATTTGCTTTCAGCATTCATTTCTCTTTTGTCCCACAGACAACACCCACGCTATATCATGCACACAAGGTCTCATACCACCCTTCCTGCATTTATAGTAGGCAATGCTGGAGCAGATGCCTCAGCAATGCTTCTCCAAACCTGCCTACGGAATGTTTCTGAACAGGCTAGGATCCGCCACCACTTCTACCATCAAAACATTCCTGCACCGCTCAGCATCTTTAAAATTACCCAAGATCAGGCAAGATTCATGGCAGCCACCTGCCCAAATTGTCAGCAACGTGCCTTTGCTTCTGTCAGAGCTGCACTCAATCCAAGAGGACTAAAGACTCTCCAGATCGGGCAATCACACATCACACACCAAGCCCCTTTTGGGAGACTAAAATACATCCCCGTCTCAATCCACACCGACAACGCTGCGGCTTTCGCCTTTGCCCGTGCTGGTGAGAAATCAAAAGATGCTATAAAACGTTCTTTTTTAGCCTTTTCCACCTTCCCTGTTCCACAGGAAATTAAAACTGATCATGGTCCTGCTAATACCTCCCACTGATTCCAACCCTTTTCTGACCAGTGGGCTACAAAACATGTCACAGCCATACCACACTCTGCCACAGGACAGTCCATAGTCCAGAGGGCCCACTCTTCCATCCAAAGGATCCTTGATCAACAGAGACAGGGAGTCCACATATTATCTCCCATTGAGAGACTGGCCAAGGCCCTTGATGTGCTCAACTTTTTGAACAACTCCTCCAGTCATCAGGCATTTTATATTTAATTGGCAGCCCAATAAAAAGAAAAGCCACCTGTCTTGATCAAAGACCCTGAATCCAAACAAATTATGGGCCCTTTCCCATTCATTACTTGGGAGGGAGGATATGCTTGTGTCTCTACAGCAGCAGGCCCAAGACGGATCCCAGCAAAAAACATCAAACCCTTCTGCCAATGGCCAGGCAAACACCAGGGCCACCATCAGAAAAACAGAACAAAAGAGCCTAAGAGAGACAGCAGCAGCCTGGAAAAGAAGAAGAAGAAGGACAGAAGAAGATCTCCTAAGCAGTGTGGACCACACAGACCAACACCAAGAGAGCTCAGACACTACTAACTGCGATATACCGCTTAACAATTGGAAAAACTGTATTCTAGCCTTGATATTTGATTCTTCTAATAAGCTGACTTCAAACCCTTGCCTTACAGAAGAGAAAGTTTAGTGGGACCAGAATTTAAGTTTCACATTGCAATCTCCCTATCTCTTTACTTTCAGGCCACCCAAGCCTCCACCCAATACTAAATTAGCTAAAGTCAAAAGATGCTGTCTTTTGTTGCCACTGCAGCAGGAAGCTGGATGCTCCTCACTATGCCACATGCGTTCAGTTGGCTGGTTCCACAGCCAAGCCACAATTTCTTGCCCATGGCCATGCTTGTCAACCTCTTCTCACATAAGGACTCAGTATACCAGAGCGGCCAGCTGCTCACAGATCAAATCAACAAGATCCAGACGAAAGACAACAACGACTGGCTCACTGGACTTTTGAAAGACTGGGGCATGAAAGGCTGGCTTTCACCTTTAGTTAAGACTGTTTTGTGGGCTTTGTTTCTGGTATTCATTGTCTTGGTTATTCTATCCATTTTTGCTCAACGCATGCAAAAGTCCATGGCAGAAGCCTTCATTCCTGAAAACAAAAAGGGGGCAGTTGTGGAGGCCCAGGGGCCTGCCATTGAACTGTAATACTTTACGGCAAAGGGGACCAAGGTGAAACAGAGAAACCCCTCTGAACACCCATGGCCACTTGCAGCCTCTTGCAATCCGCAGGTTTTGTTGCTATCACCCACTTCAACTGCCATTTTTTCCTTAGATCTACTCTCCAGAGAATGTTCTCCTCTCTCTTCTCCCCTGCTGGTCCTGGCTTCACCCCTTCTCCCCCCCGAATGAAACCCTCATTCCCCAGCCTCATTTTCTCTCCGTCCCTGGACCCTCTTCATGGCAATGCACAGCGTTTGGAGTTCCACACAAAGACCCATCTCTGGCCTCATTCATCAGCACTTGAAGCAAGTGTGCTCCGGCCCCTGGGAGTGCAGCTCGCTCACACGGGCTCACTGTGGACACGCCGCAATCACACAGTCATTGAGTGCACCAGAGAACCTGGCCTCTAATAAAAGGCATGAATGCCACAGCCCACCCAACCCAATGCCTTGCATGTCTCTACTTTTTCCTTCTTCCCTCATCTCTCATGTCACTTTCCCCATTGCCTCGCTCTGGCAGCTTGGCTTCTCTCTCTCCTGGCTGCAGCTTCAGCCACATGTGTGACCCTGCAGGAACAGCCGGACCCACAGGGAAGTGGGAGAGGACTCTTTGTCAGCAACTGAAGTGACAGAACAAGGGGGAATGGGACGAAACTACAAGAGCTGGAATCCATTCCATGATGGGAAGAAGTTCTTTCCTGTCAGGGTGCTTGTCCCTGACACAGGGACCAGCGCAGAGAGGCTGTGCATGCCCCATGCCCACCAACATCCAAGGCCAGCTTGGACAGGGGCCGCAGCAACCTGCTGTGCTGGGAGGCTGCTCAGCTTGGAACCAGATGATCCTTAGGGTCCCTTCCAAGCCAAACCATTCAAGGATTTCATCATTCCACCATGCCCACCTCCCAGTGTGGAGCGGCCCTGAAACTTCTGTGACATCACAGCTCCCACAGTGTTCCAGGTGGAACGTCCAGCACCTGGAAACCACCACAGCAGACACTCTGCCTGCTGCCAGCGCTCAGTTGGCGCTCGCTCTGCGCTCTGCCCGTCAGCACTCAGCTGTTGCTGCTGCTGCCTGGCCTTTTCCTGCTGCCTGCTCTGGAGCACCAATCCCAGCAGGATGAGCACTGCTGCGCCAGTGGAGGTACTGTGCCATTCCAGGGAGGGGGCAGCCTGCTTGAGCAGGCTGCAGCCACGTGGCAATGGATGGTGTGGGACAGGAACCCCACTGTGACATTGTGCTGTCTCTTGCAGACTAACAGAGACACTGTGGAGGAGATGGAAGTGGACATGGTGCAGGATGAGGAAGAAATGATGGAGGTGGACGTGGAAGAGCAGGTTGAGGAGATGGAAGTTGATGTGGAGGATGACATCGAGGAGATGGAAGTGGACGAGAAAGATGAGGAGGAGCCCATGGTCCTTGGATGAAGATGGAGCCCCACAAGTAAGACAGGCAGATGCTCCCCATGCCCTGCCCACAGACACAGTGGCTGCCCTGACGCCAGGCTGGGGCTGGGCTGGATGGCCCCGCTCAGGGACACGCTGCCCGCAGGGGGCCTGGATTGTGCTGCCACAAGCACCAGCCCTGGCCTGCCCTGCACTTGCCTGGGGCCACACCAGCCCTGCCAGCCCTGTCCCAGCTCCTGGGGCCCAGCTGGGCCCATTGCTGGCAGCTGACTCCAGCTTTGCTTCTTTCTTCCTTCCAGGACTGATGCAGATGACGGCCGTACATATTACAGCGGTGTAGATATGTTTGAAAAGTTAGAATATTTTTGTAAATATGTTCTTAGCTTAGTAGTTCTTTGTAAATATGTTTTGAAGATTGTTAGTCCATAGGATCCCATGGAAATATGTGCAGTAGATTGTTGTTGTTGTTGTTATAAGGATTGTTGTAATGGAAGGTGTTCTGTAAATCCTCGTGTTTGCCGATGATCAGCAAATAAATAATGATACTTTATAAAACTTCACTTCTCCTTCTCATTCCTTTGGGCACTGTCAGAACCCCGGACCTCCCCCTGACCATCCTAAATGATCCCAGCCCCAGCCAGGGGGCTTTAAATCCCTGGCAGGTGGTTCGGAGACCCTGGCATGTAGCCGAAGACCCCTGTGCCTTTGAATTTAACCCATAAAGCATGTTACCACCTTTATGTCAAGAATTAAAAGTCACAACAATTTAGATAGTCTAGTAATAGTAATCACAAAGTGAACGGAAAACATTTAGAGCACTGTACACAGAGGTTTTGAACCTTGTACGAAAGAGTTTGGTATTATCTACATAGATAGAAAAATGTGGGCGTACCCTGTCCTTCCTCTTTCTTCTCCCTAGCATCCATATGAAAGACGATATTACCATTCACAAATTGGTTTCAAGCAGAAAGTCACTATCTAACTTAAGTAATAGGTATTAAAACATTCTTGCAAACATAGTATAGGCAGGTTTTAATATAAAAGATAACACCAACCCAAGAGGCAAAAAGAGTACCTTAAGCTGAGCTGCTGAACAAACCTCAGCAGGCCAGCAAAAAATGTTTTAGACAAAACATAAAAATCAACCTTCAGAGAGTGAACCAAATACTTCACAACTCTTCCTTCGACAGCTAAGTTAGAGAAAAAGAGACTTCTAACGTACCTCGAAATCCCCTCAACCAAAGAAAACCCAAGAGGCACAGGCAGCGTTTGCACCGTTGGGATTTCCACTTGTTGCGGGATCCCGGGGCTGGAGCTCCCTGGGGCTGCTGCCACGGCCACCCCGCGGCTGGGGGTCCCTGTGCACAGGGGGTCCCACTGACACCACTGCTGCCGCTGGCCACTGCTGCTGCTCCTGGGCTGGGGCACAGCCGCGTCCCCAAGAGCTGAGCTCTCACCAGCACAGAGGGGGCTCTCACTGCACTGGCCCCTGCAGCCATGCCACCAAAGCAAGGCAGGAAACTTTCAGCCACCCTTCCTGCTGCAGCCACAGCCACTCCTGGCTCCAGAGCCGCCATCAGCCCACAGGGATGCAAAATCCACCTGCCCGCTCTCAAGGCCTTGACAGCCTTGGCAACTGTGGCACCTGCATCTAGGCTGCTGCAGGGGCTGAGGTTTAAGGCTTGCAGCCTCCAAAGGCTCCGGGCTCTGCTTCCCACCCTGCTCTGCACTGCCCTGGGCCCGCATTGCTCAAGAGACAAAAGCCAAGGCAGGGGATCCTCACCCTGCCCAAATTGCTGAATTGACTGCAGTCCTTAGGACCTCCTCCACTTTCAAAGAACCTCTTCAATTTGATCACTGATTCGGCAGATGTCTATGGCCTAGTGCAGCGGGCTGAAAATTCCATTTTCAAAGACATTTCTAACCCCAACTAGAGCATTTGCTTTCAGCATTCATTTCTCTTTTGTCCCACAGACAACACCCACGCTATATCATGCACACAAGGTCTCATACCACCCTTCCTGCATTTATAGTAGGCAATGCTGGAGCAGATGCCTCAGCAATGCTTCTCCAAACCTGCCTACGGAATGTTTCTGAACAGGCTAGGATCCGCCACCACTTCTACCATCAAAACATTCCTGCACCGCTCAGCATCTTTAAAATTACCCAAGATCAGGCAAGATTCATGGCAGCCACCTGCCCAAATTGTCAGCAACGTGCCTTTGCTTCTGTCAGAGCTGCACTCAATCCAAGAGGACTAAAGACTCTCCAGATCGGGCAATCACACATCACACACCAAGCCCCTTTTGGGAGACTAAAATACATCCCCGTCTCAATCCACACCGACAACGCTGCGGCTTTCGCCTTTGCCCATGCTGGTGAGAAATCAAAAGATGCTATAAAACGTTCTTTTTTAGCCTTTTCCACCTTCCCTGTTCCACAGGAAATTAAAACTGATCATGGTCCTGCTAATACCTCCCACTGATTCCAACCCTTTTCTGACCAGTGGGCTACAAAACATGTCACAGCCATACCACACTCTGCCACAGGACAGTCCATAGTCCAGAGGGCCCACTCTTCCATCCAAAGGATCCTTGATCAACAGAGACAGGGAGTCCACATATTATCTCCCATTGAGAGACTGGCCAAGGCCCTTGATGTGCTCAACTTTTTGAACAACTCCTCCAGTCATCAGGCATTTTATATTTAATTGGCAGCCCAATAAAAAGAAAAGCCACCTGTGCTGATCAAAGACCCTGAATCCAAACAAATTATGGGCCCTTTCCCATTCATTACTTGGGAGGGAGGATATGCTTGTGTCTCTACAGCAGCAGGCCCAAGACGGATCCCAGCAAAAAACATCAAACCCTTCTGCCAATGGCCAGGCAAACACCAGGGCCACCATCAGAAAAACAGAACAAAAGCCTAAGAGAGACAGCAGCAGCCTGGAAAAGAAGAAGAAGAAGGACAGCAGAAGATCTCCTAAGCAGCGTGGACCACACAGACCAACATCAAGAGAGCTCAGACACTACTAACTGCGATATACCGCTTAACAATTGGAAAAACTGTATTCTAGCCTTGATATTTGATTCTTCTAATAAGCTGACTTCAAACCCTTGCCTTACAGAAGAGAAAGTTTAGTGGGACCAGAATTTAAGTTTCACATTGCAATCTCCCTATCTCTTTACTTTCAGGCCACCCAAGCCTCCACCCAATACTAAATTAGCTAAAGTCAAAAGATGCTGTCTTTTGTTGCCACTGCAGCAGGAAGCTGGATGCTCCTCACTATGCCACATGCGTTCAGTTGGCTGGTTCCACAGCCAAGCCACAATTTCTTGCCCATGGCCATGCTTGTCAACCTCTTCTCACATAAGGACTCAGTATACCAGAGCGGCCAGCTGCTCACAGATCAAATCAACAAGATCCAGACGAAAGACAACAACGACTGGCTCACTGGACTTTTGAAAGACTGGGGCATGAAAGGCTGGCTTTCACCTTTAGTTAAGACTGTTTTGTGGGCTTTGTTTCTGGTATTCATTGTCTTGGTTATTCTATCCATTTTTGCTCAACGCATGCAAAAGTCCATGGCAGAAGCCTTCATTCCTGAAAACAAAAAGGGGGCAGTTGTGGAGGCCCAGGGGCCTGCCATTGAACTGTAATACTTTACGGCAAAGGGGACCAAGGTGAAACAGAGAAACCCCTCTGAATGCAAGGCTCTCATCCATGGCCTCTTGCAATCCGCAGGTTTTGTTGCTATCACCCACTTCAACTGCCATTTTTTCCTTAGATCTACTCTCCAGAGAATGTTCTCCTCTCTCTTCTCCCCTGCTGGTCCTGGCTTCACCCCTTCTCCCCCCCGAATGAAACCCTCAGACCCCCGTCTCATTTTCTCTCTGGCCCTGGACCCTCTTCATGGCAATGCACAGCGTTTGGAGTTCCACACAAAGACCCGTCTCTGGCCTCATTCATCAGCACTTGAAGCAAGTGTGCTCCGGCCTCTGGGAGTGCAGCTCGCTCACACGGGCTCACTGTGGACACGCCGCAATCACACAGTCATTGAGTGCACCAGAGAACCTGGCCTCTAATAAAAGGCATGAATGCCACAAATCACCCAACCCAATGACTTGCATGTCTCTACTTTTTCCTTCTTCTCTCACCTCTCATGTCACTTTCCCCATTGCCTCTCTCTGGCAGCTTGGCTTCTCTCTCTCCTGGCTGCAGCTTCAGCCACATGTGTGACGCTGCAGGAACAGCCTGACCCACAAGGAAGTGGGAGAGGACTCTTTGTCAGCAACTGAAGTGACAGAACAAGGGGGAATGGGATGAAACTGCAAGAGCTGGAAACCATTTGATGAAGGGAAGAAGTTCTTTCCTGTCTCTTTCCTGTCAGAGTGCTTGTCCCTGACACAGGGACCAGCGCAGAGAGGCTGTGCATGCCCCATGCCCACCAACATCCAAGGCCAGCTTGGACAGGGGCCGCAGCAACCTGCTGTGCTGGGAGGCTGCTCAGCTTGGAACCAGATGATCCTTAGGGTCCCTTCCAAGCCAAACCATTCAAGGATTTCATCATTCCACCATGCCCACCTCCCAGTGTGGAGCGGCCCTGAAACTTCTGTGACATCACAGCTCCCACAGTGTTCCAGGTGGAACGTCCAGCACCTGGAAACCACCACAGCAGACACTCTGCCTGCTGCCAGCGCTCAGTTGGCGCTCGCTCTGCGCTCTGCCCGTCAGCACTCAGCTGTTGCTGCTGCTGCCTGGCCTTTTCCTGCTGCCTGCTCTGGAGCACCAATCCCAGCAGGATGAGCACTGCTGCGCCAGTGGAGGTACTGTGCCATTCCAGGGAGGGGGCAGCCTGCTTGAACAGGCTGCAGCCACGTGGCAATGGATGGTGTGGGACAGGAACCCCACTGTGAGATTGTGCTGTCTCTTGCAGACTAACAGAGACACTGTGGAGGAGATGGAAGTGGACATGGTGCAGGATGAGGAAGAAATGATGGAGGTGGACGTGGAAGAGCAGGTTGAGGAGATGGAAGTAGATGTGGAGGATGACATTGAGGAGATGGAAGTGGATGAGGAAGATGAGGAGGAGCCCATGGTCCTTGGATGAAGATGGAGTCCCACAAGTAAGACAGGCAGATGCTCCCCATGCCCTGCCCACAGACACAGTGGCTGCCCTGACGCCAGGCTGGGGCTGGGCTGGATGGCCCCGCTCAGGGACACGCTGCCCGCAGGGGGCCTGGATTGTGCTGCCACAAGCACCAGCCCTGGCCTGCCCTGCACTTGCCTGGGGCCACACCAGTCCTGCCACCCTTGTCCCAGTTCCTGGGGCCCAGCTCTCAGCCCAGCTAGGCCCAGTGCTGGCAGCTGACTCCAGCTTTCCTTCTTCCTTTCTTCCAGGACAGATGGAGTTGACGGCCGTACATATTACGCCTCTGTATATACGTTTAAAATACTTGAAGATTTCTGTAAATATGTTCACATCTTAGTAGTTCACTGTAAATATGTTTTGAAGATTGTTAGTCCATAGGATCCCATGCAAATAAATCCTGTAGATTGTTGTTGTTATAAGGATTGTTGTAATGGAAGGTGTTCTGTAAATCCTCGTGTTTGCCGATCTTTGGCAAATAAATACTGATTTTTTTTTAAAACCTCACTTCACTTTGTCATTCCTTTGGGCACGGGCAGTGTTTGCACAGTTGGGATTTCCACTTGTTGCGGGATCCCGGGGCTGGAGCTCCCTGGGGCTGCTGCCACGGCCACCCCGCGGCTGGGGGTCCCTGTGCACAGGGGGTCCCACTGACACCACTGCTGCCGCTGGCCACTGCTGCTGCTCCTGGGCTGGGGCACAGCCGCGTCCCCAAGAGCTGAGCTGTCACCAGCACAGAGGGGGCTCTCACTGCACTGGCCCCTGCAGCCATGCCACCAAAGCAAGGCAGGAAACTTTCAGCCACCCTTCCTGCTGCAGCCACAGCCACTCCTGGCTCCAGAGCCGCCATCAGCCCACAGGGATGCAAAATCCACCTGCCCGCTCTCAAGGCCTTGACAGCCTTGGCAACTGTGGCACCTGCATCTAGGCTGCTGCAGGGGCTGAGGTTTAAGGCTTGCAGCCTCCAAAGGCTCCGGGCTCGGCTTCCTGGCCTGCCCTGCACTGCCCTGGCTCCGCATTGCTCAAGAGACAAAAGCCAAGCCAGGGGATCCTCACCCTGCCCGCATTCCTACTGCTGGCAGCAGCCACTGGCTCCTGTCCCCTACTCAGGTGACAGCAGGACGGACAGGACAGGCTCTGCTGGGCAGGGGGTGGGGGGCTTTGGGCCCTGTGGGTGCTGCTGCTGGGGACCATGGGCCCAACAGGGCCCCCAGCTCAGCCCCTGCCCGGGCAGCTGCCCCCAAAGCCCCACACTCCCCGAGCATCCCCATCACTGGCGGCAGTGGGAAATCCCACGTGTTTCAAGAAAGAAATTCCCCAGAGCATGTGAACCAAGGGTTCCAGTGGGAAAGTCAGCACCAGCTGATGTTTAAAGCACCTTTGCAAAGGTGGCTGCAGGGCAGCTGTGATCTCCCGGGTGTCTGGCAGTGCCTGCTGTGCACGTGAGCCTGTGGGGCTGCTCCCAGTGGGACACAGCACTGGGCTCACACCAGCCCTCAGCCCCTCACAGCTGATCCCAAGGAGCAGCCTCAGAAAGCACTTTCACACCACTTGCTGCAGATATTAAAAAGGACTAAATGTCATTCAAAGAAGCCATGTTGCCAATTTCCTTGCGCTGTCGTGGCATCAGAAGCCTGGAAGGTGGCTCTGAATGTGCACTCAGGGCACTTCCACTGCCATCCCAAAGGGAACCCAAAGGATAGGGCTCTGCTTTCAGCACTGCTGAGATCCTAACACAGCAATGAAGTCTCAGGAAGAGGCAGTCTGGCAGAGGTCCAGGGGCCTGCCATTGGAATTCTAATACCTCATGGCAAAGATGACCAAAGTGAGATACACCCCTCTGAATGCCATGATCTTGCCCACGGTCATTTGCAGGCTCGTGATGATGGAACAGGTTTTCTTGGTATCATCAAATCTGATTTTTCCTTCTATGCGCTGCCCGTAAAACGTTTCCCAACTCACTTGTCTCCTATTGGTCCTAGCTTGCTACAGTGCTACGCCCCTGCTCGCCCCCATATAAAACCCTCAGTCCCCAGCCTCATTTTCTGTCCGTCCCTGGACCCTCTTCATGGCAATGCACAGCGTTTGGAGTTCCACACAAAGACCCGTCTCTGGCCTCATTCATCAGCACTTGAAGCAAGTGTGCTCCGGCCTCTGGGAGTGCAGCTCGCTCACACGGGCTCACTGTGGACACGCCGCAATCACACAGTCATTGAGTGCACCAGAGAACCTGGCCTCTGATAAAAGGCATGAATGCCACAAATCACCCAACCCAATGCCTTGCATGTCTCTACTTTTTCCTTCTTCTCTCACCTCTCATGTCACTTTCCCCATTGCCTCTCTCTGGCAGCTTGGCTTCTCTCTCTCCTGGCTGCAGCTTCAGCCACATGTGTGACACTGCAGGAACAGCCTGACCCACAAGGAAGTGGGAGAGGACTCTTTGTCAGCAACTGAAGTGACAGAACAAGGGGGAATGGGATCAAACTGCAAGAGCTGGAATCCATTCCATGATGGGAAGAAGTTCTTTCCTGTCAGGGTGCTTGTCCCTGACACAGGGACCAGCGCAGAGAGGCTGTGCATACCCCATGCCCACCAACATCCAAGGCCAGCTTGGACAGGGGCCGCAGCAACCTGCTGTGCTGGGAGGCTGCTCAGCTTGGAACCAGATGATCCTTAGGGTCCCTTCCAAGCCAAACCATTCAAGGATTTCATCATTCCACCATGCCCACCTCCCAGTGTGGAGCGGCCCTGAAACTTCTGTGACATCACAGCTCCCACAGTGTTCCAGGTGGAACGTCCAGCACCTGGAAACCACCACAGCAGACACTCTGCCTGCTGCCAGCGCTCAGTTGGCGCTCGCTCTGCGCTCTGCCCGTCAGCACTCAGCTGTTGCTGCTGCTGCCTGGCCTTTTCCTGCTGCCTGCTCTGGAGCACCAATCCCAGCAGGATGAGCACTGCTGCGCCAGTGGAGGTACTGTGCCATTCCAGGGAGGGGGCAGCCTGCTTGAGCAGGCTGCAGCCACGTGGCAATGGATGGTGTGGGACAGGAACCCCACTGTGACATTGTGCTGTCTCTTGCAGACTAACAGAGACACTGTGGAGGAGATGGAAGTGGACATGGTGCAGGATGAGGAAGAAATGATGGAGGTGGACGTGGAAGAGCAGGTTGAGGAGATGGAAGTTGATGTGGAGGATGACATCGAGGAGATGGAAGTGGACGAGAAAGATGAGGAGGAGCCCATGGTCCTTGGATGAAGATGGAGCCCCACAAGTAAGACAGGCAGATGCTCCCCATGCCCTGCCCACAGACACAGTGGCTGCCCTGACGCCAGGCTGGGGCTGGGCTGGATGGCCCCGCTCAGGGACACGCTGCCCGCAGGGGGCCTGGATTGTGCTGCCACAAGCACCAGCCCTGGCCTGCCCTGCACTTGCCTGGGGCCACACCAGCCCTGCCAGCCCTGTCCCAGCTCCTGGGGCCCAGCTGGGCCCAGTGCTGGCAGCTGACTCCAGCTTTGCTTCTTTCTTCCTTCCAGGACTGATGCAGATGACGGCCGTACATATTACAGCGGTGTAGATATGTTTGAAAAGTTAGAATATTTTTGTAAATATGTTCTTTGGTTAGTAGTTCTTTGTAAATATGTTTTGAAGATTGTTAGTCCATAGGATCCCATGGAAATATGTGCAGTAGATTGTTGTTGTTGTTGTTATAAGGATTGTTGTAATGGAAGGTGTTCTGTAAATCCTCGTGTTTGCCGATGATCAGCAAATAAATAATGATACTTTATAAAACTTCACTTCTCCTTCTCATTCCTTTGGGCACTGTCAGAACCCCGGACCTCCCCCTGACCATCCTAAATGATCCCAGCCCCAGCCAGGGGGCTTTAAATCCCTGGCAGGTGGTTCGGAGACCCTGGCATGTAGCCGAAGACCCCTGTGCCTTTGAATTTAACCCATAAAGCATGTTACCACCTTTATGTCAAGAATTAAAAGTCACAACAATTTAGATAGTCTAGTAATAGTAATCACAAAGTGAACGGAAAACATTTAGAGCACTGTACACAGAGGTTTTGAACCTTGTACAAAAGAGTTTGGTATTATCTACATAGATAGAAAAATGTGGGCGTACCCTGTCCTTCCTCTTTCTTCTCCCTAGCATCCATATGAAAGACGATATTACCATTCACAAATTGGTTTCAAGCAGAAAGTCACTATCTAACTTAAGTAATAGGTATTAAAACATTCTTGCAAACATAGTATAGGCAGGTTTTAATATAAAAGATAACACCAACCCAAGAGGCAAAAAGAGTACCTTAAGCTGAGCTGCTGAACAAACCTCAGCAGGCCAGCAAAAAATGTTTTAGACAAAACATAAAAATCAACCTTCAGAGAGTGAACCAAATACTTCACAACTCTTCCTTCGACAGCTAAGTTAGAGAAAAAGAGACTTCTAACGTACCTCGAAATCCCCTCAACCAAAGAAAACCCAAGAGGCACAGGCAGCGTTTGCACAGTTGGGATTTCCACTTGTTGCGGGATCCCGGGGCTGGAGCTCCCTGGGGCTGCTGCCACGGCCACCCCGCGGCTGGGGGTCCCTGTGCACAGGGGGTCCCACTGACACCACTGCTGCCGCTGGCCACTGCTGCTGCTCCTGGGCTGGGGCACAGCCGCGTCCCCAAGAGCTGAGCTCTCACCAGCACAGAGGGGGCTCTCACTGCACTGGCCCCTGCAGCCATGCCACCAAAGCAAGGCAGGAAACTTTCAGCCACCCTTCCTGCTGCAGCCACAGCCACTCCTGGCTCCAGAGCCGCCATCAGCCCACAGGGATGCAAAATCCACCTGCCCGCTCTCAAGGCCTTGACAGCCTTGGCAACTGTGGCACCTGCATCTAGGCTGCTGCAGGGGCTGAGGTTTAAGGCTTGCAGCCTCCAAAGGCTCCGGGCTCTGCTTCCCACCCTGCTCTGCACTGCCCTGGGCCCGCATTGCTCAAGAGACAAAAGCCAAGGCAGGGGATCCTCACCCTGCCCAAATTGCTGAATTGACTGCAGTCCTTAGGACCTCCTCCACTTTCAAAGAACCTCTTCAATTTGATCACTGATTCGGCAGATGTCTATGGCCTAGTGCAGCGGGCTGAAAATTCCATTTTCAAAGACATTTCTAACCCCAACTAGAGCATTTGCTTTCAGCATTCATTTCTCTTTTGTCCCACAGACAACACCCACGCTATATCATGCACACAAGGTCTCATACCACCCTTCCTGCATTTATAGTAGGCAATGCTGGAGCAGATGCCTCAGCAATGCTTCTCCAAACCTGCCTACGGAATGTTTCTGAACAGGCTAGGATCCGCCACCACTTCTACCATCAAAACATTCCTGCACCGCTCAGCATCTTTAAAATTACCCAAGATCAGGCAAGATTCATGGCAGCCACCTGCCCAAATTGTCAGCAACGTGCCTTTGCTTCTGTCAGAGCTGCACTCAATCCAAGAGGACTAAAGACTCTCCAGATCGGGCAATCACACATCACACACCAAGCCCCTTTTGGGAGACTAAAATACATCCCCGTCTCAATCCACACCGACAACGCTGCGGCTTTCGCCTTTGCCCATGCTGGTGAGAAATCAAAAGATGCTATAAAACGTTCTTTTTTAGCCTTTTCCACCTTCCCTGTTCCACAGGAAATTAAAACTGATCATGGTCCTGCTAATACCTCCCACTGATTCCAACCCTTTTCTGACCAGTGGGCTACAAAACATGTCACAGCCATACCACACTCTGCCACAGGACAGTCCATAGTCCAGAGGGCCCACTCTTCCATCCAAAGGATCCTTGATCAACAGAGACAGGGAGTCCACATATTATCTCCCATTGAGAGACTGGCCAAGGCCCTTGATGTGCTCAACTTTTTGAACAACTCCTCCAGTCATCAGGCATTTTATATTTAATTGGCAGCCCAATAAAAAGAAAAGCCACCTGTCTTGATCAAAGACCCTGAATCCAAACAAATTATGGGCCCTTTCCCATTCATTACTTGGGAGGGAGGATATGCTTGTGTCTCTACAGCAGCAGGCCCAAGACGGATCCCAGCAAAAAACATCAAACCCTTCTGCCAATGGCCAGGCAAACACCAGGGCCACCATCAGAAAAACAGAACAAAAGCCTAAGAGAGACAGCAGCAGCCTGGAAAAGAAGAAGAAGAAGGACAGCAGAAGATCTCCTAAGCAGCGTGGACCACACAAACCAACATCAAGAGAGCTCAGACACTACTAACTGCGATATACCGCTTAACA
Organism: Passer domesticus; assembly: GCF_036417665.1. Lineage (NCBI taxonomy): Eukaryota > Metazoa > Chordata > Aves > Passeriformes > Passeridae > Passer > Passer domesticus. The sequence continues at coordinate 71,168,885 of NC_087479.1, read as the reverse complement.
ATTGGAAAAACTGTATTCTAGCCTTGATATTTGATTCTTCTAATAAGCTGACTTCAAACCCTTGCCTTACAGAAGAGAAAGTTTAGTGGGACCAGAATTTAAGTTTCACATTGCAATCTCCCTATCTCTTTACTTTCAGGCCACCCAAGCCTCCACCCAATACTAAATTAGCTAAAGTCAAAAGATGCTGTCTTTTGTTGCCACTGCAGCAGGAAGCTGGATGCTCCTCACTATGCCACATGCGTTCAGTTGGCTGGTTCCACAGCCAAGCCACAATTTCTTGCCCATGGCCATGCTTGTCAACCTCTTCTCACATAAGGACTCAGTATACCAGAGCGGCCAGCTGCTCACAGATCAAATCAACAAGATCCAGACGAAAGACAACAACGACTGGCTCACTGGACTTTTGAAAGACTGGGGCATGAAAGGCTGGCTTTCACCTTTAGTTAAGACTGTTTTGTGGGCTTTGTTTCTGGTATTCATTGTCTTGGTTATTCTATCCATTTTTGCTCAACGCATGCAAAAGTCCATGGCAGAAGCCTTCATTCCTGAAAACAAAAAGGGGGCAGTTGTGGAGGCCCAGGGGCCTGCCATTGAACTGTAATACTTTACGGCAAAGGGGACCAAGGTGAAACAGAGAAACCCCTCTGAATGCAAGGCTCTCATCCATGGCCTCTTGCAATCCGCAGGTTTTGTTGCTATCACCCACTTCAACTGCCATTTTTTCCTTAGATCTACTCTCCAGAGAATGTTCTCCTCTCTCTTCTCCCCTGCTGGTCCTGGCTTCACCCCTTCTCCCCCCCGAATGAAACCCTCACACCCCCGTCTCATTTTCTCTCTGGCCCTGGACCCTCTTCATGGCAATGCACAGCGTTTGGAGTTCCACACAAAGACCCGTCTCTGGCCTCATTCATCAGCACTTGAAGCAAGTGTGCTCCGGCCCCTGGGAGTGCAGCTCGCTCACACGGGCTCACTGTGGACACGCCGCAATCACACAGTCATTGAGTGCACCAGAGAACCTGGCCTCTAATAAAAGGCATGAATGCCACAGCCCACCCAACCCAATGCCTTGCATGTCTCTACTTTTTCCTTCTTCCCTCATCTCTCATGTCACTTTCCCCATTGCCTCTCTCTGGCAGCTTGGCTTCTCTCTCTCCTGGCTGCAGCTTCAGCCACATGTGTGACGCTGCAGGAACAGCCTGACCCACAAGGAAGTGGGAGAGGACTCTTTGTCAGCAACTGAAGTGACAGAACAAGGGGGAATGGGATCAAACTGCAAGAGCTGGAAACCATTTGATGAAGGGAAGAAGTTCTTTCCTGTCTCTTTCCTGTCAGGGTGCTTGTCCCTGACACTGGGACCAGTGCAGAGAGGCTGTGCATGCCCCATGCCCACCAACATCCAAGGCCAGCTTGGACAGGGGCCGCAGCAACCTGCTGTGCTGGGAGGCTGCTCAGCTTGGAACCAGATGATCCTTAGGGTCCCTTCCAAGCCAAACCATTCAAGGATTTCATCATTCCACCATGCCCACCTCCCAGTGTGGAGCGGCCCTGAAACTTCTGTGACATCACAGCTCCCACAGTGTTCCAGGTGGAACGTCCAGCACCTGGAAACCACCACAGCAGACACTCTGCCTGCTGCCAGCGCTCAGTTGGCGCTCGCTCTGCGCTCTGCCCGTCAGCACTCAGCTGTTGCTGCTGCTGCCTGGCCTTTTCCTGCTGCCTGCTCTGGAGCACCAATCCCAGCAGGATGAGCACTGCTGCGCCAGTGGAGGTACTGTGCCATTCCAGGGAGGGGGCAGCCTGCTTGAACAGGCTGCAGCCACGTGGCAATGGATGGTGTGGGACAGGAACCCCACTGTGACATTGTGCTGTCTCTTGCAGACTAACAGAGACACTGTGGAGGAGATGGAAGTGGACATGGTGCAGGATGAGGAAGAAATGATGGAGGTGGACGTGGAAGAGCAGGTTGAGGAGATGGAAGTAGATGTGGAGGATGACATTGAGGAGATGGAAGTGGATGAGGAAGATGAGGAGGAGCCCATGGTCCTTGGATGAAGATGGAGTCCCACAAGTAAGACAGGCAGATGCTCCCCATGCCCTGCCCACAGACACAGTGGCTGCCCTGACGCCAGGCTGGGGCTGGGCTGGATGGCCCCGCTCAGGGACACGCTGCCCGCAGGGGGCCTGGATTGTGCTGCCACAAGCACCAGCCCTGGCCTGCCCTGCACTTGCCTGGGGCCACACCAGTCCTGCCACCCTTGTCCCAGTTCCTGGGGCCCTGCTCTCAGCCCAGCTAGGCCCAGTGCTGGCAGCTGACTCCAGCTTTCCTTCTTCCTTTCTTCCAGGACAGATGGAGTTGACGGCCGTACATATTACGCCTCTGTATATACGTTTAAAATACTTGAAGATTTCTGTAAATATGTTCACATCTTAGTAGTTCACTGTAAATATGTTTTGAAGATTGTTAGTCCATAGGATCCCATGCAAATAAATCCTGTAGATTGTTGTTGTTATAAGGATTGTTGTAATGGAAGGTGTTCTGTAAATCCTCGTGTTTGCCGATCTTTGGCAAATAAATACTGATTTTTTTTTAAAACCTCACTTCACTTTGTCATTCCTTTGGGCACGGGCAGTGTTTGCACAGTTGGGATTTCCACTTGTTGCGGGATCCCGGGGCTGGAGCTCCCTGGGGCTGCTGCCACGGCCACCCCGCGGCTGGGGGTCCCTGTGCACAGGGGGTCCCACTGACACCACTGCTGCCGCTGGCCACTGCTGCTGCTCCTGGGCTGGGGCACAGCCGCGTCCCCAAGAGCTGAGCTGTCACCAGCACAGAGGGGGCTCTCACTGCACTGGCCCCTGCAGCCATGCCACCAAAGCAAGGCAGGAAACTTTCAGCCACCCTTCCTGCTGCAGCCACAGCCACTCCTGGCTCCAGAGCCGCCATCAGCCCACAGGGATGCAAAATCCACCTGCCCGCTCTCAAGGCCTTGACAGCCTTGGCAACTGTGGCACCTGCATCTAGGCTGCTGCAGGGGCTGAGGTTTAAGGCTTGCAGCCTCCAAAGGCTCCGGGCTCGGCTTCCTGGCCTGCCCTGCACTGCCCTGGCTCCGCATTGCTCAAGAGACAAAAGCCAAGCCAGGGGATCCTCACCCTGCCCGCATTCCTACTGCTGGCAGCAGCCACTGGCTCCTGTCCCCTACTCAGGTGACAGCAGGACGGACAGGACAGGCTCTGCTGGGCAGGGGGTGGGGGGCTTTGGGCCCTGTGGGTGCTGCTGCTGGGGACCATGGGCCCAACAGGGCCCCCAGCTCAGCCCCTGCCCGGGCAGCTGCCCCCAAAGCCCCACACTCCCCGAGCATCCCCATCACTGGCGGCAGTGGGAAATCCCACGTGTTTCAAGAAAGAAATTCCCCAGAGCATGTGAACCAAGGGTTCCAGTGGGAAAGTCAGCACCAGCTGATGTTTAAAGCACCTTTGCAAAGGTGGCTGCAGGGCAGCTGTGATCTCCCGGGTGTCTGGCAGTGCCTGCTGTGCACGTGAGCCTGTGGGGCTGCTCCCAGTGGGACACAGCACTGGGCTCACACCAGCCCTCAGCCCCTCACAGCTGATCCCAAGGAGCAGCCTCAGAAAGCACTTTCACACCACTTGCTGCAGATATTAAAAAGGACTAAATGTCATTCAAAGAAGCCATGTTGCCAATTTCCTTGCGCTGTCGTGGCATCAGAAGCCTGGAAGGTGGCTCTGAATGTGCACTCAGGGCACTTCCACTGCCATCCCAAAGGGAACCCAAAGGATAGGGCTCTGCTTTCAGCACTGCTGAGATCCTAACACAGCAATGAAGTCTCAGGAAGAGGCAGTCTGGCAGAGGTCCAGGGGCCTGCCATTGGAATTCTAATACCTCATGGCAAAGATGACCAAAGTGAGATACACCCCTCTGAATGCCATGATCTTGCCCACGGTCATTTGCAGGCTCGTGATGATGGAACAGGTTTTCTTGGTATCATCAAATCTGATTTTTCCTTCTATGCGCTGCCCGTAAAACGTTTCCCAACTCACTTGTCTCCTATTGGTCCTAGCTTGCTACAGTGCTACGCCCCTGCTCGCCCCCATATAAAACCCTCAGTCCCCAGCCTCATTTTCTCTCCGGCCCTGGACCCTCTTCATGGCAATGCACAGCGTTTGGAGTTCCACACAAAGACCCGTCTCTGGCCTCATTCATCAGCACTTGAAGCAAGTGTGCTCCGGCCTCTGGGAGTGCAGCTCGCTCACACGGGCTCACTGTGGACACGCCGCAATCACACAGTCATTGAGTGCACCAGAGAACCTGGCCTCTGATAAAAGGCATGAATGCCACAAATCACCCAACCCAATGCCTTGCATGTCTCTACTTTTTCCTTCTTCTCTCACCTCTCATGTCACTTTCCCCATTGCCTCTCTCTGGCAGCTTGGCTTCTCTCTCTCCTGGCTGCAGCTTCAGCCACATGTGTGACACTGCAGGAACAGCCTGACCCACAAGGAAGTGGGAGAGGACTCTTTGTCAGCAACTGAAGTGACAGAACAAGGGGGAATGGGATCAAACTGCAAGAGCTGGAATCCATTCCATGATGGGAAGAAGTTCTTTCCTGTCAGGGTGCTTGTCCCTGACACAGGGACCAGCGCAGAGAGGCTGTGCATACCCCATGCCCACCAACATCCAAGGCCAGCTTGGACAGGGGCCGCAGCAACCTGCTGTGCTGGGAGGCTGCTCAGCTTGGAACCAGATGATCCTTAGGGTCCCTTCCAAGCCAAACCATTCAAGGATTTCATCATTCCACCATGCCCACCTCCCAGTGTGGAGCGGCCCTGAAACTTCTGTGACATCACAGCTCCCACAGTGTTCCAGGTGGAACGTCCAGCACCTGGAAACCACCACAGCAGACACTCTGCCTGCTGCCAGCGCTCAGTTGGCGCTCGCTCTGCGCTCTGCCCGTCAGCACTCAGCTGTTGCTGCTGCTGCCTGGCCTTTTCCTGCTGCCTGCTCTGGAGCACCAATCCCAGCAGGATGAGCACTGCTGCGCCAGTGGAGGTACTGTGCCATTCCAGGGAGGGGGCAGCCTGCTTGAACAGGCTGCAGCCACGTGGCAATGGATGGTGTGGGACAGGAACCCCACTGTGACATTGTGCTGTCTCTTGCAGACTAACAGAGACACTGTGGAGGAGATGGAAGTGGACATGGTGCAGGATCAGGAAGAAATGATGGAGGTGGACGTGGAAGAGCAGGTTGAGGAGATGGAAGTTGATGTGGAGGATGACATCGAGGAGATGGAAGTGGACGAGAAAGATGAGGAGGAGCCCATGGTCCTTGGATGAAGATGGAGCCCCACAAGTAAGACAGGCAGATGCTCCCCATGCCCTGCCCACAGACACAGTGGCTGCCCTGACGCCAGGCTGGGGCTGGGCTGGATGGCCCCGCTCAGGGACACGCTGCCCGCAGGGGGCCTGGATTGTGCTGCCACAAGCACCAGCCCTGGCCTGCCCTGCACTTGCCTGGGGCCACACCAGCCCTGCCAGCCCTGTCCCAGCTCCTGGGGCCCAGCTGGGCCCAGTGCTGGCAGCTGACTCCAGCTTTGCTTCTTTCTTCCTTCCAGTACTGCTGGAGATGATGGCTGTAGATATTACGGCGGTGTAGATATGTTTGAAAAGTTAGAATTTTTATTGTAAATATGTTCTTTGGTTAGTAGTTCTTTGTAAATATGTTTTGAAGATTGTTAGTCCATAGGATCCCATGGAAATATGTGCAGTAGATTGATGTTGTTATAAGGATTTTTGTAATGGAAGGTGTTCTGTAAATCCTCGTGTTTGCCGATGATCAGCAAATAAATAATGATACTTTATAAAACTTCACTTCTCCTTCTCATTCCTTTGGGCACTGTCAGAACCCCGGACCTCCCCCTGACCATCCTAAATGATCCCAGCCCCAGCCAGGGGGCTTTAAATCCCTGGCAGGTGGTTCGGAGACCCTGGCATGTAGCCGAAGACCCCTGTGCCTTTGAATTTAACCCATAAAGCATGTTACCACCTTTATGTCAAGAATTAAAAGTCACAACAATTTAGATAGTCTAGTAATAGTAATCACAAAGTGAACGGAAAACATTTAGAGCACTGTACACAGAGGTTTTGAACCTTGTACGAAAGAGTTTGGTATTATCTACATAGATAGAAAAATGTGGGCGTACCCTGTCCTTCCTCTTTCTTCTCCCTAGCATCCATATGAAAGACGATATTACCATTCACAAATTGGTTTCAAGCAGAAAGTCACTATCTAACTTAAGTAATAGGTATTAAAATATTCTTGCAAACATAGTACAGGCAGGTTTTAATATAAAAGATAACACCAACCCAAGAGGCAAAAAGAGTACCTTAAGCTGAGCTGCTGAACAAACCTCAGCAGGCCAGCAAAAAATGTTTTAGACAAAACATAAAAATCAACCTTCAGAGAGTGAACCAAATACTTCACAACTCTTCCTTCGACAGCTAAGTTAGAGAAAAAGAGACTTCTAACGTACCTCGAAATCCCCTCAACCAAAGAAAACCCAAGAGGCACAGGCAGCGTTTGCACCGTTGGGATTTCCACTTGTTCCGGGATCCCGGGGCTGGAGCTCCCTGGGGCTGCTGCCACGGCCACCCCGCGGCTGGGGGTCCCTGTGCACAGGGGGTCCCACTGACACCACTGCTGCCGCTGGCCACTGCTGCTGCTCCTGGGCTGGGGCACAGCCGCGTCCCCAAGAGCTGAGCTCTCACCAGCACAGAGGGGGCTCTCACTGCACTGGCCCCTGCAGCCATGCCACCAAAGCAAGGCAGGAAACTTTCAGCCACCCTTCCTGCTGCAGCCACAGCCACTCCTGGCTCCAGAGCCGCCATCAGCCCACAGGGATGCAAAATCCACCTGCCCGCTCTCAAGGCCTTGACAGCCTTGGCAACTGTGGCACCTGCATCTAGGCTGCTGCAGGGGCTGAGGTTTAAGGCTTGCAGCCTCCAAAGGCTCCGGGCTCTGCTTCCCACCCTGCTCTGCACTGCCCTGGGCCCGCATTGCTCAAGAGACAAAAGCCAAGCCAGGGGATCCTCACCCTGCCCAAATTGCTGAATTGACTGCAGTCCTTAGGACCTTCTCCACTTTCAAAGAACCTCTTCAATTTGATCACTGATTCGGCAGATGTCTATGGCCTAGTGCAGCGGGCTGAAAATTCCATTTTCAAAGACATTTCTAACCCCAACTAGAGCATTTGCTTTCAGCATTCATTTCTCTTTTGTCCCACAGACAACACCCACACTATATCATGCACACAAGGTCTCATACCACCCTTCCTGCATTTATAGTAGGCAATGCTGGAGCAGATGCCTCAGCAATGCTTCTCCAAACCTGCCTACGGAATGTTTCTGAACAGGCTAGGATCCGCCACCACTTCCACCATCAAAACATTCCTGCACCGCTCAGCATCTTTAAAATTACCCAAGATCAGGCAAGATTCATGGCAGCCACCTGCCCAAATTGTCAGCAACGTGCCTTTGCTTCTGTCAGAGCTGCACTCAATCCAAGAGGACTAAAGACTCTCCAGATCGGGCAATCACACATCACACACCAAGCCCCTTTTGGGAGACTAAAATACATCCCCGTCTCAATCCACACCGACAACGCTGCGGCTTTCGCCTTTGCCCATGCTGGTGAGAAATCAAAAGATGCTATAAAACGTTCTTTTTTAGCCTTTTCCACCTTCCCTGTTCCACAGGAAATTAAAACTGATCATGGTCCTGCTAATACCTCCCACTGATTCCAACCCTTTTCTGACCAGTGGGCTACAAAACATGTCACAGCCATACCACACTCTGCCACAGGACAGTCCATAGTCCAGAGGGCCCACTCTTCCATCCAAAGGATCCTTGATCAACAGAGACAGGGAGTCCACATATTATCTCCCATTGAGAGACTGGCCAAGGCCCTTGATGTGCTCAACTTTTTGAACAACTCCTCCAGTCATCAGGCATTTTATATTTAATTGGCAGCCCAATAAAAAGAAAAGCCACCTGTGCTGATCAAAGACCCTGAATCCAAACAAATTATGGGCCCTTTCCCATTCATTACTTGGGAGGGAGGATATGCTTGTGTCTCTACAGCAGCAGGCCCAAGACGGATCCCAGCAAAAAACATCAAACCCTTCTGCCAATGGCCAGGCAAACACCAGGGCCACCATCAGAAAAACAGAACAAAAGAGCCTAAGAGAGACAGCAGCAGCCTGGAAAAGAAGAAGAAGAAGGACAGAAGAAGATCTCCTAAGCAGTGTGGACCACACAGACCAACACCAAGAGAGCTCAGACACTACTAACTGCGATATACCGCTTAACAATTGGAAAAACTGTATTCTAGCCTTGATATTTGATTCTTCTAATAAGCTGACTTCAAACCCTTGCCTTACAGAAGAGAAAGTTTAGTGGGACCAGAATTTAAGTTTCACATTGCAATCTCCCTATCTCTTTACTTTCAGGCCACCCAAGCCTCCACCCAATACTAAATTAGCTAAAGTCAAAAGATGCTGTCTTTTGTTGCCACTGCAGCAGGAAGCTGGATGCTCCTCACTATGCCACATGCGTTCAGTTGGCTGGTTCCACAGCCAAGCCACAATTTCTTGCCCATGGCCATGCTTGTCAACCTCTTCTCACATAAGGACTCAGTATACCAGAGCGGCCAGCTGCTCACAGATCAAATCAACAAGATCCAGACGAAAGACAACAACGACTGGCTCACTGGACTTTTGAAAGACTGGGGCATGAAAGGCTGGCTTTCACCTTTAGTTAAGACTGTTTTGTGGGCTTTGTTTCTGGTATTCATTGTCTTGGTTATTCTATCCATTTTTGCTCAACGCATGCAAAAGTCCATGGCAGAAGCCTTCATTCCTGAAAACAAAAAGGGGGCAGTTGTGGAGGCCCAGGGGCCTGCCATTGAACTGTAATACTTTACGGCAAAGGGGACCAAGGTGAAACAGAGAAACCCCTCTGAATGCAAGGCTCTCATCCATGGCCTCTTGCAATCCGCAGGTTTTGTTGCTATCACCCACTTCAACTGCCATTTTTTCCTTAGATCTACTCTCCAGAGAATGTTCTCCTCTCTCTTCTCCCCTGCTGGTCCTGGCTTCACCCCTTCTCCCCCCCGAATGAAACCCTCATTCCCCAGCCTCATTTTCTCTCCGTCCCTGGACCCTCTTCATGGCAATGCACAGCGTTTGGAGTTCCACACAAAGACCCATCTCTGGCCTCATTCATCAGCACTTGAAGCAAGTGTGCTCCGGCCCCTGGGAGTGCAGCTCGCTCACACGGGCTCACTGTGGACACGCCGCAATCACACAGTCATTGAGTGCACCAGAGAACCTGGCCTCTAATAAAAGGCATGAATGCCACAGCCCACCCAACCCAATGCCTTGCATGTCTCTACTTTTTCCTTCTTCCCTCATCTCTCATGTCACTTTCCCCATTGCCTCGCTCTGGCAGCTTGGCTTCTCTCTCTCCTGGCTGCAGCTTCAGCCACATGTGTGACACTGCAGGAACAGCCGGACCCACAGGGAAGTGGGAGAGGACTCTTTGTCAGCAACTGAAGTCATAGAACAAGGGGGAATGGGACGAAACTACAAGAGCTGGAATCCATTCCATGATGGGAAGAAGTTCTTTCCTGTCAGGGTGCTTGTCCCTGACACAGGGACCAGCGCAGAGAGGCTGTGCATACCCCATGCCCACCAACATCCAAGGCCAGCTTGGACAGGGGCCGCAGCAACCTGCTGTGCTGGGAGGCTGCTCAGCTTGGAACCAGATGATCCTTAGGGTCCCTTCCAAGCCAAACCATTCAAGGATTTCATCATTCCACCATGCCCACCTCCCAGTGTGGAGCGGCCCTGAAACTTCTGTGACATCACAGCTCCCACAGTGTTCCAGGTGGAACGTCCAGCACCTGGAAACCACCACAGCAGACACTCTGCCTGCTGCCAGCGCTCAGTTGGCGCTCGCTCTGCGCTCTGCCCGTCAGCACTCAGCTGTTGCTGCTGCTGCCTGGCCTTTTCCTGCTGCCTGCTCTGGAGCACCAATCCCAGCAGGATGAGCACTGCTGCGCCAGTGGAGGTACTGTGCCATTCCAGGGAGGGGGCAGCCTGCTTGAACAGGCTGCAGCCACGTGGCAATGGATGGTGTGGGACAGGAACCCCACTGTGACATTGTGCGGTCTCTTGCAGACTAACAGAGACACTGTGGAGGAGATGGAAGTGGACATGGTGCAGGATGAGGAAGAAATGATGGAGGTGGACGTGGAAGAGCAGGTTGAGGAGATGGAAGTAGATGTGGAGGATGACATCGAGGAGATGGAAGTGGACGAGAAGGATGAGGAGGAGCCCATGGTCCTTGGATGAAGATGGAGCCCCACAAGTAAGACAGGCAGATGCTCCCCATGCCCTGCCCACAGACACAGTGGCTGCCCTGGCGCCAGGCTGGGGCTGGGCTGGATGGCCCCGCTCAGGGACACGCTGCCCGCAGGAGGCCTGGATTGTGCTGCCACAAGCACCAGCCCTGGCCTGCCCTGCACTTGCCTGGGGCCACACCAGCCCTGCCAGCCCTGTCCCAGCTCCTGGGGCCCAGCTGGGCCCAGTGCTGGCAGCTGACTCCAGCTTTGCTTCTTTCTTCCTTCCAGGACTGATGCAGATGACGGCCATACATATTACAGCGGTGTAGATATGTTTGAAAAGTTAGAATATTTTTGTAAATATGTTCTTAGGTTAGTAGTTCTTTGTAAATATGTTTTGAAGATTGTTAGTCCATAGGATCCCATATAAATATGTGCTGTAGATTGTTGTTGTTGTTGTTATAAGGATTGTTGTAATGGAAGGTGTTCTGTAAATCCTCGTGTTTGCCGATGATCAGCAAATAAATAATGATACTTTATAAAACTTCACTTCTCCTTCTCATTCCTTTGGGCACTGTCAGAACCCCGGACCTCCCCCTGACCATCCTAAATGATCCCAGCCCCAGCCAGGGGGCTTTAAATCCCTGGCAGGGGGTTCGGAGACCCTGGCATGTAGCCAAAGACCTCTGTGCCTTTGAATTTAACCCATAAAGCATGTTACCACCTTTATGTCTGGAATTAAAAGTCACAAAAATTTAGATAGTCTAGTAATAGTAATCACAAAGTGAACGGAAAACATTTAGAGCACTGTACACAGAGGTTTTGAACCTTGTACGAAAAAGTTTGGTATTATCTACATAGATAGAAAAATGTGGGCGTACCCTGTCCTTCCTCTTTCTTCTCCCTAGCATCCATATGAAAGATGATGTTAGCATCCACAAATTGCTCTCAAGTAGAAAGTCACTATCTAACTTAAGTAGTAGGTATTAAAACATTCTTGTAAACATAGTATACGCACTTTTTAATAGAAAAGATAACACCAACCCGAGAGGCAAAAAGAGTGCCTTAAGCTGACCTGCTGAACAAACCTCAGCAGGCCAGACAAAAAATGTTTTAGACAAAACATAAAAATCAACCTTCAGAGCGTGAAGCACATACTTCTCAACTCTTCCTTCGACAGCTAAGTTACAAAAAGAGACTTCTAACATACCTCGAAATCCCCTCAACCAAAGAAAACCCAAGAGGCACAGGCAGCGTTTGCACAGTTGGGATTTCCACTTGTTGCGGGATCCTGGGGCTGGAGCTCCCTGGGGCTGCTGCCACGGCCACCCCGCGGCTGGGGCTCCCTGTGCACAGGGGGTCCCACTGACACCACTGCTGCCGCTGGGCACTGCTGCTGCTCCTGGGCTGGGGCACAGCCGCGTCCCCAAGAGCTGAGCTGTCACCAGCACAGAGGGGGCTCTCACTGCACTGGCCCCTGCAGCCATGCCACCAAAGCAAGGCAGGAAACTTTCAGCCACCCTTCCTGCTGCAGCCACAGCCACTCCTGGCTCCAGAGCCACCATCAGCCCACAGGGATGCAAAATCCACCTGCCCGCTCTCAAGGCCTTGACAGCCTTGGCAACTGTGGCACCTGCATCTGGGCTGCTGCAGGGGCTGATGTTTAAGGCTTGCAGCCTCCAAAGGCTCCGGGCTCTGCTTCCCACCCTGCTCTGCACTGCCCTGGCTCCGCATTGCTCAAGAGACAAAAGCCAAGCCAGGGCATCCTCACCCTGCCCAAATTGCTGAATTGACTGCAGTCCTTAGGACCTTCTCCACTTTCAAAGAACCTCTTCATTTGATCACTGATTTGGCAGATGTCTATGACCTAGTGCAGCGGGCCGAAAATTCCATTTACAAAGACATTTCTAACCCCTACTAGAGCATTTGCTTTCAGCATTCATTTCTCTTTTGTCCCACAGACAACACCCACGCTATATCATGCACACAAGGTCTTATACCACCCTTCCTGCATTTATAGTAGGCAATGCTAGAGCAGATGCCTCAGCAATGCTTCTCCAAACCTCCCCACGGAATGTTTCTGACCAGGCTAGGATCCGCCACCACTTCCACCATCAAAACATTCCTGCACCGCTCAGCATCTTTAAAATTACCCAAGATCAGGCAAGATTCATGGCAGCCACCTGCCCAAATTGTCAGCAACGTGCCTTTGCTTCTGTCAGAGCTGCACTCAATCCAAGAGGACTAAAGACTCTCCAGATCGGGCAATCTCACATCACACACCAAGCCCCTTTTGGGAGACTAAAATACATCCCCGTCTCAATCCACACCGACAACGCTGCGCTTTCTGCCCCTGCCCATGCTGGTGAGAAATCAAAAGATGCTATAAAACGTTCCTTTTTAGCCTTTTCCACCTTCCCTGTTCCACAGGAAATTAAAACTGATCATGGTCCTGCTAATACCTCCCACTGATTCCAACCCTTTTCTGACCAGTGGGCTACAAAACATGTCACAGCCATACCACACTCTGCCACAGGACTGTCCATAGTCCAGAGGGCCCACTCTTCTATCCAAAGGATCCTTGATCAACAGAGACAGGGAGTCCACATATTATCTCCCATTGAGAGACTGGCCAAGGCCCTTGATGTGCTCAACTTTTTGAACAACTCCCCCAGTCATCAGGCATTTTATATTTAATTGGCAGCCCAATAAAAAGAAAAGCCACCTGTGCTGATCAAAGACCCTGAATCCAAACAAATTAGGGACCCTTCCCCATTCATTACTGGGGAGGGAGGAAATGCTTGTGTCTCTACAGCAGCAGGCCCAAGACGGATCCCAGCAAAAAACATAAAACCCTTCTGCCAATGGCCAGGCAAACACCAGAGCCACCATCAGAAAAACAGAACAAAAGAGCCTAAGAGAGACAGCAGCAGCCTGGAAAAGAAGAAGAAGGACAGAAGAAGATCTCCTAAGCAGTGTGGACCACACAGACCAACACCAAGAGAGCTCAGACACCACTAACTGCGCTATACCGCTTAACAATTGGAAAACCTGTATTCTAGCTTTGATATTTGATTCTTCTAATAAGCTGACTTCAAACCCTTGCCTTACAGAAGAGAAAGTTTAGTGGGACCAGAATTTAAGGTTCACATTGCAATCTCCCTATCTCTTTACTTTCAGGCCACCCAAGCCTCCACCCACTACTAAATTAGCTAAAGTCAAAGGATGCTGTCCTTTCTTGCCACTGCAGCAGGAAGCTGGATGCTCCTCACTATGCCACATGCCTTCGCATGGCTGGTTCCACAGCCAAGCCACAATTTCTTGGCCATGGCAACGCATGTCAACCTCTTCTCACATAGGGACTCAGTATACCAGAGCGGCCAGCTGCTCACAGATCAAATCAATAAGATCCAGACAAAAGGCAACAACGACTGGCTCACTGGACTTTTGAAAGACTGGGGCATGAAAGGCTGGCTTTCACCTTTAGCCAAGACTGTTTTGTGGGCTTTGTTTCTGGTATTCATTGTCTTGGTTATTCTATCCAGTTTTGCTCAACGCATGCAAAAGTCCATGGCAGAAGCCTTCATTCTTGAAAACAAAAAGGGGGCAGTTGTGGAGGCCCAGGGGCCTCTCATTGCAACTGTAATACCTTAGGGCAAAGGGGACCAAGGTGAAACAGAGAAACCCCTCTGAATGCAAGGCTCTCACCCATGGCCACTTGCAGCCTCTTGCAATCCGCAGGTTTTGTTGCTATCACCCACTTCAACTGCCATTTTTTCCTTAGATCTACTCTCCAGAGAATGTTCTCCTCTCTCTTCTCCCCTGCTGGTCCTGGCTTCACCCCTTCTCCCCCCCGAATGAAACCCTCAGACGCCAGCCTCATTTTCTCTCCGTCCCTGGACCCTCTTCATGGCAATGCACAGCGTTTGGAGTTCCACACAAAGACCCATCTCTGGCCTCATTCATCAGCACTTGAAGCAAGTGTGCTCCGGCCTCTGGGAGTGCAGCTCGCTCACACGGGCTCACTGTGGACACGCCGCAATCACACAGTCATTGAGTGCACCAGAGAACCTGGCCTCTAATAAAAGGCATGAATGCCACAGCCCACCCAACCCAATGCCTTGCATGTCTCTACTTTTTCCTTCTTCCCTCATCTCTCATGTCACTTTCCCCATTGCCTCTCTCTGGCAGCTTGGCTTCTCTCTCTCCTGGCTGCAGCTTCAGCCACATGTGTGACACTGCAGGAACAGCCTGACCCACAAGGAAGTGGGAGAGGACTCTTTGTCAGCAACTGAAGTGACAGAACAAGGGGGAATGGGACGAAACTGCAAGAGCTGGAATCCATTCCATGATGGCAAGAAGTTCTTTCCTGTCAGGGTGCTTGTCCCTGACACAGGGACCAGCGCAGAGAGGCTGTGCATACCCCATGCCCACCAACATCCAAGGCCAGCTTGGACAGGGGCCGCAGCAACCTGCTGTGCTGGGAGGCTGCTCAGCTTGGAACCAGATGATCCTTAGGGTCCCTTCCAGGCCAAACCATTCAAGGATTTCATCATTCCACCATGCCCATCTCCCAGTGTGGAGCGGCCCTGAAACTTCTGTGACATCACAGCTCCCACAGTGTTCCAGGTGGAACGTCCAGCACCTGGAAACCACCACAGCAGACACGCTGCCTGCTGCCAGCGCTCAGTGGCGCTCGCTCTGCGCTCTGCCCGTCAGCACTCAGCTGTTGCTGCTGCTGCCTGGCCTTTTCCTGCTGCCTGCTCTGGAGCACCAATCCCAGCAGGATGAGCACTGCTGCGCCAGTGGAGGTACTGTGCCATTCCAGGGAGGGGGCAGCCTGCTTGAGCAGGCTGCAGCCACGTGGCAATGGATGGTGTGGGACAGGAACCCCACTGTGACATTGTGCTGTCTCTTGCAGACTAACAGAGACACTGTGGTGGCGATGGAAGTGGACATGGTGCAGGATCAGGAAGAAATGATGGAGGTGGACGTGGAAGAGCAGGTTGAGGAGATGGAAGTAGATGTGGAGGATGACATCGAGGAGATGGAAGTGGACGAGAAGGATGAGGAGGAGCCCATGGTCCTTGGATGAAGATGGAGCCCCACAAGTAAGACAGGCAGATGCTCCCCATGCCCTGCCCACAGACACAGTGGCTGCCCTGACGCCAGGCTGGGGCTGGGCTGGATGGCCCCGCTCAGGGACACGCTGCCCGCAGGGGGCCTGGATTGTGCTGCCACAAGCACCAGCCCTGGCCTGCCCTGCACTTGCCTGGGGCCACACCAGCCCTGCCAGCCCTGTCCCAGCTCCTGGGGCCCAGCTGGGCCCAGTGCTGGTAGCTGACTCCAGCTTTGCTTCTTTCTTCCTTCCAGGACTGATGCAGATTATGGCTGTAGGTATTACGGCGGTGTAGATATGTTTGAAAAGTTAGAATATTTTTGTAAATATGTTCTTAGGTTAGTAGTTCTTTGTAAATATGTTTTGAAGATTGTTAGTCCATAGGATCCCATGGAAATATGTGCTGTAGATTGTTGTTGTTGTTGTTATAAGGATTGTTGTACTGAAATGTGTTCTGTAAATCCTCGTGTTTGCCGATGTTCAGCAAATAAATAATGATTCTTTATAAAACTTCACTTCTCCTTCTCATTCCTTTGGGCACTGTCAGAACCCCGGACCTCCCCTTGACCATCCTAAATGATCCCAGCCCCAGCCAGGGGGCTTTAAATCCCTGGCAGGGGGTTCGGAGACCCTGGCATGTAGCCAAAGACCCCTGTGCCTTTGAATTTAACCCATAAAGCATGTTACCACCTTTATGTCAAGAATTAAAAGTCACAACAATTTAGATAGTCTAGTAATAGTAATCACAAAGTGAATGGAAAACATTTAGAGCACTGTACACACAGGTTTTGAACCTTGTACGAAAGAGTTTGGTATTATCTACATCGATAGAAAAATTTGGGCGTACCCTGTCCTTCCTCTTTCTTCTCCCTAGCATCCATATGAAAGACGATATTACCATTCTCAAATTGGTTTCATGTTGAGAGCTTTGCAACAAGCTAGCTCCGAGCTAAAGCTGACAGTGAGATTAATTTGACCAAGATAGAAAATGAGGGAGTTGCTATCCCAATTAAACTGTGTCCTTGGCCCACGGATGGAGTAATGCACAGACACAGGTGGTGGAGCAAATAGCCTGGGAAAGTGGAATAGTTATACTAAAAACAGCACGTAGTTAGCTGATAGCTAGTTAGCCAATGGTGAGCTGGGATTTTGCACTATGCATGAGCTAATTAAAAGGTGTATAATAATGGGTGATTCGGGAATAAAAACGAGACTTATCGATCATCATATGGTGAGCAAGTCTTCCTTCTCCATCAAATGGCTCACCCCGACGTCGACCCGTAAGACGACTACGGACGGACACGGCTGCCACGGATGGGGAAGTAGGAGCGGGTCTCTCTGAAGCAAGGGGGGGGACAGCAAACGACCACTGTGGGGTTGCGGCCCTGAGAGCTGTATAGACAGTCTCAGCCTACGCGCTGCCAAAGTCTGTAAGCCTTGCAACAGCGCTGATTAGAAATGGAAAGGCAAGCAGCATATGATTTATTTATTTGCTTTTTAAAAAAGCAGCAGATTAAGGACATAGACTTGCAGAAAGAGCTCCCGCAGTTGTTAGCTTGCGGGTGTGCACAAGGAGTTTCTCAAGATCCTTGTAAAGTACGTGAGTTAACAGAGTGGCGTAAGTTCGGGACCAGGAGGGCGGGTACGCGCGCCGCGGGAGAGCCCGGGGCAGACGCGGCGGCGAGAACGCGTATGGTGGCGGCAGCATGCTCGGTGCCGGCGGCGCTCCTGGCGCTGCGGTGGCAGAGCGGACCGAGCGCTGTGGCGGCGGTGTGCTCGGTGCCGGCGGCGGTTACACGCACCGCGAGTCCAGTGACACGCACGGTGACAAAAACTCGCACGGCAGCTGTCCGCGGGGAAAGCGCGCAGGTCGTGAGGGGGGTGCCGGCCAGGGCCAAGCCGGCCAAAGCGAGACGCGGCAGCCGAATAGGTGCTAGCGGCAGTGGACGCGCACCAGTAACGCAAAACCCGAAAGCTGGAGCTGGGAGGGCTTTTTCACTTTTTGCAAGCGCACAAGAGCACCAGCGGTGTGGGACATTCTCCTGCTGGCTGCGGGTGTTGGCGCAGAGCCAGGGAAAACCAGCCCGAGCGGAAATCCAGGCAGAGCGGAACCCAAAGGAGATCGGGGCTGCACGGGTCCGGGCGAGGGCGTTCCTTTCCGCACCCCCGGGATAGCGCAGACTGAGGCTCTGCCGGAGCAGGCGGAGACGGGCGCGAGCAGACATTCCTCAGGGCACCGCCCTGTCACAGCTCCCTAGCAACCACAGCAGCCAGCCCATCGCAGCAATTCAAACAAGTGTCTGAGAAAAAACAAGTCAGGAATTTTCTTCAAGGTCAGGATAGAAAACTTCTGAAACTTCACACAGTGCATCATACAGCAGATGTTATACAAAGCATTTCACCCAACTGTTCCACAGACTTTACAATTAGTTTACCAGTTTTTTTTGTAAATGTGTTTGCTTTTAAAAGTGATTGAGTATTTGGGTTTGATGGCTTTAAGTTTGATGACTTTATTACCTTTCCCTTACCTGAGGCAAGAACAACCTTTTAGGGGGGCAGAGTCTAAGTAAACTTCCTAGTTTCTGTTTGGACTACATATAAGAAGATTTAAACTCTAAGATTTCTGTATACTATGGTCTTTATGGTTTTTGCTCTCTTCTATTCATTAAGAGATGGCATTAGATAAATGGATGTAAATGTGCTAATTATTTTGTACTATCCTTATTTTAAGTGAAATTATTTGTGTTTAAAATTATCTGTCATCTTTCTCAGTTTTGTTTTAAAATATTTATCCAGGATTCGGGGTTTTAAGAATTATTGATATTGGGTTTGTAATCTTTGTTATTTTTAGTTTTTGTCAGTAATGCTGATAGATAGCGATTGTTGTTAATACTAGATGAATATTTTGGGAAAGTTGTTTTAACCCCTTCAAGCACTTTTGTTAAGGAGTTTTCAGATTTTTGTGATAAGAATTATTATTAAGGTATTGTTGTAGTATTTACAGCCAGCTTTCATGTGTTTTTCTATTTTTTTTGTGTGATCACTTGCAAGACACGTGTCTCTTCAGAATCCTGTCTTTTTATTTCCTAACTATTTAGATGTTTCTGAGGGTTTTTATCCAAATTGCCAGTTTTGTGGTT
The DNA here is from genome assembly GCF_036417665.1 of Passer domesticus. Taxonomy (NCBI): domain Eukaryota; kingdom Metazoa; phylum Chordata; class Aves; order Passeriformes; family Passeridae; genus Passer; species Passer domesticus. Next base: position 71,150,212 of record NC_087479.1, on the reverse strand, counting down.
CTTTTATTATTATTACAGAAATACTCCAGCAGAGAATTCAAGAAGTTTGCTGTGTTTGGAAAATCTTTGTCTTGACAGAAACTTCAGAAGGATTCAATTATTTGCTGGTTTAATTAGTTTGTAACCCTAAGGTTTCTTGTTTATAACAGTTGTTTTTAAAAGTCCAGTTTAAAAGGTATGTTAAGTGATACTCACCAATTAGAGTTCGAACTCTAGCCAAGTTCTAACTCTATTTGGATGGAGTGACTGGCAATCAACCCATATGTTTTCTGCATCAAAAAGTATTCAAGTCCTTTTGACTTGGAGATTTGACCATCTATGATAGCTGAGCCATTTTCAGAGGTGATTTGGAGAAACATGAATCCGGACATGATTTCTCAATTCTCTGTCATTTTAAGGTTTGTCAGCTGTCGCAGACTCTGGGATAAGAGTTCAGTGTTATAGTGTTTAGTAATTTTCTGATCTTATATGTGTTGTTAATTGTGTGTATTATCTAAATTAATTCCTAATTACTCTTATCATTACTCTTATCTTAACATTTCTTTATGTAACATTGCAAGATGAAACCAGGACCCATTCTTCACCTCCAGGATTTTGAGAAGATTCTTCAGTCCTGGAGGGATGTAGGATTTGTCTGTGTTTTAACAGGCGCCCTGTCTCAGCTTGAAAAGAAAACGGGGGAGCTCAGGGTATTGGAGTGGCTCTCTCCACCGCTACAGCAACAGAGAACTGTGAGACTGAAAATTGAAATGATTGCATCCCTCATAAAGAAAGGACGTCTTAGAGCAATCCAGGTTACAGGAGTGGAGCCTTCCACGATACGATTGCCCATCAAAAAGGACACGCTTGACTGGTATTCGGTGAACTCTGGGGAGCTCCAGGAAGCCCTTTTAGGAGCTGGAGCTGTCATGGAGACTGGGAAACTGCATCCTAGTCCCCTCCAGTGGATGACAGAATGGGACTGGATAACAAAGCCCATTCGGAGTCTGTCACCATTAAGGGGGGCTATCACGGCCTTTACGGACGCTGGTAAAAAGTCCAGGAGAGCAGCCGTGACATGGAAACAGCAAGGACAGTAGCGACAACATTTGTTAGATGCAGATGCCAGGGACAGTCTACAGACATTGGAACTTTTAGCTGTAGTATGGGCAATGATGAATTTAAAAGGTCCTTTAAATATTGTGACTGACTCCCTTTATGTAGCAGGAGTAGCTGCCAGGGTACTATACTGGGGGAGGGGATATCTTTGTGTTTCCTCTCCAACAGGACCCTTGTGGATCCCCACAAAGTGGACTCGAGCTGTATCAGATGTTCAGGACCGTCGCGGCCTTGTCACCGGAGGACAAAGAGAGGGTGCACAACAAACTGACGCTGATATTTGCAACGCCTCCAGCCCTACTCTAACAACGTGCGACGTGCCTGCGTTCATCTTCCTGACGATTGGATCGAGTGGTGTCAGGACCTTACGGTAGAAGTAAAAGCCCCTCAATCACAGCCATGCCTGGACTGTGGGGACAATAAATGCACTGCATGGATTGCGCAAGACTGTGGAGGCTGTAATAAGGTGTTTTAGTTGGAGCAATTGACCGTTCGGCAAAACTGGTGCCCGAGCTGCCGATTCACTTGGAACTTGCAAAACTCGTGGCAGAGAGCACTAAGGGATTCTACAGGGCTTGATGTGAGAGGATCGTTAGTCTTGTATGAAGCCCCGGAGCAAATTATTTTGGCATATGTTACTTAGCAACTTAAGACCTTGTGTGAGCGAGCTGAAACAGGTAGTAGTAGCCACACTTTTACCTGGAGGGGCAGCTAATAAGGCCATGAATTTGGCCAAGCAGTTAGGCTGCTGGGCCAAAGACGAGCTGAACGCCACCTCCCAGGTATTGGACATGCTGTCTCAAGATATACAAAGTGTAAATCATGCAGTATTGCAGAATAGAGCAGCAATCGATTTCTTATTATTAGCTCAAGGCCGTGGTTGTGAAAAATTTGAGAGTATGTGTTGTATGAATTTATCAGATCATTCTGTATCAATCTGCTATAGAGATATTGTATGATAGTATTGTAAATGCTTGTATTACCATACTTACTTAATTGTATACAAAGAATGGTAAGTCAGACGATAGAAAAGGCTTAGAAAACAACACTTCTAGCCCAAAAAGAAAACGGGGGAAATGTTGAGAGCTTTGCAACAAGCTAGCTCCGAGCTAAAGCTGACAGTGAGATTAATTTGACCAAGATAGAAAATGAGGGAGTTGCTATCCCAATTAAACTGTGTCCTTGGCCCACGGATGAAGTAATGCACAGACACAGGTGGTGGAGCAAATAGCCTGGGAAAGTGGAATAGTTATACTAAAAACAGCACGTAGTTAGCTGATAGCTAGTTAGCCAATGGTGAGCTGGGATTTTGCACTATGCATGAGCTAATTAAAAGGTGTATAATAATGGGTGATTCGGGAATAAAGACGAGACTGGTCGATCATCATATGGTGAGCAAGTCTTCCTTCTCCATCAGTTTCAAGTAGAAAGTCACTATCTAACTTAAGTAATAGGTATTAAAACATTCTTGCAAACATAGTATAGGCAGGTTTTAATATAAAAGATAACACCAACCCAAGAGGCAAAAAGAGTATCTTAAGCTGAGCTGCTGAACAAACCTCAGCAGGCCAGCAAAAAATGTTTTAGACAAAACATAAAAATCAATCTTAAGAGAGTGAACCACATACTTCTCAACTCTTCCTTCGACAGCTAAGTTAGAAAAAGAGACTTCTAACATACCTCAAAATCCCCTCAACCAAAGAAAACCCAAGAGGCACAGGCAGCGTTTGCACAGTTGGGATTTCCACTTGTTGCGGGATCCCGGGGCTGGAGCTCCCTGGGGCTGCTGCCACGGCCACCCCGGGCTGGGGGTCCCTGTGCACAGGGGGTCCCACTGACACCACTGCTGCCGCTGGCCACTGCTGCTGCTCCTGGGCTGGGGCACAGCCGCGTCCCCAAGAGCTGAGCTCTCACCAGCACAGAGGGGGCTCTCGCTGCACTGGCCTCTGCAGCCATGCCACCAAAGCAAGGCAGGAAACTTTCAGCCACCCTTCCTGCTGCAGCCACAGCCACTCCTGGCTCCAGAGCCGCCATCAGCCCACAGGGATGCAAAATCCACCTGCCCGCTCTCAAGGCCTTGACAGCCTTGGCAACTGTGGCACCTGCATCTGGGCTGCTGCAGGGGCTGATGTTTAAGCCTTGCAGCCTCCAAAGGCTCCGGGCTCTGCTTCCCACCCTGCTCTGCACTGCCCTGCCTCCGCGTTGCTCAAGAGACAAAAGCCAAGCCAGGGCATCCTCACCCTGCCCAAATTGCTGAATTGACTGCAGTCCTTAGGATCTTCTCCACTTTCAGAGAACCTATTCCTTTGATCACTGATTCGGCAGATGTCTATGGCCTAGTGCAGCGGGCCAAAAATTCCATTTTCAAAGACATTTCTAACCCCAACTAGAGCATTTGCTTTCAGCATTCATTTCTCTTTTGTCCCACAGACAACACCCACGCTATATCATGCACACAAGGCCTCATACCACCCTTCCTGGGTTCATAGTAGGCAATGTTAGAGCAGATGCCCCAGCAAGGGTTGTCCAAACCTCCCTACGGAATGTTTTTGAACAGGCTAGGATCCGCCACCACTTCTACCATCAAAACATTCCTGCACCGCTCAGCATCTTTAAAATTACCCAAGGTCAGGCAAGATCCATGGCAAACACCTGCCCAAATTGTCAGCAACGTGCCTTTGCTTCTGTCAGAGCTGCACTCAATCCATGAGGAGTAAACACTCTCCAGATCGGGCAATCTCACATCACACACCAAGCCCCTTTTGGGAGACTAAAATACATCCCCGTCTCAATCCACACCGACAACGCTGCGGTTTTCGCCTTTGCCCATGCTGGTGAGAAATCAAAAGATGCTATAAAACATTCCTTTTTACCTTTTCCACCTTCCCTGTTCCACAGGAAATTAAAACTGATCATGGTCCTGCTAATACCTCCCACTGATTCCAACCGTTTTCTGACCAGTGGGCTACAAAACATGTCACAGCCATACCACACTCTGCCACAGGACAGTCCATAGTCCAGAGGGCCCACTCTTCCATCCAAAGGATCCTTGATCAACAGAGACAGGGAGTCCACATATTATCTCCCATTGGAGGCCAAGGCCCTTGATGTGCTCAACTTTTTCAACAGCTCATTTATGGAGCCAAATCCCCCAGTCATCAGGCATTTTGCATTTCATGTGACTGCAGGCCAGTAAAAAGAAAAGCCACCTGTCTTGATCAAAGACCCTGAATCCAAACAAATTATGGGCCCTTTCCCATTCATTACTTGGGAGGGAGGATATGCTTGTGTCTCTACAGCAGCAGGCCCAAGACGGATCCCAGCAAAAAACATAAAACTCTTCTGCCAATGGCCAGGCAAACACCAGAGCCACCATCAGAAAAACAGAACAAAAGAGCCTAAGAGAGACAGCAGCAGCCTGGAAAAGAAGAAGAAGGACAGAAGAAGATCTCCTAAGCAGTGTGGACCACACAGACCAACACCAAGAGAGCTCAGACACCACTAACTGCGCTATACCGCTTAACAATTGGAAAACCTGTATTCTAGCCTTGATATTTGATTCTTCTAATAAGCTGACTTCAAACCCTTGCCTTACAGAAGAGAAAGTTTAGTGGGACCAGAATTTAAGGTTCACATTGCAATCTCCCTATCTCTATACTTTCAGGCCACCCAAGCCTCCTCCCACTACGAAATTAGCTAAAGTCAAAGGATGCTGTCCTTTGTTGCCACTGCAGCAGGAAGCTGGATGCTCCTAACTATGCCGCATGCCTTCGCATGGCTGGTTCCACAGCCAAGCCACAATTTCTTGCCCATGGCCACGCTTGTCAACCTCTTCTCACATAGGGACTCAGTATACCAGAGCGGCCAGCTGCTCACAGATCAAATCAACAAGATCCAGACGAAAGACAACAACGACTGGATCACTGGACTTTTGAAAGACTGGGGCATGAAAGGCTGGCTTTCATCTTTAGTCAAGACTGTTTTGTGGGCTTTGTTTCTTGTATTCATTGTCTTGGTTATTCTATCCAGTTTTGCTCAATGCTTGCAAATGTCCATGGCAGAAGCCTTCATTCTTGAAAACAGAAAGGGGGCAGTTGTGGAGACCCAGGGGCCTCTCATTGCAACTGTAATACCTTAGGGCAAAGGGGACCAAGGTGAAACAGAGAAACCCCTCTGAATGCAAGGCTCTCACCCATGGCCACTTGCAGCCTCTTGCAATCCGCAGGTTTTGTTGCTATCACCCACTTCAACTGCCATTTTTTCCTTAGATCTACTCTCCAGAGAATGTTCTCCTCTCTCTTCTCCCCTGCTGGTCCTGGCTTCACCCCTTCTCCCCCGCGAATGAAACCCTCAGACCCCAGCCTCATTTTCTCTCTGGCCCTGGACCCTCTTCATGGCAATGCACAGCATTTGGAGTTCCACACAAAGACCCATCTCTGGCCTCATTCGTCAGCACTTGAAGCAAGTGTGCTCCGGCCTCTGGGAGTGCAGCTCGCTCACACGGGCTCACCGTGGACACGCCGCAAGCACACAGTCATTGAGTGCACCAGAGAACCTGGCCTCTAATAAAAGGCATGAATGCCACAGCCCACCCAACCCAATGCCTTGCATGTCTCTACTTTTTCCTTCTTCTCTCACCTCTCATGTCACTTTCCCCATTGCCTCTCTCTGGCAGCTTGGCTTCTCTCTCTCCTGCCTGCAGCTTCAGCCACATGTGTGACACTGCAGGAACAGCCTGACCCACAGGGAAGTGGGAGAGGACCCTTTGTCAGCAACTGAAGTGACAGAACAAGGGAGAATGGGATGAAACTGCAAGAGCTGGAATCCATTCCATGATGGGAAGAAGTTCTTTCCTGTCAGGGTGCTTGTCCCTGACACAGGTGTCCTGGGTTGACTATATGATGCTTTTATCCCCAATCGTCTTGTTCTGTTTATACTGAATAATAAGTTTTACACCTTTAAGACTCTCTTCCAGACAGTGAGGAGGGGAGGGAATAAGTGCGCAGTTTGTTTTCAGACTGCTCTCACTCCTCCATATTCCTGCTCCTGGACTCTGTTGTCTGCGGATGGACAGACAGCCGGACAGAGCTCCTTTTTTCCCTTTTTCTTGCTTTTAGTTAGTTTTAGCTAGCTGAGGCAAAGAAGTTCTCTGCATTGTGATTTTTTTTCCTTTTTTCTTGGACCTGTTCAAGCCTGCTCTGGACTGAACACCCAGAAGAGCACCGGCAGCTCCACCTGTGGCCCCCCTGGCCGGGACTGGGCCACGGCGTTTCCAGCACCAGAGAGACTGATCAGAGACTGAGTGAGCCGAGCTGCAACCTGGGGAGGGAACTGTTCTGAGTTTGCTTTCTTTGCAGCAGTGAGAAGTTTTATTGTTAATATTGTTTGGTTTCTATTGCTTAATAAACAGGTTTCTTTCCACTTTTCTCCAAGGAGATATTTTCTCCCGAACCGGTTGGAGGGGGGAGGGGCAATTGAATCTGCTGTTGTAGAGAAGCCCCTTTGGGGGTTATCTCCCAAACTTGCCCTAAACCAGGACAAATACAGTTAGTGGCACCCAACGCGTGGCTTGAGAAAGTGGAAAAAAACCCTTTATTGATTGCAGATTGGTTGTGCTTGCTGTACCGTAGGTTAAAGTACCCAGTAGCCATGTTATTTGAATTTGTAATGTCTCTTGGGGAGGCTTTTATGTGGCTCTGGTCTCTAGAACTTTTTGAGGTTTCAATACCTTTCTGGTCACTAGGATTATTGTCCCTATCACGTAGTTTTTGCGGTAAAGGGGCACGGATTGGATTAGCTATTGTGCTGGCCTTGGTGATAATGATTTATAGGGCGTTTACAAAAATACTGGCGTCTGTTTTCGATATGTATGGTTTATGGTCTTACATGGTCTATGTATGGTTTCTTCGTCTTACCCTGCATCCCAGTTCTAGCAGTATGTTTTGGGAATTTATTAGTAATTGCACCCAGCTGGTTAGAGGAGGAGCAGGGAATGAGGCTTTCCAGCCTTTCCTTTCCTTCTTCTCCTTTGAATCTGTTATGTCACTTTTGGAGAATGTTCAGTTTCCCCTGAATGTTAAAGAGACCATCTTTCTGGTATTTAATCTCGTAAGCTTCCTCTATATGGTCTGCAGCTTCTCTAGAATGAGGGCCGAGATGTCTAGAAGAGCTGATGAGACCCCTGACCCAGAAGTAGACCCATGTGTGGAGAATCCTGAGTGGGGTGGAAAATGGGAAAATATGGGCCAAATCCTGAAAGAATTCTCTGACCCTATAGTCTGGGACTTTCCCCATGAACAAATTCAGAACCCAGCTGAGGTGGGGAAATATCTGAAAGAGAAATATCATGATGACCCTAAGGAGAAAAGGATCATTGCAGTGAGCTGGGCCCTGGCATATGCTTATCGCACACTGCTAGATACTGTAGGGCAGCAGACAGAGGAAGGGGGGCAGGGAGATACATCATCAGCTATCCCAGTCGCTCAGGTTGCAGCCAACACCCCAGGCTCAAAGCCAGCAGCTAAACCACATAGTGAGCCTAAGCCAGCAGTTAAACCAGACAATAAGCCTCAACCAATGGCTGTTGCTACTAGCACTAGAAGTGGGAAGTGCACAGACAAGACCGATCGACCAGTGGATGATGATGATGATGATGCAGGAGAAGGACCCTCAACATTTCCTGACATAAAATCAGGAGTCAAAGCAACTGGCACAAGATCAGAAGCCAATATTGAGTCCTTCTCCCTGAAGGACCTGCGTGGCCTAAGGAAGGATTACACCCGACTATCTGATGAATCCATAATTAGCTGGTTAGTTCGTCTTTGGGATGCTGCAGGTGAGGCTACAATTCTGGATGGCACGGAAGCGAGGCATTTGGGATCCCTGTCACATGATCCTGTCATCGACCAAGGCATGATGAGGGGAGCTAACCCTCACAGCCTCTGGGCACGGGTCTTGGACAGTGTAGCACAAAGATACCTGTGTGCCGATGATCTCTACATGCAGCAAACACAGTGGAAGACCAGAGAACAAGGGATTCAACGCCTGAGAGAAATGGCAGTGGCGGAGATTATATTCTCAGATGACATAACAATTAGGAATCCAGACTTGGTACCATGCACATCTGTGATGTGGCGAAATTTGGTACGACTTGGGCCACATGAATATGCATCTGCTCTAGCTATCATGAAGCGGGATGACACGGATGAGACCCTGCTTGACATGGCAAGGAAGCTCCGAGCTTATGCAGATGCTGTACATGGCCCAACACATGCCAGAATCGCAGCGGTGGAAACACGTCTGCAGAGATTAGAGGATAAGATAGAGGAGAATCATAAGAAGCTCAGAGAGGAGATTAAAGAAGACCTTCTCCAACTCTTGGCAGTACAGATCAGAGGTTCTGGTACCCAACGCAGACGTTCCCCAGATGGAGAGAGAAGGTACACCCCACGAGTTGAGCTGTGGTTCTTTCTGCGTGATTGTGGAGAAAACATGAGGCTATGGGATGGAAAATCCACCGCTGCTCTGGCCCGAAGGGTGCGTGAATTGAAGGAAGACAGGGCTCAGAGAGGAAGTTCCACCACAAGGAAAGCAGCTCCCGTTGCCCATAGCCGAACTGCCAGTTATGATGATGATGATGACATGTCTAATCCCCTTGAAGGAACCTCTAAGACATATGCCCAAGGAAAGAAGGATAACCAGGCTTAGAGGGGCCCTGCCTCTAGCCAGGTAGAGGCTAGGGAAAATCGTGTTTTCTGGACGGTGTGGATTCGTTGGCCTGGCACATCGGAACCACAAGAGTATAAAGCTTTGGTCGACACTGGTGCACAGTGTACCATAATTCCATCAAGACACGTGGGGACAGAATCCGTTTCTATCGCTGGTGTGACAGGGGGATCACAAGACTTCACTTTGGTGGAAGCTGATGTGAGCTTGACTGGGAATGAGTGGAAGAAACATCCTATTGTGACTGGCCCAGAGGCCCCATGTATCCTGGGCATAGATTATCTGCGAAGTGGGTATTTCAAAGACCCAAAAGGACTGAGGTGGGCATTTGGGATAGCAGCTGTAGTGACAGAGGGCGTCCAGCAATTGAATACCTTGCCTGGACTGTCTGAGAATCCATCTACAGTAGGGCTTCTGAAGGGAGAAGAGCAACAGGTACCAATTTCCACTTCCACAGTACATCGTCGACAGTATAGAACCACTCGAGATGCTGTGATTCCCATCCATAAGATGATCCGAGAGCTAGAGAGCCAAGGGGTGGTCAGCAAGACCCACTCACCCTTCAACAGCCCCATCTGGCCTGTGCGTAAATCTGAAGGAGAATGGAGACTGACGGTGGACTACCGTGCATTGAATGAAGTGACTCCACCACTGAGCGCTGCTGTGCCAGACATATTAGAGCTCCAGTATGAGCTTGAGTCCAAGGCAGCGAAGTGGTATGCCACTATCGATATCGCCAATGCATTTTTCTCCATTCTGCTGGCAGCAGAATGCAGGCCTCAGTTTGCCTTCACCTGGAGAGGTGTGCAGTACACTTGGAACCGGCTGCCCCAGGGGTGGAAGCACAGTCCTACCATCTGCCATGGACTGATCCAGAGTACACTAGAAAAGGGTGAAGCTCCAGAACATCTGCAATATATTGATGACATCATTGTATGGGGGAAGACAGCAGCAGAAGTGTTTGAGAAAGGAGAGAAAATTATCCAAATTCTCCTGAAAGCCGGCTTTGCCATCAAGAAGAACAAAGTCAAGGGACCTGCTCAAGAGATCCAGTTTCTGGGAGTGAAGTGGCAAGACGGACGGCATCAGATTCCCACTGATGTCATCAACAAGATAACAGCAATGTCTCCACCATCCAACAAGAAGGAAACACAAGCTTTCCTGGGTGCCGTAGGTTTTTGGAGAATGCATATTCCTGAGTACAGCCAGATCGTGAGCCCTCTCTATCCAGTCACCCGTAAGAAGAACACTTTCCACTGGGGCCCTGAACAGCAACAAGCCTTCGTCCAGATTAAGCAGGAGATCGCTCATGCAGTAGCCCTTGGCCCAGTCAGGACAGGACCAGATGTGAAGAATGTGCTCTATTCTGCAGCCGGGAACCATGGTTTGTCCTGGAGCCTGTGGCAGAAGGTGCCTGGGGAGACTCGAGGCCGACCACTGGGATTTTGGAGTCGAAGCTACAGAGGGTCTGAAGCCAACTATACTCCAACAGAGAAGGAAATTTTAGCAGCCTATGAAGGAGTCCAAGCTGCCTCAGAGGTAATAGGCACCGAAGCACAACTCCTCCTGGCACCCCGACTACCAGTACTGGGGTGGATGTTCAAAGCCAAGATTCCCTCTACCCACCATGCCACCAGTGCTACATGGAGTAAGTGGATTGCTCTCATAACACAGCGCGCCCGTATTGGAAAGCTGAATCGCCCTGGGATTCTGGAAATAATTACAAACTGGCCAGAAGGTGAAAACTTCAGTCTCACTGATGAAGAGGAACAAGAAGTGACACATGCTGAAGAAGCTCCTCCATATAACCAACTGCCAGTGGAAGAAACACAATATGCTCTTTTTACTGATGGATCCTGTCGCATGGTAGGAATGAATCGGAAGTGGAAAGCAGCTGTATGGAGCCCCACACGACAGGTTGCAGAGGCCACTGAAGGAGAAGGTGGATCAAGCCAACTTGCTGAACTCAAAGCTGTTCAACTGGCCTTGGACATTGCTGAAAGAGAGAGGTGGCCAAAGCTCTACCTCTATACTGATTTCATGGATGGTAGCCAAGGCTCTGTGGGGATGGCTGGAGAGGTGGAAAGAGGCTAATTGGCAGCGTAGAGGAAAACCAATTTGGGCTGTTGAAGAGTGGAAAGACATCGCTACCAGGGTAGGGAGGCTACCTGTGAAGGTCCGCCATGTAGATGCCCATGTGCCCAAGAGTAGAGCCAATGAGGAGCACCAAAACAATGAGCAGGTAGACCAGGCTGCAAAGATAGGGGTGTCCAAGATAGACCTAGATTGGGAGCACAAGGGAGAGTTATTCCTAGCTCGATGGGCCCATGATGCCTCAGGTCATCAGGGTAGAGATGCCACCTATAAGTGGGCACGGGACCGAGGGGTGGATTTAACCATGGACAGTATTTCTCAGGTTATCCACGACTGTGAGACGTGTGCTGCCATCAAACAGGCCAAGAGGGTGAAACCCCTATGGTATGGTAGGCAGTGTCCAAGTACAAGTATGGGGAGGCCTGGCAGATTGACTACATCACACTGCCCCAGACACGCCAAGGCAAGCGCTACGTGCTCACAATGGTAGAAGCCACCACAGGGTGGTTGGAGACCTACCCTGTGCCTCATGCTACTGCCCGTAACACCATCCTGGGCCTTGAAAAGCAAGTCCTGTGGAGACATGGTACCCCGGAGAGGATTGAGTCAGACAACGGGACTCATTTCAAGAACAGCCTTATCAGCACCTGGGCCAGAGAACATGGCATTGAGTGGGTGTACCGTATCCCCTACCATGCACCAGCTGCGGGAAAAGTAGAAAGGTACAATGGGCTGCTAAAAACCACCTTAAAAGCCTTAGGTGGGGGATCTTTCAAAAATTGGGAGCAGCATCTGGCAAAGGCCACCTGGTTAGTTAATACCCGAGGCTCTACTAACCGAGTGGGCCCTGCCCAATCAGAGCCTTTGCATAGAGTAGATGGAGACAAAGTCCCAGTGGTACATGTCAGGGGTTTGTTAGGGAAGACAGTTTGGATCAATCCTGCCTCGAGTACAGACAAACCCATTCGCGAGGTTGCTTTTGCTCAGGGACCAGGTTGCACATGGTGGATAATGCAAAAAGATGGAAGAACACGATGTGTACCTCAGGGAGATCTGATTGTTGGGTGAGAACCATGTATAAATCTCACTGTTTGCTGAATGTTGCCACCATTGTCTGTGTATAGCTGTATATTAGATGTATAATGTATGTGTGTGTAGAGTTAGAATATATATATTAGTTTTAGTAGTAAGGTGATGATATGGGGATAAGGGGTGGAATGTCCTGGGTTGACTATATGATGCTTTTATCCCCAATCGTCTTGTTCTGTTTATACTGAATAATAAGTTTTACACCTTTAAGACTCTCTTCCAGACAGCGAGGAGGGGAGGGAATAAGGGCGCAGTTTGTTTTCAGACTGCTCTCACTCCTCCACATTCCTGCTCCTGGACTCTGTTGTCTGCGGATGGACAGACAGCCGGACAGAGCTCCTTTTTTCCCTTTTTCTTGCTTTTAGTTAGTTTTAGCTAGCTGAGGCAAAGAAGTTCTCTGCATTGTGATTTTTTTTCCTTTTTTCTTGGACCTGTTCAAGCCTGCTCTGGACTGAACACCCAGAAGAGCACCGGCAGCTCCACCTGTGGCCCCCCTGGCCGAGACTGGGCCACGGCGTTTCCAGCACCAGAGAGACTGATCAAAGACTGAGTGAGTTGAGCTGCAACCCGGGGAGGGAACTGTTCTGAGTTTGCTTTCTTTGGAGCAGTGAGAAGTTTCATTGTTAATATTGTTTGGTTTCTATTGCTTAATAAACAAGTTTCTTTCCACTTTTCTCCAAGGAGATATTTTCTCCTGAACCGGTTGGAGGGGGGAGGGGCAATTGAATCTGCTGTTGTAGAGAAGCCCCTTTGGGGGTTATCTCCCAAACTTGCCCTAAACCAGGACAACAGGGACCAGAGCAGAGAGGCTGTGCATACCCCATGCCCACCAACATCCAAGGCCAGCTTGGACAGGGGCCGCAGCAACCTGCTGTGCAGGGAGGCTGCTCAGCTTGGAACCAGATGATCTTTAGGGTCCCTTCCAAGCCAAACCATTCAAGGATTTCATCATTCCACCATGCCCACCTCCCAGTGTGGAGCGGCCCTGAAACTTCTGTGACATCACAGCTCCCACAGTGTTCCAGGTGGAACGTCCAGCACCTGGAAACCACCACAGCAGACACTCTGCCTGCTGCCAGCGCTCAGTTGGCGCTCGCTCTGCGCTCTGCCCGTCAGCACTCAGCTGTTGCTGCTGCTGCCTGGCCTTTTCCTGCTGCCTGCTCTGGAGCACCAATCCCAGCAGGATGAGCACTGCTGCGCCAGTGGAGGTACTGTGTCATTCCAGGGAGGGGGCAGCCTGCTTGAGCAGGCTGCAGCCACGTGGCAATGGATGGTGTGGGACAGGAACCCCACTGTGAGATTGTGCTGTCTCTTGCAGACTAACAGAGACACTGTGGAGGAGATGCAAGTGGACATGGTGCTGAATGAGGAAGAAATGATGGAGGTGGACGTGGAAGAGCAGGTTGAGGAGATGGAAGTAGATGTGGAGGATGACATCGAGGAGATGGAAGTGGACGAGAAGGATGAGGAGGAGCCCATGGTCCTTGGATGAAGATGGAACCCCACAAGTAAGACAGGCAGATGCTCCCCATGCCCTGCCCACAGACACAGTGGCTGCCCTGATGCCAGGCTGGGGCTGGGCTGGATGGCCCCGCTCAGGGACACGCTGCCCGCAGGGGGCCTGGATTGTGCTGCCACAAGCACCAGCCTTGGCCTGCCCTGCACTTGCCTGGGGCCACAGCAGCCCTGCCAGCCCTGACCCAGCTCCTGGGGCCCAGCTGGGCCCAGTGCTGGCAGCTGACTCCAGCTTTGCTTCTTTCTTCCTTCCAGGACTGATGCAGATGACAGCCGTACCTATTACGCCTGTGTAGATATGTTTGAAAAGTTAGAATTTTTATTGTAAATATGTTCTTAGGTTAGTAGTTCTTTGTAAATATGTTTTGAAGATTGTTAGTCCATAGGATCCCATGGAAATATGTGCTGTAGATTGTTGTTGTTGTTGTTATAAGGATTTTTGTAATGGAAGGTGTTCTGTAAATCCTCGTGTTTGCCGATGTTCAGCAAATAAATAATGATTCTTTATAAAACTTCACTTCTCTTTCTCATTCCTTTGGGCACTGTCAGAACCCCGGACGTTCCCCTGACCATATTAAATGATTCCAGCCCCAGCCAGGGGGCTTTAAATCCCTGGCAGTGGGTTCGGAGACCCTGGCATGTAGCCAAAGACCCCTTTGCCTTTGAATTTAACCCATAAAGCAAGTTACCACCTTTATGTCAAGAATTAAAAGTCACAACAATTTAGATAGTCTAGTAATAGTAATCACAAAGTGAACGCAAAACATTTAGAGCACTGTACACAGAGGTTTTGAACCTTGTACCAAAGAGTTTGGAATTCTCTACATAGAAGTCAAAGGTTCTAAGATAGAAAAATTTGGGCGTACCCTGTCCTTCCTCTTTCTTCTCCCTAGCATCCATATGAAAGATGATGTTAGCATCCACAAATTGCTCTCAAGTAGAAAGTCACTATCTAACTTAAGTAGTAGGTATTAAAACATTCTTGTAAACATAGTATACGCACTTTTTAATAAAAAAGATAACACCAACCCAAGAGGCAAAAAGAGTACCTTAAGCTGAGCTGCTGAACAAACCTCAGCAGGCCAGACAAAAAATGTTTTAGACAAAACATAAAAAACAACCTTAAGAGCGTGAACCACATACTTCTCAACTCTTCCTTCGACAGCTAAGTTATGAAAAGAGACTTCTAACATACCTCAAAATCCCCTCAACCAAAGAAAACCCAAGAGGCACAGGCAGCGTTTGCACAGTTGGGATTTCCACTTGTTGCGGGATCCCGGGGCTGGAGCTCCCTGGGGCTGCTGCCACGGCCACCCCGCGGCTGGGGCTCCCTGTGCACAGGGGGTCCCACTGACACCACTGCTGCCGCTGGCCACTGCTGCTGCTCCTGGGCTGGGGCACAGCCGCGTCCCCAAGAGCTGAGCTCTCACCAGCACAGAGGGGGCTCTCACTGCACTGGCCCCTGCAGCCATGCCACCATAGCAAGGCAGGAAACTTTCAGCCACCCTTCCTGCTGCAGCCACAGCCACTCCTGGCTCCAGAGCCGCCATCAGCCCACAGGGATGCAAAATCCACCTGCCCGCTCTCAAGGCCTTGACAGCCTTGGCAACTGTGGCACCTGCATCTGGGCTGCTGCAGGGGCTGATGTTTAAGGCTTGCAGCCTCCAAAGGCTCCGGGCTCTGCTTCCCACCCTGCTCTGCACTGCCCTGGCTCCGCATTGCTCAAGAGACAAAAGCCAAGGCAGGGGATCCTCACCCTGCCCAAATTGCTGAATTGACTGCAGTCCTTAGGACCTTCTCCACTTTCAAAGAACCTCTTCATTTGATCACTGATTCGGCAGATGTCTATGGCCTAGTGCAGCGGGCTGAAAATTCCATTTTCAAAGACATTTCTAACCCCAACTAGAGCATTTGCTTTCAGCATTCATTTCTCTTTTGTCCCACAAACAACACCCACGCTATATCATGCACACAAGGTCTCATACCACCCTTCCTGCATTTATAGTAGGCAATGCTGGAGCAGATGCCTCAGCAATGCTTCTCCAAACCTCCCTACGGAATGTTTTTGAACAGGCTAGGATCCGCCACCACTTCTACCATCAAAACATTCCTGCACCGCTCAGCATCTTTAAAATTACCCAAGGTCAGGCAAGATCCATGGCAAACACCTGCCCAAATTGTCAGCAACATGCCTTTGCTTCTGTCAGAGCTGCACTCAATCCAAGAGGACTAAAGACTCTCCAGATCAGGCAATCTCACATCACACACCAAGCCCCTTTTGGGAGACTAAAATACATCCCCGTCTCAATCCACACCGACAACGCTGCGGTTTCTGCCCCTGCCCATGCTGCTGAAAAATCAAAAGATGCTATAAAACGTTACTTTTTAGCCTTTTCCACCTTCCCTGTTCCACAGGAAATTAAAACTGATCATGGTCCTGCTAATACCTCCCACTGATTCCAACCATTTTCTGACCAGTGGGCTACAAAATATGTCACAGCCATACCACACTCTGCCACAGGACAGTCCATAGTCCAGAGGGCCCACTCTTCCATCCAAAGGATCCTTGATCAACAGAGACAGGGAGTCCACATAGTATCTCCCATTGGAGGCCAAGGCCCTTGATGTGCTCAACTTTTTCAACATCTCCCCCAGTCATCAGTCATTTTATATTTAATTGGCAGCCCAATAAAAAGAAAAGCCACCTGTGCTGATCAAAGACCCTGAATCCAAACAAATTATGGGCCCTTTCCCATTCATTACTTGGGAGGGAGGATATGCTTGTGTCTCTACAGCAGCAGGCCCAAGACGGATCCCAGCAAAAAACATAAAACCCTTCTGCCAATGGCGAGGCAAACACCAGAGCCACCATCAGAAAAACAGAACAAAAGCCTAAGAGAGACAGCAGCAGCCTGGAAAAGAAGAAGAAGGACAGAAGAAGATCTCCTAAGCAGTGTGGACCACACAGACCAACACCAAGAGAGCTCAGACACCACTAACTGCAATATCCCGCTTAACAATTGGAAAAACTGTATTCTAGCCTTGATATTTGATTCTTCTAATAAGCTGACTTCAAACCCTTGCCTTACAGAAGAGAAAGTTTAGTGGGACCAGAATTTAAGCTTCACAATGCAATCTCCCTATCTCTATACTTTCAGGCCACCCAAGCCTCCACCCACTACTAAATTAGCTAAAGTCAAAGGATGCTGTCCTTTGTTGCCACTGCAGCAGGAAGCTGGATGCTCCTAACTATGCCGCATGCCTTCGCATGGGTGGTTCCACAGCCAAGCCACAATTTCTTGCCCATGCCCACGCATGTCAACCTCTTCTCACATAGGGACTCAGTATACCAGAGCGGCCAGCTGCTCACAGATCAAATCAACAAGATCCAGACGAAAGGCAACAACGACTGGATCACTGGACTTTTGAAAGACTGGAGCATGAAACGCTGGCTTTCATCTTTAGTCAAGACTGTTTTGTGGGCTTTGTTTCTGGTATTCATTGTCTTGGTTATTCTATCCAGTTTTGCTCAATGCTTGCAAAAGTCCATGGCAGAAGCCTTCATTCTTGAAAACAAAAAGGGGCCAGTTGTGGAGGCCCAGGGGCCTCTCATTGCAACTGTAATACCTTAGGGCAAAGGGGACCAAGGTGAAACAGAGAAACCCCTCTGAATGCAAGGCTCTCACCCATGGCCACTTGCAGCCTCTTGCAATCCGCAGGTTTTGTTGCTATCACCCACTTCAACTGCCATTTTTTCCTTAGATCTACTCTCCAGAGAATGTTCTCCTCTCTCTTCTCCCCTGCTGGTCCTGGCTTCACCCCTTCTCCCCCGCGAATGAAACCCTCAGACCCCAGCCTCATTTTCTCTCTGGCCCTGGACCCTCTTCATGGCAATGCACAGCGTTTGGAGTTCCACACAAAGACCCATCTCTGGCCTCATTCATCAGCACTTGAAGCAAGTGTGCTCCGGCCTCTGGGAGTGCAGCTCGCTCACACGGGCTCACTGTGGACACGCCGCAATCACACAGTCATTGAGTGCACCAGAGAACCTGGCCTCTAATAAAAGGCATGAATGCCACAAATCACCCAACCCAATGCCTTGCATGTCTCTACTTTTTCCTTCTCCTCTCATCTCTCATGTCACTTTCCCCATTTCCTCTCTCTGCCAGCTTGGCTTCTCTCTCTCCTGCCTGCAGCTTCAGCCACATGTGTGACACTGCAGGAACAGCCTGACCCACAGGGAAATGGGAGAGGACTCTTTGTCAGCAACTGAAGTGACAGAACAAGGGGGAATGGGATGAAACTGCAAGAGCTGGAATCCATTCCATGATGGCAAGAAGTTCTTTCCTGTCAGGGTGCTTGTCCCTGGCACAGGGACCAGCGCAGAGAGGCTGTGCATACCCCATGCCCACCAACATCCAAGGCCAGCTTGGACAGGGGCCGCAGCAACCTGCTGTGCTGGGAGGCTGCTCAGCTTGGAACCAGATGATCTTTAGGGTCCCTTCCAAGCCAAACCATTCAAGGATTTCATCATTCCACCATGCCCACCTCCCAGTGTGGAGCGGCCCTGAAACTTCTGTGACATCACAGCTCCCACAGTGTTCCAGGTGGAACGTCCAGCACCTGGAAACCACCACAGCAGACACTCTGCCTGCTGCCAGCGCTCAGTTGGCGCTCGCTCTGCGCTCTGCCCGTCAGCACTCAGCTGTTGCTGCTGCTGCCTGGCCTTTTCCTGCTGCCTGCTCTGGAGCACCAATCCCAGCAGGATGAGCACTGCTGCTCCAGTGGAGGTACTGTGCCATTCCAGGGAGGGGGCAGCCTGCTTGAGCAGGCTGCAGCCACGTGGCAATGGATGGTGTGGGACAGGAACCCCACTGTGACATTGTGCTGTCTCTTGCAGACTAACAGAGACACTGTGGAGGAGATGCAAGTGAACATGGTGCTGAATGAGGAAGAAATGATGGAGGTGGACGTGGAAGAGCAGGTTGAGGAGATGGAAGTAGATGTGGAGGATGACATCGAGGAGATGGAAATGACACTAGGAGGAATTTCCCCAGGGAAAGGCTGCTCAGGCCTTGGCAGGGGCTGCCCAGGGAGCTTTGCAGTGCCCATCCCTGCAGCTGTCCCAGGAAGGCCTGCAGGTGGCACTCAGGGCTCTGGGCTGGGGACAAGCTGGGCATCGAGCACTGCTGGGACTCCATGGTCTTACAGACCTTTTCCAGCCTTAGTGATTCCATGAGTCTATGATTCTATGAAGGCATGATTCAGAACAGATTTAACTCAAATCTATCATACACAAATATTACAGAGGTCAAAATTCACGTGAATGAAATTTAAGATTATTCTTTAAGACTGAAAGAAACGTATGTCAATGTTGCATATAGGGAAAGCCCTATAAAAGAAGAGCCTTGTTACCCTTGTAAGATGATGCCTCGGGCCTCCTGCTTCGGCTTAGTACAGCTAACAGGCAGGGGTGAGGGGCTCCCAGCAGGGCAGGGAGAGCCGAGCTCAGGATCCCAGGCACCCGAGCAGACGGGGATAGGTGTCTCCTTTATTGAGGTGGGTGTTAATAAGATCCCAGTTCAGTGACTGTTCTCACCAGCAGAGGCTCACCCCACAGCAGAGGAAGCAGCTCTGGGCTGGGCTCCTGCAGCAGCAGTGGAATTCCTTTCCCCAAGAGCAGTGGCTCCCACAGTGCTCCTCCAAAGCTAAGACAAGGCTAGGAGCTGCACCCAGCCCCTTCCCCCAGCCCAAATCCCACCGTAGCTCTGGCCCTCCTCCTGCTTCCCCAGGGAAAACTCCCAAAGAAACAGAGCTCTCCCTTTGTCTGAAGCACCCAGCAATCACCTGCCATTAGCAACTCACTGGCAAGAAATTCTACAGGTGAAAAGGAAGAACAGAAAAGAAAACCCTTCCCCAAACAAGGAGGTGGCCACATGCTGAAGGAGCACACACACATCCCCAGCTGGTGAGAAACCCTCCCCCTGCCTCAAAGAGGAAGAGTCTGACGGTGCAGGAGTGAAACCCACAGACATTACAACCAGCCAGGTTCCAGCTGAACTGCAAGGGCAGCCACAGCCAGCAGCAGTCGCCCCTGTAGAACCAAGGAGATCTAAGATGAAATCAGAGCACCCAAATGCTGTGGAGTCTGGCAAATCTGGGGCCATCTCAATACACCACCTTCACTGCAACCATTAATGCCCATACCAACCCAGAGACAGTGGGCTCTGCCACCAACAAGCTTAGAAATTATGAGAGTGTGATCAATGGCCCCATGCAGGCCTGATGCAGTCTGTGCTGTGGTTAAGGACCTCAGAAAGGAATTTAAAGAGGAAATGAGGGAGATGAGGCAGGAGGTAAGATAAATGCAGCACTAGTGCAAGTCACAGGCCCCAAAGTCAGAGCCCAACGTCCCCCAGCTACTGTGAGAGTACATCCCACGAGCTGACCTGTGCTTCTTCCTGAGTGACCATGGGGAAGGCATGGGAACATGGGATGGGAAACCCACTTCTGTCTTAGCAGCACAAGGAGGGAAAACTCAACTCAAGGAAGGAAACACTAATCGAGGGAGTTCCAGTAAGGTGAAGGGAGCCTCCTGCTATGACCAAGCTGCTGGGTATGATCTGTCAGATCCCCTTGAAGGTACCTCTAGTATGAATGCCCAGAAAAGAAAGAATAACCACGGCTAGAGGGGCCCTGCCTCTAGCCAGGGAGAGGCACGGGAAAACCAGGTCATTTGGATGGTGTGGATCCAATGGCCTTTCCACATCTGCTGTGGAAAGGAAGGTGCCCACAGCACAGCTCGTACAGCAGGATGCCCAGGGACCAGATGGTGGCTGGCTGGCCATGGGAGCAGCCAAAGAGGATCCACTCCGCTGGGCTGTACTCCGGCATTCCTATGGGACACGGGCGCAGCTCATCAGGCCCATGCTGCTCCCTCCCTTCCTCCCAGCCAGCTCCCGTTCCACAACAGCCAGCCCCTGCCCTGCCGAAAACCAACTGGGCTGCAGCTGGCTGAAGAAGGATTCTCCCTCTCTCCCTGTTCCCCCTCTGCCAGCAAAGGGGGAACCTCCGCTGCCCGGCTGGGCCCGGCTTTGGGCTCACCTGACATCCGGGTGTAGAACGTGTCCTGGAGGATCGTGCCGCACCCGAAGTCGATGAGCTTCGCCTGGCCTGTGCCCAGGTCCACGAGGACATTCTCGGCCTTGATGTCGCGGTGCAGACGCCGCGGCTGCTGCAGGGCCGCACGGCCTCCACCACCGGGCAGAGCAGCCCCCACGCCACGGGCTCCGTCAGGAAGCCCCGCTCCTCCAGCAAGTGCCAGAGCTCCTGACTGCGCTCCGCACGCTCCATGACCAGCGCCACGCCGTCGGGCACCTCGAACCAGCCCAGGAGCCGCACCACGCCGCGGAAGCCGGGCCGCCACACCTTCCACAGCAGCGCCAGCTCCAGGGCCACAAGGGCGCCCTTGTGCTGCGGGGGGACCGCGATGCCGACAGCGGGGCCGATGCTGCGCCGCGCCTTGGGCCCCCTGCCCGGCCCCGCCGCGGCTCGCCACTGCCCGGCCCGGCACGCTGCGCGGGCCCCGCTCTCTCCACGCTCGCTCCCCTCCGCCTGCCGCCCTGCCGGGCCTCGCCTCAGCCCCGCCCGGCTCGCCCCGCCGGCTCCTCCGCGGGCCCCGCTCCCTCACCGGCCGCGCCCACTCCCAGACGCGCTCCCGGCACGCTCGCTTGATGGCCGCCTGCGAGCCAAGGCCAGCGGCGGGCTCAGCTCGCCGCCCGCCGCCCCGCTCCGACCCGGCCCCGTCTCTTACCGGGTCCCGGAGTAAACGCTGCCGCAGCCGCCGCTGCCCAGCAGCGGCCCTCCCGGCAGAGCTGCTCTGGGCGAGGCTTCTCCGCCCGTGCGGGCGGCACCGCGCTCTCGCTCTTGTGCCCGGGGCAGCCGAGCGCCCGGCGCGCTGCTGCTTGCCGAGCCGCCCCGGGCTGCGGCGGCTCGGGGCCGGCGGCCGAGCTGGCGAGCGGCGGAGCTCGGAGCGGGGAAGCTGCCGGCAGCGCTGTCGGCGGCGGGCCGGGAGCCGGGCGGCAGCGGGGCGGCTGCGGGCGGAACCGCGGCAGGGGCTTCCTTCGGGGCCGGGGCCTCGCCCGGGGCCGGGCCAGAGCCCGCGCCAGGCGGAGCCGAAAGACCGTGCTGCTCCGCCAGCAGCAGAGCGAGCGGCACCTCCAGCGGCGCCACGGGCGGGACGGAGAGAGCCCGGCGGAGGCGGAAGCACGGCGGGCCGGGCAGCGGCGGGCACGGGGCGGCCCCGCCGAGGGGCGCCGTGCGGGACGCGGCGTGAGCCGGGCGGGAGAGGCGGGACACGGACGGGACGGGACGGGAGCAGAGCGAGTGTGAGAGCGAGAAGGGGATGGGGAGCCAGTGGAAAGTCGAACGGAAAACCCATCGAGAGAAGCGCTGCTGCTGCTGCTGCTGCTGCTGCTGCTGCTGCTGCTGCTGCTGCTGCTGTGCCCCGCGGAACAAAAGAGAGAAAGAAACAAATCACACCCCAAAGTCATTCCTGTTAGAGAAATAACCAAAGAAAACAATGGAGCAATAAAGAAGAGTGCTGGCTTGTGGCTTCTTTCTTCTTTGGGTGAGACGAAGCATTTCATGGGGAAGAATTGCCTCTTCTGACAGTTTTGCCTGAGTGGACAGGAGTGCAGCATTGAATTTTCAAGTCGAAAAGGGAAATCGTGTCAGTAATGTCATCTCTTTTCATCCTCTCTTGAGACAGTTGCAGGCTGCCAAAAGACACGGTCTGCAGTCTGGAACTTGGGGCCAAGTTTCTTTTTCTGCCAGAGGATGAGGAGGGGAAGCATCCCAGAATCATGGAGTCGTGCCATGGTTGGGCTTGGAAGGGATCTGAAAAATCCCATGGCTGCAACCCCGCTGCTGTGGCTGGGGAGCCCTTGCACTAGACCGGCTTGTCTGGAGCTCCGTGCAGCCCGGCCTTGACCACTGTCAGGGACGGGACATGCACGCCTTCTCTGGGCAACCTGTTCCAGCAGAGTCTTTTTTTCTGAATCCCTTAGCTAAACCTAATCTGTCTCCATTTGGATCCATTCTCCCTTGTCCTGTCCTTGCCTGCCCTTGTACAAAGTGGCGGGGGGGGGGGATTGGTTGTGGAAGAGATTAAGAAAAGTGCCCAATGAACAGACAATCAGTGCCCCACCTCAAACAGATAGGAATAGAATTCCCCTATTTGTAACCTAAGACAACTGGGATCCTGGATCCATTTTTCCTGTGGCTGCGGGTCCCAGCCCCGGCGGAGCAGAACTGGGAGCTGGGACTGCGATCCCTGATTGCCGATCCCCTTGTCTCTCTCTCTCCTGTTCCCTCCCTTTCCTCTGGGGGATCACAAATCCCAGAGCAGCTGCAGAGCCCCGTGCCCAGCCTGGGTTTCCCAGCAAAGGGAGGCCTGGGGGTGAGGTGCCCCGGGCTAGCCAGGAATGGGGGTCCGGGGGTCCCTGGGCTCATGGAAACAGGGAATCCAGGGGCTGGCAGAGGGGGATACCCGGGAAAGGGGGTGCAGGGGGTGTTGGTGCAGGATAAGGGAGTGCAGGGGGTCCTGGAACTGGGGAAGGAGATGCAGGGGGGTCCCAGTGCCCCAAAATGGGGATTCAAGGGGGTCCCTGGGGGAGTCCCCAAAGCCCCTCCCAGGGGGGAGCAGGAGCTGGGTCGGGAGCTCTGGGCAGAGAAAAGGGGGTGACCCCGGCATGGGGGGACATGGGGGAGTCAGACGCGCTCTGAGGGGGGACACGACCCCCGGGGACCCCCCTCACCTTCTCCCGCAGGGGAGGCCGAGCCCCAGCCCAGCAGATGAAGCCCAACACGAAGCCCCCGAGCCCCGGCAGCACCTTGGGGGGCGTCCGGCGGCAGCTCCGGGGGCGGGAGGGGCAGGATCCGGGAAACGGCGGCTGGGAAGGGACCGGCACGGACTGGGACAGGCTGGGATGGACTGGGACAGGCATGGACTGGGACAGGCATGGACTGGGATAGGGATGGACTGGGACAGGTATGGACTGGGACAGGCTGGGATGGACTGGGACAGGCTGGGATGGACTGGGACAGGGATGGACTGGGACAGGCATGGACTGGGACAGGCTGGGATGGACTGGGACAGGCTGGGATGGACTGGGACAGGCATGGACTGGGACAGGCTGGGATGGACTGGGACAGGGATGGACTGGGACAGGCACGGACTGGGACAGGCACGGACTGGGACAGGCATGGACTGGGACAGGCTGGGATGGACTGGGACAGGGATGGACTGGGACAGGCATGGACTGGGACAGGCTGGGATGGATTGGGACAGGCTGGGATGGACTGGGACAAGCTGGGATGGACTGGGACAGGCATAGACTGGGACAGGGATGGATTGGGACAGGCTGGGATGGACTGGGACACTGGGACACAGCAGGGTACACCAAGATACCCCAGGACACACCAGAATACACTGGGACACACCACACCCAGGACTGGGACCCACTGGGAGCAGGATCAGAGCACACTGGGACCTAGCAGGACCAGAAGTGGGAGAGCAGGGATCATAGTGGCAGCAACTGGGATATACTGGGAGTGACTGGGATCATACTGGTGGAAACTGGAACTGTATTGGTTTAGCTGGATGTGACTGGGAATGACCATGAGTATGCTGAGGGCAACTGGGATATACTGGGAGTGTCTGTAACCATACTGGGTGTGACTGGTTTGACTGGGACCATGCTGAGGGAGAATGGGATCACACTTGGAATGACTGGGCCAGTGCTAGGGGCAACTGAGAGCAACTGGGATCATACTGGAGCAACTGGGACCACACTGAGGGTGACTGGGGTCATACTGGGATCATATTGGAAGTCACTAGGAGCAAGCTGAGAACAGCTGGGACTATGTTGGGGCAACTGGGATATACAGGGAGTAACTGGAATCATGCTGGAGTTGACTGGGGGTTGCTGTGAGCAACTGGAATCGTGGAAGCTACTGGGAGCAACTGGGAGTCTGTGGAAGCATGCTGCGGGCAACTGGGATATACTGGGAGAGGCCAGGAGTGACTGGAATCACAGAGCAATCATAAAGGAAGCTACTGGAATAATATACTGGGACTATCTGGGAGTCACTGGGATGGTACTGGGAGTAACTGGAACCATACTGGGATGATAGTGGGGGAAAAGGGCATTGTACTGAGAGTACTGGGAGTGACTGAGATGATACTGGGGGTGACTGGAACCATACTGGGAGAGGCTGGAACCATCCTAGGGGTGAATGGTAACACCTGGGACCATTCTGGGATCATTCTGGGAGTGACTGGGATCATACTGGGATTGTAATGAATTCAACTGAAAGTTACTGGGATCATGCTGGGTGTGACTGGGAGCCGCAGAGCCCATGCTGGGAGTGACCTGGGCACCCCTGGGGGAACTGGGGCAACTGGCCCAGCTGGGGCTCAGGGTTGTCCTCCCCCAGGGCTGCCCCGGGTCCTGCTGCCACCTCCGACCCCACAGAGCCAAGGGACAGGGGACAGGGACAGGGGAGAGCTGAGGGACAAGGACAGGAGACAGGGACAGGGACAGGAGAGGGACAGGGGACAGGGCAGAGCCAGGGAACATGGCCTGGCCGAGGGACACTGAGCTCCAGCACTTGGGTCTGTTGCCCTTGGGCTCCCAGCACAGCCCAGGGGCAGAATCCCCTCCAGAAAATGTTGTTTGCTTTCAGCTTTGCTCTGGAACATTCCCCAGGAGCCCCTGCAGCGGCTGCAGCCCGGCCGGGTGCCTGGGGCCACCAAAGCTGCTCTGGCAGTGCCCTCCTGCCCTGGGCAGGGCACACAACAGCCAAGGAAAGGCTCCTGCTGGGCTCAGGGCAGGCACAGGGCACTCCCCTGGCGCTGCCACGGGCACAGCAGAGCCGGCCTGGGCACAGCATTGGCACCCATGTCCCATGCCATCCCAGCAGGGATTATGTCTCATTGTGTTATAAATGAGAAGCTTGACTAGGCCAATATTCGAGCAGCAATCAATTTATTAATTAATATGGTAAAGTATGAGCAATACAGCACTTGGTAACAGTGGGGGAAATTTTCCCTCCAACTGCACACTGATAGTGGAGGCTTACAGGCATTGATAGGGGTACTCATAAGCTTTCTCAGCAGTTTCCATTCCCAAGTTTTACGTCACAATTCTATACACTATTATGATTTAATTTTTGTCAGGATGTATCCCAGAAAGGATTATCCCCAGATGGTGGTGTCTGTCTTCTGAAAGAAGGAAGAAGTCTCTCAGCTGGTAAGGTCCAGATTCCAGATGTGGGTTCACCTTTTAATTGCAAATCTCATAACAGTGATATCCAGCTTCCCTTGGTGGAAACTATCAATCCTTGGGTAGATGTTCATCTTCCTTTGTTAAGCTGCTTTTCACTGTTTTGTTAATGCGTTGAGATAAGCATGTTTCCTTTTGATATATTCTAAAGCTATAATTTCAAAGATCCTTACTATAAGCAATGTTCTATAATTATACTTCAAAAGGTTATTATTGCAAAACTCTTTTTAGCTCAAAGCAGAAAGTTCCTGTCAAACAGCAACATCCTTAAAGCTTTAATTCGAATGCTCCTAAATCAAGATTTATAAAGGTTAATTGTGAACAAAGGGTAGGTTCAAAGGCCTTCTTCCATGCTTTCCTTCCTCAGTTATTTATTAGAATTGTCTTTATAACTGTCCCACAGTCAGTTTCCACACATATCACAATCACAGATATACACGTTGCCTGTATGTACCTGACATGAAACACAGCTTTGTATTTCACATTACTACCTATTTTCTTTTTGTTACTTTTAATAACATTTTCTTTATAACATTTTAAAATTTTAAGCCTGCTTTACTTTTCTCCTAATCCTATCTCACAACAAAATAAATATATAAATATTCAAGTGACAATAAAACCCACCACACTCATGAATAAATTAATTAAGAAATCTCAAAATTAGAAAAATCTTAAATTAACAAACTATAACCACTACAATGTAATAATAAACCTTTTGCCAAAGTTTCTCTAATTTTCTAAAGTTCCCAGTAAAGGCTGTTTTGAGCCTCTGAGAATCTCTTGTTTGTATTTCTCGAGGGAGGCCAACTCAAAGGACAAAATAATAGTAAGTCCTTTTAAAGGTCTTCTTGAGAGATTTGTTTGGAGGAAACAGCTGCAAGAGGAAATCTGGGAGAAGGGGAAGGGCATAGATCCAGCTGCTCCAATTGAAGAGATGTCCTTAGACATGGCCATTTAACCAGGAGAGCTGGAAACACCTGAAGGAGGGGGTCATGAAATATTAGACTGAATGTTGGTGGCTCAAATAGAGGGGAAGATCAGTATTTCTTCTCCTGACACCAGTAGAAGAATCTAGTAGATCCAGAAAATTCCTGTTTCTGGTGGGAAAACTTTGCCATTTTTTCAAAGTACTCAAGTGACCCAGATGACAAAGGTTTGCGTGTATATTATGAAAGTAACAGGTATTAAAAGCTGTGCCCCTTTCCAGGCAGCCATCAGCTGTATGCCCATGAACAGGCAGTGCCACTTGTGCCCTGAGGTGCCCAGCCGGGATTGGATCTCTCCGAGAGCACCTGAGGGAGAGCAGAGCACCTTGCAAGCTGCAGGTCCCTGACAGCCCCGCAGGGCTCCTGTCCCATCAACATCTGCTCTGCTCCAGTGTGAAACAGGGCCCAGCATGGTGCTGGGATCATCAGAGAGCTGAGGTGTGTGCTGGAATTCAATGCCCTCCCCATCCCGCAGCAGCCCTGCATTTCCCTGCTCCAGCCTTGGTCTCCAGCACAGCCATGGAGGCTCTTTGGGCTCCTGACTGTTCCTGCAGCCCCCAAGGGCAGCTGAACTCTGCCTGTGGCAGTGGGGTTTTTTGAGGTTGTTTGGTCTCCTCTTGCACTGGGTTTGAGTATGTTTGGTCTTTCCCTGTCTGGCTGGAATGGCAGTTTGAAGATGTTTAGTCTATGTTTGCCTCCTGTCTAGCCAGGGCACTTGCAGTGGTTTTTTCCCCTAGCCTGGTAAGTTCCCTGTCAGTTCCGGGTTTCTCTCTTTGCTATGGGTTTATGCCTTTCCCATCTTAGCTTCTGACCTAACCCCGCCCCGATTTCCCGCTCTCTCTTACGCAAAAGCCGCTGTTTTCTCTGCCTCCCCGCTCTGTGCCACTGTCTGCCCTTCCAGCTGCACGGATCCCGCGCTCTGCCGGATCCCGTGCCCCGCTGGCTCCCCCTCCGCAGCCGGCACCCCTCTCCGCCCGGGAAAGGAGGTCACCCCGCGGGGCATCGGCCGCCTGGCTCCTGCCCGCGCCGCCGGCACCGCTGAGCCTCCCGTGAGCCACGGCTCCTGGCGAGAGGGGGATCGCCCACACGAGCACCGCTGCTGCCAGCGCCGTGAGGAGAGAGACTGTCCCCGCCGCCAGGAGAGAGACTGTCCCCGCCGTGAGGAGAGAGACTGTCCCCGCCGTGAGGAGAGAGACTGTCACCGCCGTGAGGACAGAGACTGTCCGCGCCGCGCTGCCGCTGCCTGCGAGTGCTGCGCCATCTTCTCACGCCGGCGCTGCTGCCACTGCGGCAACGAACAGCTCCTGTGCCACGCTGCCGATTCCAAGCAGCGCCATCCTGGCGCGGGACAGAAATAAAGCGGCTCGGAGAAGCCAGCACGGGGTCGTTCCTTATTTCCTTTATAATGAATCTCAGAGGCTGAGCCCGCGTTCCCAGCAGCCGAACCGTGACCCTGCCGGCCGGCAGCAGAGGTCGGGCACGGCCGCTCCTGGGCCTGCCCCGATCGCCTGCAGGGATTGGGGCACGCTGGTGCACACCTTGAAATGAATGGGCAGGAGATCTTTCTCCTTTTTAATGCCTTTATTAAGAAGAATCAGCTCAGGTGGGGAGAAATCGACGGGTTGCGCCCTCGCCGCCGCTGCTCCCAGGCGTGGCACGAAGCAGGAGGATGATGCAGTTTTGTCCGCTGGTCTGCAGACAGAACTGGGGACTCTGTCCTCACGGGAGAGTCGTTGAGTCCTTGGTTTGTTGGTTTAGAAACCCGGGGGGGTCTCTTTAATCAGTTTCTTTTCAGGTTAGGGTGAGAAATAAAAAGATTCAAGCAGGTACGGGACAATGCTCCCATCCTTAGACGTCACTTTAAGTCACTTGTTGGCTCGTGATTTTAGGGGTTTTTCTTATAAAAACTGTAAAACTGTAAAAACCCAGGTTGCACTGCATTTCTTATTTGCATGTTGTCTCTGGTGTCACTGCCCATTCTCTTTACCCTGGAGGGTTTCCCTTGGTATCTCCTTGGCATACAGCTAGAATCAGGGAAACAATCAGTTAATCACCGGCCATTAACAGGTATTCGAAGAGCTTTTCTTCAGCAGCACACCTAAAGAAGTCTGACCGGTTTAACTTGCTTTTTTTTTTTTTTTAACTCTGAAACTAAAAAAATACAATTTTCTATTCATAACAGTTCCCCCCTATTTTTCTTTGATCAAGCTTAAGCTTGCATCAACTTATAATTTTTGGCTTATTAACATAGAATTTCCTATATTTTTTGTATTGATAATACATTTCTTCAGCACTCGGGTGATCATATTTACTAAACTTCATTACCCTTTTTGGTTTTTTCAGGTTAATTCCTTTAGAAATTCTTAGGTTATTCTGTACAGCAGATGTCACTATTTTTGTTAAACATGGAAATAAGAACAGACTAACAAGTGTACCCACAGTGAAGGTTATAGTTTTCCAACTTTTTTTGAAAATCCATAGATTATCCCACCAACTGGAATCAAGCGTAGGAGTCTTTTGATTTCGTAAATATGCTAGTTCTTTTATTTCGTTTAAAGTGTTTCTAATGACTGCCACAATTAATTTGATTTGATAAGCTACTGTTTTGGTTTGGTTAAGTTGGTCATTAATATGATTAAGAGCCAATGCGGTCTGATTAGATATTACTTCTAATTCTGATTGTAGTTTCAAAATTTTGTTTAACATATCTTGTTTCTTCAGTTTTGTTTTTCTCAAATCCTCATATATAGGAACTCTTAAACTTGATCCAGATTCTTTGTGTATTATAAAGACAGTTTGTTTTATAATTTTAATGATGCTGCTACTAGACCAGCTTCTTGGCAATTCAGTGGATGTTGTGGTACCATTGACCCAAAACAGGCGTTTAGGGGTTTCCTGAAAGATATTAATTTTTGTCGTGCCCTCCCAATATTTAGAAATACTTTTTCCTTTTACCAGATTTACCAGGTTTGCTTCAGTAGCATTACGTTCAAAGCACCACCAGGTTTCTCCTACAGGGTGCTCTCCTAGGAGTGGCTGCCTAAAGGTGGCGGTGTTCCGGGTCATCCAATATATTTTCTTATTCTCTTGATAAAAGATCAATTGGGAGAGGTTAACACAATTGTTGTGGACTCTCAGCAAGGAGCTTACTTCTTTCTCATAGAGAGGTTGGTAGTACTCATTGTACAGCTCTCCTGGGCTCTCCAGAGCACCACCAGCAATCAGAGCCAGCACTACTACCCTTCCCAAGAGTCCAGTATGGGTCATCCTGCACAGCCTGCCCACCCGGCCTTGCCTCTTGAGGATTTTACTGAGAAGAAGTCTCCAAGTTCTTTAGAGTCTTTTGTTCCTCTGGTTAAACTTCTCTTGATCTGTCCCTGCTAATTTGGTCCCTCTTAGGGGAGCACTCTGGAGAAGATTAACCTGGGGTCTTTGGTACCAAGTTGGGCCGACTTAACCAGAATTACTTATTATCAATTTTTAACTTTTACAAATTTCTTAAAACACTTCAAGACATGTTATGATTCTAAACTTTTTTCTTACGCAGTTCATCAGTCTTTTTGAATGTCAGTTTTAAGTAATTTGGTCCTTTTATAATAGTATACTCAGCTGAATTAACTTCCGATGCGGTTGAATCCTGTCCTGAGTTAGAGTGTGAGGGTGGTGTGGAATCTGGTCCAATACCAGAAGGAGACACTGACGAATCTTGTCCAATACTCGGGGGTGAGACTGGTGTGGAATCTGGTCCAATACCAGAATGAGACACTGAAGAATCTCGTCCAATGCCCGGGGGTGGGACTGGTCCTTTAATTCTCGTAATGTGAGTCCAACCTTTTTCTCTGGTTCGCACAGCTGAATTAGCGATGAGTACCTGAAAGGGGCCTTCAAATTTAGGCATTAATGGTCTATAATTCCAGGATTTTATTAAAATCCAATCTCCTGGGTTGATGTCATGTGCTTTTGTATCAAGAGGGGAGGTTTGGGGGAGGTATCCTCTTTTTCTAAGTCCTTCTAGGGTTCCTCCAATGACATCTAAATATTTCCTTGTAGCTTCTTCTCCTTCCAGGTAGTCTCCTTAAGAAGAATCAGCTCAGGTGGGGAGAAATCGACGGGTTGCGCCCACACCGCCGTTGCTCCCAGGCGTGGCATGAAGGAGGAGGATGATGCAGCTTTGTCCACTGGTCTGCAGACAGAGCTGGGGACTCTGTCCTCACGGGAGAGTCGCGGAGTCCTGCTTGTTTGTTTAACACTCCGGGATGTCTTCTTAATCAGTATGTTTTCAGGTTAGGGTGAGAAACAAAAAGGTCCAAGCAGGTACGGGACTATGCTCCCATCCTTAGACGTCACTTAAGTCACTTGTTGGCTCGTGATTTTAGGGGTTTTTCTTGTAAAAACTGTAAAACTGTAAAAACCCAGGGAGCAATGCATTTCTCATTTGCATGTTGTCTCTGGTGTCACTGCCCATTCTCTTTACCTTGGAGGGTTTCCCTTGGTATCGTTTTGGCAAACGGCCAGCATCAGAGGAACAATAGTTAATCACCGGCCATTAACGGGTGATTAAGGACTTTTTCTTTGGCAGCACACCCAAAGAAGTCTGACCGGTTTGACTTGCTTTTTTTAACTCTGAAACTAAAAAAAATACAATTTTCTATTCATAACAGTCCCCATACTGACTCAGTGTCCCCTTTGCTTCCCAGATGTCCCATCTGCTGTCCCTGTCCAGGAGATCTGCTGAACTTTGTCTGCAGGATCAGAAGAACCGGTGTCCTTTGGCCACCCCCAGTTCCCACTGAAGATGGGACCACCTGCAGAGCAGAGGGGACCAGCTGGAGCTCCAGGCACAGCTCTTGCTGCTCACAGCTGAGCCTGTGACAAGCTCCAGGAGCTCCTGCCATCTCCCTCCCTGTTGGCAGCTCCCTCCCTCCAGGCCCCAGGCCCTGCCCATCCACTTTTTTCCCTCCCAGCTCACCCCTTTGCTTTGCCTTCCCTTATTAAACAGTTTGTCTTTTTCATTTGACTCGTGCATCTGTCCATGGAGCTGAAGCAGCACAAATCCTGAGCCCGGGGACACACAGGGCCCTGCTGCCATTCTGTTCCAGGCCGTCATCTGTGCACGGGCAGAGAGGAACAATGGCAGCTCAGGCTGCAAAGGTCTCTGTCCTGCTGCTCCAGTTGCACAGCACCGTGGAGTTGAAGGTCGTGCTGAGCACACTGAAGGGAACAAGGACCCTGGGTTTTTGAAGAGCCAGCTTGAGTATGCTCTTCCATGGCGAGCATCCACCGGGGGCAGAGGAGCTTGCCAATGCTGGAAGTTCTCCCCAAGAGCTTCCTGAAAGCACAGCAATGCTCCATGCATACACAGGGACCTGAAGAGGGCAGAACCAGAGACCATGGTGGCCTAACAGTGAGCTCTGGGTGTGCCTCAAAGCAAATGAAGCAGCAGCAGCAGTGCAGTGGCTGTGACTCAGAGGCGCGAGCGTCCCAGTGGCTGCAGCGCTGTCAGGCAGTGCCTGCAGGCTGGGTGCGCTTCTGGCAGCTCTGCTCTCCCCACAAGTGAGGAATCGCAGCCCCTGCCTCAGGCCCACTCAGAAAGCCAACCAAGTGAGACCAGAGGCAGGGGACCCTTCCCAGCTGTCTTGGGCATGGCTGCAAAACAGCCGCTGCCTCTTCCTGTGCCCGTGTTTGGGGTGTGCTGAGCCCAGAGCCGGCCAGCTTGTGCTCTGCTGTGCCAGGAGCGTTCTGGGCGGGCAGGAGAAGTGCTGCGTGCACAGCAGAGCATCCTGCAAGGGGCTGAGCAGAGCCTCCTGCGGGAACAGGGCTCCGCTCCCTGGCTGGGAACAGCCTGGTTTTGCTGCCCTGAGCGCAGGCAGGAGTTCAGGCACGTGCAGAGGCAGCGGGCAGCTCGTGTTTGTAGGGGCCCGGTGATGGAGAAGGAAGACTCGCTCACCATATGATGATCGACAAGTCTCGTCTTTATTCCCGAATCACTGATTATTATACACCTTTTAATTAGCTCATGCATAGTGCAAAATCCCAGCTTACCATTGGCTAACTAGCTATCAGCTAACTACGTGCTGTTTTTGGTATAACTATCCCACTTTCCCAGGTTATTTTTCTCCACCACCTGCTCGGTGCATTACTTCATCCGTGGGCCAAGGACACACAGTTTAATTGGAATGGCAACTCCCTCATTTTCTATCTTGGTCAAATTAATCTCACTGTGAGCTTTAGCTCGGAGCCAGCTTGTTACAAAGCTCTCAACATTTCCCCCATTTTCTTTTTGGGCCAGAAGTGTTGTTTTCCAAGCCCTTTTCATCATCTGACTCACTATTCTTTGTATGCAATTAAGCAAGCATGGTAATACAAGCATTAGCAATACTATCACACAATATCTCTATAGCTTATTGATACAGAATGATCTGATAAATTCATACAACACATACCCTCAAATTCCTCACAACCATGGCCTTGAGCTAATAATAAAAAATCGATTGCTGCTCTATTTTGCAATACTGCGTGATTTACACTTTGTACATCTTGAGACAACATGTCCAATACCTGGGAGGTGGCGTTCAGTTTGTCTTTGGCCCAGCAGCCTAACTGCTTGGCCAAATTCATGGCCTTATTAGTTGCCCCTCCAGGTTAAAATGTGGCTACTACTACTTGTTTCAGCTCGCTCCAGAATGCGGGTTGCCCTATTTGGCAGTCCCTCTGGAGCGAAGAGAACAGGACTTAAGTTGCTTGATGCAGTCATCTAGTGCCTCCTCAACCCCACAGTCTTTTTTAATCGGTCCAACAGTGGATGTCTGTGTGAGGGGCACAAGCTTTCGACAGCGTGAAGCTGTTATGTGAGTACGTACTTGCTTTTCTACTCGCTCACACAAGGTCTTAAGTTGCCAAGTAACATATGCCAAGATAATTTGCTCCGGGGCTTCATATAACCCTAACGATCCTCCCAAATCAAACCCTGTAAAATCCCTTAGTGCTCGCTGCCACGAGTTCTGCAAGTTCCAGGAGAATCGGCAGCTTGGGTACCAGTTCTGCCGAACGGTCGATTGCTCCAACCAAAACACCTTATTACAGCCTCCACAGTCTAGCGCGATCCATGCAGCGCATTTATTGTCCCCACAGTCCAGGCATGGCTGTGATTGAGGAGCTTTTACTTCTACCGTAAGGTCCTGACACCACCCGATCCAATCGTCAGGAAGATGAACGCAGGCACGTCGCGCGTCGTTAGAGTAGGGCTTAAGGCGTTGCAAATAGGGTCGCAATATCAGCGTCAGTTTGTTGTGCACCCTCTCTTTGTCCTCCGGTGACAAGGCCGCGACGGTCCTCAACATCTGGTACAGCTCGAGTCCACTTCGCGGGGATCCACAAGGGTCCTGTTGGAGAGGAAACACAAAGATATCCCCTCCCCCAGTATAGTACCCTGGCAGCTATCCTGCTACATAAAGGGAGTCAGTCACAATATTCAAAGGACCTTTTAAATTCATCATTGTCCATACTACAGCTAAAAGTTCCAATGTCTGTAGACTGTCCCTGGCATCTGCATCTAACAAATGCTGTCGCTACTGTCCTTGCTGTTTCCATGTCACGGCTGCTCTCCTGGACTTTTTACCAGCGTCCGTAAAGGCCGTGATAGCCCCCCTTAATGGTGACAGACTCCGAATGGGCTTTGTTATCCAGTCCCATTCTGTCATCCACTGGAGGGGACTAGGATGCAGTTTCCCAGTCTCCATGACAGCTCCAGCTCCTAAAAGGGCTTCCTGGAGCTCCCCAGAGTTCACCGAATACCAGTCAAGCGTGTCCTTTTTGATGGGCAATCATATCGTGGAAGGCTCTGCTCCTGTAACTTGGATGGCCCTAAAACGTCCTTTCTTTATGAGGGATGCAATCATTTCAATTTTCAGTCTCACAGTTCTCTGTTGCTGTAGCGGTGGAGAGAGCCACTCCAATACCCTGAGCTCCCCCGTTTTCTTTTCAAGCTGAGACAGGGAACCTGTTAAAACAGAAACAAATCCCACATCCCTGCAGAACTGAAGAATTTTCTCAAAATCCTGGAGGTGAAGAATGGGTCCTGGTTTCATTTTGCAATGTTACATAGAGAAATGTTAAGATAAGAGTAATTAGGAATCAATTTAGATAATACACATAATCAACAACACATACAAGATCAAAAAATTACTAAACACTATAACACTGAACTCTTATCCCAGAGTCTGCGACAGCTGATAAACCTTAAAATGACAGAGAATTGGAGAAATCCTGTCCGGATTCATGGTTCTCCAAATCACCTCTGAAAATGGCTCAGCTGTCATAGATGGTCAAATTGCCAAGTCAAAAGGACTTGAATACTTTTTGATGCAGAAAACATCTGGGTTGATTGTCAGTCACTCCATCCAAATAGAGTTAGAACTTGGCTAGAGTTCGAACTCTAATTGGTGAGTGTCACTTAACACATTTTCTAAACAGGATTTTTAAAAACAACTGTTATAAACAAGAAACCTTAGGGTTACAAACCAATTAAACCAGCAAATAATTGAATCCTTCTGAAGTTTCTGTCAAGACAGAGATTTTCCAAGCACAGCAAACTTCTTGAATTCTCTACTGGAGTATTCCTGTAATAATAATTAAAAGAACCACAAAACTGGTAATTTGGCTAAAACCCTTCAGAAACATCTAAATAGTTAGGAAATAAAAAGACAGGATCCTGAAGAGACACGTGTCTTGCAGGTGATCACACAAAAAAATAGAAAAACACATGAAAGCTGGCTGTAAATACTACAACAATACCTTAATAATAATTCTTATCACAAAAATCTGAAAACTTCTTTAAAAAAGTGCTTGAAGGGGTTAAAACAACTTTCCCAAAATATTCATCTAGTATTAACAACAATCACTATCTATCAGCATTACTTACAAAAACTGGAAATAACAAAGATTATAAACTTAATATCAATCATTCTTAAAACTTTGAATCTTGGATAGATATTTTAAAACAAAACTGAAAAAGATGACAGATAATTTTAAACACAAATAATTTCACTTAAAATAAGGATAGTACAAAATAATTAGCACATTTACAAAATAATTAGCACATTTACATCAATTTATCTAATGCCATCTCTTAATGAATAGAAGAAAGCAAAGACTATAAAGCCCATAGTATACAGAAATCTTAGAGTTTAAATCTTCTCATATGTAGTCTAAACAGAAACTAGGAAGTTTACTTAGACTCTGCCCCCCTAAAAGGTTGTTCCTGCCTCAGGTAAGGGAAAGGCAATGAAGTCATCACACTTAAAGCCATCAAACCCAAATACTCAATCACTTTTAAAAAGGCAAACACATTTACAAAAAAAACCTGGTAAACAAACTGTAAAGTCTGTGGAACAGTTGGGTGAAATGCCCTGTATAACATCTGGATGAAGCACTGTGTGAATTTTCAGAAGTTTTCTATCCTGATCTTGAAGGAAATTCCTGACCTGTTTTTTCTCAGACACTTGTTTGAATTGTTGCAATGGGCTGTCTGCTGTGGTTGCTAGACAGCTGTGACAGGGCGGTGCTTTCAGGAATGTCTGCCCGCGCCCGTCTCCTGCCTGCTCCGGCAGAGCCTCAGTCTGCGCTATCCTGGGGGTGCGGAAAGGAACGCCCTCGCCCGGACCCGCGCAGCCCCGGTCTCCTTTGGGCTCCGCTCTGCCTGGATTTCCGCTCGGGCTGGTTCCCCCTGGCTCTGTGCCAACACCCACAGCCAGCGGGAGCATGTCCCACACTGCTGGTGCTTTTGTGTGCTTGCAAAAAGTGAAAAAACCCTCCCAGCTCCAGCTTTCGGGTTTTGCGTTACTGGTGTGCGTCCGCCGCCGCTAGCACCTATTCGGCTGCCGCGTCTCGCTTTGGCCGGCTTGGCCCTGGCCGGCACCCCCCTCGCGATCTGTGCGCTTTCCCCACGGACAGCTGCTGTGCGAGTTTTTGTCACCGTGCGTGTCACTGGACCCGCGGTGCGCGTAACCGCCGCCGCTACCGAGCATGCTGCTGCCGCAGCACTCGGTCCGCTGCGCCGCCACACCACTGGCACCACCGCCACCATACGCGTTTCCCTCATGGTCCCGAACTTACGCCACTCTGTTAACTCACGTACTGTACAAGGATCTTGAGAAACTCCTTGTGCACAGCCGGAAGCCAACAACTGTGGGAGCTCTTTCTGCAAGTCTATGTCCTTAATCTGCCGCTTTTTTAAAAAGCAAATAAATAAATCATATGCTGCTTGCCTTTCCATTTCTAATCAGCGCTGTTGCAAGGCTTACAGGCTTCGGCAGCACGTAGGCTGAGACTGTCTATACAGCTCCCAGGGCCGCGACCTCACAGTGGTCGTTTGCCGTCCCCCACCTTGCTTCAGAAGGACCCGCTTCTACTTCCCCATCCGTGGCAGCCGTGTCCGTCCGTAGTCGTCTTACGGGTCGACGTCGGGGTCAGCCATTTGATGGAGAAGGAAGACTCGCTCACCATATGATGATCGACAAGTCTCGTCTTTATTCCCGAATCACTGATTATTATACACCTTTTAATTAGCTCATGCATAGTGCAAAATCCCAGCTCACCATTGGCTAACTAGCTATCAGCTAATTACGTGCTGTTTTTGGTATAACTATCCCACTTTCCCAGGTTATTTTTCTCCACCACCTGCTCGGTGCATTACTTCATCGGTGGGCCAAGGACACACAGTTTAATTGGAATGGCAACTCCCTCATTTTCTATCTTGGTCAAATTAATCTCACTGTGAGCTTTAGCTCGGAGCCAGCTTGTTACAAAGCTCTCAACAGCCCGGGGCTGCGCGCCCAAAGCGACACGTGGGCGTGGGGAAGGAAGCGACACAGAGCCGGGGGAAGGAAGATGAGCTCGAGCTGGAGTGCCTGTGGTGCAAGGAGCAGAAGGAATTCAGCCTTCCAGGGTTTCTGACGTGTGTTGGTGTTCCCTGGGAAATGCAGACATTTGGGGAAGTGCCTTTGGAGGAGAGGAGCTTGATTCTCAAGGAAACTGCTTCCCCAGGAGCCCCCAGTGAGGTAGGTGCAATTACAATCTGCACCCCAGTTCATGCTCAGTATTTACTACAATCTTAAATAACAATAAAGTCAAACACAGCAGATGACTGATGTTCCTACCTTCTGCTTCCCAAACACAGCCAAGGGTGGCAGCAGCCACAGCTCCATTCTCCTGAGCTCACAGCACAGCGCAGCTGTTCCAGCCACACCAGCACGGGACTGGCCGCAGGTTGTACAGCCCGTGCCTGAGCCAGGATCAGAGCACATTTCCTCTCAGCTAATGGGAGCCCCGCGCTCTTCCACAGGAGAATGAATGTGAAGAATGCCAGAGCAAATTGAAGTCTCTTCAGCCTGGTGAAGATGAAATCTGCTTCTGTCCTTGTATAGAGCTATGGGTTTGTTTACGTGGCTTCTCCTTCCCTTTTCTGCCTGGCTTTCTCACCTGCAGTTTTCAGTAGAAAAGTGAAGCCATAGGTGGAATAAATAGACTCCACAACCTGATGTAGTTATGAAGTGGGTCTGTATTGTCAGCACCCGGCACAAGCAAGACAGCTCTCCTGAAAACTTGTGCCCTGAGCCCTGGTCTGAGCCCCATGTTTTACTCACAAAGGTGCTCCATATAGATGACATTGCTCAACCTTTTCATGCATATTCAACCCCTGGCCCTGCTTGTCCTCGCCTGGCATGATAATTAGATCCATGCCCTTCTGAACATGCCTTGTTCATGGTGGGGGTCACATGGGAGTCTTTGGTGGTCTCTGAGGCCAAAGATTGTGGTCATCCTTATGGCTGAACTTTTCAACTTTTCTTCTTTGCGCGTGTGCTTTGGTCCCTTGGTGCTTATCTGAGTACGTCCGTCGGTCTTCATGAGCTTGGAGAGAGAGGAGCCCCTTTATCTGGGTTTCTGCATCCTTGGTCTTCTCCCAGTATTGTTCTCTATGCAAGAAGCTTCTGATATTTGCATTTTTCTATTCTTTTTGTACTATGACAGAGGTTTCTTAGGTAAAAGGTTAAAATTCAACACATAATTCTGCAAGCTAAAATTTAAATGCTTAATTCATATTGCTAAACTCAAGGGAGCTCCAAAAATCTCTCTTTCAAAAGAAACAAACCTTTGAAAGGTTAAACCTCAACATAACTGTGATCCTCAATCAATAACTCCTTCTTCCACTTGCTTATAATTTCTTTGTCCTGGGCACTCACTATGGCCTTTTTTCTGGAAGCTCTCTGGCTGTCTTGAATGCTTATGGAGTAAAAGGTAATCCCTGATCTATTTTCGACTCTGCCCAGAGAGAGACTGCTGGAAGGGAGGTAGGACTGGTACTGGGGACCAGGCAGCTTGTCCAGGAATCAAAATTATTGAAATTATGGTAATGTGGACAAGGCATGCAAGTCCAGGTGGTGAGCTCAAATATGCAAGTACTTGCAGTTTCCCCTCAGCACTTGACAGTTTAGGGGTATGGTCTCCTCTTATTTCTGTCTCTTAATCCTCAATCCTTGCCACACTCCTTCAACATCTTTTGCATTGTGATCTT
This sequence comes from Passer domesticus, assembly GCF_036417665.1. NCBI lineage: Eukaryota > Metazoa > Chordata > Aves > Passeriformes > Passeridae > Passer > Passer domesticus. The sequence continues at coordinate 71,110,787 of NC_087479.1, read as the reverse complement.
CCCTGTTTTCTCCCTCCCTTCTTCTTTCTGTGACTTTCTGTACACGACAGACAATCTGACACACACTGTCAGCTTGCTCAGTCACCCGAGCAGTGATAATGATGGTGTAGAAATTGTAGGTGCACAGGAGGCAAAGGTGTCATGCTTCTGTGTGCCCTCTGCAGGCAAACCTGCTTCCCGAAGCTTCAGTCAAACTTGGAACAAAGGCTTGTCCCCACTGCTTTGTTGTGGCTTATGCATTGATGGAGCAACACTTCTGTCTCAGCCCGCTTAAGCCACTGCAAAGCTGGAATTGTTGCTTTAGCAGCAGATGTGCTGGCAGGGTTCTTACAGCTCCTTAGTAAGAACTCTGCACTTCTTCTAGAAGAGGTTTGTGATCTTTGTGCAATAAAAACAATGCCTTCAACTGCTGCAGTGCAAGTCATGCACTCATGTAGATGTGTTTTCAGACACAGGTATTTCTATATATGCCTAGTGAGTGGCCTCGTGGAGAGCAGGGACAAACGAGGAAGGAAAGTGGGCTCATAAAACATGCTTCTGCTTCAACAAAAAGCCCTGTCTTCCCTTCACAGAGAAGGATATAAACTTTTTCTTGAAGGGAATAGACAAGTCTCTCTATGTCCTAATCTTTTACTAGTTTGAAATTGTTCAGAAAGGTTGTAATAATTTTTTTTTTTTCTCTCGTGGTGATGGGGGGTGGGGTCTGCATTTCAAGCCTGTTCTCTCAGCAGTCAGGGACCTGCACAGCTGCTGTGGGTGGGACAGGTGCTCAGGTAATTACCAACAGCTGCTTGGTGAGAAGTTGGCTTGTGCCTGGTTGAGGGCTTGAGGACTGTGCTGAGAGAAGGGCCAGGGAGTGGAGTGGAAAATACAATTTACACAAGCAGGTATAGGTGGATGTCTGGGGTGTAGGTGGGAGTTAACTGGTTTAGGTACTGCATTTATGAAGAACTGAACATTTAACTCTGAGATAGGACTATTTAGTTGCTACTGTAAATGCTGCGTTTACTAACATGGAATGCAGTTTCTTTGTATTTTGCTCTGGGAGTGTCTCAACAACATTGAAGTCCAATTATAGTTGTCATAAACACAAGTTAATATCTTACTTTTTGTTGCAAATAGAAGCTGAAATGGCCAATGGATCTTGCATTCAGTAATGTACACATTTTAAAAGAAGTGGCTCTCTCACGTTCCTCTGGCTAGCTGGTCTCTTCAGGCTAGACAAACATTTCTGGGAACATTTCCTTGCTGCTCAAATATCTCTATCCCCTTAGAATCTGATGCAAATACTATATTTTTCTAAAATTATCTCTAGGCCCTTTCATTTTCTAATTTGCACCTGTCCCTAGGGGAAAAACCAGTCTGATAAGGTTTTATTTTTTGTAGGCCTCTCAAATTGCAGCCATTGTATTTAGCTTCAAAATCCTAAATCATACTATCAGGATACCTGAAATGGACACTGGTAGAGAGTAAAAAAACAATGCCTGATACAGATGCTATCAACTATTTTTAGTTCCTGACAATCCAGTATTGCCCTTACCCAAGGACTGTTCATGTTTCTTTCTCTCTTTCTCAGCTGTCAGTTCTGTGATGGCTGAGAAACAAAAATCCCAAGTAAGGGTATTCAGAGTAGATGGACATGATGAGAATTCGGGGCAAATTTGACCATATACTGATCTGTAGGATTGCCCTCCTCCGTGGAAGATTGTAGTGGTGTGATTGCATTCATTTCTGCTGGTCAGTGTTTTCAGTGTTAACACAGCTACCCAGGCAGCCAGCCAGGTTTTATGACTCCCTTTGGAACTGAAAGAAAAAGAGAAGAAAAAGTGTCTGTGGTGTTTTCCTGCAGCAGTTTCACATGCTATTGGTGGCATGTAACAACTAGATTCCACACCTAGGAACTGCTTGTGGTGCAGTCTGAAGTGTGCTAGCTGTGAGAGCTGCTTCTGGAGAAAGGTGATTTCTATTACTGCTGTGTTAATTCTTCCTACAGAATGAGAACAACCCAGCAACTTCCTAGTTGCTTCCAGATGTTTACATAAGGATTTGTATTTGTACCCCTGTTCTTGGATGTTTGAATTCTGTTGTCAAGCTACCCAAAAGGTCCGAGAGCTGTATCCAAGCAAGGGTGTGTTTGGGTGATGGTCTGGGACAGAGAGTATTCTCCTCTATAGTTAAAACGGGCCAAGTTTAAGCTTTTTAATTGACAGGCATTTTTAACCAGAAAAATAACAGTTTTTGGAAATACAGAGTTTTGAAATCCCCATGTAGCATATTTTACAAGCTCACTTTGGGAACTGCTTGCAATACAATGTTGCCTCCTGAGGTCTCTCAAGTTGTGGGTGTCCTAAAGAAGAAGAGAAATAGGAATTTACAAGAGAGGAAACAGAACTCCAGAACTTTTCACTACACCTGTCCTGTACTGAAGTGGCTGTTGTGAAAAATACAGCCAGCCCCATGAAACTTAGCAGTGTGAAGAAGCTGCTGTACAGTTTCTTCACAGGTGAACTTCAGTGTGTCTGAGCCAGTGCTGCTGGCTCAAATGCTGCCAGCATTATCTCTGCACCCTGGGACACTTCCCGGTTCCTGTGCCTTGACACTGCTTTCCCATGGGGCTGGGGAAGGAGTTTGGCTCTATGAACTGCCTGGTGCTGTGAAACAGGTTCATTTTTGTCAGATGAGGTGATGGTGTGCACATGTCCACATGTCTCCCTGCCTTAGTGCCCTCTGTGAGCTTCTTACTTGAGCTGGAATTTGTGGAGTGGTTAAAGCTTGCTGCCTTTTATTTCTTTGCTCCTATTCAGAGAAATGAGTTGTTGAAGTCCCTGAAATGTTCCGTTTTCATCCTTATGCAAGATAGTGAGGAATGCCTTCTTTTCATCCCTTAGGTAATTCTTTGCTTTGTTATTGCATGCAGTGAGATAGGATTAGTGTGGGTTACAAGTAGTAAGAGAATATGGAATAAGACAACAATAAGCAAAAGAGCAAAAGATAAAAATAGTCTCAGGAATTAACCTAGTAGTTTGAGATTTCTATGAATATATAAAACACTTGCAACGATGCTTAAATCTCTTTTTCTTTCTGATAAAAAATGTGTTTTCAAGTATTTTGCATACAGGATTCCCCTGGGATGTAAGAACTTGAAGCATTTCAAGTCTGCAGCTTCAGGAATGAAATAAACTTTTGACTCAAGTTGTCAACCTGAATAAACTCATAACTACCCCACAGCAATTGCAAGTTATAGCTAATAAGGATGGAATAAAAACACAATTGCCCTTTTTCCTCTTAGCATTTTCTCCCTGGCCCTATAAAATTTGGGGGTTTGCCTTGTTCCTTAGTTTGCTTTCCAAATCATTCATGTCCTCAATAGATGTGGAGAACTGTCTCGTGTAGATCTGAAGAATCAGTTTTGAATCTAGGAAATTAAAGGAAGAATCACACTTCATAAGCTTGGGCTTCTGGACTGGAAGCTTGAGATCATTCAAGTAGACATTGCTGAATGTTCAACCTGGTCTGGCAGGCTCCTCTCTCTGAAAGGTGGGCAACTGAAACCTCTGTGTTTGCACAGAAAGGCAAGTTATGGGATAGCTGGGAATTGGCTCTGGCCAGCTGGTGTCCCAGGTGTCATCTTTAATAGTTGTTTTCTTAGGTTATTAGTAACCAGGCTATTAGGCCAAGCACCTGTAGTGTTTGGGTTTTTGGTTGTTCTTTTTTTTTTTTCTTTTTTTTTTTTAATTTTATTTTTTAAAATTATTTGAGGGTTGGTCTGTTTGGTTTTGCTTCTGTTTGCTTGTTTTAGTTTTGGCTAGCTGTGTTGGCAGGTGGCTGTGAGTGCACTGTAGTACCCCCAGCTGCTGCCCAGCTCTGCTCTATTATGTTTCTTTTTCTTAGCCAGGTCTCATAAGCCCTCAAAAGAAATATAATACACCCAAGGACAGCTTATCTATTACTTTGGGGGCATAAAATAAACAGGATGACTTCTGCTGCAGTGTTAGAAACAAAAAGGTTTAATAAAAGGCATAATAACAAAGAGAAAAACTCGAGCCAGGTGCAGAGGTCTGCTCCTGGTAAAAACACTTCACAAAAGCACTTAGCTCTTTTCTTCTCTTCTTTTTCTCCCTGATGGATCAAGCGGGACTTTTTGGCTTCTATCCAATTAGATGTCCTCAAGTATTTGGTGAAGTCCCTGAGGTCCCATGAGGTGGCTTTTCACCTAATCCTTGAGAGAAACTTCTGGCCTTCTTTTCTTTTCTGGGGGACAAAGGCTAGTTTTGCCACTCTGCCATTAGGGTGCACACTCCTACAGACATGGCTCTCTTTTCTTTCTTGGTCTCTTACCCCTCTGGCACTCAAAGCCATACTTGCTATTGTAGTCATTAGGTACATGGTCCTGCTAGGATGGTTGACTAATTCAGGAACAAACAGCCTTGCTGCCATACCAGGGACACTGCTCTGGAAATGGGCAGAAAGAGAAAACATTTAATGTTTTTCACTTTAGAAATGTTCCATTGCAGCTTTATCTGCAGCAGAGTTACATTTACTGGACTGTCCAATACAATTCCATGTGTCCAGAGCTAACTTTAATCACATAATTTAGGAGTGTCCAGCTGTAAATCTCACAGCCATGGGATCAAAAGTCCTTTCCACTTCTGGTTAAGTGGCTCTCCTTTCCGGGTCTGGATGCACACCCAGTCTCCTGACTAGTGAGGACATTCTTGAACATTCAGGCTTGTTAGTGAGACCAAAACAACAAACTTGCACGATGATAAAAGCATTTTCTCCTAAGGGTTATGCTCTAGCAGCAGCATTTCGGCTTCCAGCCTTTGGTGGCAGACAAGGCTCAATAGCCAGGGCTGCCAGAAGGAGGCAGGGCAGGAGCAGTTTGCAAAGCTTCATTAAGAATCCGGGGAAACTGAGTCCCCATTTAATCCCCATTTTCTTTCCAGAGAGCCTCTAGGGATATTTCAATCCACCACCTTCTATCAACAACCATAACTTTTTGGAGGTGGTGCCAAGATTTTGTTTTCTCAGTTTTGATCCTTGAATGTTGAAATAACTTACAATAACACAGAAGAAGGTCAACAGGCATTAGCTGTTTCTCATGCATTGTATGGGGTTCCCCCCTCTGCAAGGGGTCCAAACTTTTCATACCACAAGTTGTTCCCTGAGCAAAAGACCAGCGCTTTTCACCATGTGCTTCCTTCTCCAAAAGTTCTATTTCATTCCCCCAAATCCAAATTCGCAAAACATTCTCCATTTCCCTTTCTTTGCGATCATTGCTTATTTTCCCGTGTAGTTCAACCACTTCTGTTGCAGAATGAGGTATCACTGCAGACACTGCATCCTGGTAAGTGAATTCCTTCTTTATCAGTGAGCAGGGCTTGGGATGAGGAGGGAAGAAGATTGGCTTTGCAGAGCCGAACCTCTCCTCCAGGGAGCAGAGGAAGGTGACATCATTTTCGGGGCATCCTGCCTCTGTATTTTATAGGGGTGGGGAGAGTTTAGGGTGAGGGGCGGGGTTGGACTTTGAGGCACTAAAGCCCTCCCAAGGGCTGTGGGGCTGACCTTACAGTCAGGAAGGCCTGGCTGTTCCTGGACTACGGAAAACACTGCTTCCGGGCCTTCCCCAGCAGTGTTGAATTGCAACTCTAAAGCTCTTTGGCTTTGGAAGAGCGTGTTTCACTGGTTTCTCATGGTTTGGGGGCTGGCTTCATCCTGGCATTCAATTCCTGCTCTGGCCTGAGGCTGGCTATTGTTTCAGGCTCAGCAATTTGCAGCTGATGCAGCTCCTTTTCCAGATGATGGGCACCATACAGCTCTGAGTCAAACCTCCATGCATATGCATACCAGGCATGGTCCTTTACTGGGAATTTTTAATTTTCTTCTACCAAATTTCATGTTTCTCCACAAGTAACTGTGGATGGTGCTAGTTTCTCTCCATCCCCATCTCTCTTTAGGGCTGGACAAGCTTTCTATATAAGCTTTTAGCAAGTGTGTCAGTGGAGAGCAGTTCAGATCAGTTTCTGCGTGGGATTCTATTACTTTTCTGCCAGAAAAGAGCAGCTTTGACTGACAATTTATTTCTCCTTTATTATGTCATGAACAGTTAATGCTGTATAAAAGGCCCATCTCACCTCAAGAGTACCTTGCTTGCTGTGCCAATTAAAATGCAAGCCTCCAAAAACATTGCTCTATGAGATACTTTAAAAGGATTTAAACTTGTTCATGTACTCTAAGTTAGAAAAGCAGGAGAAATACTGACGAGATGTTCTCAAGAGTTCGGAACAACATCAAAACCCTTCACTGGCAACATTTGAAAATAAGAGAACTTTAAAGCCAAAAATAATTTAGAGCAGGATTCAATCAACATAAAATATTCTATGAAGCATTAATTTAGCCCATTCAACTTATAATCTCTGTAAGTTAATTTACATTTAGATTACTAAACCTGTTACATTTTAAGTTATTTTCAAAAATCTGAGAGGAGGGAAAAGGGAGAAGAAAGAGAAAAAGAGAATGACAGAAAAGAACCAACATAGCTATCACTCCAGGTTCCAGTGGTGTTCAGCTGATAGAAATTCCAAGAAGAGGTAGGGTCAAGACATGTGGTGGCCACATATCCCAAGGTAAATAGCCTTTGGCTCTCCTGGGGCCTTCCCCCACATGGGGCTCCCACTCACCTGGCCATTTAGGAGCTGGGTTAGGGGCTCCAGACACAGGTGTGGAGCATTGCCTCTGGTGTGCCAGGGATCAGTGGCCACTGCTGGGCTGGGATACAGGCCTGGGGGTGTGGGGCGTGCTGAGTGGGGCATGGCCTCACCAGAGCAAGGCTTGATCTGCCCCTTCCCCACATACAAGCCCGTGAAAAGTGTTGAGCCAGCAATCTCCTCTAGTCTCTCACAAGAAGGTGTCCAGGTTCCTGTGCTTCTTGGCTGTCAAGACTCCACAGATTTGTGGCTGGATATTAAGAAACTTGGATATTTATTCCTTGCAAAAGCAGCAGCATGAGGGTTGTTTATTCTTTCTAAGGCCTTCCCTCCATTCTATGTCCTCTTCTTGAGGTAGTCCTTGTAAAGCCTCTCCTCTCTCTCCTTCTCCATGACAATGGAAAGGGTCAATGGAGAAAACAATAAATGAGAGGTTAAAACTATTAGAGTTATAATGTAGTGAGGAAATAAAAAGCAGTGCACAACAATAAGAAGAAAATAGTGCAAAAGGAGTAATGGCTTAAGCAACAAAGGTGAAGTGTTACATGGGGCCCCTGGAACAAAGACAGGATGGCGAGGGTTTACAGAATGGTTCTGATGGTAGATGGGGGCTGCTGGTGCTGCCTGGAGGAGCTGTGCACCTGCAGTGGCAGTCTCCTGCTCCCTCTCTGCAGCAGGGATGGTGGCAGTGGCGATGGTGATGGGTGTCTCTCTGTCCCTGCAGAGCTCTGTTTGGCACTGCCACTGCCATCAGTCTGCCATGCTGGGCATGTGTGTGGGAATGAGATCTGCCGCTTTGCTGCCTCTTCCTACCACCCTGCTGGGCTCCACTTGGCTTGGCTGGACTCACTTGGGATCAGTGTCACCACTCTGGCTTGCCTGGTTCTGCTGCAGTGGAAAAACAGTCCCACATGCCACACTGGCCCTGATGGTTTCAGCTGTGTGTCAAAGCTGTCACTTCCGTGCCCCCCATCTCAGCCCCGCCTCCTGACTAATACTGTGGAAGGAGAAAAATGGGGGAAAAAATGGTGGTGGTGCTTTGGTCCCAAGGCCTCCCTGCTAGAGTGAGTCATACAGAACGATCCTCCTTGCATTTTCTGTCATGGCATTTCCCTGCTGTGGGAATGCCATTTCCCATGGCTATGATGTAAAATGTTTTGAATATATAGTATTCAATAATATAATACACATACATATATATAGATATATATATATATGTGTATATATAAATAAAATATATATATACAGAAAGATCCATGGCCATGTCTCTGTACCTAGGAAAAACCTCTAAATGTAATTAAAGCAGTGCTTCTCCTTGTTTTCTGATTTCTAGAACAAAGGAATAAGCTTTCTGGTTTTTGCTCAGCAGAAATAGTGGTCAAAGACCACTACTGCGGCTCCTCACATCCTGGTCCCTTCTCAGTGCTCAGCTTCTCAGTGTGGGCTCTAGGGGCTAAGTGTGTTTCTACTCTTACATGCCTTGAGCAACAGGTGATGGACTAGGAGGGCTTTTTGTGTTGCTTTGTAGCAGAGGAAAACTTTGCAGGATTTTTTTGGCATTAGGTGTAGAGCAGGTCTGGTTCTATGCATGAATTCACAATCCAGCCTAGGGCGGCTGCTATTGTGATGTCAGCAGCCGCATCCCGGCGTTGTCAAGGCAAAGCTGCTGTGCTGAGGCCCGGAAGGGCTCAGTGTGCAGAGCAGCTCTGTGGCACGCTCACTGCAGACGGAACCTGCTGATCGACGAGGTCTCTGCCAGCAGGACTCGGAATATTTTTGGTTTTTCCCACAGGCGTTGTCTGGTACAGACTTGAGCAGCGCTGCTCAAGCCATGGAGGGAGTGTGTGCTGCAGTTTGCGCAGCTTTTTCCGTGGCTTATTCTGGGTACTTTCTCACCCACCTGGCACGTAAGTAGATGTTGCAGCATATGGAAACCAAAATGCCACAAAGAGGCCTTTGGTTGGGTAAAGCCGCTGTCAACAGCTCCAGCCAAGAAGGGGGTGTCTCTAGCCAGTGGGGAGTGGGCAGCATTTGTAATGTGGCCTGCAGGGGCTTCACTCCTCCTGTGGCACAGCCTGTGGCTATGGAGTTTAGTCTCCTCAGTTTACTGGCTCAAGGAAGACAACTTCCAAGATAGGAAGAGTGGGAGAGCTTGTCAGGAGTCCTTGTAAAAGCTGTGCACTGCTCTCCAGGACTGAGGGAATGTCCCTCAGTTCAAGTCTTCTTGTCTGCATTCCCTCATCCCAGCATGTGCCTGTGGACCTTGACACTTCCTGCACACTAAAAGAGCCATTTGTTCTGTGATGAAGTCACAGAATCAGCTTGGAAAAGGCCTCTGAGATAGACATTTCAGAGGAGTTCTTGTATGCTCCCGAACCCTGGAGCTGTTCCCGTGCTGTGTCACGATAGAATTGCCACCCTGGCTAAGGGGCACTTGGGTGAAGCTTTTCCGGGGAAAGGTTTTCAGTGAGCTCATGGCAATTGCTGCATGCAATCTCTTGAGAAAACTGAAGCACAGGAAAGGGAGGAGCTGTAGCTCCTGCTGGGTGGGGTGGGGCAGAAGCAGTCATTGTTACAGAACCACTGGGCCTTTCTGAGTCTCAAGTTTCTGTGGGTTGAGTGGCCACAGAGGACAGAAGGTAGACACCAGGCAATATTTTGTGCTGTTGACTTGCTTGCTGTGTGACACAGGGGTTGCAGCTGGAGTGATGTAGTGAAAGCAGAATGCTCTGTCTTTGGGTTGACTTTTTGTGGGCTTGCCCAGCACAGGCAGTTTTCTTACAGCATCTGGTTGTTTTTCCCTTGTGTGTTGCAGGTCACATCACCCGTGCCTGGAGAGAATCCAGTCTTTGGGTGAGTGGGAAAGAAGTCTCTGGCCTTGGTAGCATTTGACAATTGTGGAGCAAGCTGTGAGCTGGGCGTGTTGCAGTCCAGTGCCAGCCTGGTTGGATGAATGAAACTACAGTCCAGACCCTTTGCAGCAAGAGCAGCAGCAGCAGGAGGAGCCCAGGCTGTTTTCTCCAATTCCTTTTCAGAGCTTTTAAGCAGCTGGAAGTGGGGTTGCTTGGTGCTTTAAGCCATGACGGAATTTCCCCTGCACAAGAGAGTGCAGTCCCCTCTAATTGTCCCATTTTACTTCAGTGGGAACAACTTAGAAACCCATTTCTCTGCAGATGATTTCTCCTTAGTGCATCTGGGTCTAGAGCTGAACATAGAAAAGGTCACTTGTCCCTCACGCTGCTGTCTGTCTGCAGAGCCCAACACCAACCTCGGAGGATCCTCTGGCTGCGTGTCTTCCTGCAGAAGAGGCCAGAGGGGAGGAAGATGCTCCCCAAACTGCGCCTGCTGCCACTGCAGGGCCTGAGCATCCAGCATCAGTAAGTAGCATCTCTGGGTCGTGCTGTGGCTGGAGCAAAGCATAGCTGCAAGTTTCTGATCAGACAGCACCTCCTGTGCCTGGCTGAAGATGCTGGAGGCCGGAATCTTTCCGGCCCTTCCCCCAGTCAGTGGAGCTTGGAAAAGCAGAGTGGAACTTGGATTGTTTATGCAGCAGCTTCCTACTGTTCTGAAAGGGGCTGTGAATTTGTCTTAGTAAGAGACAAGAGGTAGCATTAGGATGTCTTTGGATGCTCCTGGGGTACAGGTGAGGCCCTTGGTGGCCAGTGGCTGTGCAGGCTCCCTGTCCCCTGTGAGGAGAGCAGTGCAAAGATGCAGTTCACAAGCTTGCAGGATACGAGGAGGCACTGTCCCCAGCAGGGACCTGGCCCTCCCCACAGAGCAGCTAAAGTCAGTAGCTAAAGGAAGAGCTGAGCTGCAGCAGGGCCTGTAGCTGAATATAGGTAAGGTGGTGAATGACAGGTTCTTTCCTATCCCTCATGCTGCTGTCTGTCCACAGAGCACAAGGGCAGCGTCAGCACCTGCTCTGGCTGCCTCTGTACCTGAGGAAGAGGCTGAAGAGGATGAAGGTGCCGATGAACCTGGCCCTGCGGTCAGCCCACGGCCGGAGCAAGCAACACCAGTAAGTGCCCGCTTTGGGTAGCAGCGTCTTTGGTGTCATTTTGTCCGTCATGTAAAAGCAGCCTTTGGATTTTGTGCCTTGAGCTGTTGAAGCGGGCTGCACAAGCTGAGAGGTGAAGAGCCCTGGGTGTGGCCAGCAGCATCTTCCTAGGGGCTTGCATTTGAAATGGAATGGGGGCATCTCTGCCAGGCTCATTTGTGACCCAAATTCATTTCTTGTCCCAGAGCTCCATCTCCTCTGTCCTGGCACCTGCACGAGCTGCAGCTGAAGGCTCGGGAGAAGGCTCCAGTGCCCAGGCTGGAAGCTCAAGCACGAGCAGCTCGTGCACCTGGAGCACGACCAGCTCGTCTGGCAGCAGAGAGCAGCAGCGAGAGAGGACAGAGGACAAGTGCCTGGCCATGCTGAGTAGGTCCTTTGTGATCCTTGTGTGCCGGAGCAGTGCCTTGTGTGTGCGTGTGCCGGCATGAGCTGTCCCACCTCCTGCTCAGCTGAGTGCCAGGTCCTGAGGCCTCCTCCACACAGGATCTGTTGTTGTGCTCTGAGGTGGTGAGGGATCAGCGGGGTGTTGCTCCTGCCTCTGAGAGCAGCTCGGCCTGGTTTGGCTTTGCCTGAGCTTCCCTGTAGGCAAAAGGCCAAGCAGAGATTGTTTCTGGCTGAGCAGGAGGCCGTGACCTCGCGAATGAGTAGGCCTCAAGGAGCTCCTGCGGGGCCCAGCTGCTGTGGGCACGGCCAAGGTCATCTTCAGCACTCAGCCTGTCCTAAAGGCTGAGGGACCTCATTCCTAAGGCCATCACAGTAGCTTATAACATGAGCTGCTGCTCCTGAAAGGCTGAAGGGCATTGTTTAGGCAAAGTCCTGCTTAAAGCTGGAGATCTGGGCTCTGCTGGAAGCACTTTGCAATATTCTTCCTGTTCTGGAGAGGGCAGCTGATGACAAAAATTGATTCCAGAACCCAAGATGCCTTTGATGTTTGCAAGGATGAAAGCTTGTGTTGAATGTCGCAGAGTGTTCATTGCCAAGAACAGGAAGGTTTTGTTTTTCCTGCTGCCCTTAATGTTTATAGAAAACAATCACTTCTCTTGGTTAGAGTTTTCTGATCCCTGTCTCCTCTGACTGTTTCTCTGTGTGCTTAGATTTTACTTTAGGCTTTTAGTTTAGTGCTGGCCATCTGTGCTGCAGGGCTGCTTGTCTTGCTGCTGCTGTTTTTGAGGTGGTGCTGGTGCAGTGGTGTTGTTGTTTCCCGACTGACTGAGTTGAGAGGGCCCAGTGTCCCGGAGAGTGGGGCTGCCTTTGTGATCTGATGAAGGGTGGGATCTCTTTTGAAGTGAGCATCTGTCCTTGGGATTTTTACAGAGATGCTGGTGAGCGAGGGAGATCCTGAGGCTAAATACACAGAACTGGAAATTCTTGGCAAAGGGTGAGTGCAGCCACAGTTCCTTCTTCAAAGAGAGGGGCAGTGTGTTTTGCTCGTGTCCCATCTCCCCAGAGTGACATCAGGCAAGTTCCAAAGCTGTTCAGACACTGCGTTAAGATGATGCCAGGTGATCTCTCAATGCTGGCCAGCATTTATAGCTGTGTTGTGAAAGCACAGCCAAGACACCTGGATGCTGGCAATGTCTTGTCTGCGGCAAAGAGCGGCACCTGGCAGCTCTCCTGTCCCTCAAGTGTGTTTGCACCTGTTTGCCGCTTTTCATAGGAGAAATAATTTTTGAGTGTCTCAAAAGAATACAGAATACGTGGGAATGAAAGGAGGAGAAACTTCATTGTCTCAAAGGTCAAGCTAGCAGCTGACAGCTGTCAGGGAACAGCTCTCAGTAACATTTCTTTCCAATATTTTGCTGCAAATAAAATTCAGTAGTCAGGATGACCACCACCTAGTCTAGAAGCCAAAAGCAGCAATGAAAGAAGCAGCTCTCTTTTGTGGCTGCGGTGGCAAAAGACAAAGTTTCAGGGGACTGCCCAGTGGCAATGCACTCTAGAGGAAAAGGCATCATCTGCCTGATGGCAGACTCCTCGTGGATCCTGTGGGGTTTAGGCGTTTGCTGCAAAGAATCCACCAAGCTATTCCCTTTGAAAGCCAGCTCTGCTGACTGTAGATGGGATTGATTTGCAACATTTTCTCTGTACCAGGTGTTCTGGTTTAGGGCGAATTTTGGAGGAAACCTCCAGAAAGGGCCCCTCCTAAAAGCAAACCCACATGGCCACTGCCCCCAGCCAGTTTGGGAATAATTTCCTCAGACAGAAGTGGAAAGAAATTGTTTATTTAACAGGGAAATCACTCCCCAGCACACAAAATGAACAATACCGGATGACAAAACTCATTTGCTGCTCTGAAGAGATGGCAAGTTCAGAAAGTCTCTCCTGGGGGTTGTCATTCTCCAGTGCTGGGAAAGGCTGCAGAGTAGGCCCTGGTGGGCTACAAAGTGTGAGCTCTCGGTGTTTTGCTGGGTCCCAGTCTGGAGCAGGTTCGAATGGCTCCAAGAAAAGGGAAAGAAAAACACTAAAGGCGAAACTCAGACTACCTTAGCTAGCTAAACTAACTAAAAAGCAAAAGGAGTGTGGTGTGTGGCCCCATCTGTGCCCAGACCACAACACTGGAGTTCTGTGTTCCAGCAGACTGCGGGGGAGAGTGCAGCTGATAACAAAACTCTGTGCTCCCTCTTCTCCTGGCCCCTACTGTCTGATCCCGTCTTGGAGGCACAGAATATAACATCCAGCATAAACAGAACAAATGACTGGGGAAACAAGCATCATAACGTCACCCCAGAACAGAAGCCAAATGTACAAGATGTCGCCAGAAAAGTGGAGTCCTTCCAGTGTCTGTTGCATCGAAGAGAAGCAGCTGCCAATGGCTCTGGACCCAGAACATAGCTGCCTAAGGACCCTGTGTTTTGAGGATTTCTCCATTTGTGTGCAGCAATGGAAGCCTTTGCCTGCTATGGCTGTGGCTGGACACTACTTTCCTTGCAATCTGGAGAAGGGATCTGTGTCTAGAGGCTTTCCTCCAATGGCTGTTACATGGCTTCAGGCTTCTCAGAAAAGCCTGAGTGGTAGTGCTTGAGTTTGGCAGACAGACTCCAAGGAGAGGTGTAAGAAGACCCAACGGGCATATTCCTGGAAAAATCCGACACATGCACAGCTAGAGAAAGAGAAAAGGGAGAAAAGACCCAGAGAAGAATCTGTCATGTTCCATTTACTCTTTGCTCCAGGACTTTGTTCCTGTTGGACTGCAGTGTTTTGCACTAGCAGGGACTAAAGGACTTGTTCTTTCTCTGCTGCTGTTTTGTTTCTAGGGGTTTCGGCACTGTGTGCATGGCAGTGGAGACTGCCACAGGAGAAGAGGTAAGCCTCAAGCAGCGCCGCAGCTTCTGCAGCTCTCGAGTGCCCTCCCCTCTGCTGTGAGCTGTGGCTGAGCTTTGGCTCGCCAGTGGAGCTTTGCTGCAAAGGCAAATGGAGTGCAGAGCAGTGTCTGCCTGCCAAATACAGTGGGGACAGATTTTGTCCTTCTCAGCTGCCCCAGGGGATGCAAGGAGGCCAAGCGGCATCGTTCAGAGGAGGACACAGGGCTGGGTCTACGTGCCCAGGTGGTGTCTCAGAGCATGGCACTGCTCCTTGGGGCTGCAGCGTTCCTGAATTCTCGTTTCTGGCTGTTAGCCAATACATGGAAATCATGCTGGCAGTTCTGCAGCCACCTGCAGTGCTGCCCTTGGGATCTGTGCTTAGAGAGAGCAAGGTCTGCAAGGAGTGTCTCAAGGGCCTGAGTCCTGCTCAGAGCCTGGTGTGCATCCCTAGAGGATCAAGGCATGGGTTATTTCTTTTTACAGTCAGGCAGTAATTGCAAATATCAGTGGTGTGAATTAAAGTATTTTAGTGGAACGAAATGCAAATTCCTGAAGTGAGGAAGTGCTTGGATTGTCTTTTTTGGAGGTGTCCTTAATGATGTTTTCATCATCACAGCATTTTTTCCGTGAAATATGTAGGGTTGTGTTTCTTATGGGGAATAACCCTGAGGATGATTTTAGGACAAACAGCATTTTATCAGTCATGTCTGTAAGAGTTTGCTTTGTAGTTGTGCAATGGAGAATGCCAGTGGTTGCTGGAGTAATGATCAAGCCCCCTAGAAGTGCCCAAGGTTTCCCAGCAGTTTTGTTCCATTTCTACTGGCACAGAATCGATTCCTGCTTGCAAGAGGTGTGTCAATGACAATGGGGATGATAAAGGAAGGTCCTGGGTAAGACAGTGGGCACAGTGAGTGTTGTTAGAGCTTTGAGGTGGAGAGCTTAGACCATGTTTCTCCCAGGTTTACAAGGCAAAGGATATCTGTCTCTCTGTCCTGGGAGGTGCCCAAGCATGGGGTCTGATGTCCAGTCACAAGGCAGTTTGGCCCAGCCCAGCTGGGGCTACTGTCATCCCATAATCACTGTCTTCATGTTCCCTTTGTGCTCCTGTGCCACAGACTTCTTTGGTTCATGGCTTTCCATGTTGTTTTAGGTGGCCATCAAGAAAATTAGTCTCCTGCAAGAGAGCAGCAGCGAGCTGTGCCTGAATGAAATCCAGGTCATGCATGGCAGTAAGAATGCCAACCTTGTGAACTATGTAGACAGGTGAGTGGTTCTGCTGTCCTGCCATGAAAGGTCATTCTCATCCTGCAAGCCAGAGGTGCAACCACTCCTTTGGTCGCTGGCAAAAGAGGATGGAGCTGTTAATTCCTGTTCTTGGGCTGATCTACAGCGTCTTGGGAGGAGATTGCATTGGGCCTGCATTCATCTTTCCTGGCATACCTAGTGTGAAGGGCACTTTCAAAGACAGGACTGGGCCCTGTCTTACTGAGCCAACAGCCTCCAAGTTCCTGTCCTCTCTCCACATTTTTTTTGTTGGGTTTGGGATTTGAGTTTTTCCATGTGTCTGAAGTGCTGACAAAGCACTGTCTATTGTATTTCCCTTGGCCTGTTGCATTGGTGTGGATACCGAGCTGTCTTTTAGACTGCTCAGAGTTCAAGCCCTGCAGAGCGTCGGGAATGACTACTCACTTCCTCCTGTGTTCCTCTGAGAGAGACACAGAAACAAGAATCCATCAGGTTGTGTAAGTGCGTGCGTTCATCTCCAGGCTGTTTGCTCCTTTCAGCTACCTGGTGGATGAGGAACTCTGGCTGGTGATGGAATACATGGACGGAGGTTCTTTACATGATGTCATCAGGGAGACTCGCATGGCAGAAGGAGAGATAGCAACTGTCTCTCGGGAGGTAAGGGATGGCACTTGTGCTTCCCATGGCTTGGTTGGGATGGTCCTTCCAAATGGGTGATAAGGAGAGGAGAGATTTCATCTTCCAAGCCTTTCTCTTATGTCCTTGGCAGTAGCAAGAGCATCTGAAGTGCCTGCCAGTGTCCCTGCCCTTCTTCTGGTGTGTTTGTCTTTGCCTCTCTAAACACTTGCCTGGAGCCTGTGTGTGCTGCATTCCTTCCCTGTAAGGGCAAAGGCGCTGGTGGTGCAAAGTGAAGCAAGGGGCAAAGATGAAGAGATACTCACAGGACTTTCCCAGAGCTCAGCCTCAAAGGAGAGCCTTGCACCCAAAGTGGTGTTTGCAAAAGCATCCACTGCTGTCTGGCTGCAGAGAGCACAGCCACTGCAGCAGGGCTCCTTCAGCCTGTGTTTGCAGGGCACTGGCCAGAGGAACAATTGCCCTTTCTCTTTCAGAAGCAAACATATCCTCACTTAGAAAGGCACTGCTGTTCTCGTGGTGGAGCAGCAGGCTCCTGCCCTTGCCAGCAGCCTGTCCTGCCATGGCTCACCATCCCCCAGGAAGTCAGTGTTGCAGATGTGCCACTTTTCTGCCTGTGGGATGAAGTCCACTTAGGCTCGTGTTTCTTTTTCCTCTCTCAGTGCCTGCAAGGCCTGGATTTCCTGCACTCCAAGCAAGTGATCCACCGAGATATCAAAAGCCACAACATTCTCCTGGGCTTGGATGGATCAGTCAAGTTGGGTGGGTGTTGCTGGCCAGGCTCAGCCGTGGCAGGCTGCGGTGTGGGGCTGCCTTTGGGTGGCTCCGGTTCCCTGCAGTGGTGCCTGTGGCCAGGCTCAGCCGTGGCAGGCTGCGGTGTGGGGTTGCCTTTGGGTGGCTCCAGTTCCCTGCAGTGGTGCCTGTGGCAGTGCAGGCTGCCCTGCTGCAAGCACAGAGCACAGCCACAAGGTGCAGGGAAGTGTTGCTGGGAAGAAGGGCTCAGGGGTGGCTTTGGGTTGTGTGTGTCCCTTCCCAAGCAAGGCAGTTACAGTCTAATAGCTTCAGGGGACTAAAATCCACTGCCTGAAACTGGGGGGTTTTGCTAAGTGGCCAATTCCGTATTTCCTTGGCTGCAGGCCTGAGGTATGGCCTCTTTACAGCTGGGTTCCACACTGCCTTCTTGGACATTGGTACAATGGGGATTTCTTTTGTTTGCTTTCCTAATTCACGCTGGCTTGATCAGAGTGGTTTTTCCTCCTCAGCTGATTTTGGCCTTGCTGCTCAGCTCACCACCGAGCAGAACAAACGGAGATCAGCTGTTGGAACAACTTACTGGATGGCGCCAGAAATTTTCACCAGGAAGCCCTATGGCCCCAAAGTAGACATCTGGTCCTTTGGCATCGTGGGGATCGAGATGGTGGACGGAGCGCCTCCGTACCTGATGAAAACCTCCCGCACGGTACGCTGCAGCTGCTCTCAGACACTGCTGTCACCCCAACAAAATCTGCTTCCATTCTTCTGCCTGGGAAGCTTGCCAACACCTGAAAATGATAGGTTCCAGGCTGCACAGTCTCTCGTGCTTCTTGGCCAGATCATCCCCTTGCCATTTTTGTGCATGAACAGGACCTAAAAATCAGGATGCCTTTTGCTTGGCAGAAGCTTTGCCTAAGGGAGCAGTGAGCAGTGCTGAGCTGCATTTTATGGAATAATCCTTGGAAATAGAAGAGTTAGATGAAAGTCAGTCTTCCATGTCACTTGTAGAGGCTGTGTCAGTGCTCAGAGAAGCAAAGTGTGCTTTAGCTGATGGAGCTGCTGCTGATTCCATCATCCAGTGAAATGAGTGGTCAAGGCAAGAGCCTTTGCCTACTGGACTGGCTATGGCTGCCTCTGGCTTTGGGTTGTTTTAGTAGGGCTAGGAAAGGTATCTGCCACCCTGTGGCAGGGAGTAAAGTGCCACTGCAGAGTGGAGCTTGTCCAATGGGCTCTGTGTGAGCAGTTTGGGGTGCGAAGGAGACAGGTAGAGTGTGGCATTTCCTTCTTCTCTAGGTTCAACAGCTGATAAGCACCGGGGCCCCCCCGAAGCTGCAGAAGCCCAGGCAGCAGTCGGCGTGGCTGCGAGACTTTCTGCACTGCTGCCTGGAGAGGGACGAGGACAGGCGCTGGTCTGCCCAGGAACTTCTGCAGGTAACAGGCAAAGCGGCTGCAGGTCCTGGATGTGGAGAGAGAGGTGCACAGAATGCCCTCCTTTCTGTATCTTTCTGCTAGCCAGAGAAAGCCTGCTTCAGGCTGTGGGGAAAGTAGAAGCTCATTGCTTCTTTTTCTCTTTGGGCAGCATCCATTTGTAAGATCAGCCAAGCCAGCCTCCTCCCTGACGCCTCTGATCATGGCCACGCAGGAGTTCATGGCCGACAGGAGATACTAGCCCTGGAGGAGGCCTTTGTTGTTGTTTGTTGTTTGAAGTTTGTAGTTTGTAGTTTATAGCTTGTAGTTTGTAGTTTGTTATGAGTGATAGTCAGAATAAATACTGTAATAAATAAATAAACCCTTTGTGTTGGAAGCTTCCTTTTGTTCTCACCCTGTGAATAAGCTCTAAATTTGCTTCTGAATGGTCAAGTGTTTCTGCTATGTGGGAAGACCCATGGATGGGGTTTGTGGCACGGTTTGTTTGTGAGCAAAGATCTTTTTCCTTCCTCGCCTCCAGGCCACAGCCTCTTGTGGAGATACAGGCTTGCAGCTGTGACTAGAGGAGCAGAGCAGGGCAGAATGGAGCAGAGCAGTGGTGTCACTGCTGGGGATGCTGCTGTGCCTGTGGTTGTGTTGCAGCTCTTGGGAAAGGTTGGGAGTGTCTGTGTTGCTGTGGGCAGAGGGGGAGGGAGCCGGGCTTCTCCACAGGCTCAGGTGCAGGTGAGTGTCCAGTGGGAAGGCATGTTCTGCCACGGGAACTGATGCCAACACAAGGGAGTACTACACATACTTGCCTTGGTGGAGTAATCTTCATGCTTTGCTCCGAGGAGCTGGCATGAAGTCTGAAAATTTACTGAATGTGGTAAAAAGATACAGCTTTGGCGATTTGAACAAAAATAGGGTGTTTATTTAAAGGGGAAAAACAAAAAGGGAGGTAAGGAAAAAGAAGAAAGGAAAGAAAGAAAGAAAAAAGGATAAAGTCCCAGGCCCAAGGATTGAGGAAACCTCTAGCTGAACTGGCGTCTGGCCCCAAGGCAAGAACCCGAGGGCATTGCAGTGAATGCACTTAGTCTGCCCTCAAATCTGGAATAAGGTCTCTAAAAAGAGATATTGACTGAAATCTGCAGTGTGGGGTCCCCTGCTGTAGCTAAGTCACAGTCCCAGGAACAGTAAAAGACAGCAAAGACAGCTCTTCAGGCCAGGCTGCCCCTTTGATGTTCTCGGTCCCCTCAGTCTGTACTTGCAGTCCTGCCCCCATAGTCTCAGGTGATTGGTGCTAGTAGATGATGGGGTAAGATCTTCTTTCCCAGAGTGTGCTGTCACTGGGGTGGGATGATATCTCTGAGGTTTTTGATGGGAAGCTCTCTCATTAGTATGCACCATTGCTGTGGCATCAAGTTACCAGTTCAACCTGGAGTGGGCTAGAAATTGTCTGTAAAATGCTGCATGCTGTTAGTGAGAGGAAACTGCACTGGGAACTTTGAAAGTATAAGGCTACTAAAAAGAGATAATTAAATTTACAAATAATGTAATTAGGTTAAGAACAAAGGATTATAAAAATAATATAGTTCTTATTTTGCTACCTATTTTAACAGGACTGTTAAACATTCAGTTGGGATCTACTGAATAGCTAGTATAACTTGATAATGATTTTATATTATTTACTTCATTAATTTGAACACTTTTACTTGATCAAACTAGTAACTTTAAACAGTTATAAATGCAAAAGCTAATTAACAGTTACAAATATAAACCAGTCACAAATGCAAAAGCCATGTAAGGGATTTTATAAATGACAGTTCCTCCCTCTTTCTCTTATGTTAGTAATTGGCTTTTGCATTTACATAAATGTAAAAGTTCTTTGTTGATAGTGTTTAATTGTTTAAAATTAATCTAAACTTGCTGGGCCTTTTTACCCGTTTTCCTATCTGTTTTGATTGGATTGAGATTTATGATTTTCTTGACAGTAGGCATAGAATGTTGGCTCGTTTGAAGATTTTGACTAGCGAACATGCTTTGTACTACTGAGGTAATTAGATGAATGAAACATGGGATTAAGCATGGGAGAAAGAGAAGGCTAACTAAGGAAACTCGAAAAATAATTAAGGCTTTCTTCTACCACTCCCTAGAGAACATATTTTTCCACTAATCAGGTGAAAACTGGACTGGAACATGTGTAAGCTTTCTGATGTTTTGGGTAATTTTAGTAATAGTTTCACCATGGTCATCAATATGCAGACAATAGTCTGATGTGTTGAAATTGCCGCATATTCCACGCTCTTTGGCTAATAAATAATCTAGGGCTAAAGAGTTTTGATATACAGCTGTTTTCATTTGCTTCTGTTGGGCGTTGAAAAAATCAATTGCACTCTTGGCCTGATTAGATATGACGTGAATCAGGGCTTGTAGTCCAGTAATGTGATTTAGCATGTAAATGGGAGTTTGATAGCCCCAGCTCCCATCCTGAGCCCAAGTGGCAGGTCCGTAAGTTTCTAAAATTCTCTCTGGTGGCCACTCTTCCTCACCCCATTGTTACATTCCCCCTATTTCACATCTTTTTTGTCTCTTTAATTTATCATCTAGGGGAACTCCGAGCTGGTTTCCAGCTGCTTCTGATAGTAGAAAGGGGCTAGGTCGTATTGCTCCTAAGGTACAATTGCCACACCAGTGAGAAGGGAGTTTAGAATATGCTCTTTGCCCACAATTCCAGTATAAACCTTGGGGGGCCTCCCAAAAATGTGAAAGCGTGATAAAAGTGGAGGTCCAATACTTAGAAACTTGGGGTAATACTGAATAAAGGCTGACTTTTAGGGTCCCAGCACTGATAAAGTTGTTCATTGGGATGTAATATGCAGTTCTTGTTTCTGATTTTCTTCTTTGACCAAAAGGTATCTGGTTCGTTCAGTATCCACCACGTCTTGTGATCCTCAGTTAGTAAATATCTTTTACAGGTAGTTTCTCCAACTTCCTCAGTGTATCTTTTTCCTTTTCTCCAGATATATTCTTCTCCAAGAACTGTGTCCCTCAATAGCCAATTGTCTTGATCTCTTGGAGTTTGGGAGGGGAAATAATTTAGTTTAAGTCATTTGAGGGGTCCAATACTGACTCCTTGCTGAGGCCAGGCTTCTGATTTGAAGGTGCCTCCACAAACCCAACAATTGGTTATATTTTGATTTTTACTAATTTGTTCTGCTAAAACAGTAAATAAGTTTTTATCGGTAGCTAATGGATTGTCCCCCTTTTGTTTCCCCCTTTCAGTTATTACAATTTCTCGAATCAAATCAACATCATAAGTTTTCCTTTTTAACAAATCCTTCTTTTTCGTTATATAATTAAATTTGACATATAGCCAAATCTCTTGATCAGGACACTCTCCATTCCTTTTCTGGTTTGCATTTCCAATATTTCTACCAATCCATTGGTTTTTGTCCGATTGTCAGTATCTACTCAGTGTCATCATATTATAACAAAAGGGATTTACATAAGAATGTGCCTGGAATGAGTGTTTTATGAGGTAGGAGTTTCCTTTGGTCAGGTACACTGTATGTTAGCATTGGTGGCAGCAGATGCAGGCTCTGACAAGGGGGATCTACAGGATCCAGAGGGAGAGTATGAGGAGTAGGGCGCACCTTCCCTTCCCTCGCTCAGGGGTCAATGGGAAGATTGAAGTGCTGTGGTACTCTTTGATAGGTGGTGCAGACCATTCAACCTCTCTGGTTTTCCTACTGGGTTCAGACCCCTTGGTTTTCATGGGAGTGTACCTGGATGCAGGAAGGGACCTAAATGCAGGAAAGTCCTACCTGGAACTGGCCTTGGTTCTATTCATGTTGTTTCTCCTAAGGAAATTTAAAAAAAAAAAAAAAAAAAAAAAAAGACATAGTTATTGGAGAGGAAAGGTCATTTCTCAGGGAAATGATACTCTTCACTGGTGGAGAAATGGAATTGAAAATTCATAATAACTTGTTAAATAGTAAGTACAATAACCATTAGATTCTCTACTGTAAAACAGTGAGAGAATAACAATTGATATAATAATTTCAGGAATAACACCGGGGAGGACTGTTGTAGAGAGTAGTTCATGGAGGTTTCTCGTTATCTTGCGGTGGTGTTACTGGACCTTTTACTCAGCTGACGGAAGTGCACCCTTTTTCCTGTGCTCGGATGGCTGTCTCTGTGGTCAGTTGAACTTGGAAAGGACCTTCCCCTGATGGAGTCAGGGATTGTTCCTTCCAGCATTTAATAAGTACCTACTCTCTGGGGCATATCTTATGTAAATAGAAGTCTAAAGGAATGTTCTGGGGTACAAGACCTCTCTGCTTTAAGTCTTTTAGATTCTGGGCAATCATTTGAATATCCCTTTGCACATTTATATTTCCTCACTCTTTGGCAGTTACTTGATGCGGGGTGGCTAAATAGGGAAGCCTGTATAACATTTCATATGGGGAACAACCTAAGTCAGCTCTGGGTTAGCTCTGGATTCTGAGAAGGGCAAGGGGTAGGCATTTTATCCAAGTCCACTTCATTTCTAACATCAGTTTGGTCCAGGTTGTTCTAATAGTCTGATTCATGCGTTCTACCCCTCCCAAACTTTGAGGGTGCCAGGGGTATGTAATTTCCAAGTTATTCCTAATTGTTGAGCCAACTGCTGCAATACTAATGATGTAAAATGGGTACCTTGGTCTGAATCAATGTTATTTATAATTCCATATCTTGGGACTATCTCTTCTAGGATTACCTTACTTACTGTTTGAGCAGTGGCATTAACAGTGGAAATGCTTCAACCCCATTGGTAAGGTGATCTACAATCAGTAAGAAATACTTCCATCTTTGGGCATGGGGCATTTCTGTGAAATCAATTTGAATACTTTGGAAGGGTCTAATTGCAATTTCAATTCTTCCAGGTCTCGTTCTCCTCGTTAATTTTCTATTGACTTTTTGGCAAATTATACAACCTATGGTAATTTGATTAGCTAATTAATCAATTCCCCGACATCCAAAATTCTGAAGAAAGTGATCTGCTAAAGCTTTAGATCCCCAGTGTGTGGATTGGTGGAGGTTCTGTAAAATTTCTCGAGTGAGCTCTTTATTTAACATTTAATGGCCATCAGGAAGATGCCACCATCCCTCAGAATCTTCCTTTCCAGCTAGTGATATGAGTTTCTGTTTTTCATTGTCTTTAAAAATAGGGATAGGAAGGGTGTTGTCTGGTGTACTCTCGGGTGTGTCTTTTGGATAAAATCTGTATACCTTTAATTCCCCCTCAAAAGCAGCCTCCTTTGCAGCATGGTCTGCTAGGATGTTTCCTCTGGTTTCTCCAGAGTTCCCTTTTGATGACCTGGAACACGTACCATTGCAATTTCTTTCGGTAACTTAAGTGCCTCTAAAATTTTTAATATAAGTTCTTTGTGTAAAATGTCTTTGGCCTTAGATGTGGGAAACCCTCTTTCAGCCCAGCTTTTCCCAAACGTGTGGACTACTCCATATGCATATTTAGAGTCCGTATAAATGGTTCCAATAGCTCTGTCTAGTCTGTGCAATGCTTTTTCCAAAGCATCTAATTCACATACCTGGGTAGACCAGGAAGGTGGTAGTTTTCCTTTTCTAACCTGTACAGTTCTTTTCCATCTCTGATGGAGTATCCAGAGCACCTCTTTCCATTTACTACTCTAGATGATCCGTCGATGAACAGGATTTCTCCTTCATCTAATGGGCTCTCTAGGAGGTCTTCTTGAATTTTTGTTTGCAGGTTTATAAAAACTATGCAGTTGTGCAAGAGATCTTGTTTTTGGGGAATTCCACATAGGAACTGTGCAGGATTGGTGTGGGTGGTTGTTTTCAGGGTTACAGTTGTGGAATGGATGAGGGTGCTCCCATATTGTATAATATGAGAGTCTGTTAGCCATTCGGCTGCTCGTTGTTTAAGAATGGTTTGGGTGGAGTGTGGTATGTATTCTGTCATATTTCTCTCAAATGTAAGTTTTTGGCTGGCTGTTACTAGGATGGCTGCTGCAGTGATTGGTTGGATGCATGTTTGCCATCCTTGGGACACAGGGACCAACAATATGGACAAGTAGGCTACAGGTTTATGGATTCCTGACCACTCTTGGGCCAAGACCTCATAAGGAATTCCTTTCTCTATGTTAATATAGCGGTGAAAATCTTCTTCTAGTGAAGGAAGAAAGAGAACTGGGGTCTGAATCATCTTTTGCTTTAAATTTTCTAAGTTTTTATTATCCTCTTGGGTCCAATTAATAGGTTCTGATGTAGTTAATTTTTCATATAAAATTGTGACACTTTGTGTGTATTCATCAATCCATATTCTACAGTACCTCATTAAGCCTAATAATTGTCTAACCTCGCTCTTTGTTTGGGGAGGTTGTAAATTTAAAATCCCTTCTATCCTTTCAGTACTCAATTTTCTGGTACCATGACCAATTACATGTCCGAAATATTTTACTTTGGTTTAACAAATTGTAATTTGGATTTAGATACTATTAGTCCATTCTCTCCTAGAAGGTTCAGTAACTGAATGGTGCCTAATTTTACAGTGGATTCTTGCTCTCTGGAGAGTAGTATGTCATCTACATACTGTGTTACTTGTATTCCTGAGGGTGGAGAAAAGGGAATGAACAGGCTCTCCAAGGCTTGACCGAAGAGTGTGGGAGACTCCATGTACCCTTGCAGTCACCAGGTCCAGGTGAGCTGCTGTTTCCTTCCAGTGTCTGGATCTTCCCAGGTGGAAGCAAACAGGTGTCTAGAAGGAGAATCTACAGGGCATGACCAAAATGCATCCTTCAGGTCGGTTACTGAGAACCAAGAGTGTGTAGGTGGTAACTTAACAAGGTGTAAGGGTTTTGTACTAATGAGCACACAGCTTGCACTCTTTTATGTACTTCACGTAGGTCTTGAACTAGCCTGTAGCTATTGTCAGGCTTTTTAATAGCAAGAATGGGGTGTTGTATGGGGAAGTACATGGCTCTAGTATATTATAATGTCACAGTTCAGTTATTATGGGTTTTAGCCAATACCTTTTGGTCTTTGTAAGGGGGTGCCAGGGTACTTTTGCTGGTTTAATATCTGGAAGGAGATTAATTACAATGGGTGTAATGTTCATTTTATCCCAGTTACCTGGTTGGGCTTACACTGTAGAATTAATCAGTTTTCATCTTGTGTGGATAAAGTAAACAAAATGACCTTCATCCTTCCTTCTTGTGGAACTACTCCAACTTTCAAAGGTATCTGGAGATCCTGGCCAAGTAAGTTGTTACCTGCTGGAGGTAGAAAAACAAATCTCCCTTTCTGGTTAGTCCATTACCCTTTATAGTGACATTCTTAATGATGGGAATGGGGAAGGATTCCCCTTTAGCAGCACAAATATTGAAAGTGTCTTTGCTTATGGCACATGCATTTGGTTTTTCAGTTAAACAAGTTGTCTCTGCTCCTGTGTCTACTAAAAATTCCATTAATTGTTCTAGGGGTCCTATCCTTGATTTTATCAAGGGCTCTTGAAGATGGTTTTTGTGCCCCAAGAAGAAGAGCCCCTGACCCCCTCAGTTCTCTGAGGGTTGATTCTCCACTTGGAGAATCTCTTAAGTCCCTCAATGTCTTAAAACAGCAGGATTGCATATGGTCTTCTTTCTTACAATAAAAGCAAATAGGTTTCTTCAATTGAATATTCTCCCCATCCTGCCTAATTGGTTTAGGAATTTGGACAGCAGCCATCATCTTAGCTTTAGTCTTCATTTTCTCTTCATTTCACCTGGCATAAACTTACTGTGCTTCAGCTAATAACTCATCTAAACTTCTTTCTGGCCATCCATCTAATTTCTCTAATTTCTGTTTTATGTCAGGCCAAGAATGTAACCCAAAGTGGACCTAGAACATTGTCTTCCCTCCTTCACTACCTAAATCTCTTTCTAAATATAATTGGATGTTATTATTTAAGCGAGTTATACAGTCAGTTGGGCTCTCATGTTTTTATTGTTTGCTACCAAAGGCTTTCTTCATGTTATTAACTCTGGGGACTGCCTCTTTTATTCCCCTTACAATTCGGGTTCTGTATTCTGCTATACTTTTTCTTCCCTCATCTGAGTTAGGGTTCCATTCTGGATCTGTTAATGGTAATTTCTTCTCTCCAGTTGTTCCTAAATTATGTTCTCTGTCCAATATATTGATCCCTGCAGTCTAAATAACTTTTCTCTTCTCTGGAGAGAAAAGGGTTTGCATTATTGAATTTCATTTTCCCCTAGGGTAAATCCTAGAGCCTAAGAACTGGTAAACTTTTTCTGACATACCTACTGGGTCACTGAATAATATCTCCATTTCCTTTTTAAAATGCCTCACTTCTGAAGAGGTGAGGGGTGCATTTACATATCCTATTCCACCTTGTGCACCCTCCATTGGGACCTCTCTGAGGGATGCCACCTTTGTTTTATCTTTACTGCTGGAGCAGGAGGAACATTTTTGTACTACCAGGGTTCTCCTTCAAGTGAAGAAGGCTGGACCTTCTTGATTGGATGGAACTTCCTGCATGGCTGAATTTGTAATTTGCCTGGAGGAGAATGATAGAATATACGTTTCTTCTGATGTCCCACTGCTACTTTCAATTTCTTCAGCCCTCTCAGTTACATGACTCATTGAAGCCTCCAATGACTCAGCTGCAGTTGCAGCTGGTTCGTTGGGAGGTGCAGTAGGGGGGAGGAAATTTAATGAGTCCCACCTTGGTTGATTGGTTTTCCTTGTTGTGTCTTTATCATTGATCATTACAGAGAGAATTTGGTTTATCTGTTTCTACTTCCTTTTCGCTGTTCCAATATTTAAACCAGACCTCCACATACTGCAATTCCAGTCTGCATTTAATTTATTTTGGGCGTAATTGTAAAGTACTTCGCAAATCCACATCCTGGTAGACCCATGCTTCAGCCAGCGAAGACCTTGTTTTAATTTCTTCTTTGGCCATTCTAACATGCAATGCACAATCTTGAGCTGTGGGTCTTTATCTTTAGTAAGTTGATGTTCTTCCCATTGTTTTAACATGGTTTCCAAGGGATTTTCAGGGAAGATACTGTATTTCTGTAATTGCTTGTTGTTCTTCCTATGCTTTTGTCCTATGCTTTTGTCTGATATTATGGGGGCAAAATAAATTAATAAATATTTAATTAACCAAGGTGAGTATAATGATTTGAATAGAGATGCTGTATTACAATGTTGAAAAAAATGAAACTTTGGGAATTAAAAAGAAATGAAAACTAAACCACTCAATATGGCTGTTGTCCATCTGTGGGAAAAGGTATGATCCCTCCCTGTGGGTATGATCCTGTGTGGGTGGATCATTGGGCCTTCCAAATGACAAATTAGAAGTGCTCCATGCCTCAGTACAGGAACAATTATTAAAAGGACACATTGTACCATCAACTAGCTCCTGACCCATGTCTTTTTATAAAAAACCTGGCAAAGACAGATGGAGGTTATTACAAGACTTTTGGAAAGTAAATTATGTTTTAGAAGACATGGGCTCCTTGCAACCAGGGCTCCCCTCACCTTCTGTACTTCCCAGGGACTGGCAGCTCACAATCCTTGATATCAAAGACTGTTTATTCAACATCCCTCTCTGTCCCGCACTCCCAAATTCGCATTTTCGATACCAATCAACTGTCAAGAACCCTTTAAAAGATATCA
Organism: Passer domesticus; assembly: GCF_036417665.1. NCBI lineage: Eukaryota > Metazoa > Chordata > Aves > Passeriformes > Passeridae > Passer > Passer domesticus. The sequence goes on along the minus strand of NC_087479.1, from coordinate 71,082,981 downwards.
TTAGGTCACATTGCCACAGGGAATGAAAACTTCCCCTGTTTTATGTCAAATGTTTGTGGCTGGGATTCTATCTCCAATCAGGAAAGCCTTCCCTGAAGCTATATTTCGGCATTATATGGACGACATTTTAATTTGCTCCCAAGAAAAGACTTACCTTAACCCAGTGATCAGAAAGACTGTGACAGCAGTTGAAGATGCAGGTTTTGATATTGCTCCTGAAAAACCCAGTAGACCTCCCTGTGGAAGTACCTTGGATTCCTTATCAGCGGGTGAGCCATTATTCCCCAAAATATCTCCATCAAAGATAAGGCTCAAATGCTAAGGGACATACAACAGTTGTGTGGCTCCATCACCTGGATCCGACCACGGCTTGGACTCACGAGAGAAGAGCTGTGCCCTTTGTTCAGCCTACTGAAGGGGAGCCATGACCTGACTTCCCAGCGCATCTTAACTCCAGATGCCCACGACGCGCTGCGAAAGGTAGCACCTGCTATCTCATCTCGAAAAGCACACCGCGCTGACTGCTCTCTAACCTCCCAGTTTGCTAGTCTTGGTAAATCCCCACATTTCCAGGCACTGCTTTTTCAGTGGGACCCGTCTTCTACAGAAAAATTGTTAATTGTAGAATGGGTATTTTTGCCACACCAAAAAAACTATTACAATCCCTCAAGAGCTTTTAGCTCAGTTAATCATTAAAGACAGGAACCACCTCCGAACCCCTGCAGCGTGTGACCCAACATACATTTATCCAGCATTTCAACTACACAAATTAGAATCGCTATTACAGACAAATGGATACCTTCAGTTTGATTTAGACAGCTATCCCGGACAAGTCTCTATTCATTATCCAAAACACAAGCTACTAAAAGAAACATTCCATCTAGTCCCAAATTCTCTAAAAGGTAAGGTTCCTCTTAAAGCCCTCACAGTTTTTACAGATCGCTCTGGAAAATCACACAAATCGGTTATCACTTGGAAGGATCCAAACACTCAGAAGTGGGAGTAGGATGTTCAAGTCATTGAAGGAACCCCCCAAATTCCTGAGTTGGCTGCTGATGTCAGAGCATTTAAAAAATTACAACAACCTTTTAATCTAGTAACTGATTTGGCCTATATAACCAGGACAGCTAAAAGGGCAGAACACTCCATGCTAAAAGAAGTGTCTAATCAACAATTCTTTGGCTTGCTCTGCAAGTTGGTTTGGCTTGTCTCCCACTGGGGAATCAGAAGGCAGATCTTCTAGCTGTGACTGGTAACACCAATCACAGTCCCATGTACTGGGAAAGGTGCAGCAGATGCTGCCCAAGGCTTCGTTATGCTGCTAGCCTAAAATACGGAATTCTGGAGCAGAACGTTGACCCAACAAAGCAGCAGCACCACCACCAAAATGGGCTTTGACTCTCTACAAATCAGTTTCTCAAGGGCTGGCACCCTCAGATTCCAATCAGACCTTTCATTCCCCACTGCTTGCTAACATCAGCCATCTGGGCCGCCTTCATGGAGATGCTGCCAAATTTTAGAGATCTTTTGTAGCACCACAGCGTATCCCAAGAAGGAGCTGCCGGTGCTATGGCACCTTTAATACTTTCCTTACCAGCAAAGAGCAATTTGCTTCACAGAGAGAGACAGAGAGAGAGAGATTATTTTGGGTAGCAGAAAATGGGTAATCATGTGTCTTCACTAGTTTGACTGAATGTCAAAGCCATGCCCTAGACATGTGGGGAGGAAAACCAGAGATAAATAGATGTTAGGCAGAGAGGTAGAAATAAGACATGAGGAACTAGAGATAGCCACGTATTTATCCCACCCCCTTAGAGCTGTGGTAAAGGGGAGTATTTTCCTCCAACCTCCATCGTTGGCAGCCTGCTGCAGCCCCCTGCCATATCCAGCCCTTTTCTCAGCTCTTCGGGGTTTGGAAGAATTTGCTTAGGCCAATAGACATTTGGGGTGGACACTGCGAATTCCAGCTTTCTGAGAGGAAGGAAGCACTGATAAGGATTCTTTGATTCCCAGACTGCGGGCAAACGGAAGAGGAGGAAAAGCCCTCCCAGAAAGGAGACTGGGGAGACAGGGAAGAGAAGCCGCAAGCGGGCTGGCAGCGCGGAGTGTCCCTGCTGCCAACCGCGCCAGCCGCCCCAGCCGGCGGGAGGCCCCTTTCCGTGCGGGCAGTGCCAACGGTGCGCAAGTTCCTCCTCCTTCTGCTCCCAGCTGCCCCTTTGGCCTAAAGCACGCTGACCCTTTCCAAAGGCACCACAGGGCAAGCTGAGGCCACTTGCAGGATCGCCCCTGGCAGCCCTGCTCAAGCTTACAGCCCACTTGAAACCCAAACAGCTTCGTTCAAACCCAGCATTCCCAGTGAAACCTTGCCATGCCCCAACAAGACACAGTTCGTACAAGCAGGAACACATGCATCAAAGCTTGCTTTGATGCTGCTGATCCAATTAAACCTACGATGAAGCAAAAGGAGGAAGACATTTCAAGCAATTGCAACCAGAAAGATCAGACTCACAGTGCTGATCACTTTACAAAGATGTCACAGCCTGAAAAGACGGAAATTCATCCAAAAAGTGAGATCTCGGCGCCTGGCTTCATGGTGTGTATGAAGTTAACAATGGATGGTTTGTTTCCTGTCTTCCAGGGAGTTTGAAACCATCAAGGAGAGGAACAAGCATCCTTGCGTGGGAGAAGACATCACCCACGCAAGGATGCACAGCCTCTCCCCAAGAAGAAAAGGCCAAATTAGCCCTGCACTTGTCCAGGACTAGCAAGAGTTAGGCTCAAGAGGATTAGAAAGAAATAAGATAGCTTTTTAAGATTTTAGGATTCTTTATTCGTCCATTAAATTTACGTGGTAGGAACTTCTCAATTAATTAGTTCAGATACATTAATAATATAAAAGATGTATTAGTACTATTAGATGATAAGTTGTGTTAAATTACTAGTAGATTAATAGTATGTTATTTATCATTACATGTAAGAGGTTACGTGTTCACTATGCTCCATCCTTTCTCATTTTGTCTTTGTTGAGACATGATCTGTCTTTATCATTAAACCAAAGTTTGTTCCATTTTGCCTTTTTGTCTGTATGAAATCCCTGAGGCAGTGTTCGTTACATTTCCTTGGTGTTGGAAACACGACATTTGCCCTGAGAGGGCAATGTGGGCACATGAGTCCCCCCCAGGCCCAGCCCCTGGCTCAGCTGGCAGCACTTCCAGAGGCGTGTCCCCATTACTGCCAATGAAATCATGGTGGAGCTTCCTCCTTTGATTCCTGAACATCTCAGCTGGGAGTGGCTGGGGAGGCTTTGCTGAATTCAATGGATCTAAAGGAGTGCTCTTGTCTCACTGTACTTGCTGGGATAAAAGTAGTGGGTTGAGGCCTTTTGGTTGCCCAGCAACATAACTTTGTTTCGTTTTGGGGGACAGATGGACTTGAGCACCTTGGAGGACTTTTCTAACCTCTCTGATTCTAGAAAAGAAACATCCACATGCACCACAAAGACACCAGGAGTTCAGATCAGTTTCTCTTTAAAGGACCAGGCTCTGAGCCTCCAGTAATGTCCTCAGCTAAAGCAGAGCAGCTGTGAACCTGATCCTCTCCCTTCTCACAGCTTTGGTATTTGCGCCAAAGAAGAATCCAAGTCACTCTTTTACCGATCCCAGCAAATGGCTCTGCCTAGCAAGGCTTTGGCAGCAGGGGCTGTGGAGGATGGCGGGGGGCGAGGCAGGGGGGAAAGGCCAGGCTGCTTCTGGGAAGTGACCAAAGCTTGCCCTTGCCTGCTGGAGCCAGTGCAGGCGGGTCTGGAGCCTACAAAGTATCTGCCTTGCAGTGGGCCTTGTTCCAGGTGTTTTCCCAGCTGGTGGCTGGCGTAGGTGTAACATGCAGGCTGGGAAGGAAGCAAGATTTGCTTTTGCTTAAACCTTAGGCAGGGAAGCAGTACAAGTGGCTGGGTTTTGCCATATCTGGCACCTAAGTATTCAAACAAAGCTGAAGGTCATTAGTGTGGAAAAGAAATTCTCTTGGTGTTCCTTCCTTAGAGGAATGCCAGAGTAGTAGAGATGAACATTCTCCCTTCTTCAAGGGAGCTGGAAGAGAGACCTAGAAATTCTGCATGACCTGTTGACTACAGCAATGCTGGTGCACTGCCCCAGTGTGTGTGTCCCCATCAGCTCCCCTGAGAAACATCCCGATTCTCCAAGTTTCTGGGATGGGGTGTTGAGGTGAGAGACCAGCTCAGCAGGCCAAAGGAGGGAAAACATCAAGTGACATTATTGGGCACCAGACAATTGAGAAAGGGGGCAGGATGAATGCCGCCACTTGGAGAGAAAGCTCTGCACTTGGTTCTGCATGGAACGATTTGCAAGCTCTAGCTCCTCTCAGAGCCAGAGGAGAGGCAGCGGCAGGAGTCCTTGTGGTTCTGCAGTGCAGGAAATGTGGAATGGGCCCTTGGACAGAGCCAGCCTCCTCTGCCTGTTCAGCTGCAGGCACCCTACAGAGAAGCACAGAGGAGAGCCAGAGCTGTCCCTGCTCTGCTTTTCCCCGTCCAGAGGGCTGAGGAGAAAAGCCCCAATGGGGAGCTCCTCAGAGCAAACTCTCAGCAGAAGAAGTAGAAGGGGCAAAGGTGGCCTATCCCTGTTTCTGTCCCATGGTTCCCCTGGGGTTCTGCATGGAATGTTGGGCTGTGCCCATAGCAACTGCCCTTGTCTGCTGCTCCTGCGGCCGTTGGTGGAACACTGGTGGAGCAGCACTGGAGCAGCAGCTGCAGCATCTGCTCCTGGCTGTCCCTCAGCAGCCACCTTCTGCACTCAGCGCCATAGCTGGCCTCTGCAGCGACATCCTCATCTCCTCGTCTGCCGCCAGGCATCCCCACAGCACTTTGGCACTGTGCAAGGTAAGAAAATACCCATGGGCCCCAAAGCACTCACAGAACAGCAGGAGGCTCCAGCTGGCTCTGCCACCAACCACCACAGACACGGTGTGTGGTCACTTTCCCCAGACGAGGTTGCACATGAAAGCAGGCTGCAACTTCTCCAGGAATAATGCTGCCTCCAGGGGAAATACAGACCTTTCCATAGAGGATGTAGGGAGCTGTCACAGTGCACTTGTAGATTCTCGTCCACTGATCACCTGATTAGAAGTTCTTAGCACCCATTTACGTTGTGGTAACCCCAAAGCCAATTGGTCATTCCGGGGGAGGTCAGGGGTTCAGTGTCCACTAATCCTGTTACACCCTCACTCTGGTCACACCTCCTGCAAAGCTTCAAAAACCAGAAGGATGGGACTTCTCCTCTGGGATGCCTGCCCATCAGAGCATGGAAGCAGTTTGCTGGGCTTGTCTGCAGTACTGGCTTTCATCCTCAGAAATGATCTGGTTGTAGCAATTCTTATGTACTCACATACTTACATCACTTACAGACACTGGAACAATATTCTATTTTCATAGCTTTTTTGATTTTTTTCCACCTGCCTTGCATCTCTTTTCCAGAAAGATATTGCTATAGATTTGTCTGTGTTGTTCAATGTGTGTAGGGCTGGCTCTGCCTCACGGTCAGAGGCAGCTGTGAAATGTCCTCTTGAGTGGTGCTTCTCAGGAACACAATCACAGTATCACAGCATTTTCTGGGCTGGAAGGGACTCCCAAAGATCATGGAGCCCAGCACCTGGGTCTGCTCAGGACAGCCTTAAGAAACCCAGCCTGTGCCCAAGAGCAGTGTCCAAAGACTTTTGGAGCTCTCTCAGCCTTGGTGCTGGGAGCCCTTCCCTGGGGAGGCAGTTCCAGTGCCCAAGCCCCCTCTGGCTGAAGAACCTTTTCCTTCCATCCAACCCAAGCCTGCAGTAGTGCATCTTCCATGCATCCTCTTGGCTCTTCTCACTGGCCCCAAGACTCAAGGCACTCTAGTGCCTGCCCTTCAGCTTTCCTTCTTCAGGAAGCTGCAGACTGCTAGAGGGACCTGCCTCAGAAATTCCAAGTGAAAAACACAGCAATGACACCTAATGGAGGGGAGCTGGGACAGAGGAGCTTGGGGTTTTCAGTGGTGAGGATGAGAAGCAGGCTACCGACACATCTTGGCAGAATGAGTTTTATCTGGAGCGTTGTTTTGATCTCTTTCAGGTGGAAAGGAGAGGCACAATGAAAAGGAAAGTGAGAGCCCACACTGAGCCGTGAGTTTTGGCCTAGGGTTAAAGGACAGCAAACTTGAGGGACAGCGAGCAGGACAGCTGCTCTTTCAGAGTCAGGGTGGGATTGGTCCAAGGCCGTGGCTGCACGCCAGGTGTCTCTTGACCACTTGCCTTTCTTACGTCCTACTCCTTCTTCCTCTAGACACATCAATGTTGGCAGTGACTTTCAGGCCGAGCTCCCCGAGCTGCAGACCGGGCCGCCAAGTGAGGCTGAAGAGCCTGCAACCCTGGTCTGGAAGCCCTTGGAGGAAGACGACCCTGACCTGGATAAACCGGACAGAGGTAGCTGTCTAGCTTTCCTTCCACTCCTGAGATAGTCGGGCATGTAAAATGCTGGTTTTTGGGTAAAATGGCAGCTTTTGGCAGGCTCTGCTTCTCTCCTTGTCATGCCCATCTTCCCTTGTGGAAGTGGTAGGGGCAAGGAGAATGCTCTGCTTTTGCAGCAGAGCAGGAAAAAGAGCAACTGTGCTGCTCTCCAAATGGGTCAGGGGCATCTGCCACTGGAAGAGGGGAGATTGGCCCCCACTCCTTATGCCAAAAGCTGCATGGAAGGGAGAGGCAGCACTAGGTGGGCCCTTGCTTCAGCTGCCCCTTGCTTTGCTCTCCTTTTCGTGCTCTCCAAGCTGCAGGCTTTAGCTCTTGTGCTTTCCTTCTGCCTTGTATGGCAAGCATTCCCCTTTGTTGGCTCAAGGCTGACTTTGGGTGGGTTTTTGTTGTGCTTGCAGTCAGAGAACTGTTGGACATGGCCAGCTCCCGTGGCCTTCCCGGGGCAGCAGCTCAGCTGGAGCTCGCCCTGCACTGCCTGCACCAGGCTCGCGGCAGCGTTCCGGTAGGAAGCGGCTGTTTGGGCGCGGGCAAGAGTGGGCAGGGAATTGATAAGGCCCGGGCAGCGGGACAGCCTTTCCTGGCTGCTCCTTGAAGAAGGGAGTTCACAAGCAGCAGAGCACTCGCTGCCTGCTGTGTCTCGTCCAGCTGCGGCAGGGCTGAGCCCAAATGGCTCCAGCAGGGACAAGATCTCTCCTGGAGGCAGCGCCGCAGGGTCCTGCAGCCTGCTGCCTTGAAAACCTCCTGGAGATCTGTGTTCTCTAAGACATTTTGAGGGGCAATTCCCAGAAGCCGCAGTCAGCTGAGGCAATTCAGGGTGCAGGAGGAGCAAAATCATGGAGTTGGAAAGGAAAATGCTACCCTTGGGAGCAGGAGCCAAGGGCCGGGCAGCAAAAATGAGGGACTGGGAGCAAAGCACAATCTTTGACCCATATGAGATCCAGTGGCCTGAATCCTCAGCTGAAGACGCAAAGCGGCTGAAGGGCAGCATGGGTGGGGTTTGGCTCCTTTTTTGTGTTGTGGGGCAGCTCAAGCCTTTTTCCTTTGCATCTTGCAGGAGGCTCTGGAGATGTTGCTCTCGGGGGGGCCTTCAACAGCTCAAGGCCATCCCTTGGCTGATTATCATTACGCAGGTAACCTAAGCCCAGCTTCTTCCTTCACTGACACATGCTGCCGTGCCCTTAATGGCCGTGTCAAGCATTTCTGCTTCAATTAGTTGTGCTTTAAACCAGCACACGATCTCGCCTTCTCTGGGGGCAGGGAAAGCACCAGCATCGACTCCTTCAGCTTGACTCGTTTTCCATGCTTTTTTCCCTGGGGAATGCCTGCTCTCGTCTTCATCACCTTCTGAGGGAGCAGACATGCACACACGTGAATGACGGCTGGAGCCAGCTTGCTTTCGGCAGCCAGTGGGATCTGCTTCAAGTGGCTAGAGGGATCAATTCAGCTGCTGCTTTTTCTTGCCAGGCTCTGATAGATGGACACCTGAGGAGAAGGAGGCCTTCCAAAAGGCTTTCCACACCTACGGCAAGGATTTCCATCTCATCCAGAAGCAGGTAAAGCCACAGGACATTCCTCACCTTGGCAGATCATCAGAAGGACAAGTTGACTATTGTGGTACCGAATACTGCACCTATGTCCCTCTTTTCTCAAGTACCAAAACTGTTAAAGCAGTCACAGAACAGGACATGGAAGGCCTGCGTGAAAATGGTGATCCGGCCTCTGCAGCCCTTCTCTCCAGGCTGTTTTGGAAGACAAAGCTCTGTTCTGTTAAACTTGTCTCCCAGGTGTGCTGCTGCTTCCACAACACCTTGTGCTGGGATAACTGCAGTGAACGGGGCAAAGAAGAACTCTGCTAGAGGGACTTGGTGTTGATCTGTGCATTATATGTGTTACCACGTAGCATAAAACTCAGTTTATTACATTGCATAATGCCTCTCTGACTCCTGCATATTGATTTCATTTTACACCCTCCTCAATTTTCTCCGTGACTTTAATTCCTACTTTACTCTGTAATCTCGTTGTTCTCCAATGCACCCTACAGGACGGCTGTTTCAGATTCCTTCTTTTTCTCTTCACAACAGATCCCGAGTAAGACCGTGGCACAGTGTGTGGAATACTACTACTGCTGGAAAAAAGAGCAGAAACTTGCCAGCAGCACTCTTGCTCAGGTGAGTGGGAAGAAAATCCAGACATGCCAGCAGGGTCAAGAAACGGGCAGAAGGGCACAAGCCCTGCTGGCAAGCCACGCCAGACACCGCTTTGCCTGGCTCCCTTGGTCCCACGCACTGGGAGAGGCGCAGCAGGTGCTGCCCGGGGCTTTCTTGTGCTGCTACCCTAAAATACGGAATTCTGGAGCACAACTTTGACCCAACAAAGCAGCAGCACCACCACCAAAATGGGCTTTGACTCTCTACAAATCAGTTTCTCAAGGGCTGGCACCCTCAGATTCCAATCAGACCTTTCATTCCCCACTGCTTGCTAACATCAGCCATCTGGGCTGCCTTCATGGAGATGCTGCCAAATTTTAGAGATCTTTTGTAGCACCCCAGCGTATCCCCAAGAAGGAGCTGCCGGTGCCATGGCACCTTTAATACTTTCCTTACCAGCAAAGAACAATTTGCTTCACAGAGAGAGACAGAGAGAGGGAGAGAGAGAGATCATTTTGGGTAGCTGAATATAGGTAATCATGTGTCTTCACTAGTGTGATTGAATGTAAAAGCCATGCCCTAGACATGTGGGGAGGAAAACCAGAGATAAATAGATGTTAGGCAGAGAGGTAGAAATCAGACATGTAGAACTATGGATAGCCACGTATTTATCCCACCCCCTTAGAACTGTGGTAAAGGGGAGTATTTTCCTCCAACCTCCATGGTTGGCAGCCTGCCGCAGCCCCCTGCCATATCCAGCCCTTTTCTCAGCTCTTCGGGGTTTGGAAGAATTTGCTTAGGCCAATAGATTTTTGGGGTGGATGCTGTGAATTCCAGCTTTCTGAGAGGAAGGAAGCACTGATAAGGATTCTTTGATTCCCAGACTGCGGGCAAACGGAAGAGGAGGAAAAGCCCTCCCAGAAAGGAGACTGGGGAGACAGGGAAGAGAAGCCGCAAGCGGGCTGGCAGCGCGGAGTGTCCCTGCTGCCAACCGCGCCAGCCGCCCCAGCCGGCGGGAGGCCCCTTTCCGTGCGGGCAGTGCCAACGGTGCGCAAGCTCCTCCTCCTTCTGCTCCCAGCTGCCCCTTTGGCCTAAAGCACGCTGACCCTTTCCAAAGGCACCACAGGGCAAGCTGAGGCCACTTGCAGGATCGCCCCTGGCAGCCCTGCTCAAGCTTACAGCCCACTTGAAACCCAAACAGCTTCGTTCAAACCCAGCATTCCCAGTGAAACCTTGCCATGCCCCAACAAGACACAGTTCGTACAAGCAGGAACACATGCATCAAAGCTTGCTTTGATGCTGCTGATCCAATTAAACCTACGATGAAGCAAAAGGAGGAAGACATTTCAAAGAGTTGAAACCAGAAAGATGAGACTCATGGTGCTGATCACTTTACAAATGTGTCACAGCCTGAAAAGATGGAAATTCATCCAAAAAGGGAGATCTCGGCGCTTGGCTTAATGGTGTGTATGAAGTTAACAACGGATGGTTTGTTTCCTGTCTTCCAGGGAGTTTGAAACAATCAAGGAGAGGAACAAGCACAGAAGAAGACATCGCCCACGCAAGGATGCACAGCCTCTCCCCAAGAAGAAAAGGCCAAATTAGCCCTGCATTTGCCCCAGGCTAGCAAGAGTTAGGCGTCAAGAGGATAGATAGAAATAAGATTGTTTTTCAAGTTTTTAGGATTGTTTATTCTTCTATTAGTTTACATGATAGTAATCTCTCTGTTTATTAGCTAAGATATATAAGTATTATTCAAGATGTATCAGTAGTGTTAGATTTAGCAATAAATGTAACAGGTTTGGTGTTTCTATGCTTCAACTTTTCACATTTTGTCTTTGTTGAGACACAATCTGTTTTTATCATTAAACCAAAGTTTGCTCCATTTTGCCTTTCTGTCTCTATGAAATCCCCAAGGCAGTGTTCATTACATTTCCTTGGTGTTGCAGGCACGGCATTTGCCCTGAGAGGGCAATGGGGGCACAGGAGTCCCCCCCAGGCCCAGCCCCTGGCTCAGCTGGCAGCACTTCCAGAGGCGTGTGCCCATTACTGCCAATGAAATCATGGTGGAGCTTCCTCCTTTGATTCCTGAACATCTCAGCTGGGAGTGGCTGGGGAGGCTTTGCTGAATTCAATGCACTGGATCTAAAGGAGTGCTCTTGTCTCACTGTACTTGCTGGGATAAAAGTAGTGGGTTGAGGCCTGTGGTAATCGGTGGAAGAAATGCGGCACTCAGTATGAGTGATCAGCAAATCTCAAAACTTTATTGATAGGCACATACATTTATATTGGTGCTAATGAGGCCAATACATATTGCAAAAGGCGAGCTCATTATTGGTTAGTTACTTATCAGCTAACCACCCCTACCTTAGCATTCTTGTGGCTACTATGTTGCAGCTGTCCACATATTTTCTTCATATTTCTAACTAACCATCCTCTCCCCCATCCTGATGTTGCACCAAGGGCACAGTGCCCTTGCCAGGTTTGGACACTGACTGCTGACTCCTATCCTCATCTCCTTCTTGCTTAATTAAGGGTATTATATCAGTGTGACCTTTGTCAACTGGCTAGCTGTTCACAAAATCCTCCACACTTCCCCTGTTTTTCTGTTGCACAAGCATAGTCTGATTAGATGCAGCAAGTATCATTTTTTGAACCATGTTGTGTAAGCACATGCAAAAAACAAGGCAAAACTAACACTACTAACAAAGCTATAATGCCTACTATAATGATGACTCTAAGAATAGAGTGCAACCATGATCCCAAGCCTAAAGATTTGAGCCATTCATCAATACCAGAGCCCGATTCTACCTGTAAGTTTCCAATTAACCTTCGCAACTCAGAGAGCTGGGAGTGGATGGACTGGGAATGATCAGAGAGGTTCATGCAATGCATGCCCTCAAATTCCTCACAACCATGGCCTTGTGCCAGTAAAAGGAAGTCAATTGCAGCTCTATTCTGAAGCGTTGCATGGAGAATAGAATCAACATCAAGCAAAAAGCTAGAAAGTGCCAAAGAAGTGGCATTAGTTTGTTTAGCAAGCCAGCATCGTAGCTTGTTTAAAATGGCATGGGCACCTGCTGCTGATACCCCTGGAGCCAAAAAGGATGCTGCCACTATGGCCCCTGGGGACCAAAGTTTTACATCATCTTTGCAGTCAGCAGTAAATGCAGGGGCCATTCTTTTAATTCTATGATAGCGGTGGCTCATATTCAGGATCATGGATGTATTGGGTGTGAGTAGAGACAACCGTGCAATTGTACATGGCCCCCCGTTCAGCATCAATGGGACACTGGGCCAAGCACAGTCCCCACATATTAAAAAGAAACCTGCTGGTAATTGAATAGGGTCATTTGATGAGATTGACACCCTCTTTGTGGTATAATTGCACCAAGTTGTTGCATTACGGTAAATGGCCATGCTAGAAGTTACAATAGTAGAATAGTTCTTGGCTGGCAGCTGACTTTTATGCTTAAACCTAAGGCATGCATCCACTATCACTGAGCCTAACAGTTCCAAATCTTGGGGTTCCTGCGGTGCTATAGGAAAATGAGAAATCCATTGGTCCCAGTTATCTACACTGACCCTGGCGTCATTGGTTTTGCAGGTGGGTATTTTTGATGGGCATGGCCAGGGATCTGCCGGTAGTCCAATCAAACGGTAAATGGATTGCCGGGAGAAGATAATGACAAGCAAATAGCCTCCTGGTTAGTTAAATTTGCCATGGTGATCCAAATATTAGTCTTGGGCTGAGGTGGGGCCCATGCTTGATGGGTTCTCACTCCTTTGGCAATGTCTGGGCTGTCTATTAAGAGGGTAAATATGAGTAAAACAGCAGCATAAGTCTGCCACATCACCCTGATTTTCCCGGGCGCTGTTTTGAACCATCCAGACATTTGGGAAATTAACAGGTTGCTCACAAACTGTTAAGAAAGTCTCTTCTTTCCTTTCCCCTTTTTCTTTCTCGAGCTGCCCAGACTTAATCTTTTTAGAACCCTTAAACAATCGTCCTACGCTTGGTTGGGATCTTGATCCCCCAGAATCGGACTTACTACATCTAACTGGGAGAGGGGAATACCCCAACCACACTTAGACAGTAAGATACACAATTGAGATTGCTGTAAAGCGTGTTTGGCAAAGTGCTGTGTTTCCCACCTAAACCATGCGAGAATTTTCTGTTCTGGGGACTCATACAGCTGTAACCCTTGGCAGCCAGGTAACCCTGTAAAGGCCTGGAGTTCTGCTTGCCAGGAATCCCACTGCCAATAAAATGTACAGCTTCTGCACCACAGCTCAGGTAACTGGGACTGAAGCACCCACTTAGTTTGCTGACAAGCCCCGCAAAAAGGCAATATCCATGCAGCACACTGAGTATTTTGACACTTAATACAAGCTAATCTCTTAGGCCTTCTACGATAAAACGTATGAAGCGATGGAAGCAGGCTTAGTATATTGTCTAGAGATTGACACCGATCAATCGCTCGGTCAATGGCAAAGCTACAGTGTCCTTTCAGCTTGAGAAGTATCGGTCGAATGGTGATCAGCAGCTTTGCCTCCACTCGCCGACGGTCCTCTTCGCTCAGTTTTCTGGGGTCTGGTTCCATCTAACACGGCTGCTGGGGTCCATTTAGCAGCTACCCACAAGGATCCTGTAGGGGTAGAAACACAAAGATATCCACGGCACCAGTATAATACCTTAGCAGGACCTTGCCATTGTCCTGTCTTGGGATCTCTGTATTTTACCCATACATCCTGCCTCACACTATCTTTCTCTGTTACATAATGATGAATTACAGCAGGAACTTTGCTTTCCCCAAAAACACACAGGTGCTTTAAGACAAATAGACACTTTAGCAACCTTTCTTGCGGCTCTCTAATATCTTTGTATTTACCTAGATATCTTTTCAGGGTACCATTAGCTCTTTCTACCATCACTTGTCCTGTCGGGGAATTAGGGATGCCTGTCACGTGTTCTATCCCCCACATTTGCATGAACTGCTTTATTCTTTTGCTGCAGTAGGCAGGCCCATTGTCTGTCTTAATACGCCGTGGCACTCCCATTACTGCAAAGCAGCTACTGAGATGCCTCTCTACATGCCCTGCTTTCTCACCAGTCTGTGCTGTGGCCCATATAAAATGACTACAGGTGTCTATAGTAACATGCACATACTTTATCCTTCCAAACTCAGCAACATGTGTGACATCCATTTGCCAGGTCTCATTTGTATTCAGCCCTCTGGGGTTAACTCCTAGACCTAACCCGCAGCCCCCGTTATGATGACTACATATGGGACAGGCTTTGACTATTGCCCGTGCCTCTTCCATAGATATCTGAAATTCTCTATGGAGGCCTTTTGCATTTTGGTGAAACATGGAGTGTGCTTCTCTGGCCACAGTCTGCCTGGGAATTGGAGTCACATGTGTGATTGAGACTAGCTTATCTGCTCAGGCATTACCCTTTCCTAGACCAATATCCCACTTATGACTTCTGATATGAATGACAGAAAGGATACTTCCTCAGCTTAATTGCCCTCTGTAACTGTATAAACAGCTCATGTAACCTCCTGTTTTGAACCTCTTTTATAGAGGCATCTTCTATTTGCTCGCATACTCCAGCAACGTACAAAGAATCTGTCACTATATTGAGGGGCCCAGAAAAATGCATCATGGCCCAAACAACAGCCAATAACTCCATGGTTTGTAAAGTATCCAATTCGGAGGCCTGGAGAATCTGATGGTGCCATTGTCCCTTTTCCTGCCAGGTCACTGCAGCAATTCTGGATTTTCTTCCTGCATCTGTGTAGGCTGTTATGGCATCCGCCAGGGGTTTCTGTGACCTTTTTGGGCATTGAGTCCAACCCCATTGCCCTACCCAATTCAACGGTATATTGGGGATATCATCAGTGGCGATCACACTTCCGGCTCCTAACAGTGCCTCTTGTAATTCCATACTGTTTATCAGGTACCAGGTCAATGTATCTTTCTTCATTGGTACCCGTATCTGAGCAGGCTCCTTTCCCATGATCTGTAGTGTCCGTTCACAACCCTCCTTGATGAAATCAGCCAAAATTTCGATTTTTTGAAAGAGGGTTTTATGCTGTTGAAGTGGAGGAGATATCCATTCCAAGGCCCACGCCTCCCCCGTTTTTCTGTTTTGCTGAGTAAGTGCACCTAGTAAGTATTTAGTTCCACACCAAACTGTCAGCTGTATAGGGAGGTTAAGGTCTCGTCTCCGGACACTGCCCTGTGTCACACAGTCCAATATCTGTCTGTCTTCTTTGCTTGTTGAATGGTCAACATTTCTCTTGCTCTTGATAGAGTTTCACATTCTTCATTGAAATCCATCTGGACTTTGCACCTGTTAAAACACAAACAAATCCCATGTCCCCGCAGGACTGAAGAATTTTCTCAAAATCCTAGAGGTGAAGAATGGGTCCTGGTTTCATTTTGCAATGTTACATAGAGAAATGTTAAGATAAGAGTAATTAGGAATAAATTCAGATAATACACACCATCAACAACACATACAAGATCAGAAAATTACCAAACACTACAACACTGAACTCTTATCCCAGAGTCTGTGACAGCTGATAAACCTTAAAATGACAGAGAATTGGGGAAATCATGTCCGGATTCATGGTTGTCCAAATTACCTCTGAAAATGGCTCAGCCATCATAGATGGTCAAATCGCCAAGTCAAAAGGACTTGAATACTATTTGATGCAGAAAACATCTGGGTCGATTGTCAGTCACTCTATCCAAATAGATTCAGAGCTTGGCCAGAGCCCGAACTCTAATTGGTGAGTATCACTTAACACATTTTTTAAACAGGACTTTTAAAAACAGCTGTTATAAACAAGAAACCTTAGGGTTACAAACCAATCAAACCAGCAAATAATTGAATCCTTCTGAAGTTTCTGTCAAGACAGAGATTTTCTAAACACAGCACACTTCTTGAATTCTCTGCTGGAGTATTTCTGTAATAATAATAAAAGAACCACAAAACTGGCAATTTGGATAAAAACCCTCAGAAACATCTAAATAGTTAGGAAATAAAAAGACAGGATCTTGAAGAGACACGTGTCTTGCAGGTGATCACACAAAAAAAATAGAAAAACACATGAAAGCCGGCTGCAAACACCACAACAACACACCAACAACAACTCTCATCACAAAAATCTGAAAACTCCCTAACAAGAAGTGCTTGAAGGGGTTAAGACAACCTTCCCAAAGTATTCATCTAGTATTAACAACAATCGCTATCTATCAGCATTACTTACAAAAACCGAAAATAACAAAGGTTATAAACTTAATATAAATAATTCTTAAAACTTTGAATCATTGGGGAATCGACTGATGACCCCACAACAGGATCTGATTCACCTTTCCCAAATGCTTTGTCTTCCAAGACACCTTGAGTAATTAAATCTTTACTAATACTTTCATCTTTACACGACATTTTGTTTCCCAGGGAATAATTTTTTATAATAAAAGCAGTTCCCCCTTTTTTTTTTTAATTTTGTTTTGTTGCTTTTTGTTGGTTTTTTTTTGTTTTTTTGATGAATCCAGGTGGCATTTTGTTACACTGAGATTTCTTACTGATTGACAACAATCATTAACTGAAGGATAACAGGCTGGTAAAGCTGGACAGTTCGCAGAGATATTTTAAAACAAAACTGAGAAAGATGACAGATAATTTCAAACACAAATAATTTCACTTAAAATAAGGACAGTACAAAAACAATTCGCACATTTACATCCATTTATCTAATGCCATCTCTTAATGAATAGAAGAGAGCAAAGACCATAAAGACCATAGTATACAGAAATATTACAGTTTAAATCTTCTCACATGTAGTCCAAACAGAAACTAGGAAGTTTATTTAGATTCTGTTCCCTTAAAAGGTTGTTCCCGCCTCAGGTAAGGGAAAGGCAATGAAGTCATCAAACTTTAAGCCATCAAACCCAAATACTCTACCACTTTTAAAAAAGCAAACACATTTACAAAAAAACCACAAAACGGTAAACTAACTGTAAAGCCTGTGGAACAGTTGGGTGAAGTGCCCCGTGAAACATCTGCTGCATTTTCTGTGGAGTTGCCCTTTTTTTTTTTTTTTTTATGAAAAGCTGGATAAAGCACTGTGTGAATTTTCAGAAGTTTTCCATCCTGATCTTGAAGAAAATTCCTGACCTGTTTTTTCTCAGACACTTGTTTGAATTGCTGCGATGGGCTGGCTGCTGTGGTTGCCAGGCAGCTGTGACAGGGCGGTGCCTTGAGGAATGTCAGCTCCCGCCCCGTCTCCACCTGCTCCAGCACAGCCTCAGCCTGTGCCACCTCGGGGGTGTGGAGAGGAACGCCCTCGCCCGGACCCGCGCAGCCCCGTCTCCTTTGGGCTCCGCTCCGCCTGGATCTCCACTCGGGCTGGTTCCTCCTGGCTCTGCGCCAACACCCACAGCCAGCAGGAGAATGTCCCACACCGCTGGTGCTCTTGTGCGCTTGCAAAAAGTGAAAAAGCCCTCCCAGCTCCAGCTTTCGGGTTTCGTGTTACTGGTGCACGTCCGCGCCGCTATCACTGGCACTGCGCTTGTCGCTGCCGTGTATTCGGCCCCCGCGTCTCACCTTGGCTGGCCCGGCCCTGGCTGGCACTTCCCTCGTGATCTGTGCGCTTTCTCCACGGACAGCTGCCGTGTGAGTTTTTGTCACCGTGCGCGTCACTGGACCCGCGGTGCGCGTAACTGCCGCCGGCACCGAGCATGCCACCACTGCCACACGCGTTCTCGCCGCCGCGTCTGCCCCGGGCTCTCCCGCGGCCCCTGTCGCACTCCTGGTCCCGAACTTATGCCACTCTGTTAATTCATGTACTGTATAAGGATTTTGAGAAACTCCTTGTGCATACCCGTAAGCTAACAACTGTGGGAGCTCGTTCTGCAAATCTATGTCCTTAACCTGATGCTTTTTTAAAAAGCAAGTAAATAAATCATATTCTGCTTGCCTTTCCATTTCCATTTTTGAGAACATCAACGTTTTTGCAGCCCTTCAAGGTCTCGGCAGCACATATTGGCCGGGCTCTTCTATAAGGTCACCCAGGGCACGGCACCTTTCCCTTTTTCAGCAATGCTTATTCGCCGTCCTTGCTGCTGTAGGACCCGAACTCGTTCACCGATCCACCGTGGTTGCCGTTACCGGTTTCACGTCCAGGGTCACCATTTGTGGTAATCGGTGGAAGAAATGCGGCACTCAATATGAGTGATCAGCAAATCTCAAAACTTTATTGATAGGCACATACATTTATATTGGTGCTAATGAGGCCAATACATATTGCAAAAGGCGAGCTCATCATTGGTTAGTTACTTATCAGGTAACTACACCTACCTTAGCATTCTTGTGGCTACTATGTTGCAGCTGTCCACATCTTTTCTTCATATTTCTAACTAACCATCCTCTCCCCCATCCTGATGTTGCACCAAGGGCACAGTGCCCTTGCCAGGTTTGGACACTGACTGCTGGCTCCTATACCCATCTCCTTCATCCTTAACTAACGGTATTATATCAGTGTGACCTTTGTCAGCTAGCCAGCTGTTCACAAAATCCTCCACAGTGGAGGGCTGAAGGGGGAAGCTTTGTCCCTCAGCCTTGAAGTCTTGTTGAGGAGCTGCTTGTGCTCTGGGGGACGCACACCAATGATGTTTATCCAAGCCCTGCAGATTCATTCCTGAGCTTCCTGACTCGCCACAGAGACTTTGAGGCTGTCATGTTGGGGCACAAATTTCAGTCTGGGAACTTCTTGAAATGCTTCAATTACTCTGTTTTTGTTTGGTGTTTTTTTTAGGGGTTTTTTTGTTGTTGTTGTTGTTTGTTTGGTGGGTTTTTTTGTTTTGGTTTGGTTTGGTTTTTTGGGTTTTTTTCCTTGCAGAATTATTGCCATAATCTTTTGCTTCCAGAGAATCTTTTCCATGTCTTTAGGAAACTTCTCTCTGCTAGGCTCCCAGATGAGGCCAATTCCCAGGTTCCTTCCCACACTGAGGTGTAGGCCATGTTTTCCACTCTCCAGCTGGAACAGAAGAAAGCAGAGAGTTTGCTGTTGTGGGAGAGCAGCTTCTCTTTCCTGCCTGCTTTCTCTTTGGGACAGGTCGGTGTGTGCTCATTAGATAAAGGCAGGTTTAAACTCTGGAGGAGTTGTGTTCCAAATTGCTCCCTCCTCGAGCTCTTCTGTGGGCATCCTTGGACAAAAGGCCTCTTGGTGGGAGCTCCCAGTGGCAGGTTAAGGAAGGAGGTTGATATTTCAGGGCTGTGACTGCTGAAAGCAGCTGGTTTCCAGAGGTGTCCAGAGCTGGGAGTGGCTCCTTTTCTCAGCTGCCTGCAGAAAAGGAAGTTGCCAAGTGAGAATTTCCTTTGCAGAGATGGCCATCAGGGATTTTTCCAAGAGAAGGGCTGGCAGAGAGGCAGGTCTGGTGCTAAAGTGGCTGTGTGTTTGTTTTGATAGTGGGGAGGGTCGGAGATGCAGACACAGACACCAGCTGGAGGAATAGTGTCATTTACTGCAATGCAAAAGTGCAAGAAAGAGTCAGAAAAGGAGAAGCCAAGCAATGCACCCCAGCATTATTACAAAAGGTTGCCTCTAGTGGTTAAGAAAGATACATCAGCAGATACCCCAATGCTTTCCCCTTCATCCAGAGCGGCACATCAGCTGGGGGAAGCTGTCCCAGCCAAGCCCTGGAGAGCCACGGCCGGGAACTGGGAAATCCTGCAGAGCCTCCACCTTTGCTGGCCACGAGGCTTCCGAGTGCGCTGTGAGAGCAGCCCGGCTTTGACAGTGCTGGACAGGCAACGTGACAGAGCTTCTTCTGGGGGACATCTGATTTCATTCTCCTCTTGGTTTTCTGCCCGAGCCTGCCCAGGGCTCAAGGAGGAGCCAGGGCCAGGTGTGGCCTTGTCCATTTTCCTAATGCAGAAAGGTGCAGACGTGTTTCCCCAGTGAATGGATGCATTGATCCTTTTGATAGCAATACTTGGTTAAGGAGCAGATACACAGCACATTTGGTTGGAAGGGTCACCTAGAGGGCAGCTTTGGCTCAGGTCCTGTTGTTGAGGCTTCAGGCAGGGTCTGAAGTTCAGGCTTCAGTCCTTCAGTATTTTGTGGTGCAAATCATTGCTGTGCAGAGCTGGAAACAAACAAGTCTGTCTTTAGCACATTTGAGACAGGGAAGAGGATTAGCCCTGCAAGGCCAGGCTAGGGCCAAGAGCAGAAGGCCAGCAGCCTGCATTTGCCCACAGGGAGCCCTCCAGAGCACGAAGCCACTCCTGGCCAGGGGCTGAGGTGCCCGAAGCTGCCTCCCCGCTGTGCAGCTCTGCAGAGCTCGCGCAGCGCCGGGTCCTGGGCAGCTGGACAGCCCGACTGCCCTGGAGCACAGGGAGTGTCCCAGAGAGAAGCTGCTGCCCTTTGCTTTGCAACTGTTTCACAGGGTCCTGTCATTAATCCATAGTGTCTGATATGTTTTCCTTTTGTCTCCCGTATTTAACACAGCTTTTTGATAAAATGGACTGATGTAGCTACTGCTGGTGGTGGTGCTTTTGTCTTCAGGTGAGGGCAGGTGATTTGAGCCAAGGACAGAGTCCACTGTTAACATCCCAGCTTTGCCAAGTCAAGGAAACCTCTCACAATTGGGCTCATGGTGCTGAGCAGTTTTCCTAGTTTTTGGAAAGCTTTGACCTTAAGAAACCCAGCAGATTTTCCTCCATGAGGATACCAGCAGTAGCATGATGCCAATTTTTTCCACCTCTTCTCTGTGTCTTTGTGCTTTTAGGAGTTCCTCAGTGCCCAGCAGGAATGAAAGGACCTGTGATGATGTGATTTGAGAGCTCTGTTGTTCCTTGCCACATGAGTGTTCATGACAAGCTGGACACCCCACTCGTGGCTCTGTTGAGTTAAATTCATCCCAATTCTGTGCAAACAGCAGCCCCGAGGTGCTGAGGAGAGCAAGGACAGTGGGTGGGTGTGCATGCACACAGCCGGGGCTGATTGCTGTGTGGGCAGAAGGTTTTGGACTGCTGTACATCTTCACTCTCCCAAGTTGGAGGAATATATCAAATCTGTACAAAATAAAAACATTTATCAAAATATACCAAAATGTATCACACAACACATATGAATTTATTATATATGTAATTTGTCATCTGTAGACTACATACTATATATTTTAATATAGATACTATAATAAACAGAAAATATAAAATATAGACTTGGTCTTTTTCTCAGCCATTGCCTGTGGGTCATACAGACCATCTCCTGGTGTTACTGCATTTGTGTCTTCTGGTACTACTTATTATAGCATCCATATCCCTGGTAGTTCCTTCAGGGAACTTCACACAAAGGGCTTCCATCATTTCAGTGCTTGTCAGAACTTGTTCCTTCCCGGTTCTCCAGCCTCTTTCTGGATTTTGGAGCATCTCAGCACTTGTGTCCATGGCCCTTCCTTCATCCCCAGCCTGCAGCAGTCACAGTCACTGCTGCCTCCCCCTTGCTGCAGCTCATTTGCCCAAGTGCTGCCAAAGGCAGCGGAGCTGGCTCAGGATCCCTGTTGGCTTCTGGGCTCTGGGATGAGCTTCAGGGGGACACTTGGAGCTCTTCCTGAAGAGCTGCCCGTGGGATGGGGGGTGGATTTGTCCTCCCCAGGTGGCTCCTGCTTGGAGTTCTGCTCTCAGTGTAGCCCCGGAGTTTTCTCAGCAGACCTTGGCAGCGAGTTCTGAGCCAACGTGTGGCTCTGCTGCCATCCCAAATCTGCGCTGCCCTTGCCCAGCCTGAGTGCAGGTGGGGCCTGTGCTGGGCATGGCCGGGGATTTCCATGGCCCAAATCCTGCAGCATTTCCATCTGCTCCTGGCTTTGGGTAGCACAAATCTACAGTTCCTTCAATTGAATCATTACATTTATTGCAGATAGCTACACCTGCACTAGTAATGTACAAATATGCAAAAAACCCTTTAGTTTAAAAATGAAATTTGTTTTAAATTGCTACACTTGTGCTGCCAATGTATAAACATGCAAATATCAATTTAAGTTTAAATCTAATTCTTTTTGAGATAATTGTGCTTTGTAAATATATACAAATATCAACTTCAGTTTAAAAAATTAGTTTATTGCAACTCTACAACTCACTATACACAAATATGAATTGAAGTTTAACAATTAAATTTTTTACATATTACTACAACTGTACAGCCCATATACAAATACAGGAATGTGGGAACTCAGTACATCACTCCGGATGTCCAGAGCTACCGAGACAACCCTTGGGGGGCTCGGAGGCCCTGGAATGTTGCCAAAAGTACCTGGTGGCTTGACTTTGATCCTTTTAAAGAAATGACACCTGAAGGTGAGGAGATGAGAGAATTTCATGTCTGAATGGTGAGGGGATGTTATTCACTTGTTAGAACTTAAGTTAGAATGCACTGTACAGGGGGGTTTTATGTATTGTACAGGGGGGTCTAGAATTCTGTACATGGATCAGGAGTCCCAAGATGGAGGAATTTGGGCGTGCCCTGTCCTTCTTCTTTCTTCTCCTTGGCATCCATGTTCAAGATGATGTTGGCATGTGTGGATTGGTTCATAGAAAGAGTACACTTGCCAACAAGGGCAGAAAGTATTGGGAAGTAAAGGTAAATATCGAATACGTAATTTTCATTATAAAAGAGACAACCGCCTCGTGGGCGAGAGAGAGTGCCTTTGGCTGTCTTGCTGATCTGACCTCGGCTGGACAGACAGAAAATCTTTGTAGATAAGAAATAATAAACTCGACTGAAGACCTAAAAGCAAGAGTCCAGACTCCTTCTTCAAGAGCGCGGCCTACCCAGAACCACTTTTTCCCGTGCTGGGGCAGAGACAAGCAACAGCCGACCCCAGCACAGGAATATCAATATCCCTCTCTAAAGAATCTCAGATCCAGAATGAAATAAATACAATTTTAGAACTATGCAACTCCATATATATTTAAGTAGAAGTAAATACATATATATCCATAAGAATATATAGATGTAAATATGTATTACGTATTTCATTCCATATATGACTTATAATACACACATAACAAACATATCTATAAATATACAAATATCAATGGATCAATAAAAAAATCCATACAACCCCAGCAATAGAACTACACAGCTACAAAAATGTACAAGTATGTAAATATAACTACAGGTGTAAACCCATCAATATCCATGCATCAATATAACAATATACATACACAGATACCTACACAAATATCAGTCAATGTATGTAAATATCCCTACACTTGTAACTATCCAAGTCTAACTCTACCCATCCATAAACAGAACCAGATCAGCAGGGATTGCAGCCCCCCATGTTCCCAGGCTCTCCCTCGGTCTCCTCCTCCCGTGCAGAGCAGCTCTCCTGGACAGGGACAGCAGATGGGACATCTGGGAAGCAAAGGGAACACTGAGTCAGTATGGGGACGTTTCCCTTGGCAGCAGCTGCACTTCCATCAGGGAAGAGGAAATGTCAGAGCCTCCCCAGGAGGATCAGAAGGAAAAGCAGCCGAGCAGGCCAGGCTGTGCTGAGCTGTTCACTTCTTTCAGGCATCCCAGTTGCCCTGGGGGAACTCCCTCATGTCACGTTATTGAACCACCTCTGCACTTACCTAGACTGTGGCCCCCAAATCAAGCAGTATTTCTGTCTCCAGCTGCTTGCACCAATGACAGGGAACGTCCTCTGACAGCGCTGGGGCACAAAGTTACCTTCCACAGCTCATCTGACAGGGCCTTGCTCTTCCTCAGCTTCCTGTCTTTCTCCTTATCTTCCACTTGGAATTTTTACAGCATTTCTTTTTCTTTCCCCTTGATCAGTGCTAAAATGAATATTTCTCTTCTAAGCTTGAGTTTGTTCAGTGATCCTGTCAAGCATTTTCTCAGAAGCCTTTCTCATGGAATTGAGTGTTAATTTCAGCAGTTTTGGTGATTTTCTGTGTGATTTCTGCAAATCTTCTGTTCATTATGGCACCACTTAGGAAGGTACAAAGAGAAAAAGGATGTTTCTGTAAGTCAGTCCACTGGTGGAATATTCATGGGTAGAGAGAGTGATTAGCTGCATTTTACATGTACTCCTAACCTGAAAGTGCAACAGGTAACTTGGGGAGAAATCAAAGCCAGATCTCTCCTTCTACCAGCCTGTATTCAAATGTAAAGTAAGTAGAGCAGGGTGAGAATGTTAGTGCTCCATTAGTGCATCCATAGATTCCTGCTATGCCTGGGAACCTGATGCTCGGAGTCTTCCGCGTTTAGGGGAACTGCATTTCAGCGAACTGCATTTCAGCAAAGAGAGTCCCTGTTCACAGGCACCAAAGGGAAGAGGGTCCCACGGAGAGTTGGCCGAGGAACGACACTCACAGCCCATGTGGCTACATGCTGCTCCCCTTTTTTAAGCAACTTTGGCACATTTATCCTTCTCTAGACACTGTCTCAGGCCACTAATGCTTAATGCTCCTTGGTTCAGTAGCTGCATTCACACATGCATGTTAATTACTGATTGGCTGTCACACCATAAGCATCTTTAGCTAAGGTGTGCCAAATTAGCAGTTCCCACTTGTGTGTGCTTGGCATTTGGTTTCATCTGGGCACAATGCTCCTTCTTCCTTGATGTATCTGTTGGAGGACAGTACATGGTCTGTCTCGTTCTGGGGACAGTACATGGTCTTCAGAGTAACTGTGTAAACTGCAGACCAGATTTTCCAATTCTCACAGGAGAATGCCATGGCCTTGTTCAGCCAGGAACCCTTCTACAGTTTGTGGACCCATTTTCTGTATGGCCAGAGGCTTTTCCTTGCCACAAAAAAACCCCAACAGAAAAACAAAAAAACCCCACAAACTTTCAAATACAAAACCAAACCAAACAAAAAAACAAACAAACAAACAAACAAACAAAAGACCCAAAACAAAACCACCACCCAAAATCAACAATAGCAACAATAGCAAAAAACCCAAACAAACAAACAAACAAACAAAAACCCAAAAAACCAAAACAAAACAAAAAGGTAAAAAAAATAAAAATCAAAAAACCAAAAAACAAACCAACTCAAAGAATTACCTCAAGTAGTAATAAAAGAAAAACTACTAAGATTAGGATTCATTTATTCCTTTTGGAATGTCATCCATAGAGATTCTCATTTCAGAGCTGAAACTGTACAAAAGTTATCTAAAACACTCCCAGTTAAATGGGACCTACTCAGCCCATGGAGGTCATTCCCAGCAGCAAGACTGAGAGAACAAATCAGAGTCTAAAACCAGAAATGAATAAAAGTGGCCAGGAAAACTCACTGAAGTGGCCACCAGTGCTTCCCCTTGCTCTCTTGAGGTGCAGAATTCCAGTGGCTTCTAAAGAAAAAGTGAGCCCATAGGAAATGCTCTATGGAAGGCACTATAAAGTTCCAATGCTTTCTAGAGAAAATCATATGATAGGAAATGATAATTTCAGTCCCTTATCATCTTCTTGGAAAGTGCTCTCATTTTTCCACAAGTCTCTGCTGTGACCAACCCTGGTGACTTTGGATACTCAGGTACATCCTCATCAGCCTGGGGACTGTGTCTTATGTCAGAAAGCACAGCAACAAGCCACCTAAAGAAAAGTGGAAAGGACCATTTGAAGTGTTCCTAAGCACTCCTGCAGCAATAAAAGGGGATGGGATCAGTACATTGATACACCTGTCCCCAAGGGAAGCCAGCCCCAACACATAAGGGACTGGAGGGGAAAATATAGATGAGAATTTGAAGCCTCAATTTGTTAAGCATGGAAATAAAACTTTCTAATGCAGTCTAGAGTGAGTTAGAAGAAATCCCATCAAGGGAAAGATATATCATGAAGGGGTAACCATGAAAAGTCCTCAGTCTCAGCCCAGCCTGGGCAGCAGCACTCTGGCACGCTCTGTCAAGCAGCAGCAGCCAGCAAGCCCAGGGGAGGCAGCCCAGCACAATTCACCCCATGCCCCCCACGGCAGCGTCCCTGGGGCTGCTGCACTGCAGAGCTGGAGGAGCACCCCTGAGCAAGGCAAAAATGGACCCAAGTCTCAGGGTTTAGGAGGTGACATTTTCTTGAACTTGGCTTGAAGGAGAGCAGAAGGGCAACAATGGCTCAGGTGTTCAATCACAAAACACCCCAAGGGCTCTCAGGTACAGGGACTCAACATCATTGGCTTGGAGACAATGGAGGAATTTGTGGAATGCTCTGCAAGGAAGAAAGGGGCATTCATAGCCACCTTTGAGTGTTCCCAAATATTATCCTCCCTCAATCAATTTCATATCCTTTCCCTAAAGACGCTTACAGCCTTGCTGGCAACAGCTCTACCATGTCAGCTGAATGAATACATGGAGGAAACTTAGGAAAAGTCTCAAACATCAAAGTCCCCATAGGTTTGTGCTGGAATCAAGATCTGTGTCTCTCTAGAAAGGCTGCTTGAGACAGATTAGTCTTAAAAATGCTAAGAAATTGACAGCATTTCCATAGGGACACTTGAACTGAATTTCCATTTAAAATCCATTGAAGTACCTTGCCTCCAACATTACTCCAAGTGTTTTAGAAAACTCTTACAGAGATCTGGATCTTTCCTGGCTCACTGACAAGGGGAGGCCATGATCTCCAAGCAGTCCTGAGAGCTGCTTCAGCTGACAGCTTAGAGCAGCCCATGTGCACTCCTCTGCAACCCTCCAAAACAAGGTCATTTGGGGACAGGTTTGTCCAACTTCTAAGCCTTTGACAACTTTGGCAAAGAGTTTGAATTTAACAAGAAAGGTCAAAAACCACCCCTACACTTATCATAAAGAATTTCCATCCACTACCATCTTTTCTTAAAATGAGCTCAACTTCATAGTAGAGGTAGTGGGCTTCCACCCTCTACTGATCAATTTATTTCAGTGGACAAACTTAGGACTTGAAGAAAACAAGTGACCAGAAGAAACCCAATGCAAATGATACAATCAACAAGGAGAGAAGGAATTACCAATAGTGAGATTTCTTTATTGTTAAATTTCAATACTATCATCTTTCAACTTTGACTTAAACTTACTAAACTTCTTTGAACTAATCCTACATTTATAAGAAATCACCTACTGCTCAGTGCTAAGACAACCTACTCTTCTGTACTAATTTAAAGAATCCTAAAAAATCTAATCTTCTAGTTGAAATGAAAAATCCTGATTTCAGAGATCTTCCATGCTGAAGCTGATGTCTGGTGCCAGTACTCCACTCACTGCTGGTCAAATTCAGAAATGCGGCTCTGAATATGGGCCAGCTTCTTGTGGAGGTACTGGCACCCACTCTTCATTTCAGAGTAGCTGGGGCTACCCTGTGAAGGAGAAAGCAAAAGAAAATCAGGGCACGCAAACACTTCTGCAGAGCTTAGAATCTGATGTCCTTTGCTTTAAAAATGCCTTGAGGCAAACTTAGCAGTTGCCATGGCCCTGCAGGTCTGGTGTCACACGTACCTGTTGTAACTGCTGATAATCTGCTAGGATTCGATAATGCAGCATCTGCAGGAAAAACAAAGAAACAAAAATAACAAATCATGAAGAATGTTTCACTGGCACCATAAAATGCACGCTTTGGTAAAACACTAAAAGTACATTCAGTCTGACTCTATAGAGATTTTCTTCTCTGTGAGCCACCACTCTTCTGGGAGCTCTGCAAAATAAATCTCCATCTCCCAGCATCACCCAAGATCTGTAATTAAGCCTCTCAATAGGCAACAGAAGGAGTCCATGCTCTAAGACTCTGCTTGGGACATCTCTCATAGACAACTGTTTCTTCATAGACAGCTCAAACAGGGGCTTTTGGGCAGGGTCTTGCAAAAATCAGACTCAGCCCAAGCAGTGTCTGAGCATATTTGCCAGTTCCACAGTTTCCCTCTGTCTCACTGAGCAGCTCCAGGGAATCCAAAACACTGCTGTGATGAAGCACAGTCTTCGTGGTTTTATCCTTCTTTACCTGATAAGCTTTGGAGCCTGGAGTCAGAGACTTCCATTGCTCCTGAAATTGTCTGAATTTCTTGATGATCTTGTCAATCTTAAAATATAAATTCCAATATTCCTCATATTCTGCATTGAAGTCGTCCTTGTAGTGCTGGCGTTGCTCCAAGGAGACAATTGCTCTGTATTTTCTAAAGGAAAAAATGAGACCATTTTTCTCTGAGTGAACTCTAAGAGAACATTTGAGTGTGTTTCTAATCCATAAAACACACATATAATTTGACACCAAGCACAGTGAAATCTCAAACACAGACACCCAAGCTTTGAGTCAGTGGCTCTGGGCCTGACAGTTTTTGCTTTCAAGCTCATGTGCATCAAGAGAATGTAGTCAGGTAACTCTGGGAATCTGCCACATTTCTATGTGGCCCATTTCTAGTTCAAAATCGCTGACATTGTAGAGGTTTCCTTCATGAGCAGGTGGAGCACATTTAGAAATTATGTGCCCTCATTTCAAATGTCAAAGGAAAAACAAACACAGCAGCTTCAGGAAGAGAAGACATAACTAAATTATAATCTCTTCCTCTGTAGGAAAAACTTAATTGAGTTACATATGACTGCAAAAATTCATCTGCAAAATATTTTTGTAAAGGAATGTATTTATGGAGATGAGTGAATTTTTGAGCTACATTCTTTTCTGCTAATGGTAAAGCAGAGTCAATGATAATATTTGATTCTTCTAGTGGAGAGCAAGTTACATCACTGACCTGGGAACTGAGGCATTTCTAATACACAAAAGGAAACAAAGCCACAAAAGCAAACTCTAGACAAGTCAGAAACTACAAGAAGAATACCCAAAGCACATCAGCTCCTAAGGAGGGAAAAACTCATTAATGCTCAAAGCCACTGATGGGAGTCAAACCTTCTTCATTTCCTTCTCCCTCAAATCAGCAGGTGTGAGGTTTATCAAGCTCATGATACAAATCCAAGATGAAGTGGCAATGAGAATAATAGATGTCACTTGCCAACACTCTCACACCAATGCTTCTGCTCCTCTGGGCCTTAAGGTCTGGTTCTTATTGGATGATAAAAACTCCCTCCACGTTGGAATCAATTCCTTCAAACCACCCTGAGATTAATTTTGACAAGCAGTAAATTGCTAACAAGTTGAAATTCAGTAGTAGGACAGACAACAACTTGTGCCAAGGATGCATGCCAGGCCTGATACACCTGACTAGCAGGATAATTTTGAAAAGAAAACCACAGATGCCTTTCCCCATTTTGGGCGGTCCCGGAGCAATGTGAGCCGGGGCCCTGCTGCGCCTGCTCCAAAGGCCGCAGATGCCCCAGAGCCCCAGAGCTGCAGGAGGCCTGGCTGCCCCTGCCAACACCACTGCCCTGACACAAGCTGCGAGCAGTTTCCAGGGCTTTATACCACACACACACTTCTCCCTCCTCTCCTGCAAATGCCATGAGGGGATGCAGCAGCACTGCTGCAGCTGAGCCTGTGCAGCTGCACTGCAGGAAGGGAGGGCCCGTCTGGGCCTAACCCACCTCGGTGTTCATCTCTGCTCTGAGCCTTGGAGGCCCAACAAAACCTGCTCAAACTCATCCTTTCAGCACAGCAAAGAGATGGACACTGCACCCCACTGAGAGTGGCAAGAGTGAATTGCTATTTGGCTCACCTCAAGTAGTCTGCTTGGTTGCTTGTTGCAGAGCATGTGGAGGCAATGGAAGGATCTTTTCTTGTTCCTGCAGAAAAGCAGAATTTTGACACTCTTCGTCAGGAGATCGTTAAAAGGCCAAAGGATCCCCATTGGACATTCTTGAGAAAAGTCCTTCAGTGCTTTCTTTTCACAATAAATTATTTAGAAGAAGCAGTAACATTT
Organism: Passer domesticus; assembly: GCF_036417665.1. Taxonomy (NCBI): domain Eukaryota; kingdom Metazoa; phylum Chordata; class Aves; order Passeriformes; family Passeridae; genus Passer; species Passer domesticus. Next base: position 71,053,473 of record NC_087479.1, on the reverse strand, counting down.
ATTAATGGGGCACACACAACCCTCTCCACAGTAGCCTGTCCTGGGGTTTAGAAAGAGGGAATGGCCACTTTATCCTACAGGTTGTGCATTCCCACAGTGTTAGCCCCAGCTATATAATTTGTCATATATAAAGCATGAGGTGTCATCTGCAGAGCCATTCAATTATTGCAGCAACAGATGCAGCTTCACAAAAGACAACAGCTTGAGAGAGACCAACATCGAGGTTCTAACAAGAAATGAAGAAGGAAGCTGAGTTCTTCTCACACCATGTTTTATCCCCAATTCCCTGCCAGTTCCAGGGCCCAAAGTTTGGAGGAGTGCCTGCACTCTTGTCAGCAGGAAAGCCAGTTCCATTCTATTTGGCTTACTGGCACTAAGGCTCCAATGACCTGCAGCCAAAACAGATTAACATGGCAGGATGGGGTTGGAAACAGCTCTGCACTTGTGAATTGCCCTTTGGCTCTTTCCAAAGGCATTTGGGAAGCATTGCACACATAACCTCAAAGCCCTCTTTCCAAAGAAATGTTGAAGAGCTACGATGATAATAAAAAGAGCTGCCATAAGGAAAAGTCAGCAGAAACAGGAAGGAACACTCAGGATCTTGGTAATCTCTGCTTTCCACTTGAGGTTTTGTGCCAAGCATCAAAGACCCACAGGATCCTTTATGTTCCTTGTGAGCTTCCATTGCCCTTATTTACACAAAGTAATCTTGTTCAAACTCAGCCATTCTTGCCAATCTTTAGGCCACCTGAGCTTTAATTTTTGAGGAAAGAGCTGTCATGTGATATTCCATTTGCTTTTGTTGATTTCAGTGTTCAAACTATTACATGGTATAGCAGAAGTATAAAAAGAAGTGTAAATATAGTAATAAAGCTGGACAGAAATACCAATAGTCAGAGCATGTTCAATACAACTTGCCTTTGCTGTGAGCATTTAATTTCCAAAAGTGCAGTTGCTCTCATGGCTCAGTCCACACAAAAGCTTCAGCCTGAGCCCCAATTTGAAACACAGAACAGATTTTTCCTTCACCATCTGGGCAGAATTTTGTTACTGCCTCCTGATAAAAGCTGCTCATGTGTTTATGGATTCAAGCAGAAATCCTTCCAAAGGCTCCCAAGGTTTGCAGGTGCCGTGTGCATGTCCAGAAGAAATGTGGGAAGACCATCTCAAAGCACCTGTCTCTACAAGCACACCAGCACTTGCAAGAGGCATCTGCACACTCTAAACCTGCCTCCACGCCAAACCCAACTTGGAATCTGCAAGGTCAACCTCCAAAAGAGACAAGCCACAGATTTAACAAAGCAACTGAACTCTGCCCTACTGCCTGTGTCCCTGTCATCAGAAATCAAGTGTTCTTTATGCCTTTATGTTTAGCTTTTCAACACTGTTTTCAGTCTGTACTACTTCCACAGCTTTTGAAGAAGGAAATTCTGCAGCTGGGATGGAGAGGAACTCACAGCCCCATTCAAATCCAGATCTCCAGGAAACCACACCCCAGGTTTTGAGCCTTTGGAGTTTCCATGAAAAGGCTGAGTTCAGTGAAAAACCATGCAATCACAGAGATTTGACTGTTTCAGTAAACTAGTCTGAAATCAATGTGTGACAGGTTTGTGCATTCAGCATGCAGTCTTGGAAATCTGCTGATGGAAAAAGCGGTGTCTCAGTCAACGGTCAGTTTACTAGAAATCAAATGGAAAGAAATAACCCATTCCCTGTGGTTTTATAATGCCTGGTTCTTCATTTTAATCAGCTTCTCCCAACAGCAAGCAATTTCACATTTCTTTGTCCTCAACTGGTTTTTGCACTACTTAGAGGGAGAATTTCTAAAACTTAATGTCATTTTAGACAAGGTTCCAGCAGCACAGGTTCTGGGCTTTGCTGTTGTTGTCTTTTAAAGCAAGAGATACAATCTAATCTAATGGCAGGAAAAAAAAAAAAATTCTTGATTTTTCATGACCATACATCAGGGGTAATGGTAGAGCAGTGATGTAGAGCAGTGCCTTTGTGTATCCAGAGCCAGCTTTCAAAGCTCCCTTGTCACAAGGTGCAAGAGCACAATTAACTATTTCCAAACACTGTCAAAGAAGGATGTTTCCATATAATGAACCACCAGAAGAGGAATATGAGAGAAGCACAGATGGCAGGAAGAAAAGCACTAAACCTTGGCCTAGCAGAGATGAAGGTTTGGAATTAGGACACCAGACAGAAACTCCACTGTAGAGAGTGTGGGTAAGGAGAATCACTGCTTCCATGGCTTCTAGCCCAAGACGTGGGGACAGCTGTGACCACCCTGTGGATCCCCCAATCTTGGTCAGTATAAAGGTGGTACCCCCAGAGAGACTTGGGAACCCCCACCACCGAGAAGACCAAGGGTGAGGAAGGACCAGCTGGATGACAGAGGGCCCATGTGGGGATGATATCTTCCTACTGAATGTCTCTCTCTTCCCCTCACCCTGCCTCTCTTCTCTTATTTCTTTCTATCTCCCTACTTTGCATTTCCTGTTCAATAACATTTTTACTCTTGACTGTGGAAAGAGGTGCGCTTGCACCTTAATTGCACCTTAATAACCAAATCTTTACACCACAGTTATGAAAACAGGAGTCAGGGAAACCAGCACATTAATACCTTCATCGAAATCCAAGGGATGCAACTGCTTCAGTCTTCCCAATTCATTTTTCTTCCTGTTTGAATTGGGGATCTCCTCTGCACTCTGGCAGGTGCTGGGATGATGGAACTCTGAAATTTCTCTCGTTTTTGCACCACATGAGTGCAGGGGGAAATGGAGCCAAAACTTGGAAGCATGTCCAAAAAGCAAAGGGATGTGGAAGGCAGAAAGAAGGAAGAAACGTGGCCACCAGCTGCTGCCTGGACATGACTGGGCCAGTGACCAATTGTCCTCTTCTTCCTCATCACAGGACTGATAAATTCAGAAGCCAGAGGCCGTTTCTGCAACAATGACAACATAATTTGTTCATCAACCTAGGAGCAGGGTCAGCTTTTGCTCCCATTCTGAAAAGGCAGCATTTCTGAACTGGCCAAGGTTGAAAACACATCTTTCTTAACTAAAAAGAGCATTCAAACTAGCAAGTAAACTGCAGGTAAATACAGGCTCTATCTCATCCCTCCTTTCTCATCCTAGCACTTAGCAAGTCCTACTTCAAGTCTGGAGCTAAAATGCTTTGAGAGAAAGACATTCCCATTCAGGAGCTCCATCAAAACTTCCCGAAAAGGGAAGGTCCTGCACATTGACATCACAGCTTTTACACCACCAGCAAGTCTGCTAAAATTTACCATACAGTCCAGAAGGTTAAAAATGCACAAAATACCTGAGCAGGTCTTGCTGGAGCGTCTCTCTCAGAAGGTCCCAGAGATGTCACTTGACTGGTGTTGGTGGGGTTCTGAGATGGAGCTGATTTTCTGTATGGATGATCCAATAGTTCATGTTAAAAAGCCTGAATATCAACTGTCATAGTTCTTTCCATGCAAGGAAAACAGACCTTGAGTGTCAGGACTCAAGGAAACAGCATGAAGCTGAATTGAGGGAGCTTAATCAGGATATCATGAAAACATTCATGGCCCAGAGGGTGCTCGAGCATTGCAACAGGCTCCCCAAGCCAGTGGTCACTGCAGAAAGAGCTCAAAAAGCGTTTGGACAACTCTTTGGGCACAGGGTGTGATTCTCGTGGTGTCTGTGCAGGACCAGGATCCTGGCAGGTCCCTGCTACCTCAGCATATTCTAAGAATCTAGGCTTCATTTCCAGGGCTTTTTTTTTCCCGTTCTCTGAACGACTGAATATTAACTTCAAATTCTGTCTGTCTGTGTCAGTGTAGCCAGGCCAATCAGTCTGAAGGGTTTGAAATAGATGTTCCTTCAGACTGAAGGAATTCTCCTTTGGATTCCACTTGGCTACCTATGGGCAGACATTTCAGAAAACAAATCTTCATTATGGTTGCTGCATGCACACTAGAGAAATATGATTGTTCCTGAATTGGGTGTGAGCACGCAATTAGAGCTGAACAATGTCTTTTTGCACAGAGCTGAATTATTCCCTTGCCGCATGAGTTTTAAGCCATATTAATGTTTCACCAATTGGAAACAACCAAGTATCTCCATTCATATCCAGCAAGACTTCCATTGAAAAAAACACATTTAGTGGTTTAGTCACAATATGTAAAGAGAGGGGGTCAGGAAGAGGTGGATGGCCCCTTCTTCCCTGAGAGCCAATTCCCTTTGCCCTGCCCCTTGCTACGGACCCTGTACCCACCCCCGCTTAAACCTTGTGCAGAGGACATGGCTCATATTTGTCTCTGGTTCCCCTTTGGGGCGCTCAAATAAACCTCACTGGAAGTGACCTTATAAAAGTCCTCTCTGCCTCTCTGCAGCTCCTACTATTTGAAGCAACTCAGCTGTACTGCAGAGTCACCAAGGCCTTGGTGTGCTTTCCTCGAGTGCAGGAATCTGTGCAGGGATTAAGGCCAATGCTTAGTATTCCAAGAGTGTTTACCAACTGGGCATTAGCAGTGACAAAGTGCCTGGTACTGGAGGAACATGCAGCAGAGGGGCTGCAGGCTTCCTCCTGAGAATTGCCTGCAGGGCAGTTCTATCTGGAAATGCCATATGGATGTGTCTCTTTGATGCATCTACAACTAAAATATCCAACAGGGATTTAAAAAAAAAAAAAAAAAGTGTGGTCGTTTTCTTCTTTTGGGGCACTTTGAAAACAACTCTTCCTCTCTTATTTGTGCTGTCAACTGATATGCTCCTCCAGGAGGTCAGGCTAACCAAAATGTAGAGTTCTTATCAAACCCAAACTGTAGAAGGAACAGTAGAAGTACTAACAGTCATAAAAACAACACCAGCATTAAACCAGCCACACAGCCAATCAATTTCTTGGAAGTATTTTGTCTTCAATGGCTGGTGACAAGTCAGAGTCTAAAGGGAATCTAGGAAGCCAAGTGTTCTCATCAGTTTGGCCAGACTAGCACACACACCTTCACGGAGGCATTGGCTGGGTTGCAGCCTTCTGCTGCTTGCAAAACAATCCCTGCTTTTGTCTTCACTGCACAGGGAAGCTCAGGCAAAGCCCACCCACTCCCAGCTGCCCTCAAAGGCAAAAGGAATGCCCCAAAGTGCTGCCTGGCTGCCCCTGAGCACAACAGTGGCTTCTGTAGAGATCCACAATGTCTGTCTGACACCAAAGGCAGGAGGAACATGTGCTCCAGGCCATGCTGAGGCACACACACCATGCACTGGTCCATCAGACAGAGAACACTCAGGACGTACTCAGCAGCTTCAGGCACCTCCTCAGCAGCCTGACAGCCAGCCTGCTCCCACAGCTCCAGCCTGGCTCTGCAGGGAGCATTCTGGGGGACCTCCCTCCTTCTGAGACACAGCTCTGCCTTTCCCATTATCTTTGGGCCTGCAGTGCCATTCCTGCCTTCCTCAAACCTGCATTCTGGTAGTCTCTCACCTGACCGCTCCTTTCCCTCATGGCACAAAGGTCTCTCCAGCACTGTTTACCAAGGGCCAGCAGGGAGACAAAGCCACCCAGACTGACAGAGCCCAGAGAAACAGTGCCCATAAGGAGTGCAGAGCAGTCCAAAACAACACACAAGCTCTCTTTTCACACCCTTTGCCTTTTGACTGCCTCAGCTTCGTACCTCTTCTTGGTCACTTGCATGGTGGCAACTTCCTGCTTCATCTCAAGCAGCCTTTTCTCCTGCTCCTTCTCTACCTCTGCCAGGAAGTTTGCCCATGGTGCCAGCAGCTACTGTGCCTCCAAACGCTGCCCTTCCAGCTCCTGGTGAGGGGAGGAAGACACTTTCAATGTAGTCCCAGACAAGCTCCCCAAATAATCAGTGGAAGCTTCTTGCCTCACACCACCCCCCACCAGAAAAATGCACATCAGTAGTGACTCTGTGCCCTCCAGAAATGCTGTCCTAAGCAGAAATTCAGCAGGTGGGAGAAAAGGAGATGGCACCTTCCTTTCCTGCTCTGATGGCTCCCTCTTTCCTAGCCCCTCTCTTCTCTGGATTCCTACGTGCTCTCAGAGGCTCTGTTCTCCAGTGCTGACGTGGTCCTTCTCATTTCCTTTGCTTCCTGCATTCCCTTGCTGCAGGGATGGCAGCAATCAGGCTGTCAGAAGAGGCTTAAGAGAGGCTCTGCTGATTGCAGAAATGGATGCTGCCCAAAGGGAAAAAGAAACAAAACAAACCAAATTAAAAGAGACAAAGGAAAAAGGAACCATTCTTTTCCAAACTGATTTCCTAACAGGGTCGAGCTGGATTCCTCCAGCACCCAGAAATACACAGACATGGGGCTGAGGGCACCAGCAGCACATCTGCCTTCATGTCCAGCATGCTGCTGTCACAGGCAAACACAGCCCAGAACTGCACTAGTCCATTCCTCATGGTGTTGTCACTTGCTGGGATTTTTGTCCTCCTATAACTGTGGGATTGCTGCTTGCTGTCCTAAGGATTTATTCCTTTCAGGAAAGTCAGCAGACTTATTTAAGCTCCTTTTTTCTACAGACATGGGCTCTTTGAGTGTCCAAGAGAGATATATGGCAAAAGGCACTCCTCAAGAGACTCCCAAGAGCTCTGAAAAATGTTGATCCCACGTGTTGATCTCAGGAAAGCTGGACATGCAGGTTTTCAGCAGCAAGCCAGGAGCAAGGACACAAGCAGCAGGGTGCAGATGTGCTCAGCTCTGGCTTGCAGGAAGAGCAGTGTCTGCCTCAGCACACCCCACTCCCTCCTGTGCTGGCTGGCATCTTCCTTCACAGCAGGCACAGCCAAGGAAGTGGCCTGGTCACCAGCTCCTTGTCTGCCACCAAACCTGGCAGCAAAGCCACAGCCATTCTCAGCTACTTGATGGGGCCAGGCAGCACATGGGGCTGGCACAAATCCTGCACAGCTGTGCCTGTTTGGCTGGCAGAAACCTCCAAGGGTGGGCCAGGAGGGACAAGCTGGCTGCCCTCGGATGCTCAGAGTGAGCTCCACCCCAGCCCCCACCTTCCCACAGACCAATCTAAAACCGCTTGGCAGGGACTGCTTTCATTGTGTTCCTCAAGCCCCCGTCCCCAGCATTGCAATACTTCAGTTCCTTTGCTACCAGGCAAACCTGAATACAGCACCTGAGAGCAAAAGAGGGACACAGAAATGACCAGAAGGTGCGAGCTCTCCTCTGAGGAAGGGCTGAGAGACTTGTGCTTGTTTAGCCTGGAGAAGAGCAAGCCCCAAGGAGACTTTTCAATAGTTGTAGGGGCTCCTAAGAAAGCTGGGGACATATCTTTTAGCAGGGCCAATTGCAAGAGGACAAGGGGGAATGGCTTTAAGCTAAAAGACACTCAATTCAGATTGGCTCTGAGGAAGAAACTGTTTGTGAGGAGAGTGCTGGAACACTGGCACAGGCTGCCCAGAGAGCTGGGAGGAGCCCCAAGCCCAGCAACATTCAAGCTCCGGTTGGATGGGACTCTGAGCAACCTGATCTACTTGAAGATGTCCTTGCCAGTGGCTGGAGTTCTGGGCTAGATGACCTTCACTGGGCCCTTCTAACCTCAGCAATCAAGAGCCTACTTGGCTTTCATTTGAAAAGCACCCAAAGCAGAGATTACTCTGTGGGGGGCCCATCTGATTCCCTGGAGTTTGGCCGAGGAGCAAACCCTGGCAGGGAACAGCTGTTTGGCCTGCAGCCGCTTTGCCTTGTACCTGCAGAAGTTCCTTGGCAGAGCCTCGCCTGTCCACATCCATCTGCAGGCAGCAGCCCAGAAATTCACACAAGCCAGGGGGTAGCCTGAGCTGGTGCAGATTTGGAACCCCTTGCTTGCCTATCAGGTAGCTGGCCTGAAGCAAAAGGAAACATGAGACTCTATGTGATTCTTCCATATCCTTCAGGGCTCACCTAGACCCCATCTTTGAAGCTCCAGTCTGCAGTGGCAATTTCTTGCCTACCAGATACTTAGAGATGAGCCTTCTCTCCCAAAGGAAAAAAGGTTCCAGTGCAGCCCCAGCTATTCCAAGCTGCACCAGGTCTTGCCTTGACAGCTGATGTGAGCCCCAGAGACCTTTTTTGAAGTGGCCCTTGCTGGAAGCACTTCAAGCTGTGGGAATGGGATTTTCTCTAATGGACTCGGAGCAGAAGGACACGGCTATCTGAGCACATTTGCACCTTACCTTGTCACTGGTCTCCTGCATATAAGGAGCCTCTCCTGTGGCCATTTCTATTCCCACAATGCCAAGGGACCAGGTGTCCACTTTGGGGCCGTAAGGCTCTCTTCTCACGACCTCGGGTGCCATCCAGTAAGTGGTCCCGACCATCGACCTCCGTTTCCTGTGCTCAGGGCTGAGCACAGCACAGAGGCCAAAATCAGCTGAGGAGGAAAACAAACACTGCTTCAAGTAGGAAACCAAGGAAAAGGGTTCCTCACTCTCAGTCCCAGAATGCAGTGCTGAATCAATCTGGAAAAGCAGCTGGGCTCTCCTTCCTCAGGGCTGCAGCCAAGGACATGGGCAATTGTGCAGGTGACAACCCGCCTATGACTCCTACAAAACCTTGGCTTTTCCTCATTGCCCTGAACGTTTACACTGTAACTCTCTCCCTTTGGAAGGAACACCCACAAACCAAAGTTACTCTGGATACCTGGTTGCTCTCTAGACCACTCAGCACCTTCCAGCTGCGGCCTGGGCTTGCACAGCGCTCCCTGCACTCTCAGCAGCCACTGCTGGCACCCGGCAGCCTCTCCAAAGCAGCCCCACACCGCCTCCCCGCAGCGCTGCGCCTGAGCAGGAATACCCACCCAGCTTGACGGAGCCGTCCCGGCCCAGAAGGATGTTGTCACTTTTGATGTCTCTGTGGATCACCTGCTTGGCATGAAGGAAAGCCAGGCCTTGCAGGCACTGCCAGGGGAAAAAGAAACAGGAGGCCAAAAGTTAGCCTGATCTGATTTCATCACATGCAAAAGGAGGCTGCTCCTGAAGATTCACAGATCTCCAAGGAGCAGTGAGTGCTGGCAGGAGGAAGAGCTTGCTGCTGCAGCACTAGGAGAGCAGGATCTTTCCAAGGGAAGGCATATTCGCTTTGGAGGGGGAAACATCAGTCAGTCGTTGCTCCAGACTGTCCCCTGCAAAGCCAGTCAGAATGAGCGCTGCTGCAGCGGATGCGCTCTCCCCGTCCGGACGACAAACAATGGTTTGCCAAAAGAGGAAAACGTCCCTGCCTTGGATACCAAGGAGATCACTGTCGGGCGGGAGACTGGAGGACAAGGGTTCTACGGCTGCCTCGACAGCAGACTTGGAAGTAGCTCCTTTGTCAGTTTTCAGCAGCAAGCACCATGCTGGGTGCCATGCCATCCTTTGGAGTGGAGACCTGTGGCAGATGAGTCTCTCTTTGGCTTGGCCTCTGGTTTAAAACTCTCACAGCAGCACCTTTGCACTTACAGGCAAAGAAGGCAGTGCAGAAAGGCTCTGGGCAAAGGCTTGGGGAGGCAAAGTGCAGAACAGAAAATAAAAAGGAAAAAGAGACAGAGAGTTCAATGATGGTGGATAAGAGTGAAGAACAGAGTACAGGAAGGGCAGGGACACTGGCAGGCAGTTCAGTCCAGATGCTCTTTCTTCTCTGAAGCAGAAGAGCAACACAGAAAGAAAGCTCTGAACATGGAATCACTCACTTTGCAGTGCTTTCAAAGGACTAGCCTTGTCCAAGCCTTCGCAAGCACAAGCAGGACCCCTTACCTCCCGACACACTGTTGCTATGTGTCCTACAGCCATCCTTCTCACGGTGACCACATCAGCTAAGGAGCCTCCATCCATATATTCCAACACCAGCAGGACAGCCTCATCCACAAGGTAGCTGCAAGAGGAAAGCAAGAGCATGGAGCTGAATGTGCACAGCTAAATTGCTGTGGGGAAGAAAAGACTACAGCTGAGTTTTGTTTCCAGGTCACTGGTAAATGAAGACGGAATCAAATGAAGACACACTCCACCTAGGCTAGCCAGTGCCTGCCATCTGTGCCACCTAAAGGAGGAAGGCACATCCATGGAAAAGGAGACGGCTTAGGTGGCAAGCAGGGGAAAAAGGAGGTTTAGTGAGGAAAAAGATAAATCTGGAAGTGGACACATCCCAGCAGCTGCTTCATCATCTTCAGACACAAATTGCCGCATTCCTTTCAGGAGCAAGGAGACACAGTTTTCACAGCTTTTACTAAAGGCAAGTGGGTGTGCAGCACTGCCAACACCCTTTGGAAAACCTTGCAGAAAGGACAGTCACAAACAGGAAAACAATTTCAGACCTGGCAAATTATGTGTCTCCTAGCCTAGTCTTTTGGCATGCAAGGCTATGGAAAATAGTGGGAACAGCACAAGGTACATAATCTCTGGCATGTTTTCTCCTCCAACACTTAGAAAAAATCACGCCCCAAACCAGCAAAACCACATGCAGCAAGTGAACATACAGGCTGCTGGCTTAGTAAGAGAGCCACGTTTCTGAGATCAATCTTCAAGCTGTTTATGTCAGGAAGCATTCATGGGGACAGAATGCAAACTCCTCCCATGCCTGGTGCAGGAGTGGATTGATGTTCATTGAAAGATCCATTTTCTGCCAGAGGCTAAAGAGCTTTTAAATCTTTGCCTTGCAAGTATGGAAATGAACGTTCCCAGAAAATCACCAGAACTACTTACCTTTCTAAGTAGCTGACAATATTGGCGTTCTTATTTTCTCTCATGAGCAGGATTTCTTTTAATATTCCCTCACAGCCCTGGTGCTGGAGATAAAGTTCCTTTACAGCCACCTACAATGACATCAAAAGCTCTTAGGGACAGACATGACCAGAGCCTCTTTCTCTGGCACTCATGGGCCTGGATGCCTTGTCACCTCGGAAAAAAGGGACTCTAAACCATCAACCACAAAGCGCTAACACCACCCTCTGCACTCGCAGGCTTCTCAAACAGACTTTGTTTAGCACTACTATTATCATTTACACACGCTTTGGAAGCCAAAAGTAATTTTTCTCCTGTGAAGAGATGGCTGCCAATTCAATTGTGTGCCAGAGTAAACACATACAAACATGATGGGGAAAATGCTGTCAAAAAAGAACTGCAAAGCGACTCAAGGTAAAGTTACAATCCCAGCACATCCTCACTTCTTCAGTTTGGCTTTTGCAACTTTGAAGAACAATCTTTAGACTTGAAATTATTGAATGGGTTTAAAAATGAATACCCCTTTCTGTGGTACACTATGGATGTGCCCCAGGTTCTAAGTACAGGGCTCAGGGCTTTCGGACGCCTCCGAAACCTCCCTCCAAGTGCAGTTCCTGAGCACAGCTCTGCAGCTGGATAAGGAACTACCTTCTTTAATTCCTTACTATTAAGGAAGATGGAATGTATTTCCTGAGAGTCAAAAAGAAGAATTCAGGACTTGGAACTTCTAGCCCCAAAGAGCAGCAAGACTCTCCAAGACACCACCATGCCTGGTCAGAACAGAGAGCATCTCTCTAGTGGAACACAGGATCAACACAAGGTTGTATTATTTAAGGCTCTTCATCAACTTCTTCTCATTCATCTGTGCACGTGTCTCTCTCTGTGTGTGTGTGTGTAGGTGTGTGTGTATGTGAACTAGGTTCCCTAGGACTGAAAGGCAAAACTGTGCTCCAGACAAGATCTCTCTTTCTGAAGGGCTTGCATTGTATTTTCCAACTGAATCACGTGATAGAAAACAAAATATCTGTGTCTGATCCTGGGCTTAAGAGGAATTGGGCTGGAATGATGGCCCTTGCCATCAGCTAATCTATGCATATTTATCCAGTAAGTCCAAGCTAGCGTGTCCTCTGAAAGACACCACGGCCATCCTTGCATTCATTCAGGTAGGTAGGAAGGACAAAGTCTGTCCCAAATGCATTTTGCAGCCTGCCTCTAGACAGACTGCTTCTGCAGAACAGCCTCTGCAGCAAAGACAGGCAGGCCAAAGCTCTGGCCACAGATCACATCACAGGGGAAAGCACTCAAGAACTGCAAGATCTGCATGGGCACTCACCGCTTGTCCTGTGGCAGTGTCGAAGGCCTTATAAACAGCTCCAAAGCCCCTAGAATCAGAACAGTGGCAAGAACAGAGAAGTTGTTCAGTGCTGAGGAGCAAAAGGCACCCCAGGCAGGAGCTCTCTGCTGCCTGCAGTGTCTCTAAAACACTGGGCTTTGTCTACTCTTCAGCCAAGGCACAGCAGCCCAGCAGCCCTCTGCCATGCAGAGTGTCCAAGAGAAAAGCTGGCTCCCACAGGAAGAAAAAGGGCTGCTAGAAATCTCCAATGGACACACTAGCTTATGCATGTTGGGGGGTTTTCTTTGCCTTTTCCTTCTTGTGTCTGTGCCTGTGACGTGCCTTTCCAGGCAATGAAACACACAGTGCTGCTGGGCCTTCTCACTGCTCTCTTTTCATCCTACCTGCCAAACTCAGGAAATGCCATACAGCCTTTCTTATTTTCCTGACCACTGAATATTGTTTCCAGAAAAATACTACTAAGGAATGCTACTGAGAGCTGTTATCTGACAGCTGTCTGGTGGGAAACAACACACAAAACCTGCTCTCTCAGCTTTTCCTTCCTTCATGAGTGTGGCCATATTACTTTGAATCATACAAAACCATGTCTCCTGGGAAAATAGGCAAACTGGTGCCCCATCTTGGAGGGACAGGAGGGCTTCCAGGTCCTGCTCCTTGAGGCAGCCAAGACATTGTCAGCATCCAGTTATCTTTGATGATGCGTTGTACTGCCTCAGTAGTGAGACAGGGACAATCTGGAGCCAGGCTCTCAAGATGCTTGCAGCTTGCCTGACTTCCCACATGCTATTGCACCACCAAAATTCCTGGCCCGTGGTTCTGTGGCCCGTGGCTGCACTCACCCACTGCCAAGATGTTCCCATCCAGTGTACTTCTTTTCTGGATCTTCCACACTCACCACACACCCTGAAAGAAACAAAATGCAAGAAGCAAAGTTCAAAACAGAGAGATTGAGCTTGCAGGAGATCTGAAACCCAGCTCCACTCTCTGGGGCTCTGAGCAATTTGTGGTCTTTTGGCTAACGATAACATCAACAACAACAACAACAACAGCAGCCCCAGCAAGACAGGCAGCTCTGCACAGAGTCTGATTCTCCCACACTCCTTTGCAGGGTTGCCTTGACAGGAAACTAAGCCCATGGAAAAACCATCAGAGCAGACAGAAATCAGAAGAGAACAGGCACCAAGGCAAGCGGCTGTCATCTACAAATGGGAAGGAGGGCTGAAAAATCAGCAGCCTTCATTTTCTTGGGAAGAAACACTCTCTTGGGAGATTCAGCACAAGATTACATACTTCCAAAGATTCAATGCACCCTGGGATCTGGGATGAATTTTTATCAACATCTGCTTTTTGCAGACCAGAAAGAATATTGCAAAGTGAATTCCAGGAGAGGAGGGGATGTTCCCTTCCTCTCAGCAGTTTGCCTAAAGAATGCCTTGACATTTTCAGAGAACAGCAGCTCATGCTACATCCAAGAACAATGGCTCTAAGAATTAGAACCCTTTTCATTTAGGAGCAGGCTAAGTTCTGAAGACCACTTTGCCTGTTCCTCATTCAGTGAAGAACTACAAGTGCTGGTCTTCAGCCCGGGCTGCAGCAGCCACTGGCACTGGACTCAGCCCCTTGAACAGCACCCACGTGCCCCATCTTCCCAAAGGGCACAGCCCAGACGGGTCACAAGGACAGCGCCGCTCCTCAGGCGCTGCCGTGACACAGACACCTGCACAAAGGAGATGCTGATCCTCTCACCAGCCCAGGCAAAGCTGCAGCAACGGGGCGGCAGCTGCAACCCCACAGCTGAGGAAGTCTCCAGCCCCTGCAGGCACAGCAGCTGTCAGTGGCAGGGCAGGTATGACAAAAAGCTTGGCAAAGCCCACGAACGGCCACTGACAGCCACTGTCAAGAAGCCAGAGGCACACCCAGCTCTGTTACAAGCTGTTGACCCCACTCAAGACAGAACATGGTTGTCTTTCTCTTCAGACCCACGGAGGAGTCAATCAATCCACCTTTTGTCCCAACAGCTGATGGCAGACACTGAGTAAACTGGGCTCTGCTCTGTGCCTGACCCGTCAGTCCCTGACAGCACTGCACTGGCAGCCCTTACTAGTTGTAAGAAGCAACTCAGCTCTACTGCAGAGTCACCAAGGCCTTGGTGTGCTTTCCTCCAGTGCAGGAATCTGTGCAGGGATTGAGGCCAATGCTTAGTATTCCAAGAGTGTTTATCAGCTGGGCATTAGCAGTGACAAAGTGCCTGGTACTGCAGGAACATGCAGCAGAGGGGCTGCAGGCTTCCTCCTGAGAATTGCCTGCAGGGCAGTTCTATCTGGAAATGCCACATGGATGTGTCTCTTTGATGCATCTTCCTAGGCATACAACTAAAATATCAAACAGGGATTGTCAAAAAAAGTGTGGTGGTTTTCTTCTTTTGGGGCACTTTGAAAACAACTCTTCCTATCTGATACCTCGGGATTGTTCTAAGAATGTAACATTTTAACTTTTAGGGCACATTGAAAAGACCTCTTCCTCTCTTATTTGTGCTATCATTTGATGTTCTCATCCAGAAGGTCAGGCTAACCAATATGTAGAATTCTTATCAAACCCAAACTGTAGAAGGAACAGTAGAAGTACTAACAGTCATAAAAACAACACCAGCATTAAACCAGCCCCACAGACAATCAAGTTCTGGGAAGTATTTTGTCTCCAATGGCTGGTGACAGGTCAGGAGTCTAAAAGGAATCTAGGAAGCCAAATGTTCTCATCAGTTTGGCCAGACTAGCACACACACCTTCACGGAGGCATTGGCTGGGTTGCAGCCTTCTGCTGCTTGCAAAACAATCCCTGCTCTTGTCTTCACTGCACAGGGAAGCTCAGGCAAAGCCCACCCACTCCCAGCTGCCCTCAAAGGCAAAAGGAATGCCCCAAAGTGCTGCCTGGCTGCCCCCAAGCACAACACTGGCTTCTGTAGAGATCCACAATATCTGTCTTGTTGCCATGATAATTTAGGGAAAAAGCCTCTGCTAGGATTTTTCCTGTCCTGAAGAGCTGAGGGCCTCAGGAAAGAAATGTAAACAATGGCTATCTGCTGCTGTGGAATGCCACGGGTGCATCTTCCATTAGTTCATGTAGATTGTTTTCAATCAGTGACCAATCACAGCCACCTGTGCCAAGGCTGTGAGCAGTCACAGGTTTTTGTTATTGATTCCTATTCTATTCTTGTCTTTGTAGCCTTCTGATCTTCTTCTCTCTGTTCTTTTAGTATAGTTGTAATGTAGTATTTTAGTATAATATATAACATAATAAATCAGCCTTCTGATCAAAATGGAGTCAAGCCTCGTGTCCTCGCACCAGGGATCTCAGTCTAAGCAAGAACTGGTGACCCCTGGACGTGTGAAACTGATGGTCACCCCAAGAGTGACCATGGAATCTAGCCTGGAGCTGAAGAAACGAGACCCTGAAGATGGGCAGAGTTCACAGCCAAGGCAAACAGGAGAACCTGTTGGACTTTCCTGGAGATTGTGTCCAGAGACCGCAGAGCAGCAGAGCTGCACAGCTGGATCCACAAGGACACTGTCTAAAGGTACTGTTATTTTTTCCCTTCCTGAAGATCCTGCCATTCGCAAAAGGTGGGAGGAAAGTTGGAAAAATGTACCTTCGGAAGCTCAGGTTCCGTTTACTGCGTCAGAGGAGAAAGTTATTAAACACTGGTGCAGATGGGGACGCAGGGACAGAATTCCTCAATGTGTGTTGGAGAGACGGTGTTATGAGTTCTTCAGATGGGCAAAATTTCATAGATTTATTACAAATGTCGTAGACTCCCTTGATTTAGGTTTTTGGGAGTTCATGGACGCTCTTTTTAGGTGGACAATAGTCCAGCGTGTTTCATCCCCAATGATGCATGCAGTGCACGTACTGATTTATGGCGTTATCTTGAAATGGGGACGGGCTGCAGGGGACATCATGGCTCGGGAGCGCAGTCGCGTTCTGTCCCCGCCAGCTTCGGCATGAGAGAAGCCTCTCAAAGAAGACGAACCGCGAGTTTGCATTCCCCCCGCACTGCCCACAGCTGAGCAAAAGTTTTTCTCCGCTCCCTTGGAGCAAACAGATCTACCTTCCCCCCCCGCTCCTTCTCTTGGGGGGGATGAAAAACCGAGCCCGCCGCTCTCCGGGCCGGCCCCGCCCGCTTCGCCGCGAAATTCTCCGCTTCCCCCACCCCGGGAGGGAGCAGATCCGGCTCCGCCTCAGCCAGCCCCGCGGGAGGCGCCGGACCCCGCGGCTCCGCCTCAGCCGGCTCCGCCCGCGGCCCCGCAGCCGCCCGAGCCAGCTCCGCCGGCTCTGATGACTGCGCCTGCGCCGCGGCACCCGGAACCGCCTCCCGCCGATCCGCCCGTGTTGCCAGGCAGCGCGATCAACAACAGTGATTCCCCGGCTGTGCTGCTGCTCCCGGGAGCTGCAGGAGCTGCCTCCGTGCCTTCTTTCTCTGCATCCCAGCCGGCACCTGAATTCGCAACGGTGCAGGCGGCGCCTGCGCGGGCCGACCCCGCTCCGAGCCCGCCGCCCCCGCCTGTCCCGCCGCTCCCTGCCGATCCAATTGCAGTGCAAGAGCTTGCTGAGAATGGTGCTGAGCCCACGAGACCGCCTCAAAAGTCGACACCAGCGCCCGTGCTGCCTGCACCACCCACCCCAGTTGTCCCGCAGGTTTCCGAAACTCCATCATTCACATCAAACCCTGCGAAAAGCCTATCCTTCCGTAAAAAAAGCATAACCCTCCAGCTGACTGCAGGAGCAGTTCGGCTGGCTGTGTTCAAAATCAATATAGTTTTTAAATCACTTCGCGTATAGTCGAGAGCTTCTCCCTAGAAGTTAAAGTGCCTGCCTTCCCCCGAGCGCCCCTGCGGCGTGGGGGAGTTGGCTCCTGTAACATCTACCTCTAGTTCCCAACCCAGTAGAGATAAAAGTAGTGCCAAAAAGCAAAAAGCAGAAAAAATAACATTTACCTTACAAAAACAAGAGACACAGAGCAAAGCAAGCACTGCTCGCTTGCTCTGGAGACAAGAAACCCTCAAATCTAAAATAACAATTCCTGAGAAAACTTCTCTTCTCCAGCTGCCAGTGTGCACCAGTGCTTCTAAAAAAAAAACATTTCGTCATTTCTACTCTCAAAACACTAGCAGCATAGTCCTACCAAGTTCTGAGCGTGCAGAGCCCGCCTCACAAGCTAGTTCTAAGCCGTTTAACTCATTTCCTTGGGCCGGGGCCATCGCCCCGTCCAGTGCTGAGTTCAAAAACTTTGCTTTCCCCACAAGAACCT
The DNA here is from genome assembly GCF_036417665.1 of Passer domesticus. NCBI lineage: Eukaryota > Metazoa > Chordata > Aves > Passeriformes > Passeridae > Passer > Passer domesticus. Next base: position 71,036,118 of record NC_087479.1, on the reverse strand, counting down.
AGGCCACCATTCTGTGAGCCAAGTCTGAGTTCTCTGGTCCGCCCACCAGGACCAGAGCCACCCAAGGGTCCTAGAGACACTCTGCTGCTGCTACTCTTCTTCTAATGAAAAAAAAAAATAATAATAATAAAGAAAAGTGGAAAGAGCTAGCAGCTCAAAAGCATTGAAAAGCCAAAAATTAGCCTCAGCCCAAGCGGTTCAATGAAGGGCTGTGGCCAGGGCATTCCAGAAATTTTCTCTGAATTGTTTCATGACTGTCAATGAATTGTTTGCTAATTCTTGTTTTCTTTAGCAGTTCTTTGTTTCAGAATTCTGCAAGCCTGTTTCAGGACCAAAGGGGACTTCCAGAGATGTCAAAAAAGAACATCTTCAGTCCATGGACTCTGTCCTGAAATTCAGCTGCTTGGACTTGAAACAATGAACTTTCCTTGCATGAGTTTTTGCATTTTCTTATTTTTTAAGATTGTTTTAGTGATATGATATAATTAGATGTTTGACAAGTGAAGAATTTCCCTGAATGTTCTACAGGTGAAGAATTTCCCTGACCATTCCACATCAGCAAATGATTGAGATTTTGATTGGCAACAGATGAACCTCAAGAGGTGTTGTTCTCTCTTCTACAAAGCCCTAGTAGAAGAAATTGCAAACATTTCTTTTTCTATTTAATTTAATAATTTAAAAGGGTGAGATGTTGCCATGATAATTTAGGGAAAAAGCCTCTGCTGGGACTTTTCCTGTCCTGAGGAGCTGAGAGCCTCAGGAAAGAAATGTAAACAATGGCTATCTGCTGCTGTGGAATGCCATGGGTGCATCTTCCATTAGTTCGTGTAGATTGTTTTCAATCAGTGACCAATCACAGCCACCTGTGCCAAGGCTGTGAGCAGTCACAAGTTTTTGTTATTGATTCCTATTCTATTCTTGTCTTGGTAGCCTTCTGATCTTCTTCTCTCTGTCCTTTTAGTATAGTTGTAATGTAGTATTTTAGTATAATATATAACATAATAAATCAGCCTTCTGATGAAAATGGAGTCAAGCCTCATGTCCTCGTCCAAAGGGTCGCAGTTTAAACAAGAGAGCCTCACACTGGTTTTGCTTTCAAACTAGGACACAAATCCATCTCTTTATTTGAACACAGGAATGGTCCATTGCCTACCGTGCAAGCAGGAGTTGGAGGGGCGGGGAGGGTGGGGTGGGGTGTCACCTTCAGTGTTGCCTAGAGGGCAAGGCCAGGGGGCTCAGGGGCAGAGGAAGGGATGTGTTGGTGTCAGGAGGTGCTGGAAGCTGTTGGACTGGTCCTGGGGTCCCTAGCGGAACTCGGGTTGGCTGGGATGGGACAGACGGAGAGAAAAAAAGGAATAAAGGAAGCTTGGGAAGGCCCATGGGGAGAGCAGGTGGCAGTGGGATCTACGGGGCAATAAGAGGCTTCCTTGTCGACGATTGTTCTGGGGTCCTCCTCACAGAACACTTGAGAGGGCTGTCCAGGCCGTTCCTGCTGCTGGAGGAGCTGCTCACGCTGTCGGTGTGAGGTGCAGCCACCGTCTTCCAACTCCTGTCCCGAGGTGATCCTGTGCAGAGAGGAGGTGGCCGAGGCCCCAGCTGCCAGTGGCACACAGGGACCCTCGTGCACAGCAGGGCCCAGAGCTGGCAAGGCTCCCCAGCACGGCTGGAGCTGCTGGCACAGCTGGGCCCAGCTGGACAGCTGCCCCTCAAGGCCCCGGCCAGCAGGGCACGGCTCTGGGCAGGGTCCCTGGCCAGGAGCGGGCCCCAGAGCGCCTCTGCCTTTCAAGGGCAACCTCGGCCCTGCTCTTTCTCCTCCCCACCTCCCTCTGCCTCTGCCGCGTGCCCCTGGGGCTGCTCTTGGCCAGGCAGCCTCAGTGGGAGCCAGCTCTGGCTGCAGCCCCAGCGGGGCCCCCAGGACAAGGCCCAGCAATTGAGAGGCCAATGGAAGCACTGGGCAGCAGCAGAACCCTCAGCAGAGTTATTTGGACAATCACAGACTGGCCACAACCCCACTGCAGCCTCAATGGGACTGTTCCCTGTCCACGCTGGACTTTCAATAGAAGCTGTTGGAGGGGGAGAGCACAAAACACTCACTGTTTTCTGTTCCAGGAATACCAGATTCCAATGCAGCACAACATGAAGACAAGCTCCAAATAAAGCATGCCTGCCAGAAACCCTAGCCAGCAGCCTGTTCCCTGACAGAAACCCCTTCCGAGGCCATCCTGGGCATTGGGAACAGGTCTTGTGGTGCCAGCTGCATCTGTGGGAGCGATGGGGAGCGTGAGCCCGTGCTGTGCTGCACTGCTGAGCTGGCAGCACGGTGGATACGGGCAGGACGTTCTCTGTTTCCCCCAGAGCTGGGGCCTGCAGGCACCTTGCCGGCCCTTGGCACAGGCTGTGCCAGCCAACAAAGCCCAGCAGGCCGGGAGGAGAGCCCGGGGTCAGCGCAGCTGCTTGGGCAGTGGCTGCTGCCAGGGACAGGGGCCAAAGCCATCCCTGAGCAGCCACTGCCAGCCCTGGCCCTCCCTGCCCCGTGACAGCTCCCCCAGCCCCAGGGGACAGGCTCAGGCCCTGTCAGGACCCAGCGCAGCCCCTGCCCAGTCGGGAGCCAGGGCTGGCTCTGGCCCTGGGCTGGCGGCAGGGCTCCCGCTCGGGGCTGCTCCTGTGCCTTGGGCCTCTGGGCACTCAGGGCCAGCTCCGCACCAGCTGCAGCGGGAAGGACGTTGCTGCACCAGTCCCGTTTCCCCGGGGCTCTGAACCAGCTCCAGAGGCCTGGAAGCCGAGACGCCTCCAGCTTTGGCTGCTGCCGGGCCGGGCAAGGGCAGGCCCTGGGGGAAGAGCTGCTGCCACACAGCCCCGGCCAGGCCTGAGCCCGGCACAGCAATTACCTGTTGTGCCTGTGCCCGTGTCTGCCATCGCCTTCCTTCCTGCAGCTAGGGCTGCCAATGAGCCACTGCTTCTCTCTGAGTGTTCCTCCTCCTGAACAGCCTTTTGGTCCATCACTTGAAAAAGGAAAAAAGGGACAACTGGATTAAATGGAAATATTCCCCACTGGGGAGGTGGCACCTTCCTGTGGCAATGCTTGTCTAAGTCACAGGTAAAGATCAGGAAACAGCCCAGGTAATTGGGGCTGGGCCAGTGCACTCCCTTGTGCAAACAGCTGCACCTCCTGATCTTCTCAGAGATTGGGAAATGGCAGGGGATCTCAGGCCCACAGTACAGTTGGGGCACCCTATCAGCTAATGCCAAATTCCATCCTGCAGAGGCTGGGGAGGAATTGCAGCAAGGCCAGGCTGGGAAACAGCCCTGCAGGGTGTGAAAGCAGCAGCGGGGCAGCGAGGCTGCCATGGATCCCTTCCTGCTGTGACGGGCACGGCGTGTCCAGATGTGCAGCCAAAGCCCCTGGCTGCTGAGTCCCAGGGGAAGCACGAGGGAAATGCACCCACCTTGTCCTCGGGGTGCTTCCTTCTGTGTTTGTGTCAGGAATTCATCTGACTCATGAGACTTTTTGGCTGCAGTATCTTGGGTCTTTCCTTTTGGAGGACCTTAAGAGAAAGTAGTTCCATTTCCCAGGAATGGATCCCACAAATGCGGGGCTCAGCCTGTGGGGTCAGCAGGGACACACTACTCACCCCTGCCATGGGAGCTGGGTTGGGGCCAAGCATCCAGCCCTGGAGCTGGAGAAGTCCTCCCTGTGGGCACACCTGTAACTCAACAGCCACAGAAGCTTCTGCCATCTCTACTGATCTGCACGGACACCACTGAGCCGCAGCAGCGGTGAGGGGATCGTGCAGGGCAAGGGCACACACGTGCATGGTTCTGTGCTGGCACCTGCAGCGATGCCTCCCTGGCCAAGCTTTGGGCTCTGAGTTGGCAGTTCTCCCAGGGGAAAGGCCTTGACCTACCCTCAGCATCTCCCAGAGGCTCAGTCCTGGATGTGGGGCCTTCACCAGCAGGTTCAGCTGCAAAGAAAGGCAGGACAGAAGAGCTCCTGTGGCACTGCAGGAGATCCTCAGGCTGCAGGCAAGACACAGGCCTGGGGCACAGCCCTGGACCCGGCCCCTTCCCTCTCTGCTCTTCTCCCTGGCTGCACAGAGCACATGGAAGGACACACTGGCATTGCACAGGGGAGGAAGACTGAAAGCTAAATGCTCCTTCGTCCCACTGACAGCGATCCAGTGGGACCACTCAGGGCGCCAGAAGGGAGCAGGGCAAGATTTTCAGAATCCTTCAGCCCTTACATAATGTTAAGGGAAATGGTTTATGACAGAGCTCTTGTCACATTGATCCTAATTATTCTGTCAAGAAAGGCACACGGAGGAATAGCCTCCAGAATCCTCCAGGAATTTCAAGCCATTTTCCAGCAGGGCTTCCAAAAAACCCATGTCACGATTCCAGACTAGAAGGGAGCAGAAATCAGAATGATATCTATGGCATTCTGGGATCCCCTTCTGCCACATGGAACTGGGCACTGCCAGGGATTCAGCTAAGGCCGTGGGAGCCAGATGTGAATGGACATGGCCAAAGCTGCACAGGGGCCTGGGGAGCTCTGGGCTGGCTCCTGGTCACTCTCCACACTCTTTCCCTGCCCTCGGCAACATCCCTGGGAGGGGTGGCTGGAGCAGCGCATGGCCCCGGGCCTCTCTCCTTCACATACAAAAGAAATCCTCACAAAAGCCCTGGGGAAAACTGCAGCAGGCAGTGCCACAGCTGTCGCTCCCTCCCTCTGTCCCTCCTGCGCTCCGCTCCTTCTGCCTCGACACCTCCCACAGCCCAAGGGCAAATAGCCAGGCCCTCTCAGGAAACACTGGAGCCTTGCTCTCCCCTCTCTCCTTTCCCCACCGTGGGCACCCCGTGCAGTCGCTGCCAGGTTTCAGGACATGTCTCCCATGGAGGGACCCCAGCAGGACTGCTCAGTGCCCTGAGCCTGCTCGGGATAATTCCCCTGGGCTGTGCTGCTCTAGTCCAGGCTGTGCCCGCACTGCCAAGCAGCAGAGAGGGCAGCTCAAGCCTCAGCAGGGCTCAGGCCCAGAGGCACAGCAATTACCTCCTGTGCCTGTGCCTGGCATCACCTCCCTTCCTGCAGCAGAGGCTGGCACGGAACCACTGCTTCCTCTGGGGAGTGCTTCCATCTGCACAGGCTCTCCTTTCATTTCTGGAGAATGGAAAAGAAACAGCTGGATCAGATGGAAACATTCCTCACTGGGAATGGGGAAGGTGACAATTTCAGGAGGCATCACTTGTGAAAGGAATGGATGAGGATCAGAAAACAACCAGGATTTTGGGACAACCCAGGGCTGCTTCCTTCCCCAAACAGCCTCAATATCTGATCTGCCTGGACACCAGGAAATTGCAGGGAATCTGAGCGTGGGCATGGACTGTGGTGCAATTAGGGCTGCCTGACAGCTGATGCCAAATGCCTTCCTGCAGAGGCTGGGCTGAAGCTGCAGCCAGGCCAGGCTGGAAAACAGCCCTGCAGGGCGTGAAAGCAGCAGCGGGGCAGCGAGGCTGCCATGGATCCCTTCCCGCGGTGCCGGGCACGGCGTGTCCAGATGTGCAGCCAAAGCCCCCGGCTCCTGTGTGCCAGGGGAAGCATGAGGCAAATGCACCCACCTTGTCCTCTCTGCAGCACTTCCTTCAGCATTTGCCACATAATTTCTAATGGATTCTGGAATTTCTTGTCTGCCATGTCTTTGATCTCTTCTGGTGGAGGACCTTAAGAGAAAGTAGTTCCATTTCCCAGGAATGGATCCCACAAAAGCAGGGCTCAGCCTGAGGGGTCAGCAGGGACACACTACTCACCCCTGCCATGGTTGCCAGGCTTCTGTGTAGGAATCAGCAAAGGAGCTGGAGAAGTCCTCCCTGCAGACACACCTGTAACACAACAGCCACAGACGCTTCTGCCATCTCTGCTGATCTGCACGGGCACCACTGAGCCGCAGGAGCGGTGAGGGGATCGCGCAGGGCGAGGGCACACACGTGCATGGTTCTGTGCTGGCACCTGCAGCGCTGCCTCACTGGCCCAGCTTTGGCCTCTGAGCTGGCAGCTCTCCCAGGGGAAAGGCCTTGACCTACCCTCAGCATCTCCCAGAGCCTCAGTCCTGGATGTGGCTTGGGAAGCTGCACCACCTTCACCAGCAGGTTCAGCTGCAAAGAAAGACAGGACAGAAGACCTCTAAATCCACCAACAGAAACACCAGCCAAACCTCACTAAAAAGTCACCACTACTCCTTGAAGTAAAATAGACTGATGCATGTTAATACCTAAGCTTGTAAGCTGTAAAACCCATTGTTAGGAGAAGTAAAATATTTTATTTTAAACTGTATTATTCATGAGGTTGTTTTAAGTGAACTGAATATTTAAGGTGTGATATGCAAATTTATTTCAAAAAATAAAATATTTTAGTGCTTTTGTTATAACAGACTAAAGAAATAGAAGTAAAAGCTAATGAAACACTGTAAAGAATATATTAGAACAATAATATGATTCGTGAAAAATTGGGAAAAAATTAAGTATATAAGATACAAACCAGATTTAAGTTCCAAGAAACACTAAAAGTAACATTAAATCAGATAGGATATAACAAAAGCCGTTAGATATTTAATAAGGATCAAATTAAAATAAAGGAAAACAGCCAAGTATAGCTGAAAGAAAGAGAAGTGTACAGACTAATTACAACTTCAGAGCTAAAATGTCAAAGAAATAAAACTATAACAATTAGAAATAAGCAGATGCTATCCTAAATCCTGAAAAACAATTTAAAAGGCTCTTATAAATCTTATGAAGTAAATACTGAGAATGAGAAGAATGACACCAGTGACTAGATTCCAAGGTGTAAGCTCTGCTACCAAGAAGATACACATCTTGGCCCTTTGGCTGCAACCCAAAGGGGCTTTGAGAGAGCTAGAGTGTTAAAACTGCAGAGGATTATTGTCACTGTATTAGTCATCCAAGCCCAAAAAGAATGAGCCATATGCACACTCCCAAGTTAGTGCAGTACGCTATAATGTTAACAAATTCAGAATGTGCACTATGAGTAGTAAAAGACACTGCAAAAAAGAAAATGTGAAATATAGCAAAAAGAATAAAATGGCAAAATTTGTAAGCAATATATTAAAACTTTTTGCTCTGCAAGAGCTAGAGAAGAAATAAATCCTGAGAGTAGAATAAAGCAAATTGCTCAAGAATTAGAAAACAAGAACATGAGACAGTTATAAAGACACATTTTAGCAGGCAACATAAGAAAACATGAAAAACTTATTTTACAAATATTACCAGCCTTAAACGACTATGGAGTCAAAATATATCTAAATTACAATAAGCACATGCATTGATATAAAAAAATATAATTGACAATCCAAAGAAAAGAAATTAAAGATTTAGTATAATCTACCTTATGAGAAGAGCTGTTAATTTTATACCCTGACTAGTAGTATGAAAGTGTAGTTGTCAAGTTTTATAAATACTAAACCTAGAATTAGAAAATAAGTAAGCTTTGTCAAAGTGTATCCTAAAAGTACAAATTTAATAAATTAATAGAGAAAGGGAGGGATTCTGATAGATTGTATGCACAAATTCATGCTGAGACTACAGTAATCTCGCCTAATGAAAATCCTAGCATAACAAAGGAGGGTTCCGGGCAATCAACATGCACCAAAATCCTAGCCTGAATATTCGTCCCCAGGAATGCTGATTCCAGAAGATTATTTGTCTGACCAAACCTCTGCAATGTGCATTCGATTTGCATCATCTATAAGATAAATGTGTGCCTCCTAGAATGCATATTGCATTTTCCTCTAACAAAGTGAATCTTTTACCAGTTTTGGGGAAACTCTCAGCAAGAGCAGCAGCAAGAAAGGAAAAAATACATGAATATGCAAAAAGGATAAAAACAACCATAAGAAAGCAGAAAAACTCCTGCACTCCACACCGCCTGGAGCTTGGAAATGAACAAAAAAGACTTTGATAGAGCTGTCCCTTCGTGATGCACAGGGGAGAGAAATGCCCCACCTGTCTCACCTGACGCTGTTAGCCTGGTTCAGGGCCAATCTGATATTTGCTTCTAGATTTTCTACGACTGAATTTTAATTATGGAATAAATTCTCCTTATTAATCAAAAAAAGCTAATTCATTTAAAACATGCGGGACTCCTGGAACCCTCATCAGGCAACCCAAAATATCCCTTTGTGCCTCTTCAGGTCCAGGCTCAGATGATCCCACAGAAGGAAATGTGCCCTCAGCCCAGGGATGATCAGCATGGGCTCCCCCATCCCCTCGGGGCCCCGCTGCTGGGCACAGCAGCCCCTGCCTGGCTCCTGCCTGCCCACACCGTGGCCATCCACGGCTGCTCCTGGGCACGGAGCTCAGCCACTGCTGCTGCCGGGTGGGCTTTGCTGGTGCTACCACCCGACATAACTGTGAAAACTCCAACTCTTTATTTGAATATAAAATGTGGGCCACGCCCTGCCCTGCCAGGCAAGGGCTGCCCACCTTCAGTCCTGGCCGGGGAACAGGACCAGGGGGCTCAGGGGCAGAGGTTCTCATTGAGGAGCGGTGGGTTTTGGGATGGCCTCGTGACACTGCTGCAGCCATGGCAGGGCAGATAGGGGCAGAAGTGGAGAGCTGAGGTCATGGCTCAAATTCTCGCTGCCTGCGTTATTAGGCTGGTCTTCTGGAGATGGAGAGGAGCACCTGTGAAGAGAGGAGGTGGCTGAGGCCCCAGCTGCCAGTGGCACACAGGGACCCTCCTGCATAGCAGGGCCCAGAGCTGATTTGGGAAGTGCTGTGCTGCCCCATTTCTTCAGCCCCACTAGCTGCCCACACCCACAGTGGCACTGGGCCGCCCCCAGAATACTGTCGAATCTGGGCTGTGGCTGCAGGGCACAGCTGCTCTACAACACAGGTGGACTGCCTTGGGGGTAGGACTGCCCTGAGGGTAGGGACAAGGAACAGGGTGAGGTCTGCTCTATGTTTTCCTAAGGTGATTATTCTACAGACCATCAGGGGCAAGCCAACACTGCACTAAAGGCATACACCAACTTACAAACCTGGCAGGGTCCCAGGGGAGGATCCAATCTTTAGCCAATTGGGAGAAACTGAGGGTGGAACACCAGGCGGGGAATACAAGGTTTAAACCAATTGGGGATTACAGGGGAGGGGAAGAACTTAAACAAACCAATGGGGTTCCGAAGGATACAAAATTGATAGGAAAATTTCTAGAGCAAGGGGCAGGCTTGGAGAGGGACTGACATGCAATGGGAGGAGGAACAGTGAACAAAAGGGCAGGTCTTTGGAGAGATGGACAAGTGGGGCAAAACCAACACATGGGGTAAAGGAGCAACCCATTGGTAATAAAATATGCTATAGCAATAGTAAATAAGGGGAGGGGTATAAAACTGACTGCTAGGACCGAATTACAATCAAAGATGAACTGCAGTGCCGAAACTCTGAGTTGAGGTTCAGTTGAGCACTTCCAAATAATTTCCTGGCAGAAACAGATAGCCAGACTTGCCCTTATCACATGCAAACAGAGGGTTCCCCAACAGCAACCCATTCTGAGGCTCTTCTGGGCATGGGAAACACGTGTTGTGGAGTCGGCCGCATCTGTGGGAGTGATGGGAAGCGTGAGCCCGTGCTGTGCTGCACTGCTGAGCTGGCAGCACGGTGGATACGGGCAGGACGGTCTCTGTTTCCCCCAGAGCTGGGGCCTGCAGGCACCTTGCCGGCACTTGGCACAGGCTGTGCCAGCCAACAAAGCCCAGCAGGCCGGGAGGAGAGTCCGGGGGCAGCGCAGCTGCTTGGGCAGTGGCTGCTGCCAGGGACACGGGCCAAAGCCATCCCTGAGCAGCCACTGCCACCCCTGGCCCTCCCTAACAAATTCTAGGTTACATCTGTGAATTGCATGCTACACTTTCCTTCATGTTTTTCCCAATACCAGGAAGTTTCTATATATAGTAAATGCCCTTGAGAATCTCTGATTATTTTCAGGGTTTTTTTTGTTTGTTTTTTGTTTGTTTTTTTTTTTTTTAATTGAGACAGATGAAACAGCCTTATTGGTTTTAGTTTTGGCAGGTCTGTTTTTTATCTCTGCATGATGGTTTACTTATTATCTACATTTAAGCTTGTTTTTATTTATGGGTTTTTTGTTCCCCAAGCAATTATTTTGACAGTCTTTTGTTCACTTCTTACTTAATGTTCCATAGATGAATAGTTTGGACTCTCTTTTTATAGGAATATAAAGATCTGAGAAAGCTCTATTTCTAATTTTGATAACATTCTCTCTCCCCACTCCTAGCTTTCACAATGATCGTTTTTGAAACATCACTGAGGATACGTAGAGTTATTTGGGAAATAACCAATAGGCTTGGCTTAACCTGGGTATTGGATTATTATTTTCAGTGCTATAAACCTACATTGCTTCAAGGTTCACACCACGGTCCTGATTTGTGGCTCACTGCATGGATACCTGTCTGAATTAAAACAATGTTTGTGAGGCAGCTGAAGAGCTTAGACCTCAGAGATTAAAATTCCTGGGAGGAGGAGGTGGAGGAAGAAAGGATAAAATCCTGATTCAAAGGGTTTTTTCTCACTTCTAGTATGCCAGAAGTATGGTAGACTACACCTGTCTTCAGATGTCATTTACTTACAGAACAACTCTCTACAGTGTCAGACTCCAGGAGAAATGACTGAACACTTTGCCTCCCAATGCATCAGCTTTAATTCTAGTGAGAGATAGGCCTTAATTACAGTCCGATTAGAGCAACAAAGCAGTCTTGCCATTGTGTGAGTGGCAAGAGGAATTTGCTTGTGAACAGATGAATATGTCCCACTCAGAAATGAAAAAAATTTGCCCTGACTTGGAAGAAAATAGACAAGGAGCAATGCAGTATTTGGGTTTTATCCAGGGATAAATGGGGCAAGAAGCTGTAACAACTTAACCTGTTTTACAGAACACAAGTACTGATACGGCCAATAATGAACCCACATGAAGGGATCTTCAGGACATTCCTTTATTTCTCTAACCAGGAATGGGAAGCAAAATGCTGGCATTTATCTGAACCGGAAGCCGTGTTCCTCTCCTGTTTCTCCTAGAGCACACTGTGTGTTATTTGCAGACTTCACTGCCCAGCCCATCAATCCTCTCGTGGCCAATTGTTAAATGGCACAAGTACCAAAATACAGGTGCCAGCATAATCAGCCCAGCACTAATGCAGCACTGCTTTGATGGTGCACTGGAGCACAGAATGGCTTGGCTTGGAAGGGACATTTAAAGGCCATCTAGTCCCAATGGCCTGCAGTGTGCAGGGACAGCTTGAACTAGGTCAGGTTGCTCAGAGCAGGAGTTTGAATGTCTGCAGGGATGGATGTCCACCTCTCTGGGCAACCTGTGCCAGGTTTTCATAACAAACAGTGTAAAAAATGTGTTTCTTTCATCTAGTCTGAATTGACCATCTTATAGATTAAAACCATTCCCCCTCGGTTTGGTCACAAAAGACTCTACTAAAAATTCTGTCCCATCTCTTTACAAGCCCCCAGAAGGCACTGAAAGGCAGCAATCAGGTGTCCCTGGAGTCTTCTCTCTTCCCGGCTGAACACTGCTAGCTCTCCCAGCCTGTCTCCAAAGCAGAAGGGCTCCAGCCCTCAGAGCATTTTGTCCCTTCTCTGGACTAGATCCAACAGGTCCATGTCCTTCCTGTCTTGGGGACCCAGAGCAGGATGCAGTACTCTGTCGTGGTAGAGACCGAGACACTACAAAGCAACACAGTCCATTTCCAGAAGGCTTCAAACCCTGTTTTTATTCTAGCCTGCACGCTTTTTCTCCATTTTTACAAAGCTCTTAAGTTTACACTTTATTCATTGGTCACGAGAGACAAGCAAAATGCTCAATGGAAGAGGGATTTGCAGGTTTCTCTTATTTATTCTTTCTTTCTTGGTTTTCATGTCAAAAACATTGGTAGGAAATTCTTTCAGGGGTAAACATGGATCTTGTTATCAAACTTCTCGATGGCTCACAGAAATCACTATAAAACCTCTTCCAGAGTACTCCCAGTAGGGTCTCACCTGAGCAGAGGTGGGGAATCACCTCCTTCAACCTGCTGGGCACTGTCCTTTGGATGCACATGGCTGGCTCATGTCCAGCCTCTCATCTGGCTGCAACACCAAGTCCTTCTCGGCAGGGCTGCTCTGCATCCCTTCATGCCCCAACCAGTGAGATCAGCTGAGCTGGGACTGTGTCACAGCCCTTGGGCAGAGCAGCTGGACAGGATGAGTTCCCTTGCGAAGAAGGCAGATCCAGCTCCAAAAACAATTTGACCCTGGCCATGAGGTCACAGAAGGCTGTGAGATCACAGAGGTGCCAGAGCCCCATGGTTGCACAGCAGCACAAGGAGCCAGCAGTCAGTCCTGGAGCACAACTGTTGCGGCAGCAGCGGCGGTGGCAGCAGCGGTGCTGACATTGGGACAGCGGTGTCGGGACAGCGGTGGCAGCAAGAGCTGCGGGACTGGCAGAGGGCAAGGCACCATGGCCCTTGCTCTGCGCCTCTTCCTCCTGCTCCTCCTGGCCGTGGCCCTGTCTACCAGGGCTGCCCAGGCTGCTCCACTCCAAGTGTGGCGAGCAGGTGAGCCGGCTGCCTGGCTCCCCTTTCCTGGGACAGCGCTCCCTGCTCCCTGGGAAGTGCTGGGGATGGTTTTGCCCAGGGCTTTGGGGAGGGTTTCCTGTGTGGGAGGGAGAGAGCCCCCATGGTCCCTGGGCTCCACCAGCCACCACTCCAGGGATGTTGCACAGGGCCTGCAAAGAGGGTGGAGAGTGACCAGAGCCAGCCCAGAACTCCCCAGGCCCCTGTGCAGCTTTGGCCTTGTCCACTGACATCTGGCAGCCAAGGCCTTACCTGACCCCCTTGCAGTGCCCAGTTCTCTAAGGGAGAGGGGGAATCCCAGCACACCATGGAAATGGGTCTGATCTGATCTGTGCTCGCCTCTAGATGAGCATACTAGGAAGGCTTCTTCAGCAGCTTGGCTTAATGAAGATTTCCAGGGTCTTAACCCTCCAGCAGGTATGTTGTCAATGTTGCTAAAAGAATAATCATTGAGAACCTGGCAGGAAGCAGGTGACAGGAGCTTCTGTGGCTGTTGAATTACAGGTGTGTCTTCAGGAATGACTTTTCAGGCTTCTTTCCTGGTTGCTGCACACAAGCCCCGCTCCCATCGCAGGGGTGAGTAGTGTGTGCCTGCTGACCCCACAGGCTGAGCCCTGGTTCTGTGGGATCCATTCACCTGAAATGCAAATGCTTTTCTTAAGGTCCTCCGAGAGGGAGGAACAAACCTAGAGGAGACAGCAAGTCCCTGGAGGCATCCAAACAGATGGACAGGATCTGGAGTGACCTGGAGAGACAACGTGGTGGGTGCATTTCCCTCATGCTTCCCCTGGGACTCAGCAGCCGGGGGCTTTGGCTGCACATCTGGACACGCCGTGCCCGGCACAGTGGGAAGGGATCCATGGCAGCCCCGCTGCCCCGCTGCTGCTGCTGCTGCTTTCACGCCCTGCAGGGCTGTTTCCCAGCCTGGCCTGGCTGCAGCTTCTGCCCAGCCTCTGCAGGAAGGCATTTGGCATCAGCTGCCAGGGAGCCCAAACTGCACCATGGCCCACCCTGAGATCCCCTGCACTTTCCCAGTCTGTGAGCGCATCTGGAGGGGCAGCTCTTTGGAAGAGACAGGGCCCTGGTCTTTCTCCTTAATCTTATCCATTACTTAGACAAGCATTGCCTCCTGAGGATGCCACATTCCCATTGGGAAACAACCCCACCTGATTCAGCTGTCCTTTTTCCTTTCTGCAGACATGGAAGGAGAGCCTGTGCTGAAGGCTGAGTTTCCCGGAGGAAGCAGTGGCTCCATGGCAGCCTCTGCCCCAGGAAGGGAGGCGCTGCCAGGCACAGGCCCAGGAGGTAATTGCTGTGCCTCTGGGCCTGAGCCCTGCTAAGGCTTAAGCTGCCCTCTCTGCTTCTTGGGAGTGGAGGCACACAGCATTACCTGACCCCCTTGCAGTGCTCGGTTCCCTATACAAGGGGATCCCAGCACAGTATGGAACAGTTCCAATCTGTGCTCCTTTCTAGATTGGGAACGTGACTTGCATCACTGGGAAACACTGTTAAAGCACAGTTTAAGGATGTTGGAGCTTGGTGATGGTAGGTTTTCAGCAACTCTTTGCTAACAGAGCAATCATTGTCCAAGTGTAATCATTGTCCAGAGTAATATTCCTCTGTCATTTCCCTTGAGATCGTCTGAAGTTTGATGAATTGTGGAAATCCTAGCCTCCAAATTTCTACTCTTGTACCCAACAGTGATCCCACAGGATGGCTGTCAGTGGGAGGAAGGAGCATTTAGCTGTCCATCTTCCTCCCCGGTGCAATGCCAGTGTGTCCTTCCGTGTGCTCTGTGCAGCCAGGGAGAAGGGCAGAGAGGGAAGGGGCCGGGCCCAGGGCTGTGCCCCGAGGCTGAGCCTTTGGCAGCTCCTTTGCCAGCCCCAGGGAGCCCGAGCTGCTCCTGCTGCCACTGCCAAGCCCTGGCCCTGCCCGGGGCTGGCTTTAAAGCTGCTGGCAGCTCCAGGGAGTCCTTTCTGCCCCCACAGCCCCCCAAGGGGCCCCTTCCATCCCAGTGTGGGGCCATTGCAGGCACGAGGTCCCCCTGCTCCTGAGTGGAAGGCAGAGCTGAGGGAGTGCTTTGGAGGGCACCAGTCACCCAAGTGCCCTCAATTGCACTCGGGCCTGAGGGAGAACCTTCAACAGTGCCACAGCAGCTCTTCTGTCCTGCCGTTCTTTGCAGCTAACCCGGTTGGTGAAAGTGATCTGGCTTCCCAACCCATGTTCAGGATTGGACCTCTGGGAGATGCTGAGGGTAGGTCAAGGCCTTTCCCCTGGAAGAGTTGCCAGCTCAAGAGCCCAAAGCTTGGCCAAGGAGGCAGCGCTGCAGGTGCCAGCACAGAACCATGCACGTGTGTCCTCTTGCCCTGCGCGATCCCCTCATGATTTCTGCTCAGCCCTGGCAGCGGTCTGGGGAAGGGAGGGCCCTGGCTCTGCCACAAAAGCCCAGATACTTTGTAAATCTTTTCCCAATTTGTGATAAGCATGCTGCCCTGAAGATGCCAGCAAAGGAATGGGGAACTGTTCCATCTGATCCAACTGTCCTTTTTTGTTTCTCAAGTGATGGAGCAAAAGGCAGGGCTGAAGGAGGTGTTTCCCCAAGGAAGCAGTGGCTCATTGGCAGCCCTAGCTGCAGGAAGGAAGGCGATGCCAGACACGGGCACAGGCACAGCAGGTAATTGCTGTGCCGGGCTCAGCCCTCGCCGGGGCTGTGTGGCAGCAGCTCTTCCCCCAGGGCCTGCCCTTGCCCAGCCCGGCAGCAGCCAAAGCTGGAGGCGCCTCGGCTTCCAGACCTCTGGAGCTTGTTCAGAGCCCCAGGGAAACGGGACTGGTGCAGCAACATCCCTCCTGCTGCAGCTGCTGCGGAGCTGGCCCTGAGTGCCCAGAGGCCCAAGGCACAGGAGCAGCCCCGAGCAGGAGCCCTGCCGCCAGCCCAGGGCCAGAGCCAGCCCTGGCTCCCGACTCGGCAGGGGCTGCGCTGGGTCCTGACAGGGCCTGAGCCTGTCCCCTGGGGCTGGGGGAGCTGTCATGGGGCAGGGAGGGCCAGGGCTGGCAGTGGCTGCTCAGGGATGGCTTTGGCCCGTGTCCCTGGCAGCAGCCACTGCCCAAGCAGCTGCGCTGCCCCCGGGCTCTCCTCCCGGCCAGCTGGGCTTTGTTGGCTGGCACAGCCTGTGCCAAGGGCCGGCAAGGTGCCTGCAGGCCCCAGCTCTGGGGGAAACAGAGGACGTCCTGCCCGTATCCAGCGTGCTGCCAGCTCAGCAGTGCAGCACAGCACGGGCTCACGCTCCCCATCGCTCCCACAGATGCAGCTGACCCCACAACACATGTTCCTGATGCCCAGAAAGGCCTCGGAAGGGTCTTCTATATGGGAACAGGCTGCTGGGCAGGGTTAATGGCAGGCCTGCTTTTTTTGGACCTTATTCTCATGTTGTGCTGTGTCAAAATCTGGTGTAACTGGAAGAAGAAATGGTGAGTGGTCATCTTTCCCTGAAAGAGCTTCTTTTGAAAGTCTAATGTAGACAGGAACATTCCCACTGAGGCTGCATTGGAGCTGTGGCCAGTCCATGGTTCTCCAAACAACTCTGCTGAGGGTTGTGCTGCTGCCCAGTGCTTCCATTGGCCTCTCAATTGCTGGGCCTTGTCCTGGGGCCCCGCTGGGGCTGCAGCCAGAGCTGGCTCCCACTGGGGCTGCCTGGCCAAGAGCAGCCCCAGGGGCACGGGGCAGAGGCAGAGGGAGGTGGGGAGGAGAAAGAGCAGGGCCGAGGTTGCCCTTGAAAGGCAGAGGCGCTCTGGGGCCCGCTCCTGGCCAGGGAGCCTGCCCAGAGCCGTGCCCTGCTGGCCGGGGCCTTGAGGGGCAGCTGTCCAGCTGGGCCCAGCTGTGCCAGCAGCTCCAGCCGTGCTGGGGAGCCTTGCCAGCTCTGGGCCCTGCTGTGCACGAGGGTCCCTGTGTGCCACTGGCAGCTGGGGCCTCAGCCATCCTCTCTCTCCACAGCCTCTGGAGCTTCACAAGACCAGCCAAATACCTCCATCAGGGAGAACTTGGCCTGTCATCATGCATCTCAGTGCCAGTGTCCATTGTCCCTTCCAGAGGTGTATTACCAGCTTGTAGCTGGAAGTATACTACAACCACTACCTAGAACAGAACCGTCTCTCCCTGAAGGGACTGGCCTAGCTGCCCATCCAGGACAGGAGGTGCAGCCCTCTAGCCAGGGAATGGATTATTCAAAAAGTTGTATTTACTTGTAAAAATTGAAATGTTTATTAAAAGCCTTATTTGAAATATAACAGGACACTGAATATGGACAATGTTACGTCGCCGGGAGTAGAGGATTTTTCCCACCACGTGCTCATCCACACAATGGAGGTTTCACCTTTTAACTCTTTTGCCCTTCTTAAAGTTCTGTCTATCGACTCCTTCTTTGATGTCCAGTGTGGAGTTTACTTCCTTACATCTCGATTGGAGGTCAGGTGCTGTTGTCGTAGAAAGGTGACCCTCTTAAATATGCCAAACTCAGGTAATCCCAAGATAACAACACAACAGAGGGTAAAACATATCTATAAATGTATAAAACTTCTCTTAACATATATACATGATATTTATCCTTTAATTGTGAGAGTCAACTGTCACTTTACTCATCTATCACAGGCTTGAGTCCAGGTTCAGCTCAGGTGTCTGTGTGCTACCACCAGCACTGGCGGAGCTGCTCGTCTGGGCACAGCCAGGCATGGGCAGGCAGCAGCTGGGCATGGGGCTCATTCGACCAACAGCACTCTCATGTTATCTTTGTCTTTCATTTTGAAACATTTAGATATATTTTTCCTTTGTAACATTGAGAAAAGTTTTTCATAGAATACAGACACCAGATATTTGTTCCCCTTTCTGCCAACAGTTCTGTATTTGACAAAGTAGCTTTACAGTCAGGGAAACCTAGAATCTTCTGACAGTTTGGCAATAAATGTAAAATTGCCTTTAATTCATAATGTTTAGTCTTACACAACCTGGACAAGACTGGCATAGCTCAGGGGAATTATCCCAAGCAGGCTCAGGGCACTGGGGTTCTGAGCAGTCCTGCTGGGGTCCCTCCATGGGGGACACTTCCTGAAACCTGGCAGTGACTGCATGGGGTGCCCATGGTGAGGACAGGACAGAGGAGGGGAGCAAGGCTCCAGTGTGTCCTTAGTGGGCCTGAGCCTGTCCCCTGGGGCTGGGGGAGCTGTCACGGGGCAGGGAGGGCCAGGGGTGGCAGTGGCTGCTCAGGGATGGCTTTGGCCCCTGTCCCTGGCAGCAGCCACTGCCCAAGCAGCTGCGCTGCCCCCGGGCTCTCCTCCCGGCCTGCTGGGCTTTGTTGGCTGGCACAGCCTGTGCCAAGGGCCGGCAAGGTGCCTGCAGGCACCAGCTCTGGGGGAAACAGAGGACGTCCTGCCCGTATCCCGGGAAAAATAGCATGCTGCCAGCTCAGCAGTGCAGCACAGCACGGGCTCACGCTCCCCACGGATCTTGTAGCGGTTCAAAGCAAGACAGGAACACATGCCCTGATTCCACTTTGATGAATCCCAATGATTTTCTGCTTGCAGGATGGGCACAAGCAGTGCATCATAGGAATAGCCAAGACTCTGTTCACTGTGTCACTTGCCATGGCCTCTTTCACAGTTGTATCTTTCTCCCTTCATATGTCCTGCCAAACACCTAAGGGAGAACTGGACCTCTAATTGCGTCGCACATCTCCATGCCCATGCCCGATGTCCCTGTGCCAGCTGCTTTAACAGCTTGTTGCTGTGCAGATGCTGCCTCCAGCCAGACAAGGTCCTCTCCCCCTGAAGGCACTGGCCCTGCTCTCTGGCCCCTACTGAAGGTGGGCAGGGCTTGGCCCAGCTCTTCTCTTGCAATACAGAGATGGAGCTGTCACCCCAGTGTGCGGGTGGTAGCAGCAGCAAAGCCCAGCCAGGATCAGCACTGGCTGAGCTGCGTGCCCAGGGGCAGCTGGGGATGGGCACGGTGTGGGCAGGCAGGAGCCAGGCAGGGGCTGCTGTGACCAGTGGCGGGTCCCTGGGGAGGATGGGGCAGCCCATGCTGAGCGTCCCTGGGCTGAGGGACATTTCCTTGCCTGGGACCATCTGGGCCTGGACCTCCTCCAGTGGCATGCCCAGGAAAAGAGGGAAGCCATCAAGAGCCTGTGAGTTACACAGGGATGGGGTGCAGCTTCCTCCCTCCTTGGTTAGCCGGCGGATTAAAAGAGGCCTCTAGGATTTGTGGCAAACAGGAGTGGGCAAACAGGGCCGTGGCATGTTTCTGAGGGACAATTCACGAGGCAGTGTGCACAGGCAGGGCAAGCAGGCAGGGTTGCAGGTTTTCTTGCTAGGAAGGTTTACTGTGTGTTGTTTGCAGTGTTTCTGTTGGTTGCTTGGTTTTGGGGTTTCTGGTAGTAGTGGTTTTTACACAATCGAAAACTGTAGTTAGTACAAATGCATGTAACTAGATGGAACCCTCCAAAAAGGATGTGTCTGTCCTGACCCATTCCTGTGCAGAGTGTTTGAGCTTAGCAGTGGTTTCAGGGGGCAGTGTGGAGAAAAGCTGCCTGCGGTGTGAACAGGTGAATCATCTCCATTCACTGGTGGCCGAGCTTAGGGAGGAAGTTTAAAGACTGAGGAATATCAGGGAAAGTAAAAGGGAAATAGACTGCTGGAGTTCAGCCCTTCCATCCTTACGGGAGGCCCAGCAAGAGTCACAGGACTCCTATGCTGCCGGGGTCGGCTGTCAGTTGTCTCTGCCCCAGCATGGGAAAAGGTGGTTTTGGGCAGGCCGCGCTCTCGAAGAAGGAGTCTGGAATCTTGCTTTTCGGTCTTGAGTTGCATTTATTGTTCCTTATCTACAAAGTTTTTCTCTCTGTCCAGCCGAGGTCTGATTAGCAAGACAGCCAAGGGCACTCTCTCCCGTCCATGGGGCGGTTGTCTCTTTTATAGTGAAAACTACGTATTAGATATTTACCTTTAATTTCCAATAATTTCTGCCCTTGTTGGCAAGTGCACCTTCTCTATGAACCAATCCACACATGCCAACATCATCCTGAACATGGATGCCAAGGAGAAGAAAGAAGAAGGACAGGGCACGCCCAAATTCCTCTATCTTAGAACTTCTGACCCCCACGTACAGAATTTCAAACCCCCCTGTACAACATACAAAACCCCCCTGTACAGTGCTCCAAAGTTTTTCCCTTCACCCTGTGATTCCTACTACTATGCTACTTAAAGTTTTGTGGCCTGTCATTCTTTATATAAGGTTGGCAATTTGCTCTATGAATTAAGGTTGAATTTCCAGGTGTCTTTGGCTTCCTGCCAGGGTCTCTGAGCCCCTGCCAGGGCTTTGAGACATCCAGGGCATCCAGAGACATCCTCTGGGTTCCGACACTATGCTGCACACTGTCAGGCAAGAGAAGGACACCTGGTAGATGAAGGGGAGTGGAAATGGTCCCTGCACGGGGAGGTTATGATAAAAATTCCTCCCGACCCCCGTCCCCTAGCCAGGGGCCACTTCAGAATAGGTATGAGCCCCTGGATCTAGAGAGTCAGCCAAATGATTAAGAAGAAAATTATCTGCCCAGAGAGCCTCCAAATTATGATTAATCTGTAACATGGATTGCCACCTCTAACATCAAAAAGGAAAGACGGGTAATCGTGGTGGGTGATTCCCTTCTGAGGGGAACAGAGGGCCCCATGTCAACTGGACCCACCCCACAGAGAGGTCTGCTGCCTCCCTGGGGCCCAGGTGCAGGATATTCCTGAGGGACTTCCTGGGCTCATTCAGTCCTCTGATTATTATCCACTGTTGAAACTCCAGGCTGGCAGTGATGAGATTGAGAAGAGTGTCAGGACCATTGAAAGGCACTTTAGGGCACAGGGACAAGTGGTTGATAGGACAGGGACACAAGTACACAAGTAGTTTTTTCCTCTGTCCCTTTGGTGGCTGAGAAGAATGGTGAAAGCAATAGAAGAGCTCATATCATCAACAAGAGGCTCAAGGGTTGGTGTCCTTGGCAGAATTTTGGATTCTTTGATTATGGCGCAGCTTTTATGGCACCTGGCCTGCTGGAACCAGATGGGCTCCATCTCTCTGTTAAGGGCAGAAGGATTTTAGCTCATGAGCTTGCAGAACTTGTTGAGAGGACTTTAAACTCAGTTTGAAGAGGGAACGGGATGCAGCTGGGCTGTCTGGAAGCAGGCCCAAGGGTGGTAAGCCGGAGTTAGGGATGAAATCAGCAGCCCAGCTGAGGTGCATGGATACCAGTGCACACAGCATGGGTAACAAACAGCAAGAGCTGGAGGCCATGGTCCAGCAGCAGAGCTGTGATGTCATTGCCATCACAGAAACGTGGTGGGATGCCTCACATGGCTGGAGCACTACACTGGATGGCTACAAGCTCTTCAGGAGAGACAGGAAAGGGTCTCTTCCAACCTGGTCATTCTGTGAATTCTGTAAAAATTCTTAGCATCTCCAGGGACACAGCCTGACCAGCAATGTCAGTAGGCAAAAAATAAGGTTTCACTGAAGAATGGACCTTTGATGAAACAACATATTTACAGTCAGGGCAGTCCATTCATAGAGATGGAGGCACACTCTGGGGGTACAGCTAAGGCCATGAGGTCACAGCAGGGCTCTGGGGTCACAGCAGGCTGAGATCACAGCAGGCCCTGAGGTCACAGAGGTGCCAGAGGTGCCAGAGCCCCGTGGTTGCACAGCAGCACAAGGAGCCAGCAGTCAGTCCCTGAGCACAACTGTTGCGGCAGCAGCGGCGGTGGCAGCAGCGGTGCTGACGTTGGGACAGTGGTGTCAGGACAGCGGTGGCAGCAAGTGCTGCGGGACTGGCGGAGGACAAGGCACCATGGCCCTTGCTCTGCGCCTCCTACTCCTGCTGCTCCTGGCCGTGGCCCTGCCTGCCAGGGCTGCCCAGGCTGCTCCGCTGCAAGCGCAGCGAGCAGGTGAGCCGGCAGCCTGGCTGCCCTTTCCCGGGACAGCGCTCCCTGCTCCACGGGAAGCGCTGGGGATGGTTTTGCCTGTGGGAGGGAGAGAGTCCTGATGGGCCCTGCGCTGCTCCAGCCACCCCTCCAGGGATGTTGCAAAGGGCCTGCAAAGAGGCTGGAGCGTGACCAGGAGCCAGCCCAGAGCTCCCCAGGCCCCTGTGCAGCTTTGGCCATGTCCATTGACATCTGGCTCCCACAGCCTTACCCAACCCGTGCCCTGTTCTCTCAGGCAGGAGGGCATCCCAGCACACACAGAAATGGTTCTGATTTCTGCTTCCCTTCAGATTGGGATCCCAACTTGCATTATCTAGATGCCCTGTTGGATGACGGCTTCAGAATGTTGGAGAATGCTGGAGGCAAGTTCTGGTGTGCTTTCCCTGACAGGATAATCAATGTCCATGTGGCAAGAGCTCACTCATCCTCCATGTCCTTGAACGTAATCTCATGGCTGAAGAAATATGGACATCTTGCCCTGCTCCCTTCGGCAGTCCTGAGGGATCCCACAGGATCACTGTCAGTGGGAGGAAGGAGCATTTAGCTTTCAAACTTCCTCCCATGTGCAATGCCACTGTGTCCTTCCATGGGCTCTGTAGCAGCTGCCGAGAAGAGCAGAGAGTGAAGGGGCCGGGCCCAGGGCTGTGCCCCGGGGCTGAGCCTTTCACAGCTCCTTTGCTGGCCCCAGGGAGCCTGAGCTGCTCCTGCTGCCACTGCCAAGCCCCGGCCCTGCCCGGGGCTGGCTTTAGAGCTGCTGGCAGCTCCAGGGAGTCCTTTCTGCCACGACTGCCCCGCAAGGGGCTCCTTCCATCCCAGTGTGGGGCCACTGCAGGCATGAGGTCCCCCTGCCCCTGCTCCAGAGAGGAAGGCAGAGCTGAGGGAGTGCCTTGGAGGGCACCAATCACCCAGGTGCACCCACTGCCACTCGGGCCTGAAGGAGAATCTTCAGCAGGGTCACAGGAGCTGTTCTGTCCTGGCTTTCTTTGCAGTTGAACCTGATGATAAAGGCGATCCAGCTTCTAAACCCATGTCTGTGAATGACCGTCTGAGAGATGCTGAGGGTAGGCCAAGGCCTTTCCCCCGGGAGAGCTTCCAGCTCAGTGCCCAAAGCTCAGCCATGGGGGCAGAGATGACAGAAGCTTTTGTGGCTGTTGAGTTTCAGGTGTGTCTGCAGGGAGGACTTTTCAGACTCCTTTGCTGGTTACTGCACGCAGGCCTGGCTCCCATCACAGGGGTGAGTAGTGTGTCCCTGCTGACCTCACAGGCTGAGCCCTGCTCCTGTGGGATCCATTCCTGGGAAATGGAACTATGTTGCTGTAAGGTCCTCCGAGGGGAAAGAACAAAGCTACAGGACACAAGGAATCCCATGAGCCATCTGAACACATGAGGCAAATGCTGAAGGAAATGCAGCAGGCAGGAGGACAAGGTGGGTGCATTTCTCTCATGCTTCCCCTGGGTCTCAGCAGCCAGGAGCTTTGCCTGCACATCTGGACACGCTGTGCCTGGCACCCCGAGATCCCCTGCGATTTCGCAATTTCTGAGCAGATCAGGAGGCGCAGCTGTTTGCAGGAGGGAAGGCCCTAGGCAAAGACCCCAAAGCCCATCTGATTTCCTGAAGCCTATCCATGAGTTTGACAAACCTTGCCTCCTGAAGATGCCACCTCCCCGCTGGGGAGCAGCTCCATTTGATCCAGCTGTCCCTCTTCCTTTCTCCAAAAATTAAAGGAGAGCCTGTGCAGATGGAAGCATTTCCCAGAGGAAGCAGTGCTTCCATGCCAGCCTCTGCTGCAGGAAGGGAGGCGATGCCAGGCACAGGCACAGGAGGTAATTGCTGTGCCTCTGGGCCTGAGCCCTGCTGAGGCTTGAGCTGCCCTCTCTGCTGCTTGGCAATCCTGGCATGCAGCAGGACCTGACCCCCTCGCAGGGTTCAGTTCCCTAGAGAAGGGGATCCCAGCACACCATGGAACGCTTCCCATCTGTGCTCCTTTCTAGATTGGGATCGGGACGTGCATCATTTGGAAATGCTGGTAAACCATGGTTTAAGGTTCTTGGAGCTTGATGAAGGTAGGTTGCCAGCAACCCTTTCCTAACAGAGTAATCACTGTCCAAGTGTAATCATTGTCCAGAGTAATATTCCTCTGTCATTTCCCTTATGATCCTCTGAAGTTTGATGGATTCTGGAAATCCTGGCCTCAAAGTTTCTACTATTGTGCCCAACAGTGATCACGCAGGATCGCTGTCAGTGGGAGAAGGGTGCATTTAGCTTTCATCCTTCCTCCCATGTGCAATGCCAGTGTGTCCTTCCGTGTGCTCTGTGCAGCCAGGGAGAAGGGCAGAGAGGGAAGGGGCCGGGCCCAGGGCTGTGCCCCAGGGCTGAGCCTTTGGCAGCTCCTTTGCCAGCCCTGGGGAGCCCAAGCTGCTCCTGCTGCCACTGCCAAGCCCCGGCCCTGCCTGGGGCTGGCTTTAGAGCTGCTGGCAGCTCCAGGGAGTCCTTTCTGCCCCGACTGCCCCGCAAGGGGCTCCTTCCATCCCAGTGTGGGGCCACTGCAGGCACGAGGTCCCCCTGCCCCTGCTCCTGAGTGGGAGGCAGAGCTGAGGGAGTGCCTTAGAGGGCACCAATCACCCAGGTGCCCTCACTGACACTAGGGCCGGAAGGAGAATCTTCAGCAGGCTCACAGGAGCTGTTCAGTCCCGCCTTTCTTTGCAGCTGAACTTGATGAAGATGATGATGTCGATGAAGATGATCTGGATTCCCAACCCATACCCATTACTGAGCCTCTGGAAGATGCTGAGGGTAGGTCAAGGCTTTCCTCCGTGGGAGAGCTGCCAGTTCAGAGCCCAAAGCTGGGCGAGGGGGGCATTGATGCAGGTGCCAGCACAGAACCATGCACGTGTGTGCCCTCGCCCTGCGCCATCCCCTCACCGCTGCTGCGGCTCAGTGGTGCCCGTGCAGATCAGCAGAGATGGCAGAAGCTTCTGTGGCTGTTGAGTTACAGGTGTGTCTGCAGGGAGGACTTTCCCAGGTCCATTGGTGGATGTTGCACGCAGGACCAGCTCCCGTCGCAGGGGTGAGTAGTGTCTGCCTGATGACCCCACAGGCTGAGCCCTGGTTTTGTGGGACCCATTCCTGGGAAATGGAAATATTTCGGTTAAGGTTCCCTGAGAATGGAGAAAATACCTAGAGGAGACAGTAAGTCCCTGGAGGCACCCAAACCCATGGAGAAGTTGCCGGGTGATCTGGAGAGACGCCGTGGTGGGTGCATTTCTGTCATGCTTCCCCTGGGACTCAGCAGCCGTGGGCTTTGGCTGCACATGTGGACACGCCGTGCCCGGCACAGCGGTAAGTGATCCATGGCAGCCTCGCTGCCCCGCTGCTGCTTTGACGCCCTGCAAGGCTGTTTCGCAGTCTGGCCTGGCTGCAGCTTGTGCCCAGCCTCTGCAGGAAGACATTTGGCATCAGCTGATAGGCAGCCCAAACTGCACCATGGGCCTGAGATCCCATGCGATTTCCCAGTCTCTGGGTAGATGCAGAGAGGCTGCTCTTTGCAGGAGGGAGGGCCCTGGAGCAGCTCCAAAACCCTGGGCATTTTCCTTGTCCTTATCCATGTCTTTGACTAGTATTGCCTGCAGCAGAAGGGCACAGCAAAGAGGAATTACAGCGTGCAGGCTCAGGGGCTCGGGCACTGAGCAGTCCTGAGCCAAGGGGTGGCAAGGTGCCTGCAGGCTCCAGCTCTGGGGGAAACAGAGAACGTCCTGCCCGTATCCACCGTGCTGCCAGCTCAGCAGTGCAGCTCAGCACAGGCTCATGCTCCACATTGCTCCCACAGATGCAGCCGGCATCACAACACATGCTGACAACATCTGGGAAAGCACGAGAAGAGTTTTCTGCTGGGGAACACCTTGTTTGAAGAAGTTGATGGCCATTGTGGCTGGTGCAGCACTTTGCCTGATGATGTGCTGTGCTGCAATCTGGTATTGCTGGAAGAGAAACTGGTGAGTGTTATGCTGATCTCTAGCTCAAACAGCTTCCTTTAAAGGCTGCTCATAGTCAGGGAACATTCCCAGGGAGGCTGCGGTGGAGTTGTGGCCACTCCATGATTGTCCAAATAACTCTGCTGAGGGTTCTGCTGCTGCCCAGTGCTTCCAGTGGCCTCTCAATTGCTGGGCCTTGTCCTGGGGGCCCCGCTGGGGCTGCAGCCAGTGCTGGCTCCCACTGAGGCTGGCTGGCCAAGAGCAGCCCCAGGGGCACGGGGCAGAGGCAGAGGGAGGTGGGGAGGAGAAAGAGCAGGGCCGAGGTTGCCCTTGAAAGGCAGAGGCGCTCTGGGGCCCGCTCCTGGCCAGGGAGCCTGCCCAGAGCCGTGCCCTGCTGGCCGGGGCCTTGAGGGGCAGCTGTCCAGCTGGGCCCAGCTGTGCCAGCAGCTCCAGCCGTGCTGGGGAGCCTTGCCAGCTCTGGGCCCTGCTGTGCACGAGGCTCCCTGTGTGCCACTGGCAGCTGGGGCCTCAGACACCTCCTCTCTCCACAGGCATCACATTGAAGAAAAACTGAAAGCTGCTGGCTGGTCACGAGATCTTTACTGCTGGAAGAGCAACAGCAGCATCTCCGACTCGGACGAGTTTTCGTTTTAGCACCTCCAATCTCTACGGTGACTCGAGGTCGCCTCCTTCCAGGGCTGAAGGCGAAAGTCCCCAGGAAAGGCTGTGGGAAGTGAAGACTGACTGAGAGCTTCCAAAATCAGCTTCAAAAATTTCAAAGTAGTTTTGGAATCTGGAGAAGACAACCTTATTTTCTATTAGCTTTTAATTTTTAGAAATATTTAGAAATAGTTTTTGTAGAGACAAATCCCCCAATGTTTCTTCCCCATTTCCACAATATATCTGTGTTTTTGAAAGTAGTTTTATAGTTCTGGAAAGGTTTTTTGCACTAATACAATAAAAATAAAATAAAATGGCATTTCAGTGGTAATCTTTACTCTGCAAAGAACTAAGACACCCTAAGACACCCAGCCTGCTGCAGAGGCAAAGATCTTTTCCCACGGGAACTTTGTACCTCGTCACAACCAAGTCACGTAAAACCTTTTCCCAGATATTTCCTGGGATTGTTTACCAGATCACCTCTTAGGCTTCAGAGGCAAACGTTGAGCACAGTGGGAATCTCTTCAAGTGACCATCTTTGTTTGGTTGTGCAAGAACTGCCTCAGTTCCAGAGCAGGGGCTTCACTCAGCTTCCTGCTGCCCCCGGGCTCTCCTCCCGGCCTGCTGGGCTTTGTTGGCTGGCACAGCCTGTGCCAAGGGCCGGCAAGGTGCCTGCAGGCCCCAGCTCTGGGGGAAACAGAGAACGTCCTGCCCATATCCACCGTGCTGCCAGCTCAGCAGTGCAGCACAGCACGGGCTCACGCTC
This sequence comes from Passer domesticus, assembly GCF_036417665.1. Lineage (NCBI taxonomy): Eukaryota > Metazoa > Chordata > Aves > Passeriformes > Passeridae > Passer > Passer domesticus. The sequence goes on along the minus strand of NC_087479.1, from coordinate 71,009,076 downwards.
CCCATCGCTCCCACAGATGCAGCCGGCACCACAACACGTCTTCCCGATGCCCAGAAGGGAATTGGTTTCTGCCAGGGAACACACTGCTGGCTAGAGTTAATGACAAGCCTAGCTTTTCTATGGCATGCAGGGCATTGGGGGACCCCTGTAAGGATGGCAGTTGGCCGGGGTCCCTCATGAGGCACACCAGCTGGAGGGGGTGTTTTGTAGGTGTTGGGTTTTGCAGGAAGGCATGCAGGGCTTTGTGTCCTTTGTAAGTGGTGCATGGGGCTGGGGTTCCTCGTCAGGTTCTCAGGGGATTTGAGATCTCTTCTGTGGCATACAGGGGACTGGAGACATCTGTAAGGCTGCCAGGGGCATGAGTACCTCGTGATTAACGTGGTGGTTTAGTGCTTGCCATCAAGGACTGGAGAGGAGCTGAGTCCTTCCTAAGGTGGGCAGGAGGCTGGGCTCTTTTGTGAGGCACACAAGGCTGCCCTGGGGTCTCTGCATTGGTGAGCACGGATTCCCTGTGAGGCACACAGGGATATTTTGGGGTCTCTGCTGAGGGGTGCAGGGATCCCTCAGGAGGCACAAAGGAGTCTTGATGGTCTCTACGAAGGTGTGCAGGGATCCCTGATGAGATGTGCAGCGGGGTTTTTCAGTCTCCTCAGCGCAGCAAAGGGCCACTCTGGGTGGAGGCTGTGCAAAGTGGGCAGAAAGCTTCCTGCCAAGTCTTCCGGCTGGCGGGCGGGCGGAGCCCATCCCTGGGGGTCGGGCGGGGCCTCTGGAGCCGCTGCGCCCTTGTCGGGCAGGTCCCGCCCCCGGCGGGGAAGGGCCGCGGCCCCGGGCTCCGCCGGCACTGCCAAGCAGCGGCGGAGGCACAACAAGGGCCCCGCTCCGGCCTGGCCCTGTGCTGCAGCCGAGCACAGCGACAGCCACGGCCGCTCCCTGCGCCACAGGCGGCACCGGGGCTGCAGCTGAGGCCGTGCCTGCTCCCGCTGAGGAAGGAGCTCCTTGCAATGCCCACTTCCCTAAAGCACGTGGGCAAGCCAGCACGGCATGGAGACGCTTCTGAACTGTGCTCCCATGGACACTGGGATTGAGAGATGGATTGACTGGAAGTCCTGGTCCGTCACTGTGTGGAGATCACGCTGCATGCTGGAGGCAACTTCTCCATGTCCCTTTGCTGACAGAACAATCACGGATTAGCAAGTGTGGCCAAGAGCAGCCCCAGGGGCACAGGGCAGAGGCAGAGGGAGGTGGGGAAGAGAAAGAGCAGGGCCGAGGTTGCCCTTGAAAGGCAGAGGCGCTCTGGGGCCCGCTCCTGGCCAGGGACCCTGCCCAGAGCCGTGCCCTGCTGGCCGGGGCCTTGAGGGGCAGCTGTCCAGCTGGGCCCAGCTGTGCCAGCAGCTCCAGCCGTGCTGAGGAGCCTTGCCAGCTCTGGGCCCTGCTGTGCACGAGGCTCCCTGTGTGCCACTGGCAGCTGGGGCCTCAGCCACCTCCTCTCTCCACAGGAGCACCTCGGGACACGAGTTGGAAGACGGTGGCTGCACCTCACAGCCAGACAGCGTGAGCAGCTCCTCCAGCAGCAGGAACGGTCTGGACAGCCCTCTCAAATCTTCTGTGAAGAGGACCCCAGAACAACAGTCTACGAGGGAACCTCCTTTTACCCTGTAGATCCCACTGCCACCTGCTCTCCCCATGGGCCTCCCCGAGCTGCCTTCATCCCTTTTGTTATCTCCATCTGTCCCATCCCAGCCAACCCGAGTTCCTCTAGAGACCCCAGGACCAGCCCAGCACTCTCCAGCCCCTCCTGAGACCAACACATCCCTTCCTCTGCCCCTGAGCCCCCTGGCCTTGCCCTCTAAGCAACACTGAAGGTGACACCCCACCCCACCACCCCACCCCCCCCGCTTGCAGGGTAGGCAATGGCCCCTTCCTCTGTTCAAATAAAGAGATGGATCTGTGTTCTGGTTTGAAAGCAAAACCAGTGAGGGACTCCAAGTCAGAAATACAATTTTTTTGGAAAAGGGGAAAAAAACCCTCAAAACACATGCAATAATACAAAAGAAAAACCACTGACAGGGTCAGAATACAGCCTGACACCCTGCTAGTTGGGGTGGTGGTAGCAGTCCAGATGAAATTGACTTGTGGAAGTGGTGATCCTGTAGAAACAATCTGGTAGCTCTCATCCTCTGGAAAAGCAGTGGGTAAGGGCGGCGGTTCCTCTGGGAATCCAGTGGAAAGACTGCTTGTTGTGTCCCAAAACCCAGATTATATCCAGCTGGGGATGCTTAGCTCCTCCCCCATGGGCAGAGCATCTCACAGTGGGCTGATATCATTCTGCCTCATGCTGTGGGTCCTTGATTAGCCATGAAACAGAAATGGCTCTGGGAGGGAGTTATCTCTGAGTCATGTGGCAAGACATTGATGGGCCCATTAACAGGAGATAAGGAAGAAACAATGCCCCTCCTGGTTTCAGCAGCTCTTCAGGATGGGATTAGAACACATTTTTATATTGTAACCTAGGACATAGTCCACCCCCTATTCTATTACCATCTATACCCAAACTAATATCCTCTTACTATATTTATGTGTATATATATATATATATATATGTATAATATAAAATGAAACTTTACACACAATTGTCGCTTAAAATTAGATTTTCTTGTGGTACACAACGGCTTTCCCCATCCTTCTGCATTACCCATCCAGTGCAACCAGGTCCTTGAGCAAAAAAACCACACAGATGGGTTTGGCCCTGCTTGCAGTGGGATTAATCCAAACAGTCTTTCCTAAAATACCTTTCATGTGTATCACAGGAACTTTGTCTCCATCCCCTGTGTGCAGGGGTTCAGACTGGGCAGCACCAGGATTGATAGGTCCTCAGGTGTTGACCATCCAGATGGCTTTTGCTAAGTTCAGTTCCCAGTTCCTGAAGGTTCCTCCACCAATTGCCTTCAGGATAGTCTTAAGTATTCCTTTGCATGGTTCAACTTTCCCAGCAGCTCGTGCATGTTAGGGAATATGATATGTCCTTTCAATACCATCTTCTCTGGCCCAGGCGTTGATAAGCCTTTTCTTGAAATGAATTCCATTGTCTGACCTAATTCTCTCAGGGGTGCCTTGTCTCCACAGGATTTGCTTTTCCAGGCCCAAGATGGTGTTCCAGGCAGTAGCATGAGGCACAGGGTAGGTTTCCAACCACTCTGTGGTAGGTTCTACCATGGTCAGCATGTAGCGCTTGCCTTGGCGGGTTTGGGGAAGCGTGATGAGGTCAGTTTGCCAGGCTTCCCCATACCTGTACTTCAACCATCGCCCACCGTACCACAGAGGCTTCACCCGCTTGGCCTGTTTGATTGCAGCGCAGCTCTCGCAGTTGTGGATGACCTGTGAGATGTTGTCCATAGTAAGGCCCACCCCTCGGTCAAGGGCCCATCGCTATGTTGCATCTCTCCCCTGACGACCAGAGGCACCGTGGGCCCAACGAGAGAGCTAGGAATGATTCTCCCTTGTGCTGCCAGTCTAGATCCACCTGTGATACTTTCACCTTGGCAGCTTGGTCCACCTGTTTGTTGTTGTGATGCTCTTCATTAGCCCGACTCTCGGGTACATGCACATCCACATGTCGAATCTCACGGTCAGCCTCTCTACTCGGGTGGCAATGTCCTGCCAAATCTTGGTGGCCCAGATGGGTTTCCCTCTGCGCTGCCAGTTGGCCTTTTTCCAGCAATGCAGCCATCCCCACAGAGCATTAGCTGCCATCCATGAATCGGTGTAGAGATAGAGCCTCGGCCACTTCTCTCGTTTGGCAATAGCCAAAGCCAGCTGGACGGCTTTAAGCTCTGCAACCTGACTTGATCCAGCTTGTCTCTCAGTAGCTTGTGCAACTTGTCCTGTGGGGTTCCATGCTGCAGCTTTCCATTTCCAGTTAGTGCCTATAATTCAGCAGGAACCATTACAGAAGAGGGCATATTGTCTGTCAGGCTCCGGTAGCTCAGTATATGGTGGGGCTTCCTTGGCACGTGCCACTTGCTCCTCTTCTTCTTCAGAAGACAATCCAAAAGTCTCCCCTTCAGGCCGGTTTGATAGAATTTCCAGAATGCCAGGGCCATTTGCATTTCCAATCTGGGTGCGCTGCGTGATGAGGGTAATCCATTTGCTCCATGTGGTGTCGGTGGCGTGATGTGTGGAAGGAACATTTCCTTTAAACATCCAGCCCAGCACTGGTAGCTGGGGTGCCAGAAGCAGCTGCGTTTTGGTGCCAGTTACTTCTGAGGCAGCTTGAACTCCTTCATAGGCAGCCAAGATTTCCTTCTCTCTGGGAATGTAGTTTGCTTCAGAGCCTTCATAGCTCCATCTCCAGAGTCCTAGTGGTCAGCCTTGAGTCTCACCAGGCACCTCTACCAAAGACTCCAGGACAAACCATGGTTCCCAGCTGCAGAGTAGAGCACATTCTTCACCTCTGGTCCCATCCTGACTGGGCCAAGGGCTACCGCATGAGCGATTGCCTGCTTAATCTGGGCAAGGGCTTGTTGCTGTTCAGGACACCAGTGGAAATCGTTCTTCTTGTGGGTAACAAGGTAGAGAGGGCTCACAATCTGCCTGTCCTAGGGAATAAGCATTCTCCAAAAGCCTACGGCACCTAGGAAAACTTGTGTTTTCTTCTCCTTGGTAGGTGGAGACAGAGCGGTGATCTTGTTGATTAACAGGATGATAAGGAAGAAACAATGCCCCTCCAGGTTTCAGCAGCTCTTGAGGATGGGAAAAGAATACATGTTTATACTGTAACCTAGGACAAGCGGTCACCCCAGTGTCCAGGTGGCAGCAGCAGCAAAGCCCACCCAGCACCAGCACTGACTGAGCTCCATGCCCAGGAGGAGCCGTGGATGCCCACGGTGTGGGCAGGCAGAAGCCAGGCAGGGGCTGCTGTTGAAATGGAGGTTTTGGGGGGTTCAATTAAGTTAGCAATATATGAACTAAGCATTTAAATTTTAAATTGTAGAATTATGTGTTGAATTTTAACCTTTTACTTAAGAAACCTCTGCCAAGGTACAAAGGGCATAGGAAAATGCAAATTTCTGAAGCTTCTTGCTATGAAGGACAATACCAGTGTCATAAACAGGGCAGGAGAGCTTTCTCCTTTTTAATGCCTTTATTAAAAAAATTCAGCTCAGGTTGTGGGAAACGACAGGTCGCCCGCACCCCCGCTGCTCCCAGGAGTGGCACAGAGGAGGAGGATGATGCACCTGTGCCCGCTGGTATGCAGGCAGAGCTGGGGCTTCCGTCCTCGAGGGAGTAGTGGGAATTCCACTTTTTTGGTCTAACATTCCAGGTCCTCTTTCTAGCTGACATCCTTTCAGGTTAGGGTGAGGAGTAAAAAGGATCTTAGCAGATACTGGATTAAGTTCCTCACCTTTAGACATTACTTAGGTTTCATAATTCCATGTTGGCTTGTTGTTTTTAGTTTTTTTTTCCTGGAAAATTGCAAAATTTGGTGAAATGCATTCTCATCTGCATACTAGCTCTGATGTCACCTCCCCCTGCTACCTTCAGGCTCCTGGGAAGCAGCAGGGGGACAATTGCGCTTGATTTCTAACCATTAACAGGTAATTGAAGAAAAACTATTAACAAGAGGTGATTGCTACATGAAGCTATCAACAACAAACAGTCAACATTTCAACTCTCAGCAACTGGCCCAACCTGTTTAACTTTGCAGCCTTAAAAAAAATGGATAATTTGTTGGGGAGAACACCCCAGGTGTGGAGACACGAGGCTTGACTCCATTTCAGAAGGCTGATTTATTATATTTTCTATTAAAATACTTCGTTAAAACTACACTAAAACAACAGAGAGGAAAAAATGACCAGAAGGCTACAAAGAAGAAGAACAGAATGGAATGCATAACAAAAATCTTGTGACTGCTCACAGGCTCAACACAGTTGGCTGTGATTGGTCATCAAGTGAAAACAATCCACATGGACCAATGGAAGATGCACCTGTTGCATTCCACTGCAGCAGATAGTTATTGTTTACATTTCTTTCCTGAGGCCCTCAGCTCCTCAGGAGGGGAAAAATCCTAGGAAAGGATTTTTAATAAAATATCATAGCTACAGATTACTTTTTTACTCATAACACCAGGAGAAGACCAGGGAATGCAGGTAGCCTAGACTAAGGAGCTCCTCTGTCTCCAAGCTGATCCAACCAACAGACATACTCAGATAAGCACCAGGGGACCACAGTGCATGCACAAAGGAGAAAAGTTCAAAAGTTCAGTCATGAGCAAGACCACAGCCTTTGGCCTCAGAGACCACCAAAGACCCCAGTGTGACCACCACAGGAAACAACGCGTGCCCAGAAGGGCGTGGATCTAATCGCCATGTGAGGGGAGGACAGGCGGGGCCAGGGGTTGAATGTGCATGAAGAGATTGTTTAATGTATTGCATATGGAACATGTTTGTGAACAAAGATGTGGCTCGGACCAGGGCTCGGGGCACAAGTTTTCACGAGAGCCATCTCGCCTGTGCCAGGCCCTGACACGCATACCCACTTCATAACTACATCAGGTTGTGGAGTGTCACTATAGGACATGAAATAAAACAACACAGACATGCATCTCTCCAAGGTAAAAAAGAGGGCAGTTGAATTTCTGACTCCAACATTTACAGATTTCCAAAAGTGACAGTGGATTGGAGGGTGAAAGTGCCACCTCTCCAATGACACTGGGCAAACCAACAGTCCATCAAATTTCTCCTCCTGCAGAAAAGAATGCATAACAATAAGTTATTTGCATAAAATGCGTGAGAAAGTTTGCTACAAGAATGTAAACATCAGAAGGCTTAGAAGAACTTGTCCTAGGGTGAGGTTATGATGCTTGCATCCCCAGTCGTGTGTTCTGTTAATGCTGGATATTACGTACTGTGCCTTCACGACTGGCCCTGAAGAGCAAGGTTTGTTTTGGTTTGTTATCAGCCTGCTCTCCCACGGCTGGCAGGACAGACAGACAGCGCAGTTCATAGTGCAGCTTTTGCTTTTTGCTTTGCTTTCTGTTGCTTGCTTTGCTCTTGCTTCTGCTGTGCTCCCGCTTTGCTTTTGCTTTTTGGCTTCTGCTTGTTAGTCAGTTTAGCTAAGCAGTCCAGATTTTTCCCTGGACTGTTTTTCCTTTCCCTTTTTGGAACCACTCACACCTGCTCCGGACTGGGACCTGGGAAACACCGAGAGTTTGCATCCTGTGGCTGCAGCAGCTATCCCCAGCGCCGGAGAGAGCGACAACAGAGCCACCACTGCCAGGAAAGACTTTCTGAATTTGTCATCCTTTTCAGATCGGTGAAAGCATTGTCATCTGCTATTGTTCATTTTGTGTGCTGGGAGTGTTTTGCCTGTCAAATAAACAGGTTCTTTCCACTTCTCTCCAAGGAATCCTTCCCGACCTGCTGGGGGGAAGGGGCCATGTGGGGTTGCTTTCTGGGGGGGTCCCTTTGGAGGTCTTCTCCCAGATTTACCCTAATCCAGGACAGAACATTAAAAACCAGGGCGACAGTGGAGTCTATTTATTCTGCAGATGGCTTCACTGTGACCAGCGGTGGGGCCCCGAGGGGATGGGGCAGCCCATGCTGAGCGTCCCTGGGCTGAGGGACATTTCCTTCCGTGGGATCATCTGGGCCCAGACCTCCTCCAGTGCCATGGCCAGGAAAAGAGGGAAGCCATCAAGAGTATCTCCAGGGACACAGCCTGACCAGCAATGTCAGCAGGCAAAACAAAGCTCCTCCCTAATTAACACACACTGAATAGGACCCAATTGATGGGCCATCACCAATGCAGGGTGCTGCACAGGGTCTGCTGCTCTCAGCCAGGGCCAGAAGGAAGGGAAGGGAAGGGAAGGGAAGGGAAGGGAAGGGAAGGGAAGGGAAGGGAAGGGAAGGGAAGGGAAGGGAAGGGAAGGGAAGGGAAGGGAAGGGAAGGGAAGGGAAGGGAAGGGAAGGGAAGGGAAGGGAAGGGAAGGGAAGGGAAGGGAAGGGAAGGGAAGGGAAGGGAAGGGAAGGGAAGGGAAGGGAAGGGAAGGGAAGGGAAGGGAAGGGAAGGGAAGGGAAGGGAAGGGAAGGGAAGGGAAGGGAAGGGCTGTGTAGCCTCAGGGTCAGACAGGGCTGGTGAGCAGCCCCAGAGACACAACAACCCAGGTCCAACCAGACTTTATTTCCAGGTCAAAACACTCGGCGTAGCTGGCCTGGACTTCCCTGTAGGGCACGTGGGGTTTTTGGAGTCCCCCTAAGGTGCACGAGGGAGTGGGGTCCCTTGTGAGACACCCAGGAATATTTTAGGTTTCCTCTGAGGCATGGAGAGCACTGGGGTCCACTTCAAGTCATACAAGGCATTTGGAATCCTGTGTGAGGCATGCAGAGGGTTTGGGATCTCTCCCAAGGTGTGCAGGGTGCTGGGATCTCTCCTGAGGCACATGTCACGGTTCTGAGGTCTCATTTCACATGTAGAAAGGGCTGTGGACTCTCGTAAGCGTGCAGGTGCTTTGTGTCCCTCCTGCTGCACGCAGTGGGGCTGGAGTGTCTGCTGAGGCACGCAGGGGACGGGGAGCTCCGGCAGTCCCTCCCGGGCCCGTGCGGCTCGGGGCTGCCGCGGCCCAGGGCCAGCCGCCGTGCCGGGATGGCGGTGGCGAGGCGCCGAGGCGGAGCTGCCCTGCCGGGTCACGCTGCACCGGCACAGCACGGGCGGTGCTGAGCGCCGGGCAGGCGGCACCGCCAGCCCAGGGGCCACAGCCCCGGCCCTGCCTCTTTTGGGGCCGGGCACAGACAGCCCCATGGGACGGGCACCGCTCAGCACCCGAGGGGATGGAACAGATGCCAGAGGAGCCCCAGGTGCCCTGGACAGGGCCCTGGCGTTGCCCGCCAGGCTCCCCCGGGCCTGTGGCCATCCCGGGCAGCAGGGGCTCGCTCTGGGCCGTGCTCTCCCCGGCCAGCGGGGCTCCGGGCCAGCACCCGGCTCCTGCCACTGCCCTGAGAATGCTGAGGGGATTTCGGGGCAGAACTGAACTTGACAGGGACAGAATTCATAGGAGACTTGTTTTGGCCTTTTACAAGGTTAACTGAGAAACAACTTAAAATCCCTGGCTAAATCGTCTGCTTTAACGCGTGGGGATTCCTTCCTAACTCCCGTGGTGCCGGGCCGGGCCGCGTCCCAGCGAGCACCAACACCCAGCAGCTCGATGGATGCAGCACGGCTGGGACCAGGGAAACGAGTCAGTGTCCCTACAGCTGCCCACTCTGCCTGCACGGCTGTCACGCAACAGCAATGTTCCAGAAGGAACAGGCTTTTTTACATCCTCACGACCGTGTGATCTTTGGTCCTGGTGGTGGATCAGAGAGAAAAGCCAAATGTGACAGACTAAACTTGACTGTAGGAGACGGATGCCTCCGCAGAGGGTCTGGGGACTTGTGGTGCCAGCTAGTGGCCTGGCACTCGGACACAGCAGGAAGACCTGAGATTATCACACTTCACCTGGGAGGGTAGAAAAGCTCAGGGGTTCTTTGTTCAAGGTCCTCCAGAGGCACCAGCTGAAGCTGCCACAGTTCCACCTTGATAAAATTGTTTAAAAAGATTCAGAGGTCTGACACTCTGCTGTGGAGGACATTCCACATGTTATATTTGCCAAGTTTTCCAATCAAAAAAACCAAAAAAAACAAACCCAAACAAAATTAAATAAAATAGCAATTTTAATTATGTAACTTAATATATATACAATTGAATAAACTCGAAACACTGACTATATAATTTGGTTTAAATTACGAATAATTTGGTCCTGATAATAGCGTATAAGCAAAACTAACCATGCGGGGTATGCCTGGGGTATGGAGTGCAGGGCTTTTGGACCCCCGTCACCTCACGGACTAGCTTGTGAAGACAAAATTCCCCTTTTTATGCTGTATGTCATTACCATCTCCTCCCATTTTTGATTCGTCACACTTGTATCACCGCCCTCATCATCACCTTTACCACGCATGCTCCACACTTCTTTAAGTAAGTTGTACCACTCTTTGGGGATCTTCTTTGAGGAAGGCCTCTCCTCTTCCTCCATGTCCTGTAGTTCATCTTTTGGATTACACATGCGCACCAAGCTGGTACTGTATAAGCCAATATTGTGTTCTAACATTAAAGATGTGAATCTCATATAATCAACATTTGCCTGGTGTCCAACCAAATTCTCCTCTCTTCCAACTTAATTCAGTCATTGTTATCTCTTCCTTCTTCCTGTTCTGAACAGCTGCAGGAGAACAGTGGGGAGAGGGATAACCCCTCCTCTCCCTTTCTTGCTTGGCATTACACCTTTAACTGTTTTATTATTTCCAAATATAAATTACTGTATCAGTATTGATTACTCTTTCAATGTTGTCAGCATGAATCATACCTATTTACCACACACAGTTCTCATCTTTTGGGCATTTAGGAGCTTTTCACTTTGCTTTGCACCCAAGAAAAATATACCCCCAAATGTGCACAAATAACTCCTTTAGCATGTCCTCCTTTTCAGCTGGCTTTTCCATTGTTCTCTGCTATCTTGTCCTCATCTTTCCACAATTCCTGTGTCTATTCAAGTCCAGCCTGGGACCGTGCACGCATTTGCTTTAGTTCTGTAGTGATTTATGCCCAGCCATCCTGCCAACCACACCCATTTCAATGTTGCAACAACCTGACTCTGGGCTGCAGTATGTGAATCACACTCTGCTGTGTGAGATGGCAGAGCACCAGAGCAGGCTCTGAAGAAGGGGCATTCGGTACATTAGTGAAGTGAGTGCTGGAACCTGGGCTAGCTCTTAGAACTCCGGCACTACGGCAGGAGTCGGGAACTGCCTCGCTATGGGGATTTACCAGAGGCAGAGCCTTTAGTGCCACTTGCTCTCCAGTGCCAGACACAAGCCACGACAGGAACGAAGCACAGGAGAAAGGAGGAGGCTCCCTGTCTTCAGGTTTTGCAAGGAACACCTTAGTCCAGGTGAAGAGAACAGGATGAGAAGCCCCTAGCTGTACTGCCCAAGGGGTTTTGTACACATACAAGTCATGGGGTGGATGCAAACAATGAACCAATAGGGAATCCTCAGGAGAGGAGTGAGGGGATTACATCAAGTGTCTGGGGCCAATTGGGGTAGGAGGGTGGAGAGGATGGGTCACAAGGGCCAATGGGGCTCCCAGGAGTAGGGGAATTCCAAAGGGGAGTTGCAGTAAGGGATTGGCCCAAAGGTTGGGGAACCAAGGGGCTGGGTTGCCTTGACAGGCAGGGAAAGAGCTGGAACAAGGGGTGGGGAAGGGCACGAGGGACAGTTTGGAGGGAGGGTAAAACCCACAAGTAAACCAACTCAGGAAAAAAATGGGGGCACAACAGAGCCCTTATACAACACTTAAAATGAAATCAATCAAATAAATTTCAACTGCAACAATCAAGAGCATCTTGAGGGACGCAGCCTGACCAGCAATGTCAGCAGGCAAAAGAAAGGTTTTGCTGAGCAATGGCCCTTTGATGAAGCAAAACATTTACAATCAGGGCAGTCCATTCATGCGGACGGGCGCACACTCTGGGGGTACAGCTAAGGCCATGAGGTCACAGCAGGGCTCTGGGGTCACAGCAGGCTGAGCTCTCAGCAGGCCCTGAGGTCACAGAGGTGCCAGAGGTGACAGAGCCCCGTGGTTGCACAGCAGCACAAGGAGCCAGCAGTCAGTCCCTGAGCACAACTGTTGCGGCAGCAGCGGCGGTGGCAGCAGCGGTGCTGACGTTGGGACAGCGGTGTCGGGACAGCGGTGGCAGCAAGAGTTGCGGGACTGGCGGAGGACAAGGCACCATGGCCCTTGCTCTGCGCCTCCTACTCCTGCTGCTCCTGGCTGTGGCCCTGCCTGCCAGGGCTGCCCAGGCTGCTCCGCTGCAAGCGCGGCGAGCAGGTGAGCCGGCAGCCTGGCTGCCCTTTCCTGGGACAGCCCTCCCTGCTCCCTGGGAAGGGAAGCACTGGGGATGGTTTTGCCCAGGGCTTTAGGGAGAATTTCCTCTGTGGGAGGGAGAGAGACCCCACGGGCCCTGGGCTACTCCAGCCACCCCTCCAGAGATGTTGCACAGGGCCTGCAAAGAGGCTGGACAGTCACCAGGAGGCAGCCCAGAGCTCCCCAGGCCCCTGTGCAGCTTTGGCCATGTCCATTCACATCTGGCTCCCACAGCCTTACCCAACACCCCTGCATTGCCCAGTTCCCTGTGGCAGAAGGGGATCCCAGCACACCATGGAAATGGTTCTGATCTCTGCTCCCTTCTAGACTGGAATAGTGACATGGGTTTTCAGGAAGTCCTGATGAAGGATGGTTTGAAGTTCCTGGAGGATGCTGGAGGCAAGTTTTCATTCTGTCTTTCCTGAGTGAATAATCAGGATTAATGCAACAAAAGCTCACTTACAAACCATTTCCCTTAACATAATCTTAAGGTTGAAAGAATCTGGAAACCTTGCCCTGCTCCCTTCTGGAGCCCTGAGGGCTCCCACAGGATCACTGTCATTGGGAGGAAGGAGCATTTAGCTTTCAATCTTCCGCCCGTGTGCAATGCCAGTGTGTCCTTCCGTGTGCTCTGTGCAGCCACAGAGAAGAGCAGAGAGGGAAGGGGCCGGGCCGGGCCCAGGGCTGTGCCCCAGGGCTGAGCCTTGTGGGCAGTCTGAGGATCTCCTGCAGTGCCACAGGAGCTCTTCTGTCCTGCCTTTCTTTGCAGCTGAACCTGCCGGTGAAGGCCCCACATCCAGGACTGAGGCTCTGGGAGATGCTGAGGGTAGGTCAAGGCCTTTCCCCTGGGAGAGCTGCCAGCTCAGAGGCCAAAGCTGGGCCAGGGAGGCAGCGCTGCAGGTGCCAGCACAGAACCATGCACGTGTGTGCCCTCGGCCTGCACGATCCCCTCACCGCTCCTGCTGCTCAGTGGTGCCCGTGCAGATCAGCAGAGATGGCAGAAGCTTCTGTGGCTGTTGAGTTACAGGTGTGTCTACAGGGAGGAGATTCATCCGTACGTTGGTGGTTATTGCCAACAAGACCAGTCTGCATGGCAGGGGTGAGTAGTCTGTCCCTGCTAACCCCACAAGTTGAGCACTGCTTTTGTGGGATGCATTCCTGGGAAATGGAAATATTTTTCTCTAAGTTCCTCCAAAGAGGAAGATGCAAGACACAACAGAGAAGATATCCCTGGAACCATCCAAACAGATGAGGCAAGTGCTGAAGAAAATGCTGCAGGGAGGAAAAGGTGGGTGCATTTGCCTCATGCTTCCCCTGGGACGCAGCAGCCGGGGGCTTTGGCTGCACATCTGAACGCATGGTTCCCGGCTCAGCGGGTGGGATCCATGGCTCATTCCCAATGAGGAATTTTTCCATCTGATCCAGCTGTCCCTTTTCCTTCTCCAGAAATGAAAGGAGAGCCTGTGCAGATGGAAGCATTTCCCGGAGGAAGCAGTGGTTCTGTGCCAACATCTGTTGAAGGAAGGGAGGCGACGCCAGGCACAGGCACAGGAGGTAATTGCTGTGCCTCTGGGCCTGAGCCCTGCTGAGGCTTGAGCTGCCCTCTCTGCTGCTTGGCAGTGCGGGCACAGCTTGGACTAGAGCGGCACAGCCCAGGGGAATTATCCCGAGCAGGCTCAGGGCACTCGGGTCCTGAGCAGTCCTGCTGGGGTCCCTCCATGGGAGACATGTCCTGAAACCTGGCAGCGACTGCATGGGGTGCCCACGGTGGGGAAAGGACAGAGGGGGAGAGCAAGGCTCCAGTGTGTCCTGAGAGGGCCTGGCTGTTTGCCCTTGGGATCTGAGAGCTGTCCCAGCAGAAGGAGGGCAGGAGGGACAGAGGGAGGTAGGGAGGGATAGCTGTGGCACTGCCTGCTGCAGTTTGCCCCCATGTTTTAGGGAGGATTTCCTCTGTGTGTGAGGGAGAGATCCTCGGAGCCCTGTGCTGCTCCAGCCACCCCTCCCAGAGATGTTGGTGAGGGCAGGGAAAGAGTGTGGAGGGTAATCAGGAGCCAGCCCAGAGCTCCCCAGGCCCCAACAGCTTTGGCCATGTCCATTCATGTCTAGCTCCCACGGCCTTACCCGACCCCCTTGCAGTGCACAGTTCTCTGTGGCAGAAGGGGATCCCAGCACACACTGAAAAATGTTCTCATCCGTGCTCCGTTCTAGATGAGGTTGCTGGAAAGGCGTCTCCATTACCTTGGATGAATAAAGTTTTGAAGCCCTTGGAGCCTCCTGCAGGTATGTTCTCAGTGTGCTTGCAAGGAGGGATTGGTGACAACCGGGCAGGCACCAGGTGACAGAAGCTTCTGTGGCTGTTGTGTTACAGATGTGTCTCCAGGGAGGACTTCTCCAGCTCCTACCTTGGATGCTGCACATAAGTCCAGCTCCCATGGCAGGGGTGAGTAGTGTGTCCCTGCTGACCCCACAGGCTGAACCCTGCTTTTGTGGGATCCATTCCTGGGAAATGGAACTATTTTTCTCTAAGGTTCTCCAACAGGGAAGATCCTAAACACAACAGATAAGATCTCCCTGGAACCATCTAAACTGATGAGGAAAGAGCTGAAGGAAGCCCTGCAGACAAGAGAAGGTGGGTGCATTTCCCTCATGCTTCCCCTGGGACTCAGCAGCCGGGGGCTTTGGCTGCACATCTGGACACGCCATGCCCGGCACAGCAGGAAGGGATCCATGGCAGCCTCGCTGCCCCGCTGCTGCTTTCACGCCCTGCAGGGCTGTTTCCCAGCCTGGCCTGGCTGCAGCTTCTGCCCAGCCTCTGCAGGAAGGCATTTGGCATCAGCTGACAGGCAGCCCAAACTGTAACACACCCTGAGATCCCCCACAATATCCAGCCCTGCAGATTAGGAAAAGGGTGGCTGTTTGGAGCTGGAAGTGCTCTCATCATGCCACTGTAATCTGGCCATTTTCCTGCACCATAAATTTCACAAATATTCCCTCCGATGCCACTGCCCAAGTGGGAAACAGCTCCATCTGATGCAGCTGTCTCCCTTCCTTTGTCAAGAGATGGACATAGTGCTTCAGTGGAAGGTGGCATTTCTTGAAGGAAGCACTCCATCTTCGGTGCCAGCCCCTGCTGCAGGAAGGAAGGCAATGCCAGACACGGGCACAGGCACAGCAGGTAATTGCTGTGCCGGGCTCAGGCCTGGCCGGGGCTGTGTGGCAGCAGCTCTTCCCCCAGGGCCTGCCCTTGCCCGGCCCGGCAGCAGCCAAAGCTGGAGGCGCCTGGGCTTCCAGGCCTCTGGAGCTGGTTCAGAGCCCCGGGGAAACGGGACTGGTGCAGCAACGTCCCTGGCGCTGCAGCTGCTGCGGAGCTGGCCCTGAGTGCCCAGAGGCCCAAGGCACAGGAGCAGCCCCGAGCGGGAGCCCTGCCGCCAGCCCGGGGCCAGAGCCAGCCCTGGCACACAATGGAAACAGTTCTCATCTTGGTTTGCTTCCAGACTGGGATGCTGGGACGGTTCCTCCATTAGCCTGGCGCTCTGAAGTTGTGAAGCCCTCTGAGCATTCTGCAGGTATGTTCTCACTGTCCCACCAAGGCGTAATGTTTGACTGACTGGTAAGAACCAGGTGACAGAAGCTTCTGTGGCTGTTGTGTTACAGGCGTGTCTGCAGGGACGACCTCACCAACTCCTACCTTGGATGCTGCACAAAAAGCCAGCTCCCATGGCAGGGGTGAGTAGTGTGTCCCTGCTGACCCCTCAGGCTGAGCCCTGCTTTTGTGGGGTCCATTCCTGGGAAATGGAACTACTTTCTCTTAAGGTCCTCCGACAGGAGAGACCAAAGACATGGCAGGCAAGAAATTCCAGGACCCATTAGAAGTCATGTGGCAAATGCTGAAGGAATGTCTGCAGAGAAGGCAAGGTGGGTGCATTTCCCTCATGCTTCCCCTGGGACTCAACAGCCGGGGGCTTTGGCTGCACATCTAGACACGCTGTGCCCGGCACAGCAGGAAGGGATCCATGACAGCCTCCCTGCCCTGCTGCTGCTTTCATGCCCTGCAGGGCTGTTTCCCAGCCTGGCCTGGCTGCAGCTTCTGCCCATCCTCTGCAGGAAGGCATTTGGCATCAGCTGGCAGACAGCCCCAATTGCACCACAGTCCATGCCCACCCTCAGATCCCCTGCAATTTCCTGGTGTCCAGGCAGATCAGATACTGGGGCTGTTTCTGGAAGGAAGCAGCCTTGGGTTGTCCCAAAATCCTGGGTGTTTTCTGATCCTTATTCATTCCTTTCACAAGTGATGCTTCCTGAAGTTGTCACCTTCCCCATTCCCAGTGAGGAATGTTTCCATCTGATCCAGCTGTCTCTTTTCCATTTTCCAGAAATGAAAGGAGAGCCTGTGCAGAAGGAAGCATTTCCTGGAGGAAGCAGTGGTTCCGTGCCAGCCTCTGCTGAAGGAAGAGAGGCCATGCCAGGCACAGGCACAGGAGGTAATTGCTGTGCCTCTGGGCCTGAGCCCTGCTGAGACTTGAGCTGCCCTCTCTGCTGCCTGGCAGTGCAGGCACAGCCTGGACTAGAGCGGCACAGCCCAGGGGAATTATCCCGAGCAGGCTCAGGGCACTCGGATACTGAGCAGTCCTGCTGGGGTCCCTCGATGGGAGACATGTCCTGAAACCTGGCAGCGACTGCACGGGGTGCCCACGGTGGGGAAAGGACAGAAGGGGAGAGCAAGGCTCCAGTGTGTCCTGAGAGGGCCTGGCTGTTTGCCCTTGGGATCTGGGAGCTGTCCGAGCAGAAGGAGGGCAGGAGGGACAGAGGGAGGGATGGATAGCTGTGGCACTGTGTGCTGCAGTTTGCCCCAGGGCTTTTGTATGTGAAGGAGAGAGCCCTGGGGCCCTGGGCTACTCCAGCCACCCCTCCCTGGGATGTTGCTGAGTGCAGGGAAAGAGTGTGGAGAGTGACCAGGAGCCAGCCCAGAGCTCCCCAGGCCACTGTGCAGCTTTGGCCATGTCTATTCCCATCTGGCTCCCACGGCCTTAGCCGACCTCCTGGCAGTGCCCAGTTCCCTGTGGCAGAAGGGGATCCCAGAATGCCACTGATATCGTTCTGATCTCTGATCCCTTCAAGACTGGAATCATGACTTGGATTTTTTTGAAGCCCTGCTGGAAAATGGCTTGAAATTCCTGGAGGATGCTGGAGGCTATTCCTCCGTGTGCCTTTCTTGACAGAATAATCAGGATCAATGTGACAAGAGCTCACTCATAAGCCATTTCCCTTAACATTATGTAAGGGCTGAAGGATTTTGAAATTCTTGCCCTGCTCCCTTCTGGATCCCTTCTGGATCCCACAGGATCGCTGTCAGTGGGAGGAAGGAGCATTTAGCTTTCAATCTTCCTCCCGTGTGCAATGCCAGTGTGTCCTTCCGTGTGCTCTGTGCAGCCACAGAGAAGAGCAGAGAGGGAAGGGGCCGGGCCCAGTGCTGCGCCCCAGGGCTGAGCCTTGTGGGCAGCCTGAGGATCTCTGCAGTGCCACAGGAGCTCTTCTGTCCTGCCTTTCTTTGCAGCTGAACCTGCTGGTGAAGGCCCCACATCCAGGACTGAGGCTCTGGGAGATGCTGAGGGTAGGTCAAGGCCTTTCCCCTGGGAGAGCTGCCAGCTCAGAGCCCAAAGCTGGGCCAGGGAGGCAGCGCTGCAGGTGCCAGCACAGAACCATGCACGTGTGTGCCTGCGCCCTGCACGATCCCCTCACCGCTCCTGTGGCTCAGTGGTGCCCGTGCAGATCAGCAGAGATGGCAGAAGTTTCTGTGGCTGTTGTGTTACAGGTGTGTCTGCAGGAAGGACTTCTCAAGCTCCAGGGCTGGATGCTTGGCCCCAACCCAGCTCCCATGGCAGGGGTGAGTAGTGTGTCCCTGCGACCCCACAGGCTGAGCCCTGCTTTTGTGGGATCCATTCCTGGGAAATGGAACTACTTTCTCTTCAGGTCCTCCAAAAGGGAAGACCCAAGATACTGCAGCTAAAAAGTCTCATGAAGCAGATGAATTTCTGACAGAAACACAGAAGGAAGCACCCGGAGGACAAGGTGGGTGCATTTCTCTCATGCTTCCCCTGGGACTCGGCAGCCGGGGTCTTTGGCTGCACATCTGGACACGCCGTGCCCGGCACAGCAGGAAGGGATCCATGGCAGCCCCGCAGCCCTGCTGCTGCTTTCACACCCTGCAGGGCTGTTTCCCAGCCTGGCCTGGCTGCAGCTTCTGCCCAGCCTCTGCAGGATGGAATTTGGCATTAGTGGATAGGGTGCCCCAACTGTACTGTGGGCCTGAGATCCCCTGCCATTTCCCAGTCTCTGAAAAGATCAGGAGGTGCAGCTCTTTGCTCAAGGGAGTGCACTGGCCTAGCCCCAGTTACCTGGGCTTTTTCCTGATCTTTACCTGTGACTTTGACAAGCATTTCCTGATGAAGATGACACATACCCAGTGGGGAATATTTCCATTTGATCCAGTTGTCCCTTTTTTCCTTTTTCAAGTGATGGACCAAAAGGCTGTTCAGGAGGAGGAACACTCAGGGAGAAGCAGTGGCTCATTGGTAGCCCTAGCTGCAGGAAGGAAGGTGATGCCAGACACGGGCACAGGCACAGCAGGTAATTGCTGTGCCGGGCTCAGGCCTGGCCGGGGCTGTGTGGCAGCAGCTCTTCCCCCAGGGCCTGCCCTTGCCCAGCCCGGCAGCAGCCAAAGCTGGAGGCGCCTCGGCTTCCAGGCCTCAAGCTGGTTCAGAGCCCCGGGGAAACGGGACTGGTGCAGCAACGTCCCTGGCGCTGCAGCTGGTGCGGAGCTGGCCCTGAGTGCCCAGAGGCCCAAGGCACAGGAGCAGCCCCGAGCGGGAGCCCTGCCGCCAGCCCAGGGCCAGAGCCAGCCCTGGCTCCCGACTGGGCAGGGGCTGCGCTGGGTCCTGACAGGGCCTGAGCCTGTCCCCTGGGGCTGGGGGAGCTGTCACGGGGCAGGGAGGGCCAGGGGTGGCAGTGGCTGCTCAGGGATGGCTTTGGCCCGTGTCCCTGGCAGCAGCCACTGCCCAAGCAGCTGCGCTGCCCCCGGGCTCTCCTCCCGGCCTGCTGGGCTTTGTTGGCTGGCACAGCCTGTGCCAAGGGCCGGCAAGGTGCCTGCAGGCCCCAGCTCTGGGGGAAACAGAGAACGTCCTGCCCGTACCCACCGTGCTGCCAGCTCAGCAGTGCAGCACAGCACGGGCTCACGCTCCCCATCGCTCCCACAGATGCAGCCGGCACCACAAGACCTGTTCCCAATGCCCAGGATGGCCTCAGAAGGGGTTTCTGTCAGGGAACCGGCTGCTGGCTAGGGTTTCTGGCAGGCATGCTTTATTTGGAGCTTGTCTTCATGTTGTTCTGCATTGGAATCTGGTATTCCTGGAACAGAAAACAGTGAGTGTTTTATTGCCTGCCCCCTCCAACAGCTTCTTCTCAAAGTCCAGCGTGGACAGGGAGCATTCCCATTGAGCCTGCAGTGGAGTTGTGGCCAGCCCATGATTGTCCAAATAACTCTGCTGAGGGTTCTGCTGCTGCCCAGTGCTTCCATTGGCCTCTCAATTGCTGGGCCTTGTCCTGGGGCCCCGCTGGGGCTGCAGCCAGAGCTGGCTCCCACTGGGGCTGCCTGGCCAAGAGCAGCCCCAGGGGCACAGGGCAGAGGCAGAGGGAGGTGGGGAGGAGAAAGAGCAGGGCCGAGGTTGCCCTTGAAAGGCAGAGGTGCTCTGGGGCCCGCTCCTGGCCAGGGACCCTGCCCAGAGCCGTCCCTGCTGGCCGGGGCCTTGAGGGGCAGCTGTCCAGCTGGGCCCAGCTGTGCCAGCAGCTCCAGCCGTGCTGGGGAGCCTTGCCAGCTCTGGGCCCTGCTGTGCACGAGGGTCCCTGTGTGCCACTGGCAGCTGGGGCCTCAGCCACCTCCTCTCTGCACAGGAGCACCTCAGGACAGGAGTTGGAAGACGGTGGCTGCACCTCACAGCCAGACAGCGTGAGCAGCTCCTCCAGCAGCAGGAACGGCCTGGACAGCCCTCTCAAGTGTTCTGTGAAGAGGACCCCAGAACAACCAACTATGAGGGAACCTCCTTTTACCCCATAGATCCCACTGCCACCTGCTCTCCCCATGGGCCTCCCCAAGCTGCCTTCATCCCTTTTTTTATCTTTGTCTGTCCCATCCCAGCCAACTCGAGTACCTCTAGGGACCCCAGGATCAGCCCAGCACCCTCCAGCCCTTCCTGAGACCAACACATCCCTCCCTCTGCCTCTGAGACCCCTGGCCTTGCCCTCTAGGATTCACTGAAGGTGACACCCCACACCCCTCCCCCCCACCCCCCCGGCTTGCAGGGTAGGCAATGGCCTATTCTTCTGTTTAAATAAAGAGAAGGATCTTTGTTCTGGTTGGAAAGCAAAACCAGTGAGAGACTCCAAGTCAGAAATACAATTTATAAGAAAAAGGGAAAAAAACCCAAAACACATGCAATAATACAAAAGAAAAACCACTGACAGGGTCAGAATACAGCCTGCTGACACCCTGCTAGTTGGGGTGGTGGTAGCAGTCCAGATGAAATGGACTTGTGGAAGTGGTGATCCTGTAGAAACAATCTGGTAGCTCTCATCCTCTGGAAAAGCAGTGGGTAAGGGCAGCGGTTCCTCTGGGAATCCAGTGGAAAGACTGCTTGTTGTGTCCCAAAACCCAGATTATATCCAGCTGGGGATGCTTAGCTCCTCCCCCATGGGCAGAGCATCTCACAGTGGGCTGATATCATTCTGCCTCATGCTGTGGGTCCTTGATTAGCCATGAAACAGAAATGGCTCTGGGAGGGAGTTATCTCTGAGTCATGTGGCAAGACATTGATGGGCCCATTAACAGGAGATAAGGAAGAAACAATGCCCCTCCTGGTTTCAGCAGCTCTTGAGGATGGCATTAGAATACATCTTTACACTGCAACCTAGGACAAGCGGTCACTCCAGTGTCCAGGTGGCAGCAGCAGCAAAGCCCACCCAGCACCAGCACTGACTGAGCTCCATGCCCAGGAGGAGCCGTGGATGCCCACGGTGTGGGCAGGCAGAATCCAGGCAGGGGCTGCTGTTGAAATGGAGGTTTTGGGGGGTTCAATTAAGTTGGCAATATATGGACTAAGCATTTAAATTTTAAATTGTAGAATTATGTGTTGAATTTTAACCTTTTACTTAAGAAACCTCTGCCAAGGTACAAAGGGCATAGGAAAATGCAAATTTCTGAAGCTTCTTGCTATGAAGGACAATACCAGTGTCATAAACAGGGCAGGAGATCTTTCTCCTTTTTAATGCCTTTATTAAAAACATTCAGCTCAGGTTGGGGAGAAACAACAGGTCGCCTGCACCCCTGCTGCTCCCAGGAGCGGCACGGAGGAGGAGGATGATGCAGCTGTGTCCGCTGGTATGCAGGCAGAGCTGGGCCTTCCGTCCTCGAGGGAGTAGTGGGAATTCCGCTTTTTTGGTCTAACATTCCAGGTCCTCTTTCTAGCTGACATCCATTCAGGTTAGGGTGAGTAGTAAAAAGGATCTTAGCAGATACTGGATTAAGTTCCTCACATTTAGACATTACTTAGATTTCTTAATTCCATGTTGACTTGTTTTTTTAGGGTTTCTTTTCCTGTAAAATTGCAAACTTTGGTGAAATGCATTCTCATCTGCATACTAGCTCTGACGTCACCCCCTCTACCCTGCTACCTGCAGGCTCTGGTGAAGCAGCAGGGGGACAATTGCGCTTGATTTCTGACCATTAACAGGTAATTGAAGAAAAACTATTAACAAGAGGTGATTGCAACATGAAGCTATCAACAAGAAATAGTCAACACTTCAACTCTCAACAACTGGCCCAACCTGTTTAACTTTGCAACCTTAAAAAAAAAATGGATAATTTGTGGGGGTGAACACACCAGGTGTGGAGACACGAGGCTTGACTCCATTTCAGAAGGCTGATTTATTATATATTCTATTAAAATACTACATTAAAACTATACTAAAAGAACAGAGAGGAAAAAATGACCAGAAGGCTACAAAGAAGAAGAATAGAATGGAATGCATAACAAAAATCTTGTGACTGCTCACAGGCTCAACACAGGTGGCTGTGATTGGTCATCAAGTGAAAACAATCCACATGGACCAATGGAAGATGCACCTGTTGCATTCCACAGCAGCAGATCGTTATTGTTTACATTTCTTTCCTGAGGCCCTCAGCTCCTCAGAAGGGGAAAAATCCTAGGAAAGGATTTTTAATAAAATATCATAGCTACAGATGACTTTTTTACTCATAACACCAGGAGAAGACCAGGGAATACAAGAAGCCTAGACTAAGGAGCTCCTCTGTCTCCAAGCTGATCCAAACCAACAGACGTACTCAGATAAGCACCAAAGGACCACAGTGCACGCACACAGGAGAAAAGTTCAAAAGTTCAGTCATGAGCAAGACCACAGCCTTCGGCCTCAGGGACCACCAAAGACCCCAGTGTGACCACCACAGGAAACAACGCGTGCCCAGAAGGGCGTGGATCTCATCGCCATGTGAGGGGAGGACAGGCGGGGCCAGGGGTTGAATGTGCATGAAGAGATTGTGTAATGCATTGCATATGGAACATGTTTGTGAACAAAGATGTGGCTCAGACCAGGGCTCGGGGCACAAGTTTTCACAAGAGCCATCTCACTTGTGCCAGGCCCTGACACGCATACCCACTTCATAACTACATCAGGTTGTGGAGTGTCACTATAGGACATGAAATAAAACAACACAGACACGCATCTCTCCAAGGTAAAAAAGAGGGCAGTTGAATTTCTGATTCCAACATTTACAGATTTCCAAAAGTGACAGTGGATTGGAGGGTGAAAGTGCCACCTCTCCAATGACACTGGACAAACCAACAGTCCATCAAATTTCTCCTCCTGCAGAAAAGAATGCATAACAATAAGTTATTTGCATAAAGTGTGTGAGAAAGTTTGCTACAAGAATGTAAACATCAGAAGGCTTAGAAGAAGAACTTGTCCTAGGGTGAGGTTATGATGCTTGCATCCCCAGTCGTGTGTTCTGTTAATGCTGGATATTACGTACTGTGCCTTCACGACAGGCCCTGAAGAGCAAGGTTTGTTTTGGTTTGTTATCAGCCTGCTCCCCCACGGCTGGCAGGACAGACAGACGGCGCAGTACATAGTGCAGCTTTTGCTTTTTGCTTTGCTTTCTGTTGCTTGCTTTGCTCTTGCTTCTGCTCTGCTCCCGCTTTGCTTTTGCTTTTTGGCTTCTGCTTGTTAGTCAGTTTAGCTAAGCAGTCCAGATTTTTCCCTGGACTGTTTTTCCTTTCCCTTTTTAGGGCCACTCACACCTGCTCCAGACTGGGACCTGGGAAACACCGAGAGTTTGCATCCTGTGGCTGCAGCAGCTATCCGCAGTGCCGGAGGGAGTGACAACAGAGCCACCACTGCCAGGAAAGACTTTCTGAATTTGTCATCCTTTTCAGATCAATGAAAGCATTGTCATCTGGTATTGTTCATTTTGTGTGCTGGGGGTGTTTTGCCTGTCAAATAAACAGGTTCTTTCCACTTCTCTCCAAGGAATCCTTCCCGACCCGCTGGGGGGAAGGGGCCATGTGGGGTTGCTTTCTGGGGGGCCCCTTTGGAGGTTTTCTCCCAGACTGACCCTAATCCAGGACAGAACATTAAAAACCAGGGCGAGAGTGGAGTCTATTTATTCTGCATATGGCTTCACTGTGACCAGCGGTGGGGCCCCGAGGGGATGGGGCAGCCCATGCTGAGCGTCCCTGGGCTGAGGGACATTTCCTTCCGTGGGATCATCTGGGCCCAGACCTCCTCCAGTGCCATGCCCAGGAAAAGAGGGAAGCCATCAAGAGTATCTCCAGGGACACGGCCGGACCAGCAATGTCAGCAGGCAAAACAAAGCTCCTCCCTAATTAACACACACTTGATAGGACCTAATTGATGGGCCATCACCAATGCAGGGTGCTGCACAGGGTCTGCTGCTCTCAGCCAGGGCGGGAAGGGAAGGGAAGGGAAGGGAAGGGAAGGGAAGGGAAGGGAAGGGAAGGGAAGGGAAGGGAAG
Source organism: Passer domesticus (assembly GCF_036417665.1). Taxonomy (NCBI): domain Eukaryota; kingdom Metazoa; phylum Chordata; class Aves; order Passeriformes; family Passeridae; genus Passer; species Passer domesticus. The sequence goes on along the minus strand of NC_087479.1, from coordinate 70,985,018 downwards.
GGAAGGGAAGGGAAGGGAAGGGAAGGGAAGGGAAGGGAAGGGAAGGGAAGGGAAGGGAAGGGAAGGGAAGGGCTGTGTGGCCTCGGGGTCCGACATGGCTGGTGAGCAGCCCCAGAGACACAAAAACCCAGGTGCAACCAGGCTTGATTTCCAGGTCAAAACACACGGCATAGCTGGCCTGGACTTCCCTGTAGGGCACGTGGGGGCTTTGGAGTCCCCCGTAAGGTGCACGAGGGGCTGGGGTCCCTAGTGACACACCCAGGGATATTTTAGGTTTCCTCTGAGGCATGGAGGGCACTGGGGTCCACTTCAAGTCGTGCAAGGGATTTGGAATCCTGTGTGAGGCATGCAGAGGGTTTGGGATCTCTCCCAAAGTGTGCAGGGTGCTGGGATCTCTCCTGAGGCACATGTCACGGTTCTGGGGTCTCATTTCACATGTAGAAAGGGCTGTGGATGCTCATAAGCGTGCAGGTGCTTTGTGTCCCTCCTGCTGCGCGCAGTGGGGCTGGAGTGCCTGCTGAGGCACGCAGGGGACGGGGACCTCCGGCAGTCCCTCCCGGGCCCGTGCGGCTTGGGGCTGCCGTGGCCCAGGGCCAGCCGCCGTGCCGGGATGGCGGTGGCGAGGCACCGAGGCAGAGCTGCCCCGCCGGGTCACGCTGCCCGGCACGGCACGGGCGGTGCTGAGCGCCGGGCAGGCGGCACCGCCAGCCCAGGGGCCACAGCCCCGGCCCTGCCTCTTTTGGGGCCGGGCACAGACAGCCCCGCGGGACGGGCACCGCTCAGCGCCCGAGGGGATGGAACAGATGCCAGAGGAGCCCCAGGAGCCCTGGACAGGGCCCTGGCGTTGCCCGCCCGGCTCCCCCGGGCCTGTGGCCATCCCGGGCAGCAGGGGCTCGCTCTGGGCCGTGCTCTCCCCGGCCAGCGGGGCTCCGGGCCAGCACCCGGCTCCTGCCACTGCCCTGAGAATGCTGAGGGGCTTTCGGGGCAGAACTGAACTTGACAGGGACAGAATTCATAGGAGACTTGTTTTGGCCTTTTACAAGGTTAACTGAGAAACAACTTAAAATCCCAGGCTAAATCGTCTGCTTTAACGCGTGGGAATTCCTTCAAGACCCTTCCTAACTCCCGTGGTGCCGGGCCGGGCCGCGTCCCAGCGAGCACCAACACCCAGCAGCTCGATGTATGCAGCACGGCTGGAAGCGAGTCAGTATCCCTACAGCTGCCCGCTCTGCCTGCAGGGCTGTCACGCAACAGCAATGTTCCAGAAGGAACAGGTATTTTTACATCCTCAGGACCGTGTGATCTTTGGTCCTGGTGGTGGATCAGAGAGAAAAGCCAAATGTGACAGACTAAACTTGACTGTAGGAGACCCTCAGCAGAGGGTCTGGGGACCTGTGGTGCCAGCCAGTGGCCCGGCACTCGGACACAGCAGGAAGACCCCAGACTATCACACTTCACCTGGGAAGGTAGAAAAGCTCAGGGGTTCTTTGTTCAAGGTCCCCCAGAGGCACCAGCTGAAGCTGCCACAGTTCCACCTTGATAAAATTGTTTAAAAAGATCCAGAGGTCTGACACTCTGCTGTGGAGGACATTCCACAGGCCATATTTGCCCAATTATCCAATCAAAAAAATTAAATGTATCACCACTTTAAATTATGTAACTTAATATATATACCATTGAATACACTCGAAACACTGACTATATAATTTGGTTTAAATTGCGAATAATCTGGCCCTGATAATAGCGTATAAGCAAAACTAACCATGCGGGGTATGTGTGAGGTACGGAATGCAGGGCTTTTGGACCTCACGTACTAGCTTGTCAAGCCAAAATTCCCCTTTTTATGCTGTATGTCATTACCATCTCCTCCCATTTTCGATTCGTCACACTTGTATCACTGCCCTCATCATCACCTTTACCACGCATGCTTCACACTTCTTTAAGTAAGTTGTACCACTCTTTGGGGATCTTCTTTGAGGAAGGCCTCTCCTCTTCCTCCATGTCCTGTAGTTCACCTTTTGGATTACACATGCGCACCAAGATGCTACAGTATAAGCCAATATTGTGTTCTAACATTAAAGCAGTGGATCTCGTATAATCAACATTTGCCTGCTGTCCAACCAAATTCTCCTCTCTTCCAACTAAATTTAGTCATAGTTATCTCTTGCTTCCTCCTGTTCTGAACATCTGCAGGAGAAAGGTGGGGAGAGGGGGGACCCCCTCCTCTCCCTTTCTTGCTTGATATTACACCTTTAACTGTTTTATTGTTTCCAAATATTAATTAATTTATCAATATTCATTACTGTTTCAATTTTGTCAGCATGAATCATACCTATTTACCACACACAGTTCTCATCTTTTGGGCATTTAGGAGCTTTTGATTTTGCTTGGCACCCAAGAAAAATATACCCCCAAATGTGCACAAATAACTCCTTTAGCATATCCTCATTTTCAGCTGGTTTTTCCATTGCTCTCTGCTGTCTTGTCCTCATCTTTTCACAATTCCTGTGTCTATTCAAGTCCAGCCTGGGACAGTGCACACATTTGCTTTAGTTCTGTAGTGATTTATGCCCAGCCATCCTGCCAACCACACCCATTTCAATGTTGCAACAACCTGACTCTGGGCTGCAGTATGTGAATCACACTCTGCTGTGTGAGCTGGCAGAGCACCAGAGCAGGCACTGAAGAAGGGGCATTCGGTACATTAGTGAAGTGAGTGCTGGAACCTGGGCTAGCTCTTAGAACTCCGGCACTACGGCAGGAGTCGGGAACTGCCTCGCTATGGGGATTTACCAGAGGCAGAACCTTTAGTGCCACTTGCTCTCCAGTGCCAGACACAAGCCACGACAGGGACGAGGCACAGGAGAAAGGAGGAGGATCCTTGTCTTCAGGTTCCGCAAGGAACACCTAAGTCCAGGCGAAGAGAATAGGATGAGAAGCCCCTAGCTGTACTGCCCAAGGGTTTTTGTACACATACAAGTCATGGGGTGGATGCAAACAATGAACCAATAGGGAATCCTCAGGAGAGGAGTGAGGGGATTACATCAAGTGTCTGGGGCCAATTGGGGTAGGAGGGTGGAGAGGATGGGTCACAAGGGCCAATGGGGCTTCCAGGAGTAGGGGAATTCCAAAGGGGAGTTGCAATCAGGGATTAGCCCAAAGGTTTGGGAACCAAGGGGCTGGGTTGCCTTGACAGGCAGGGAAAGAGCTGGAACAAGGGGTGGGGAAGAGCAGGAGGGACAGTTTGGAGGGAGGGTAAAACCCACAGGTAAACCAACTCAGGAAAAAAATGGGGGCACAACAGAGCCCTTAAATAACACTTGAAATGGAATCAATACAATAAATTTGAACTGCAACAATCAAGAGCATCTTGAGGGATGCAGCCTGACCAGCAATGTTAGCAGGCAAAACAAAGTTTTTGCTGAGCAATGGTCCTTTGATGAAGCAAAACATTTACAATCAGGGCAGTCCATTCATGCGGACGGGCGCACACTCTGGGGGTACAGCTGAGGCCATGAGGTCACAGCAGGGCTCTGGTGTCACAGCAGGCTGAGCTCTCAGCAGGCCCTGATGTCACAGAGGTGCCAGAGGTGCCAGAGCCCCGTGGTTGCACAGCAGCAAAAGGAGCCAGCAGTCAGTCCCTGAGCACAACTGTTGCGGCAGCAGCGGCGGTGGCAGCAGCGGTGCTGACGTTGGGACAGCGGTGTCGGGACAGCGGTGGCAGCAAGAGCGGCGGGACTGGCGGAGGACAAGGCACCATGGCCCTTGCTCTGCGCCTCCTACTCCTGCTGCTCCTGGCTGTGGCCCTGCCTGCCAGGGCTGCTCAGGCTGCTCCACTGCAAGCGCGGCGAGCAGGTGAGCCGGCAGCCTGGCTGCCCTTTCCCGGGACAGCGCTCCCTGCTCCCTGGGAAGCGCTGGGAATGGTTTTGCCCCGGGCTTTAGGGAGGGTTTCCTCTGTGGGAGGGAGAGAGACCCCACGGGCCCTGGGCTACTCCAGCCACCCCTCCAGAGATGTTGCAAAGGGCCTGCAAAGAGGTTGGAGAGTGACCAGGAGCCAGCCCAGAGCTCCACAGGCCCCTGTGCAGCTTTGGCCATGTCCATTCACATCTGGCTCCCACAGCCTTACCCAACACCCCTGCAGTGCCCAGTTCCCTGTGGCAGAAGGGGATCCCAGCACACCATGGAAATGGTTCTGATCTCTGCTCCCTTCTAGACTGGAATCGTGACATGGGTTCTCAGGAAGTCCTGATGAATGATGGTTTGAAGTTCCTAGAGGATGCTGGAGGCAAGTTTTCATTCAGCCTTTCCTGAGTGAATAATCAGGATCAATGCAACAAAAGCTCACTTATAAACCATTTCCCTTAATATAATCTTAAGATTGAAAGAATCTGGAAACCTTGCCCTGCTCCCTTCTGGAGGCCTGAGGGCTCCCACAGGATCACTGTCAGTGGGAGGAAGGAGCATTTAGCTTTCAATCTTCCTCCCGTGTGCAATGCCAGTGTGTCCTTCCGTGTGCTCTGTGCAGTCACAGAGAAGTGCAGAGAGGGAAGGGGCCAGGCCCGGGGCTGTGCCCCGGGGCTGAGCCTTGTGGGCAGCCTGAGGATCTCCTGCAGTGCCACAGGAGCTCTTCTGTCCTGCCTTTCTTTGCAGCTGAACCTGCCGGTGAAGGCCCCACATCCAGGACTGAGGCTCTGGGAGATGCTGAGGGTAGGTCAAGGCCTTTCCCCTGGGAGAGCTGCCAGCTCAGAGCCCAAACTTGACCACGGAGGCAGCGCTGCAGGTGCCAGCACAGAACCATGCACGTGTGTGCCCTCGCCCTGCACGATCCCCTCACCGATCCTGCGGCTAAGTGGTGCCCGTGCAGATCAGCAGAGATGGCAGAAGCTTCTGTGGCTGTTGAGTTACAGGTGTGTCTGCAGGGAGGACTTCTCCAGCTCCAGCACTGGATGCTCAGCCCCAACCCAGCTCCCATGGCAGGGGTGAGTAGTGTGTCCCTGCTGACCACACAAGTTGAGCTCTGCTTTTGTGGGATCCACTCCTGGGAAATGGAAATATTTTTCTCTAAGGTTCTCCGACAGGGAAGATCCAAGACAGAACAGACCAGATATCCCTGGAACCCCCCAAACAGACGAAGCAAGAGCTGAAGGAAATGCGGCAGGGAGGACAAGGTGGGTGCATTTTCCTCATGCTTCCCCTGGGACTCAGCAGCCGGGGGCTTTGGCTACACATCTGGATGAGACTGTCCCGGCACAGCGGGAAGGGATCCATGGCCCATTCCCAATGAGGAATGTTTCCATCTGATCCAGCTGTGCCTTTTCCTTTCTTCAGAAATGAAAGGAGAGCCTGTGCACATGGAAGCATTACCCAGAGGAAGCAGTGGTTCCATGCCAGCCTCTGCTCCACGAAGGGAGGCCATGCCAGACCCAGGCATGGGAGGTAATCGCTGTGCCTCTGGGATTGAGCCCTGCTGAGGCTTGAGCTGCCCTCTCTGCTGCTTGGCAATGTGGGCACAGCCTGGACTAGAGCGGCACAGCCCAAGGGAATTATCCCGAGCAGGCTCAGGGCACTCGGGGACTGGGCAGTCCTGCTGGGGTCCCTCCATGGGAGACATGTCCTGAAACCTGGCAGCGACTGCACGGGGTGCCCACGGTGGGGAAAGGACAGAGGGGGAGAGCAAGGCTCCAGTGTGTCCTGAGAGGACCTGGCTGTTTGCCCTTGGGATCTGGGAGCTGTCCCAGCAGAAGGAGGGAGGGAGGGAGGGAGGGAGGGAGGGAGGGAGGGAGGGAGGGAGGGAGGGAGGGAGGGAGGGAGGGAGGGAGGGAGGGAGGGAGGGAGGGAGGGAGGGAGGGAGGGAGGGAGGGAGGGAGGGATAGCTGTGGCACTGCCTGCTGCAGTTTTCCCCAGGGCTTTAGGGAGGATTTCTTCTGTGTATGAGGGAGAGAGTCCCAGGGCCCTGCATTTCTCCAGCCACCCCTCCCAGGGATGTTGCTGAGGGCAGGGAAAGAGTGTGGAGAGTGACCAGGAGCCAGCCCAGAGCTCCCCAGGCCCCTGTGCACCTTTGGCCATGTCTCTGTTCACATCTGGCTCCCACAGCTTTACCCTTGCAGTGCCCAGTTCCCTGTGGCAGAAGGGGATCCCAGCACACGCTGGAAAATATTCTCAATTGTGCTCCATTCTAGATGAGGTTGCTGGGAAGGCTTCTCCATTAGCTTGGATGAATAAAGTTTCCAAGCCCTTGGAGCCTCCTGCAGGTATGTTCTCAGTGTGCCACCAAGGAAGAATTGTAGACAACTGGGCATGAACCAGGTGACAGAAGCTTCTGTGGCTGTTGTGTTACAGATGTGTCTACAGGGAGGACTTCTCCAGCTCCTAACTTGGAAGCTGCACAAAAGCCCATCTCCCATCAGAGTGGTGAGTAGTGTGTCCCTGCTGACCGCACATGCTGATCCCTGGTTTTGTAGGATCCATTCCTGGGAAATGGAAATATTTTTCTCTAAGTTACTCCAACAGGGAAAATCCAAGATACAACAGATAAGATATCCCTGGAACCATCCAAACAGATGAGGCAAGAGCTGAAGGAACTCCTGCAGACAAGACAAGGTGGGTGCATTTACCTCATGCTTTCCCTGGATCTCAGCAGCCGGGGGCTTTGGCTGCACATCTGGACATGCCGTGCCCGGCACAGCAGGAAGGGATCCATGGCAGCCTCGCTGCCCCGCTGCTGCTTTCATGCCCTGCAGGGCTGTTTCCCAGCCTGGCCTGGCTGCAGTTCCTCCCCAGCCTCTGCAGGAAGGCATTTGGCATCAGCTGACAGGCAGCCCAAACTGTAACACACCCTGAGATCCCCCACTATATCCAGCCCTACAGATTAGGAAAGGGTGGCTGTTTGGAGGTGGAAGTGCTCACATCATGCCACTGTAACCTGCCCATTTTCCTGCTAATTAAATTTCACAAATATTACCTCTGATGCCACCGCCCAAGTGGGGAACAGCCCCATCTGATGCAGCTGTCTCCCTTCCTTTGTCAAGAGATGGACATAGTGCTTCAGTGGAAGGTGGCATTTCTTGAAGGAAGCACTCCATCTTCAGTGCCAGCCTCTGCTGCAGGAAAGAAGGCAATGCCAGACACGGGCACAGGCACAGCAGGTAATTGCTGTGCTGGGCTCAGCCCTGGCCAGGGCTGTGTGGCAGCAGCTCTTCCCCCAGGGCCTGCCCTTGCCCGGCCCGGCAGCAGCCAAAGCTGGAGGCGCCTGGGCTTCCAGGCCTCTGGAGCTGGTTCAGAGCCCCGGGGAAACAGGACTGGTGCAGCAACGTCCCTGGCGCTGCAGCTGCTGCGGAGCTGACCCTGAGTGCCCAGAGGCCCAAGGCACAGGAGCAGCCCCAAGCGGGAGCCCTGCCGCCAGCCCAGGGCCAGAGCCAGCCCTGGCACACAATGGAAACAGTTCTCATCTTGGTTTGCTTCCAGACTGGGAGGCTGGGAAGGATTCTCCGTTAGCCTGGCGCTACGAAGTTTTGAAACCCTCTGGGCATTCTGCAGGTATGTTCTCACTCTCCCAACAAGGCATAATGTTTGACTGTCTGGCAAGAACCAGGTGACAGAAGCTTCTGTGGCTGTTGTGTTCCAGGCGTGTCTGCAGGGACGACTTCACCAACTCCTACCTTGGATGATACAGAAAAGCCCAGCTCCCATGGCAGGGGTGAGTAGTGTGTCCCTGCTGACCCCTCAGGCTGAGCCCTGCTTTTGTGGGATGCATTCCTGGGAAATAGAACTACTTTCTCTTAAGGTCCTATGACAGGAGAGACCAAAGACATGGCAGGCAAGAAATTCCAGGACCCATTAGAAATCATGTGGCAAATGCTGAAGGAACGTCTGCAGAGAAAGCAAGGTGGGTGCATTTCCCTTGTGCTGTCCCTGGGACTCAGCAGCCATGGGCTTTGGCTGCACATCTGGACACGCCGTGCCCGGCACAGCGGGAAGGGATCCATGGCAGCCTCGCTGCCCCGCTGCTGCTTTCACGCCCTGCAGGTCTGTTTCCCAGCCTGGCCTGGCTGCAGCTTCTGCCCAGCCTCTGCAGGAAGGAATTTGGCATCAGCTGATAAGCAGCCCTAATTGCACCATACTCCATGCCCACCCTCAGATCCCCTGCAATTTCCTTCTGCCCTGGCAGTTCAGATGTTGGAGCTGTTTGGGGAAGGAAGCAGCCTGGGTGGTCCCAAAATCCTGGGTGTTTTCTGATCCTTATCCATTCCTTTCACAAGTGATGCCTCCTGAAATTGTCCCCTACCCCATTTCCAGTGAAGAATGTTTCCATCTGATCCAGCTGTCTCTTTTCCATTCTCCAGAAATGAAAGGAGAGCCTGTGCATATGGAAGCACTTCCCAGAGGAAGCAGTGGTTCCGTGCCAGCCTCTGCTGCAGGAAGGGAGACTGTACAAGGCACAGGCACAGGAGGTAATTGCTGTGCCTCTGCGCCTGAGCCCTGCTGAGGCTTGAGCTGCCCTCTCTGCTGCTTGGCAATGTGGGCACAGCCTGGACTAGAGTGGCACAGCCCAGGGGAATTATCCCGAGCCGGCTCAGGGCACTCGGGTACTGAGCAGTCCTGCTGAGGTCTCTCCATGGGAGAAATGTCCTGAAACCTGGCAGCGACTGCACGGGGTGCCCACGGTGGGGAAAGGACAGAGGGGGAGAGCAAGGCTCCAGTGTGTCCTGAGAGGGCCTGGCTGTTTGCCCTTGGGCTGTGGGAGCTGTCCCAGCAGAAGGAGGGCAGGAGGGACAGAGGGAGGGAGGGATAGCTCTGGCAATGCCTCCTGCCGTTTTCCCCAGGGCTTTAGGGAGGATTTCTTTTGTATGTGAAGGAGAGAGCCCCGGGGCCCTGTGGTGCTCCAGCCGCCCCTAGCAGGGATGTTGCTGAGGGCAGGGAAAGAGTGTGGAGAGTGACCAGGAGCCAGCCCAGAGCTCCCCAGGCCCCTGTACACCTTTGGCCATGTCCATTCCCATCTGGCTCCCACGGCCTTAGCCGACCCCCTGGCAGTTGCCAGTACCCTGTGGCAGAAGGGGATCCTAGAATGCCACTGATATCGTTCTGATATCTGCTCCCTTCTAGACTGGAATCATGACTTTGATTTTTTTGAAGCCTTGCCGGAAAATGGCTTGAAATTCCTGGAGGATGCTGGAGTCTATTCCTCCATGTGGCTTTCTTGACAGAATAATCAGTGTCAATGAGACAAGAGCTCACTCATAAGCCATTTCCCTTAACATTATGAAAGGGCTGAGGGATTCTGAGAATCTTGCCCTGCTCCCTTCTGGATCCCTGAAGGATCCCACAGGATTGCTGTCAGTGGGAGGAAGGAGCATTTAGCTTTCAATCTTCTTCCCGTGTGCAATGCCAGTGTGTCCTACCATGTGCTCTATGGAGTCACAGAGAAGTGCAGAGAGGGAAGGGGCCGGGCCCAGGGCTGTGCCCCGGGGCTGAGCTTTGTGGGCAGCCTGAGGATCTCCTGCAGTGCCACAGGAGCTCTTCTGTCCTGCCTTTCTTTGCAGCTGAACCTGCTGGTGAAGGCCCCACATCCAGGACTGAGGCTCTGGGAGATGCTGAGGGTAGGTCAAGGCCTTTCCCCTGGGAGAGCTGCCAGCTCAGAGCCCAAACTTGACCACGGAGGCAGCGCTGCAGGTGCCAGCACAGAACCATGCACGTGTGTGCCCTCGCCCTGCACGATCCCCTCACCGCTCCTGCGGCTCAGTGGTGCCCGTGCAGATCAGCAGAGATGGCAGAAGCTTCTGTGGCTGTTGAGTTACAGGTGTGTCTGCAGGGAGGACTTCTTCAGCTCCAGGGCTGGATGCTTGGCCCCAACCCAGCTCCCATGGCAGGGGTGAGTAGTGTGTCCCTGGTGACCCCACAGGCTGAGCCCTCCCCTTGTGGGATCCATTCCTGGGAAATGGAACCACTTTCTCTTAAGGTCCTCCAAAAGGAAAGACCCAAGATACTGCAGCCAAAAAGTCTCATGAGGCAGATGAATTCCTGAGAGAAACACAGAAGGAAGCACCCGGAGGACAAGGTGGGTGCATTTCCCTCGTGCTTCCCCTGGGAGTCAGCAGCCGGGGGCTTTGGCTGCACATCAGGACACGCCGTGCCCGGCACAGCAGGAAGAGATCCATGGCAGCCTCGCTGCCCCGCTGCTACTTTCACGCCCTGCACGGCTGTTTCCCAGCCTGGCCTGGCTGCAATTCCTCCCCAGCCTCTGCAGGATGGAATTTGGCATTAGCTGATAGGGTGCCCCAACTGTACCGTGGGCCTGAGATCCCCTGCCATTTCCCAGTCTCTGAGAAGATCAGGAGGTGCAGCTGTTTGAACAAGGGAGTGCACTGGCCCAGCCCCAATTACCTGGGCTTTTTCCTGATCTTTACCTGTGACTTTGACAAGCATTGCCTCATGAAGATTCCACCTCCCCAATGGGGAATATTTCCATTTGTTCCTGTTGTCCCTTTTTTCCTTTTTCAAGTGATGGACCAAAAGGCTGTTCAGAAGGAGGAACAGCCAGGGAGAAGCAGTGGCTCATTGGCAGCCCTAGCTGCAGGAAGGAAGGCAATGACAGACACGGGCACAGGCACAGCAGGTAATTGCTGTGCCGGGCTCAGCCCTGGCCGGGGCTGTGTGGCAGCAGCTCTTCCCCCAGGGCCTGCCCTTGCCCGGCCCGGCAGCAGCCAAAGCTGGAGGCGCCTCGGCTTCCAGGCCTCTGGAGCTGGTTCAGAGCCACGGGGAAACGGGACTGGTGCAGCAACGTCCCTGGCGCTGCAGCTGCTGCGGAGCTGGCCCTGAGTGCCCAGAGGCCCAAGGCACAGGAGCAGCCCCGAGCGGGAGCCCTGCCGCCAGCCCAGGGCCAGAACCAGCCCTGGCTCCCGAGTGAGCAGGGGCTGCGCTGGGTCCTGACAGGGCCTGAGCCTGTCCCCTGGGGCTGGGGGAGCTGTCACGGGGCAGGGAGGGCCAGGGGTGGCAGTGGCTGCTCAGGGATGGCTTTGGCCCGTGTCCCTGGCAGCAGCCACTGCCCAAGCAGCTGCGCTGCCCCTGGGCTCTCCTCCCGGCCTGCTGGGCTTTGTTGGCTGGCACAGCCTGTGCCAAGGGCTGGCAAGGTGCCTGCAGGCCCCAGCTCTGGGGGAAACAGAGAACGTCCTGCCCGTATCCACCGTGCTGCCAGCTCAGCAGTGCAGCACAGCACGGGCTCACGCTCCCCATCGCTCCCACAGATGCAGCCGGCACCACAAGACCTGTTCCCAATGCCCAGGATGGCCTCAGAAGGGGTTTCTGTCAGGGAACAGGCTGCTGGCTACTGTTACTGGCAAGTGTGCTTTGTTTGGGGCTTGTGTTCCTGTTGTACTGCTTTGGAATCGGGTATTCCTGGAAGAGAAAACAGTGAGTGTTTTGTTGCTCTCCCCCTCAAACAACATGTTTTGGAAGTCTAATTTGGACGGGGAACATTCCCATTGAGGCTGCAGTGGAGTTCTGGCCAGTCCATGATTGTCCAAACAACTCTGCTGAGGGTTCGGCTGCTGCCCAGTGCTTCCATTGGCCTCTCAATTGCTGGGCCGTGTCCTGGGGGCCCCGCTGGGGCTGCAGCCAGAGCCGCCTCCCACTGAGGCTGCCTGGCCAAGAGCAGCCCCAAAGGCACAGGGCAGAGGCAAGGGAGGTGGGGCGGAGAAAGAGCAGGGCCGAGATTGCCCTTGAAAGGCAGAGGCGCTCTGGGGCCCGCTCCTGGCCAGGGACCCTGCCCAGAGCCGTGCCCTGCTGGCCGGGGCCTTGAGGGGCAGCTGTCCAGCTGGGCCCAGCTGTGCCAGCAGCTCCAGCCGTGCTGGGGAGCCTTGCCAGCTCTGGGCCCTGCTGTGCACGAGGGTCCCTGTGTGCCACTGGCAGCTGGGGCCTCGGCCACCTCCTCTCTGCACAGGAGCACCTCGGGCCAGGAGTTGGAAGACGGTGGCTGCACCTCACACCCAGACAGCGTGAGCAGCTCCTCCAGCAGCAGGAACGGCCTGGACAGCCCTCTCAAGTGTTCTGTGAAGAGGACCCCAGAACAACCAACTACGAGGAAGCCTCTTATTGCCCCATAGATCCCACTGCCACCTGCTCTCCCCATGGGCCTCCCCAAGCTGCCTTCATCCCTTTTTTTCTCTCCGTCTGTCCCATCCCAGCCAACCCGAGTTCCTCTAGAGACCCCAGGACCAGCCCAGCACCTTCCAGCCCTTCCTGAGACCAACACATCCCTTCCTCTGCCCCTGAGCCCCCTGGCCTTGCCCTCTAAGAAACACTGAAGGTGACACCCCACCCCACCCTCCCCGCCCTCCCCCCCCCCCCGCTTGCAGGGTAGGCAATGGCCAATTCCTCTGTTCAAATAAAGAGACGGATCTGTGTTGTGGTTTGAAAGCAAAACCAGTGAGAGACTCCAAGTCAGAAATACAATTTATTAGGAAAAGGGAAAAAAAAATCAAAACACATACAATAATACAAAAGAAAAACCACTGACAGGGTCAGAATACAGCCTGACACCCTGCTAGTTAGGGTGGTGGTAGCAGTCCAGCTGAAATGGACTTGTGGCAGTAGTGATCCTGTAGAAACAATCTGGTAGCTCTCATCCTCTGGAAAAGCAGTGGGTAAGGGCAGATGTTCCTCTGGGAATCCAGTGGAAAGACTGCTTGTTGTGTCCCAAATCCCAGATTATATCCAGCTGGGGATGCTTAGCTCCTCCCCCATGGGCAGAGCATCTCACAGTGGGCTGATATCATTCTGCCTCATGCTGTGGGTCCTTGATTACCCATGAAACAGAAATGGCTCTGGGAGGGAGTTATCTCTGACTCATGTGGCAAGACATTGATGGGCCCATTAACAGGAGATAAGGAAGAAAACTATGCCCCTCCTGGTTTCAGCAGCTCTTGAGGATGGGATTAGAATACATCTTTACACTGCAACCCAGGACAAGCGTTCACCCCAGTGTCCAGGTGGCAGCAGCAGCAAAGCCACCCAGCACCAGCACTGACTGAGCTCCATGCCCAGGAGGAGCCGTGGATGCCCACGGTGTGGGCAGGCAGAAGCCAGGCAGGGGCTGCTGTTGAAATGGAGGTTTTGGGGGGTTCAATTAAGTTAGCAATATATGGACTAAGCATTTAAATTTTAAATTGTAGAATTATGTGTTGAATTTTAACCTTTTACTTAAGAAAACTCTGCCATGGTACAAAGGGCATAGGAAAATGCAGATATCTGAAGCTTCTTGCTATGAAGGACAATACCAGCGTAATAAATAGGGCAGAAGATCTTTCTCCTTTCTAATGCCTTTATTAAAATATTCAGCTCAGGTTGGGGAGAAACAACAGGTCGCCCGCACCCCCGCTGCTCCCAGGAGTGGCATGGAGGAGGAGGATGATGCAGCTGTGTCCGCTGGTATGCAGGCAGAGCTGGGCCTTCCGTCCTCGAGGGAGTAGTGGGAATTCCGCTTTTTTGGTCTAACATTCCAGGTCCTCTTTCTAGCTGACATCCATTCAGGTTAGGGTGAGTAGTAAAAAGGATCTTAGCAGATACTGGATTAAGTTCCTCACCTTTAGACCTTACTTAGGTTTCTTAATTCCATGTTGGCTTGTTTTTTCAGGTTTTTTTTTCCTGTAAAATTGCAAACTTTGGTGAAATGCATTCTCATCTGCATACTAGCTCTGACGTCACCCCCTCTACCCTGCTACCTGCAGGCTCTGGTGAAGCAGCAGGGGGACAATTGCGCTTGATTTCTAACCATTAACAGGTAATTGGAGAAAAACTAGTAATAAGAGGTGATTGCAACATGAAGCTATCAACAAGAAATAGTCAACACTTCAACTCTCAACAACTGGCCCAACCTGTTTAACTTTGCAGCCTTAAAAAAAAAATGGATAATTTGTGGGGGTGAACACACCAGGTGTGGAGACACGAGGCTTGACTCCATTTCAGAAGGCTGATTTATTATATATTCTATTAAAATACTACATTAAAACTATACTAAAAGAACAGAGAGGAAAAAATGACCAGAAGGCTACAAAGAAGAAGAATAGAATGGAATGCATAACAAAAATCTTGTGACTGCTCACAGGCTCAACACAGTTGGCTGTGATTGGTCATCAAGTGAAAACAATCCACATGGACCAATGGAAGATGCACCTGTTGCATTCCACAGCAGCAGATCGTTATTGTTTACATTTCTTTCCTGAGGCCCTCAGCTCCTCAGGAGGGGAAAAATATGATATTTATTTAATAAAATATCATAGCTACAGATGAATGTTTTACTCATAACACTAGGAGAAGACCAGGGAATGCAGGAACCATAGACTAAGGAGCTCCTCTGTCTCCAAGCTGATCCAAACCAACAGACGTACTCAGATAAGCACCAAGGGACCGCAGTGCATGCACAAAGGAGAAAAGTTCAAAAGTTCAGTCATGAGCAAGACCACAGCCTTCGGCCTCAGGGACCACCAAAGACCCCAGTGTGACCACCACAGGAAACAATGCGTGCCCAGAAGGGCGTGGATCTAATCGCCATGTGAGGGGAGGACAGGCGGGGCCAGGGGTTGAATATGCATGAAGAGATTGTGTAATGCATTGCATATGGAACATGTTTGTGAACAAAGATGTGGCTCGGACCAGGGCTCGGGGCACAAGTTTTCACGAGAGCCATGTCGCCTGGCCAGGCCCTGACACGCATACCCACTTCATAACTACAACTACATCAAATTGTGGAGTCCATTTATTCCGCATATCGCTTCATTTGGCGACCCAGATGGGACTAACTCTGCTCACCTGCTGGTCCGGCTGGGCACAGACCCTCTCAGGTGTGCCAGGGGACTCTTCCCCGGGAGAGACTCTGTGCCTCAGCTGTACACTGCGGGGAGCAGACCACAGCGCATTGAGACTGTGGACAGAAGTGGTATGTATTCCTTTATTTTTTATAGGGTTGGCTACCGATAAGTCGCATAAGAGACGTCTTTGTGTGCAGTTTTGCACAAGCAGTTTGCAAGCAATCATCTGCTGGGGAGAAGCCGGTGGCGGGCGTCCCCAGCTGACAGAGCAGCTGGCGGAGCATTGGTTTGAACTGTGATTGTGTATGGTTATCACGTCCGGACGTGTGTGCTTGTGTGTGTGTGTGGGTGTGAGTGAACGGTGAAACATGCTGCGGGAATGAAGTCTTGGTTTAGTTTCTCTGGTAACTGTGGTTTTTCAAAGAACATTTCAAGGGCGCCGGGTCGCCGTGAGCGTGGCGCAGGTCGGCGCGGCGGGCAGAGGCGACGCAAAGCCGGGGCAGCGGCGGCCAGCCGGCAGCGCCTGGGAGAGCAAGCAGCGCATGCCCAGCGCAGGCAGCCCCTGGCCGGCAGCACATGCGTGGTGCAGGGCGGCTCTAACGAGCGGGGCCAGCGCGGTGCAGGGCCATGAGCCGGGGCTTGCCAAATTGCTCTCAGCGCAGCGGGCACTCGGGGCATAAGCCGTGGTTTGTAGGGTTGCTTTGAACACCGCTAGCTGATAGCACAGCTAGCAAGAGCACGGTACAAATTGGCATTTGCAAGCAAGCACCGCTGGTTGGTAAGGGGCAGGAACCACCTGCAGGCAGCCAGCAAGCCCACCTGGACTAAGAGTCAAGTGTTTGCTGTGCGATAACACTGCCCTTCAGTCTTGACAGCTGTTACTAGGAGAGCCTTTGCATTAAGGGGTTTGCTGCTGCTTTTTTTTTTTTTTTTTTTTTTGGTACAAGCTGAAATAAATGGGCAGGAGATCTTTCTCCTCTTTAATGCCTTTATTTAAAAGGATGAGCTCAGGTGGAGAGCAATCGACGGGTTGTGCCCACGCCGCTGCTGCTCCCAGGAGTGGCACAGAGGAGGAGGGTGATGCAGCTTTGTCCGCTGGTCTGCAGGCAGAGCTGGGGATTCCATCCTCTTGAGAGATTAGGAGATTCCACCTTTTTGGTCCATCACCTTGGTTCCTCTCTCTAGTCAAGATTCTTTCAGGTGAGGGTGAGAAGCAAAAAGGATCCAAGCAGGCATTGGACTATGCTCCCATCCTTAGACATCACCTACGTACCCATAGTTCTATGTTGGCTCGTTGTTTTTAGGGGTTTCCCTGGAACACTGCAAAATTTGGTGCAATGCATTTGTCATCTGCATACTCGCTCTGATGCCACTCCCATTCTCCTGGTACTTGCAGGGTCCTGGCATCCCTCCCTGGCAAGCCTCAGGGGGACAAGGGTTAAACGCTAACCATTAACAGGTAATTGAAGAAGAACTCTTAACAATGAAGCTAACTTAACAGCAACTGGTCCAACTTGTTTTAACTCTGCAATCTGAAAAAAAATAGATAACAATTTATTCATAACACAAGCGAGAGGTGATTTGCCCATGGTTGCTGCCTAACTTCAAGCCTGGGCTGGGAGAGCCCGGCCTCCGAGACATGCTCTACACAGGTGGTTTCAGCTTGAACCGAGTCAGTCTCTTCATCCGTCAGGGGCTGGTGAGTCATAGAACGGGAGGATGGAGGGAGAGACAGAGTGTTCTTGGGAGGGATATACCGCAGTTCAACACGTTGCTATCGAGCCTTTGACTGGGAACACCCCGCAGCTGAAAGAGTGCTTAGAAACGCCTTGACCTGGGGGCTTGAAGGGGTGATTCCCAGTTTTGTGCAGACTGACAGCTTTTCACTGGGAGCCAGACTGGCACACAGCTTGGGTTCTCCTTCAGTGCAGAAAGTGTCAGAGGAGGTGGTATTGTGTTTCATGTAGACAGACCTGCATGCCATGCATGTACCCCTGAACTGCCAAGATACTATAACCAAGGGGTATATGCAAGGTGTGAAATAGGGAATTTAATCTGTGGAAAAAGTCACCTAGACCCTGAGACATGGGAAGACATCTTTGCAGAGGATTGGGAAAGGATAACGGAGTGGCACAGCTATATCAAAAGGAAGAATTAAGGAATTTTTTCCTTTTCTTTTCACCCCAGTGGTTTGGATTGTACCCTGTACATTTGGAGTTTGTAACTTTGTGTGGGACTGAGAAAACAACAAACAAGTAAAAGTTAATGGTGGATTGTTATATATTATTTTTAAATTACTTAGTATTTAATGTTAATAACATTTAATTAATTAAAGTATTATTGATTGCTAAATTGGTTATTAATATTTTTATACATTGATTATTTGATTAGTTATTACTTTTTAAAAATAACTCTGAAGAAGGCAGAAAAAACAGAGTTTTGATTTGAGACTCACATCTGGACATTCAGAACTGAGTAAGCTAAAGCTTGCTCTACAAAGACATCATGGGAACAAGGCAGAGTTAGGAAGTACCTAAAGCCAACCCATTAGGGTGTGTCTTAGCACAGTGGAGAGAAATAGCAGACAAAGGGGACAGGAAAAATTTTAAAAAGCCTAATTATATATTGCTCCCATTGGTGGCCATGATATCACCTGGAGGATAGGGCAAGGTCGCCTCCTACAGGTACATTGGAATAGAATACCCTGTTACAGCTAATATTGTTTCTATGGAGGGAAGGAAA